>NC_141544.1:92667774-93319274 GCF_021556685.1 Rattus norvegicus
GGTGCTTGTAAGATTGACTACCCATTGTTCTAAAATCTACCTCCACAGTCTCATCTCAGATCTCTTAAAAAACTCGTTTCTCTTCTTAAAACCACCAGAGGGCCTCTGGCCCACTATTCCCTGGGCCTTTCTGCTGAATTACAAATTATTTATGTAAAACTCATGAAGGCAGGGGCCAAATATATTTAGGATTCAGATATTAAATTACTAAAAACTAGTACCGTATCTGGGTCTTGAACAAATATTTCTTTGATAAGTGACAAATAGCTCACAAAACCAGCTACCAAATTAAAATAGCTGATGGTATTGGGGAATGCCAGAGAAATTCTCAACACCCCTGGATAAATGAAGATCTTAAGAGGGAATGAAGGCCTGTCTCCTCACCGCACTAAGTACTCTGAAAGGCGAAGGATAAAGCGGAGGGGCACGTCATTTACCACCTTTACTTAATTACACTTATTAAGGTTTATATAAATAAGTCAGGCAAGGTGTGTGGTGCATCTGTGTAATCCTACCACTCAGGACGCAGAGGTAGGCAAATTTCTGTGAGTTCAAGGCCAGCCTGGTCTACATACCGAGTTCCAGGACAGCCAGGGTTATATAAAGAGACCCTGTCCTCCAAAAGTAAAAGTAAAAAGTAATTTCTTCCTAGGATTCCTTCTTTGTCAGTGGATCCAACATCTGAAACTCTGTCTAGAATAGCTCTGAGTACACTACTGTGAGTCAAAGCAGGTGAGGAAGGCCAGGTAGGGAAGGAAGCAGGGACACTTATAATCGCCACCCTCCTTTGGTACCTTTTGAATTTTATGCCATAGTACACAAATTATTACTCAAAAAAGATCATTAGAAATATTTCTTTAAGATATCAGGCTAAGAGTTTACCTCCTCCACGGTGCAATGGGGACGCCTTGCACCCTTGCCACCCTCTTCAGAAATCATCTCTGTTACACCTTGCTCCTGAGGTTTCCACGGTAAGGAACTCTCTGGATTGCTTTTGCTATGGCGACGGCCACTTGGTCTTCTATTATAGCCTTCTGATTTCAATGTAAAACTGGAAAATAAAAGAAATAAAAAGATTGCATCATGGAATTAAGATTAAAGCTGCTAGGTCATCCGAATATTCTGCTGCTCTGGTTTAAGACACACCAGCACTTCACTATGCAATGTCCGTTCTGACCACCAGAGCTGCTGTAGGAAAACCATCCTCATAGCCAGCTTTCCAACCCCAGCTCCAGATTTAGTCCCCACTGCACATTCCTCTCTTGAATTGTGAACTTGTCCTTTACTCACGAGCACCACAGAAATACCGCTACATGCTAGCAAATCCTTTGCTGGGTCCGTGCAGTGTGCCTACAGTCCTAGCTACTCAGATTTCACACTGTATCTTATTGCATCTGTAACTTAAAAACATAGCACAGGCCTGTGGCTTTGTAGACTGCATTTCCATTTCATAAACTATTTTCACAGGTAAGCTTAGCTACTCAGTTTCTGCAAGAACATTATTACAGTGAGTGATGATGTCCACCTCAGGGCAACATGCTGGGAGGCTGATATCCTTTTGCGCCACTGCTGACAATTATCTATTAAGGTAGTATCAAGTATCAGGCAGGTTTCTCTATAATACGTTACTTTCCTCCTTTACAATTAGTAAGGGATTTGGGGGAAGATATTGTAATGTTAATATAACTTTTCTTGCCTCATCGAATCCATCCCCACTTTAGCTCAGCCAAGACTCATCTACACAATCATTACTATGACAGTCTGATAATCTTTCTCATCCCTTCTATGCTCTCTCAGCATTTCCTGTGGAGATCTACCTTTCCATAGTACACACCCACCCACTGGTATTGTGTTACAAACTTTATTCATTTAGATGTTTAAATTGTCCCCTATTTGGCCATTAACTACCAATCAAATTTTTCCCCAAGCTGGGCTGGTTTTGGGCCTCCTTCATGTTCTGATACAAGATACTCTATTGTCAATTACTATGTCCCTTATACCGCTACAATTTATCTTTCACCCAAATTCAGAACACCCCACTTTATATTAGTCAATCGGCCTCTCCCTTTTCCCCAACCTTCCCTTCTCTTTTTGAGACAAGGTCCCCATGTATAATACAACCCTAGCTGGCCTTGTAGACCAGGTTGTTCTTGAACTTGACATTACCAGCCTATACTTCCCAAGCACTGGAATTAAAGGTGTGTGCTACCACAGCAGGCTTTCATTTTAAAATGTCTTAGGTATTTATTTTATTTTATTTTATTTTATTTATTTATTTTTTTTTTGGTTCTTTTTTTCGGAGCTGGGGACCGAACCCAGGGCCTTGCGCTTCCTAGGTAAGCGCTCTACCACTGAGCTAAATCCCCAGCCCCAGGTATTTATTTTATTATTTTATGTATAAGTGTTTTGTCTGCGTGTACAGCAAGGTGTGCATTCAGTACCCACAGAGGTAGAGGGCATCAGAATTACAGAACTCAAGTCACAGGCGGTTGAAGCTACCATCTGAGTGCTGGGAACTGACCATGGCTGGGTCCTCTACAATAGCGACAAGTGCTCTCAACCCCTGAATCGACTCTGAGGCCACCAAGATTTCCATTTAAATTATAAGTTTGTTAGCCAAGGATTGCTGGTCTTGCATTTGTATGTCTTCATGTTTGCATGTGTGTGCTTGTGCATGTAAAAGCAAGAGGCTAACAGGCGTGTCTGCCTCTGCTGCTCTTCTCCTGTTGTTTGAGGCAGGGTCTCACCGGGCCTGGGAGCTCATCACTTCAGCTGACAGGCTGGCCAGTGAGCTCAGGCACTCGCCAGCACTGCGGGTCACATGAGCGTGGAGCTGTGGCACAGCTTTTGCATGACTGCTAGGAATCCAAACTGAGCCTGTCCAGCAAGCACTGGATTGATTTAACTGTCTCTCCAGGCCCAGAATTTTTAATAAAGACTCTAACTTGAAAGATGAGACTAAAATAAAATAAACCAAGGCAGCTGGGGGCAGAGGAAGAGAAAAAGCAAGGTCAAAGAAATGTAAAAATAATAAAGAGCTTCTGAGATAGGAAAAGGCAGTGTGCATTCATCATCGGAACAAGATACAGAATAAAGTCAGACTGGAGAGGATTCTTACAGCTTAAGGAAAAGATGAGGAGGTGAAAACAGAAAAACTGAGAGCTCAAAGCCAACTTGGACTACACAGTGAATTTAGGACAGTCTGAGTTACATAATAAATTCCGGTGGCGTGAACTATGTAGTTGAGACCCTAGGCAAAACAAACAAACCCACAAACAACAACAAAAACAAATAAAATATAGCTTTTTGGGAGGTTGCTTTTGTTTTCTGAGTCAGGGTCTCCTTATGTAGCCTGTCAAGAACTCATTATGTAGCCCAGGCTAGCCTTAAGCTCAGATCTGCCTGTCTCTGCCTCCCACTGCTGGGATAAAAGATCACCACCACACTTGACTAGACATGGTTTTAAAAGGAACAAGGCAAGAGAAGAGACTCAAGATAGATATCCAAGCAATAGGAATTCTAGAAAGTGACAATCCACACAGAACAACTGACAGGGGAGCCCAGAGCCCACAAGATCTCGTCCCCACACCTCATGACCTGGATTTGACCCCTGGAGCCTATAGGATGCAGAGAGAACTGACTCTCACAAACTGTCCTTGAACTTTTACACACATATTTACTAAATGTATAAAAATTTAAGAGGGAAGAAAATTATTGAAAAATATTTAACATGACATCTCAGTGTATAAAATTTATCAGGCTATATTTAAGATTTATGCACTTTTCTGTACTCACACACACAGTTTGAAAGAAGAATGTCGATTCTTTTTAAAATGGTTTTCAAGGAGGCTGGAGAGATTGCTCAATGGGTAAACCACTTGCTATTTTTGCAAAGGACCAGGATTCAGTTCCTAGCACCACAAAGGGCCTAGTAACTGTAACATCTGTATTCCCAGTTCCTAGCACCACAAAGGGCCTAGTAACTGTAACATCTGTATTTCCAGGGACTCTTAACACCCTCTTCTGGCCTCTGTGGGCAAACATACACATAAACACAGATTCTATGTTTTCACTTTCACTTAATTCTAGGATGGTTTTTATTTCACTTTAGACTTCTCCTTTAATCCAATTGTCATTTAATAGTGTGTTGTTTAGTTTCCACAAGTCTGGGTACTTCCTGTTGTTTTTACTGTTGTTGATATCCAGTTTTATCCTTTGTGGTCACATAGGATGCAGGATGTTATTTTAATTTTCCTACATTCGTATTGAGACTTGCTTTGTGCTCTAAAATGTGGTCAATTTTGGAGAAAACTATAAAGGCTGTTGAGAAGAAAGCACATTCCCTAATTCCACACACTACCAAGGAAAATACCTGGTACCAGGAATGGCTCCCTCTTTTTTGAGTTGGTGGCTAGTGGAATCCTATAGACCAACCCCCTAAACATAACAGACTCTTGCCAATGCTCTTGCTTACCCTCCAGAGCTTGACAGTAAGACCCCATTGCTGTCCTGAAAAACACCAAATACTTGAACCATAGAACATAGAGAAATCTAGCTGGTACTCAACTGAAAGCTTAAACCACAGTGGCTAGCTATCACAGCGCTGGAAGATGTATGCATGCCACCAGAGGAAAACGTAGTCACCAAATTTTGCAGCTGTGAGCCCCTCAAGCTAGGACGATGGTGTACGAATGGCACATGTTTTATGGGAGTGACCAGCCAATTCTAAGTAGATTTAAGGCCTGCTCTATGAGATGAGACCCACATGGACACTGTCAATAAGGCCAAGAACCTTATTAAGATAAGATATGTCCCTGGGCTCTGGGTGGGGGGACGACTCACTAGTACTACTCTGCTAAATGGACATAGCAATAAAAATGACTCTTAATGAATCACAGGCATAACCACAGACCAGTGCCTCTCTCAACTCTCATTAGACAAGCTTCTCATGGTGATGGCTATTAACACAGAAGCCCACAGCAGACCAGTGTACAGAGAATAAGTACTGACTTTGGAATGGTCAGCCCTAAATGGGTTGTGTATATCACACCTCTCCCCTCAAGGTTCAGGGATCTATGTAAGGGAGGGTAGAAATACTGTTAAGAATCAGAGGCGGTAGTTCAGAGTAGTAAGAAACAGTCTTTTCTATAGATAACAGACAGATGTACTATGAACTCACAATGAGACTGTGACAGCATGCACAAAGGGTAAAGCCAAACAAAAGCCTAGCATGGCAGTGGGTACAAAGTCCACCTCAGCTCAGGAGCTATTATATCTGTCTGCTTCAGGAAAGAGAAAGTCAGCCTTCTCCAGTGGAGTGACACCAGGTTTACCTATCATATCCATCAAGGCAGGCCCCATACCCAGGAGGAGCTAGCAACACAAACTAGACTGGATGGGGGATGAGAAGGAGACAAGTAGAGGGGGAGAGAGACAGAGGAAGGAAGGAAGAGGGGGAGAGAGACAGAGGAAGGAACAAAGAGGGGGAGGGAGGGGACAAGAAGTTCAGTAGGCAGGGAGTTGGGGGAGGATCTGGGAAGAGTTGGAGATGAACATGATCCAAATACATTGTATGAAATCCTCAAAGATAAATGAAAACATAAAACCTAAAACAGAGAAAGCTCAATGATTAAAAGTCCTGGCTGCTGTTCCAGAGGACCAGGGTTGGAGGTACCCTCTTGTGGCCTCCTCAGGCACCAGCTATGAAAGTGCTACACAGGTATCCAAGCAAAATACTCATACACATAGTTATTAAAAATAAAAATATTAAAATGGTTTTCAAAATCAAATCATCCTATGGACATGTAATATAGTTGGAAAAGAAAGAAATTTATGTCTAACTAGTCACGTGATACTCAGCCATTATCCTCAGATAATGTAACAGAACACAGTGAGAAAGCCTAGCAACAGTGAGCTTCGCTTACGGAAGAGTACACTTTAGCTTACCCAAAGGAAGGCAGGACTCTCCGTGGCTGATCTCGGGCCACTGTCACTCTGATCTTTGGATAGTCACTTATTCCATTAGGAGATTTATTACCTTTAACAACATATTTGTAATGAGAAGAAAAAAATTCCAGTCAGCAGCCTGAATGGGGACAGAAAGCTTATTTACATAGTAGAACTAAATCTCTATTTTTTAAAAGCACAGTAATCCAGCACAAATGTTCCAAACAAATTAAAGGAAAGCAATGGCAGGGCTACGAGTGTACAGTTGTACAGTACTGTCTAACACGTATGAGATCCCAAGTTCAATTTTCACTACCACAAAACCACAACGGTAATCAAGTAACTGATATTAAAACAATATGTATAAACTAAGTTCAATTTACATAAACCTCAAAAAGACTTTAAAATAACCCAAACTTATCACCATTTTTCAAGTCCTTTGGAATTTTTAACTGCAGTGTGTAATGGTTTGAAGTGATGTGTCTGGGCATCGCGCGGAGATGGCATTGCCTTTGACGGCCAGTCTTCAGTGCCAACTTGACTGAACAGACTGGTGAGCTAAGTCTGGGTATCTGTGAGGTTTCCACAGCAGACTAAAAGAGGAAAGGCCACCCTGACTGTGGATTGCAGTCTTGGACTACATTAAGAGGAGGAGAGAAGGAGACACGATATTCTCCCTTCTCTTTACTTCCCAGTCTGCAATGAAGTAATCTGCTCTCTCTCTGACACAAGATCTGATATTCCTCCCAAGAAACCACAGCTCAAGCTCTCTAAAACCATGAGCTAAAGCAAACCTTTCCCCCAATTTGTCATCTTCGTTGTTTGTTACAACAACGTCAAAGAACTAATACACAAGGTATACGTTTACTCATCTTTGTACTTCTGAGGTACATGAGGAGCCTTTTTTTTTTTTTTTGGTTCTTTTTTTCGGAGCTGGGGACTGAACCCAGGGCCTTGCGCTTCCTAGGTAAGCGCTCTACCACTGAGCTAAATCCCCAGCCCCATGAGGAGCCTTAATTAACAAGTCTGAGCAGTAGAACTATGAACATCACTTCTTAGCTCCTTCTTCAGATTTCTGAACCTCACCTTCTCTAACACTGACCTTCACTACCTTCCTCCTCCTCCTTCTCCTCTCAAACAACAAGTTGCTCTACATGGAAGACACTAAAACCATTTCTCAGAACTATGCCCTCTTCTGAGCTTTTCTCACAATAACATTTTATGCAGTACATACAATTACAAGTCCACCATAGGGTCTAACAACAATCCAGAGGTCTACACAGCTGCAGGAGTTAGGAACTTAAGACTGTTGGACAAATGCACCATGAAGTCTGGGAGCACAGACAAGGTCTGTTTCTCCTGACCATTTAGATGCAGTGCCAGGCACACAATAAGCTCTCAGGAATATTTTTAAAGATCTATCTTAATTTTTTTAAATTATGTGTGTATGTATATATAAATCTGTGTGTGGTTATGTGTGAATACATAAAGTCCAAAAGAGGGCCTCACACCCCGGGGCAGGAGTCAGAGGCAGTTGTGAGCTGCCTCATGTGGGTGCTGGGGTCCAAACGGTCTCTGTAAGAGCAATAGACACTCTTAAACACCCAGCCATACGTTATCATATATAAGTACACTGTCGCTATCTTCAGACACACCAGAAGAGCGCAGTGTATCTCATTACAGATGGTTGTGAGCCACCATGTGGTTGCTGGGAATTGAACTCAGGACCTCTGGAAGAGCAGTCAGTGCTCTTAACTGCTGAGCCATCTCTCCAGTCCCGCCCATTCTTGATTTTAATCAATAAGCCTTGATCTGAAGTCACGTTTGGAATCATGCTTGTAACAGGAAATACAGCGGTCAGCTCAGACAAAGATTATAAAGGAGAGCTCCAGGTTAAACATCCTTCCTGTAAAAACCGCAGTTTACCTCAGGGATGTTCAACTGCTGGGCTCCATGCAGACATCCCTAAAATCTAAAAACTCTGAAACCAAAGGCATTTCTAGTCCTAGGAATTTAAGATAAAGTTTGTAATATTTTTATGGACAGTAACGAGATTATGCCTTTATTTCACCCCGATCCAAACTGGTGCTTTCCTTTCATATTCTTAATACTTAGGGGATATGGCTGTAAGGACAGGCAAGCAAGAATATCCTGAGCAGCTCACCCAGCTTCAGCATGCTGCTGCAGGATCCAGAAGTCGTCAGTTCACAGGAGGGAGAGTTCGAGAACACCTAGAATAAAACAGTCACTTCTAAAGTTGCAATTAAGCACTAACATAAAAGTTCACTAAACTCACGTCACTTTCAAGCTGGCACACAGAAATGATGCCATTAAGGTAAAAAGTCACAGGACAATGTTAAAAGATAGTTACAGATTTCTCACAAATACTTAAATAAGAAAACAAAGACCAAATTTCCCTTTCCAAGGGAGAAGCTGTGCGGCACAGGCTGACCTCACCCTCACTTCCTTGTTGAGGCTTGGTCTTGCTGTCTATTATAGTGCTGAGTGCAGCCCCCAGGACTTGGAGTCTGTATGCAGACCTTTGACTCTGCCCCCAAGTTATTTCTGATTGGTAAATAAAGGTGCAACAGTCAGTAGCTGGGCAGAAGAAATAAAGGTGGGGCTTAGGTTTCTTAGAGAAGAGAAGCCACCATAGGTTAGGTGAACCATATAAACTTGGCCCTGAGGGCTGGCCAATTAGAGTTAAGAGCAGCCCAGATGAAACAAAGTAATAACTACGGGTCATCTATAGGAAAGTAGATTCTAATAGCATAGAGGGTAGGTATTTTCCCAGCTCTTGTGCTGTTTAAGGCTTATTGTAAATAAAAAGGTTATGTGTGTCTTTTATCTGGGAACTAAATGGTCATAGGCGAGGTAAAAACCCTGGGTCAGGGTTAAAAAATTATTACAACACTCCACTCTGTTCTTTTTTTGTTTTTAGGACAGTGTCTGACTGTAGCCCAGGTTGGCTTGGAACTCACTATGTAGCCAAGCGAGTCTCAATTTCATAATGGTTCTTCTTCTTCTGCCTCTACCTGCTAAGGATTACGAGCATTAGCCACTGCACCTGGCTTTGCTTTCCCTTTTGGCTTTTAAGTGAGGGTGTCACTAGGCTGTCATAATGGTCTTGAAGGTCGAATCTACCTTAGCTCTTCTGCAGCTGCCTTCTGGACACTAGAATCACAAGAGCATGCCACCAAGCTGAGTTATCTAACACTGTTTAAAACTATTATTGCATTCTCCTCCCCCTTTTCTGTGCACAAATGTGTGCATGCACATGTGTTTTGGTGCATGTCTGGAGGATAGAGGACATCCAGCAGGAATTAATTCTCTCTCTCTACAATGTGGGTCCTGGGGACTAAACTCAGTTCATCAGGCTTAACAGCTCTTTACTCACTGAGCCACCTTGCGGGCTCCAAAATATTCTTCATAAATATTTTTAAAGTATTTAAATTATTAACCTTTAATTTTTTTACTTTCATATTAAAGTTAATAAATGCATGATCATTTCTGGAATAAATCAATATATATGTTAATCCCCCAAAAGACTATGAGAATTTTTTAAAATTTTATTTTACTAATGTTTAGTTTTTTAAAACTAAGGACAAATATCACAGTGTGAAGGGCTGGAGATAACAACTCAGCAGTCGGCCCATGCTTAAGAGCCACAAGACTCATGCCAAGTACAGCTTTAATCCCAGCACTCAGAACATAGAGGCAGGTGTATCTCTAAGGTTCGAGGCCAGCCTGGTCTACAAAGGTCAGCCTGGTCTACAAAGGCCAGCCTGGTCTACAGAGTGAGACTATGTAAAGAGACCAGGTCTCAAAAAATCAAACAAAACACAACAACAACATAAACCCAAGCCACCAAAGCCACAAAAAAGATATAGAAGGCTTGGGGGCTCCATCTCCATAATAAATAAATACATACATACATAACTACATAAATAAATGAATACAGTTAATTTAAAAACAAAACAACAACAAAAACCACAAACAAATGAAAGCCCCAAAAAAATCAAAAAGGGAAAGAAAAGAGATCAGTACCCAAGTCCCAGCCCCACTGACCTCTCCTGAAGGGGCCACATTCCGTGTTCCATTACAAGCAGAAGACACCATGGGTTTGGTGGTCAGCTGGAATGGGAATCCAAATAAGCTGGCCGCATTGTAGAGACTGTTCTTCACTTGGTGAATGAAGCAATCTAGAAAGCACCAACCAGCTATAAACATAGCACTAAACTTTCAGAAAAAGCTAAGTTTTCAAAAGAATCTTAGTTCTTAATAAAGTCTTACTTCTGAACACCAAAATTAAAATGTACCTATAAAAATGTTCTTGGGCCATCGAGATGTTAATGTGTGGCAGTTTTGCTGCTCAAGCCTGGCAATGCTAGTCTGACCTCCAGAACCCATGAGAAGATGGAGAGAAGTGACTCCACGGGCAAGTCCCAGTACAACCCACTCACACATGTGCATCATGCACACACTAACAAGTACTTTTTCCGACTGATAAAAGGAATTCTAGTGTGTGAGCTTGTGTTAGTCAACTACCCGAGCTGCTACCAGAGCATTCAACCATTACTGTGGTAAACCACAGACTGGCTCCCCAAGAAGGATGTGAAATAGCCGCTTTTGAGGAGTGCATTTTGTAGAGTTCATATAGGGAAGCTTCTCCATGAATCTTCACTGGCTAAGTGAGCACTCAGAGTGGGCATGGGGTCCCACAGGGAGCACTAACACTCACTCACTGATCTGCCCATCCGTCCCAGCCAGGTAACAACGATTGCCTTAAACAACCATCCTCCAAGCCCTGACAAATCTTGGCTGACTGAGGATTAGACACACAGGTCTTACGCATCTGTGACGAGGAGAAACTATCCCTCTATGGAACTAGATGCATCGACCCTCTCAAGCCCACTTCTTCCTGGCACCAAGGATTACAAAACAGAAATAAACAAATGGGGTGTGTGTGCCTCAGTGCTCTTCTGCCTTCCTCTTTCATCATACTACCTCTTCTCACTTCCGGCACATCTATGCTGCCTACAGTTTCTTCGTCACTAACTGAACATTAGTCGATGGGCCTCCTACGAGGTGGCCTCCTTTCTTTTCTTTACCTCTGCTTTTTCTTCTCCCCTGAAGCTACCTAGAGTTTATCTACTGTAGAAGCCAGTAGTCAGGTGTGCTTCCCTACTGATTACTTTTATATCAGTGAAAATTAAAGTTCAGTTCTTTATGGAGGGACAATGGCTCCCACCTGTACTCCAAGAACTTGGGAGGCCGAGGAAAAAGGATTGAGGCCAATTTGGATAGCCTAGCCTCACACACACACAAATAAATTACATTAAAAAAGCTTGACTTCTCTGAGTTAAACTAGTCACATTTCAGATACTCAATAGACATCACTACCAGAGGATCTACTGGTCAACACTCTGCAGATATTATGACAGTCTTCTCTCTGATATCCAGCTTCATCTCCAATTTAGTTTCCTTTCTGCTGTTAGCACTAAAGGAAATCTACCTCTGTATTCAACAGAATTGACAGAGTGGGGTGATCCTTAGCACAAAAATAAATTACCATACACAACCAGCTCAGGAACCTTCTCTGACACCACCAAAGTTTTGTTCTGGAGCACTGGGAACTGAACTTTGGGTGTTGATTATATTAGACAATCACTTAGCTATATTCCCATCTTCTTTTTACTTTACTTTGCAACAAGGTCTCATTAAATTGTTTAAGCAGGCTTTGAACTTGTGACTCACCTGCCTCAACATCCTCAGTAGCTAAGTCACAGGCTGTGTTAACCAGGCCCTGGGTCATCCTCAGTAGCTAAGCCACAGGCTGTGTTAACCAGGCCCTGGGTATCACCAGTTGATTTTTGTCCTGTCATTTTATGTATCTAACTACATTCACAGACAAACCATTTTTTATTTATATTTATTTTTAAAAATAGCTTGCTTTTTTCTTAGATAGTTAAAAGATAATTAAAAGCCTAGTATTTATTTTTTATTTTCTGTCAAGACATACTCAATAAATATTTATTGGATTTAAATGAAATATCAACAAGTTCCACAGTTAACCATTCCATCTGCAATAGACCCAAATTCATGATCACTGTTGAAAAGAGGGATATACTGTGGTATTCTACTGTGCCTTGCCTCTTAGTCTACTTTCACTCTCATCCACCAGTCATATTGATAATCAGATCACTTAGTTCAAACTGGCTTCCTCCTCCAAAAAAAAAAAAAAAAAAAAGCCTTTATTACAGAAGACTTTAGAACTTTAAGCACACATATCTGAAGACAGTCACCTCTAGGCAAGACAGTGGCATAGGGAAAGGGCAGGAGAGAGTATTTTTTACCTTTTGAATTTTGTTCCATGCATGTAATTTTCCAACTAAAAGAAATTAATTTTAAAAATATAGTACCTAGTCTTGGTCTTTTAGCTGGGATTTCATCAGTGTCCACTGCAGTAGAAAACAGAGAGCTGCAAAGAAAGGAAAAGATGTCTGTGCATAGGTAATGCATGCATGTCTATAAATAAACTTACTCAGACCTGGAGGTTATGACTCAGTTGTAGGGCATGTGGTTAGCATGTAAAAGACTGTGGTTTCCTCACCTAGCACCAAAACAAAAGCTTTGTACTGTACAACATTCCTTCTCTCGTGTCCCATGCAGACATAAAGTGAGATGAAAGGTGTAATTCAGAATGCTAATTCTACTTTTTTTCCCCCGGAGCTGAGGACCGAACTCAGGGCCTTGCACTTGCTAGGCAAGCGCTCTACCACTGAGCTAAATCCTCAACCCCAGAATGCTAATTCTAAACCTTAACAAAGACTCAACATTCCCTACTACATAATGACATATAATTTGGTCAAATTAAACCAACACATTATTTGTTTTTGGGACACTGACACTAAAGACAGCCTTTTTGTTTTTCTTCAAGTGACAATATAAACAGCATTAAGAGATAAGGTATTAAGAGATAAGGTTGGGAGTGGGGGTAGGGATATGATAACTGTGGATTGAAGACAGGACAGGAATGACAGACAAGCCCTCTACCACTAAGGCACACCTCGAGTTCCTAAAATGAATTGTCTTTTAAGACATGAGCCCCTAAATGTAGTAAAGAACAGGTATAGGCAGGTAGAAGTCAAGCCTGGTCTGAACACATCCACACACGGGTGCCGAGCTGGCACACTGCAAGACTCTGAGAGACTGGGAATGAAAATGTGAGATTACCGGTTCCTGTTTGATAAATATGCAGTTTCATTGTGCACCAGACCCAGCATAAAACACTGGGGGGACAATAAACGGTCTGTTCTTACATAACCACCACTTTGAGAACGTTATAACATCTTAAACGATTCTAATCTGAACCCCATGGAACGGTAGAAGCCTTGTATCTCTGGAATACGTGCTACAGTTTAGCTAACAACCAATTTCATCAATGACCTACATTCCTGGAATCATCTATGAATCATTTTGATCTACTTCCCCTAAACCAATCTTTTGTCCACTTCTCTTGACCTGGAAACAAAAATAATCACCATCATCATAATAATAAGCGAAGCAGACATAGCAAAGGAAGGAAAGGGAGGGAGGGACGAAGAGACTTACGGGGAGTACAGAAAGTTGGACAGTATTTTGTTTTCTAGAAAAATCCTTAGTTAAAGGGGAATACACTGTAAAGTAAATAAAGGAGCAGATGCTAAGTATTAATATTTGTCATTTCCTTCTAATTTTAACCATGTCTTAAAAGAGCGCGCTACGTACTTTCTGCCTCTTACAAGGATGTTAAAGAAAAGGACCATTCTCTTCCCCTGTAGCCCAACACACACCCCGACAGCTGCTGTCAAACAAAACAACTGCTGATCCTCAACAGTACTCGCAGTCAAAACGACTATGGGCAAACTCCTAACCTAGTGACTCGTTCCTGCGCTGTCCGCCCGCGACAACACCGGGCGACAGGAGCCGTATCCCGCGAGCAGCACATCACCGGCCTCCCGTTCCCCTTCCGCTCACAGCTAGAGGGACGGACTCGCCCCAGGCCTCCGCGGTCCCGTAGCCACCGGTTCCCACAGGCCCGCGGCGTCCAACGCCAGCGCGGGGGAGGGGACCCGACCGGCGCGCGGCCACCTTACCTGCTGGAGCGCCGCCTCTTGAGCAGGGCGCGGGCCCCGGGCGCGGGCCGCTCACACAAGCGAAGAATGGTGCCGAGAACCTTAGTCAGCCATCTGTACATTCCAGGCCTGAGCAGCAGCGGCGGCCGACACACCCCGAGACGCGAACCCCAGAGCTGTCGCCGCCGCTGCCGCCTTCGCCGCTTCGGCCGTAGCCAGGATCAGGCGCGGGTTTGTGACGCCATCAGAGGGCCCTCAGATTCAACGTTCCCTGGGCTATGGGAGGACTCTCTAGAAGCCCCTGACGTCACCTTCCTCCGCCCAACGGGAAAGCGGTCTCCGTAGTCTGAGCATGCGCAGCCTGGGCCTGCTCCTTGCAAGCCTAGCAACAGGAAGCGGGACGGACAGAACGGGCTGTTGCGCGGGTCTGATTGGCAGGCTGAAGGGCGGAGCTTTCTCTTTGGCAGAGCCAGTCAGGAGTCGGTCTCGGGACAAGGCCCACAGACCCAAACCACGTGTGTTGCTGCTGGGCTGTGTGAGCTACCCAAGCTACCTGACAGTGGGGGGCTCTGTAAAAGAATGCGCAGGGTGAAAATAGGTCAGGTCAGTTAATGAGTTTAACATTTTGCGCTTTATTTCGCATATACTTTGGTCTCATACTTTACCCGGATTGCCGTCACGTTCACAGCAACCGGACGCAATGGGGAATCTTATGAATGTCATAAAAACCAAACGCATATATATAGCAATTAAATCATGTGCCTCAGATAATAGAGCTATCCACTAGCATTTGAACCAGAGTCTAAGTACTAGGGCCGATTCCGCACTCTTAAGGTCAAGTCTACTGGGAGAGACATTTTTATAGATAATTATAAATTAGAGTGCAAGGTCATTCGCTGCTGTGATGAGTAAGAGTGCAATGTGCAGTGGACCTAGAGAAGGGGAAATGAGATAGATGTTGGAGAGTGGGTAAGGCAGAAGGACACAACTCCTTAGGGAAAGCTTCAGAGAAACAAGGACTCGATGATTCCCGTGGTCTTCTAATCAGCTTGGCTCCTCCCCTCAGCTGTCAGGCAGCAATTCTCACTATCCTCTCTGTGAATGTATACACTTTTCTTATCAGAAGGAAATCTATTAGAAATAATTGTCTAAATAACATTTCCTGTGGATTTAAACATGATGTCTGGGAGTGCAGACCCTTGAACTGTTAAAAGATAGTCTCTGGGCATAATGGCACATGTGTTTAATGCCAGCACTTGAGGGTAGAGGTAGGTAGATCTCTGTAAGAGGCCAGCCTGGTCTACACAGTGAGTACCAGGTTAACCAGAACTATGTAGAAAGACCTTCTCAAAACAAAAACAAAAACCAACAACAACAAAACCAGACTCTGTCTTTCGTGTTGGGTGTGTAAGATCATGTAGCTATCCAAAATTACCTGCCCAACACACACACCAAGGCCATTTGAAGATCTATCTGGGCTCAGATAGATGCTCTCAACTCCTGGTCTGGTCTAGCACTGTGCCTGCCTGCTGACATAGTCCCTGCTACGACGGTCACCGGAATAGACAAGGAGAGACAAGTGGTTAGAGGGGGTGAAGTGGAAGTGGTCTAAGAGATGGACTGGTCGGCACGCTGGCTGGCTCTCCCTTATCCACCCCACAGGGTGAGCGTTTCAGCACTGCTCCAGTTAGCCCACCCAGTGCTGCTATCTTCAGGAGACAGGGTCGTTCCTCCTCCTCTCTCAGGACAGCTCACCCAGACTCACACCTCCATGTGCTGCCCAGTCGAGGTTTGGAGCCTACTCTCAAGCGTTGCAGCCTCTGAGGGTCTGGGCCAGCTCTCCCACTCACACAGGGTGCCTTTGTCAACAGGGCCAGCTCCATTGTGTTGCCCAGGCGAGGTACAGGGCCCATTCTTTAGGGTACTACAGGAGTGAGGGACGGGGCCAGCTCACCCTCTCTCATGACCTCAGAGCCAGTTCTCAAGACTGCCACAGATTTAGGGGGCAAGGGAGGGGAGGGATCACCCCCACACCCTTGCCACCTCATGGCAGGCAAGTGGCAGGGCCAGCTCTCGCTCTCAGGGCTGGTTCACCTGCACCCCTCAGCCAGGGCCAGCCTTACTGTGCTGCTCAGTCATGGTGCAGGAGTCCTTCACTCTCTGAGTCCAGTCTTGGAGCTCAAAGGAGTGGATGGATGTTCACTGACGTTCTAATAGACCTTGAATTGGACATTAAAAAATAAAGTCCTTTGCTCTGGTTCTTGGTTTTCTGCCTAAGGCCTTTTTTTTTTTTTTTTTTTTTTTGGAGCTGAGGACCGAACCTAGGGCCTTGAGAAATCATTCCTTTACTCATTCTTACCTTTATTCTGCCCCCACTTCCCTATCCAGCCACTAATCAAGGTGTTCCTTTCTTCTGTACACCTGCTTATTACATAAATACAACCACAGACACACCTTCCAGGTCCCCTAGAGAGGCCTACTGGAGGGCTGTCCCGACTGCCACTCCTAGTGACCCCCACCAGCAGTGAGAATCCAGATTCAGTCACTGTTGCAACTCTCTAAATGACTGTGTTACCACTTCAAGGTGGGATATGGTGAGGACAGGAGATAGAAGGGAGACAGAACAGTTTAGAGATGGGGACCTCAATTAGTGTCCTCAGTGAAAGGCTGAAAATGCTTGGCCATTTTCTGGCCGAGGCCAGAAATTCCAGAAGTACTTGGGGCTCTGGTCCCTGACGTAGTTTCTAAACAATTTTAGGGATGTGTCTGACAAGAGGAAATGTCACAGGTAGGTTCAGAGAAACAGTCTGTCGTATTGCTCTAGTCTGAATTGAAATCTATGAGCGTGACAGCTTCAAATATAAGAGTTCATCATCTAGCCAAGGGACCTCCTGCTCCAGAGTGCAGAGCCATTTTAAGTCATGCTAAAAAGAAATAATTATCCTTTCAATGAGATAATGTACTTTTCCCTTCCCAGAATTCCTACCCCCTAGTGCAGTCCCTATGAGCTGCCATGAGTTTCTGTAGGGTTTGCCTGCCTGAGAACTGAGAAAGGTATAACTTCCCCCTTCTCTGGTCTCTTTCTTTCGGGTGCTGGCTAGACTTAAGTATACCTTTTCTGTTTCCTTACTGTTTCTCTGAAGCACCATATGCCACTCCCACCCCACCCCCACCTTTTCTACGAGGCTGATTGCCTGCTACACGTGGCTGGTCTCACATGCATGGCTCTGTACCCATCTTAAATTCATACCCAGGAATCTGTAATAAAGTTCTCTCCAGACTCGCCTTTTGTGGTGCATGAATTTCACTCTTTAAGTTCATGAGACTAGAACCTATATTGGTTGTGGTGATGATCAAGTTTTAGGACCCTACCTCCCCAAGAAAGACCATGTTGTTCTCCAAGACACCCCAATATCACTGTAGCATTCCCACAATACTGAGAATATAGAAACAACCTAGATGTTCATCCCCTGATAATAATAGATAAGGAAAATGCGATACATCTTCACAACGGATATTGCTCAGCTGTAAAGAAAAACAAAACAACGAACTTTTCAGGTAAATGAGGAGAACTGGAAAAATTATGCTAAGTGAGGTCACTCACGTACACACATAAAGGCAAATGCCATATTTCTCTCATGTGGATCCTTGCTTCGAATCGTGGTTTGTATGTTTAACCTGGAGTACTGTGGAAGGCAGAAAACTAGAATGGGCCACTGGGGGGTGGAGAACTAAGGGAGAGAGAGAATAGTCAAATTAGGTAAGAGATAGAGAGGGGACCCTGAAGGCAGAGATTCAAGCATGAAGGGGGTGGCAGTTGCTAATGAAGGGTGAGCAGAAAGCTTAACCAAAATGCAGCCTAGGATCTTCCAGCTCTAGAAAAACATTTCAACTAGGGGACAGAACACAGGTGACATGAAAGGAAAGCAGAAATATGCCAGGAGTTAAAGGTTTAAGTCCAATTTGTGGGACTGGAGAAAGGAGAGGGTGCTTAGCCCAGACTTAGAGTACAGGAAAAACCCTGAGGAAATCCATTAGTTTACAAGTTATTAAAAACATAACTTTAGAAAGGAAGTTGATCAGATACTTAAAAAAAATTTTTTTTATTTATTCGCTTTGCATCATGATCACTATCCTCCCTCCAGTCCCTACCTCCACTCTCTCCTTATCCTCTGAGAGGGTGGAGGTCCCCTGGCTATCCCCTGCAACCCTGGCACAGCAAGTCTCTTCAGACTAGACGCTGCTTCTCCCACTGAGGCCAGATAAGACAGCTGAGTTAGGACAGCAGATTCCACAGACGGGCAACAGCTTTAGGGACAGCCCCAGCCCAGTTGTTCAGTCACATGAAGATTGAGCTGCACATCCTCTTCATGTATGTGGGAGGTTTCGTTTCAGCCAGTGTGTGCTCTGTGGTTGGTGGTTCAGTCTCTGAGAGCCCCCAAGTTCCAGGTTAGTTTACTCTGTTGGCCTCCCTGTGGCGTTCCTATCCCCTCTCGGGACCTCAATCCTTCCCCCAACTCTTCCACAAGAGTCCCCAAGCTCCACCCAATGTTTGGCTGTGGTTGTCTGCATCTGTCTGAGTCACCTGCTGGTTGGAGCCTCAGAATATAGCCATGCTAGACTCCTGTCTGCACTCATAACAGAGTATCATTAGTAGTGTTAGGGATTAGTGCTTGCCCATGGAGTAAATCTTTTACTGGGCTGGTTATGGCTTGGCCATTTCCTCAGCCTCTATTCCATCCCCTGTCCCTATAGTTCTTGTAGGCTAGGCAGGATAAATTTTGGGTGGAAAGTTTTGTGTGTTGGGGGAGGGGAGGTGTTTGGTGTCTCTATCGCTCCACTGGTGTTCCTGCCTGGCTACAGGAGGTGACCTCTTGAGGTTCCATATCCCCACTGCTATATGTCACAGCTATTGTCACCCCCATTGATTCTTGGGAGCCTTCCTTATCCCAGGTCTCTGTCACATCCTGGAGATGCAAACCACCTCCCCGCCCCTGTAGTTGGAGATTTCCATTCATTCTCATGACCATCTGCTCATCTCTCTTGTCCCTCCCCACACTTGATCCAGAAACCTACTCTTCCCCTCCACCTCCCCTCCCCTAGCCCCCAGTAACCTCTGTCTGCTTCCTATGACTGTTTTATTCCCCCTTCTAAGAGAAATTCAAGCATCCTTGATTGGGCCTTCTTTCTTGTTTAGCTTCTTTGGGTCTGTGGAGTGTAGTGTGGCTATCCTGGATTTTATGGCTGATATCCACTTATAAGTGAGTACATACCACGCGTGTCCTCTTGGATCTGGGTTACCTCACTCAGGATGATATACTCAAGTTCCATCCATTTGCCTGCAAAATTCATGATGTCTTTGTTTTTAATAGCTGAATAGTATTCCACTGTGCAGATGTACCACATTTTCTTTATCCATTCTTCAGTTGAGGGACATCTAGGTTTGTTCCCAGTTTCTGAGTATGAAGAATAAAGCTGCTATGAACATAGTTTAACAAGTGTCCCTGTGGCATAGGGGGCATCTTTTTGGGTATACACCCTGTAGTGGTATAGCTGGGTCTTCTGGTAGAACTGTTTCCAGTTGTCTGAGAAAAATGCCAAATTAGTTTCCAAAGTGGTTGCACTCCCACCAGCAATGAAGGAGTGTTCCCCTTGCTCCATAGCCTCAGCACATGGGCTATCGCTTGAATTTTTGATCTTAGCCATTCTGACCAGTGTAAGGATGGATTCTCAGAGTTGTTTTGATTTGCGTTTCCCTGATGGCTAAGGATGTTGAGCATTTCTTTAAGTGCTTCTCAGACATTTGGGATTCCATGTTGAGAATTCTCTGTTTAGCTCTGTCCCAATTTTTTAATTGGGTTATTTAGGTTTTTTGGTGTCTTAACTTCTTGAGTTCTTTATAAATTTTGGTATTAGCCCTCCTGTTAGATGTAGAGTTGGTGACGATGCTTTTCTAATCTGTAGGCTGCTGATTTGTCATATTGACAGTGTCCTTTGCCCTACAGAAGCTTTGCAGTTACAAGAAGACCCATTTATGAACTGTTATTCTTAGTGCCTGAACCATTGGTGTTCTATTCAGGAAGTTGTCTCCTATACTAATGAGATTAAGGCTATACACCACTTTCCCTTCTGTTAAATTTAGTGTGTCTGGTTTTATGTCGAGGTCTTGTTCCACTTGGACTTGAGTTTTGTGCAGGGTTATAAATATGGATCTATTTGTATTCTTCTATATGCAGACATCAAGTTAGACCAGCACCGTTTGTTGAAGATGCTTTCTTTTGTCCATCGAATAGTTTTGGCTTCTTTGTCAAAAATCAAGCGTCCTTAGGTGTGTGGGTTTATTTCGGGGTCTTCAATTCAATTCCATTGATTGATCTGACTGTTCCTATACCAATACCATGCAGTTTTCATTACTCTTGTTCTGTAATAACAAGACTTGAGGTCAGGGATCATGATGCCTCCAGAAGCCGTTTTATTGTTCAGGAATGTTTTAGTTATCATGGGTTTTTTATTTGTTTGTTTTTGTTTTTCCGTATGAAGTTGAGAATTGCTCAGTCAAGGTCTGTAAAGACGTGTGTTGGAATTTTGATGGGAATTGCAATGAATCTGTAGACTGCTTTTGGTAAGATAACCATTTTCACTATGTCAATCCTGCCGATCCATGAGCATAAGAGATATTTCTAATCTTCCGTTATCTTGCTCAATCTCTTTTTTCAGCAACTTGAAGTTCTTGTCATACAGGTCTTTTAATTGCTTGGAGTTAGAGGTCCCAGCTCCAAGGACCAGAAAATATTTTCAACAAAATCATAGAAGAAAAGTTCCCCAACCTAAAGAAAGAGGCGCTTAAACAAGAAGCCTACAGAACAGCAAAGGGACTCTTCACCTTCTTCTATTCCTGTTGTTCTTAGGCTAGGTCTTTCGTGGTATCCCTGATTTCCTGGATGTTTTGGGTCAGGAATTTTTTTAAATTTTTTTTTATTTTAATTTTTAATTTTTTAAAGACTTATTTATCACTTTATTCAGACACACCAGAAGAGGGCATCAGATCCTGTTACAGATGGTTGTGAGCCACCATGTGGTTGCTGGGAATTGAACTCAGGACCTCTGGAAGAGCAGTCAGTGCTCTTAACCACCGAGCCATCTCTCCAGCCCCACTGAGCCATCTCTCCAGCCCTCGTGTTTTCTTTATTGCTTCTATATCCACTCTCAGGTCTCGCACAGTTTTATTTATTTCCTTCACCTGTTTATTCATATTTTCCTGTATGTCTTTAGGGGATTTATTTGATTCCTCTTTAAAAGCTTGTTTGATTGTATTTTCCTGTAGTTAGTTAAGGGATTCACTCATTTTCTCTTTAAAGGCCTCTATCATCTTTGTAAGATTGGATTTAAGGTCATTTTCTTGTGCTTTGGTTGTGGTAGGACATCCAAGGTTTGCTGTACTCGGGGAGCTGTGCTTTGGGGGTGTCACGTTGCCCTGGCTTTTATTGATTGCATTCTTTTGAGGGCCTTTAGCTTTCTGGAAGGCTTTAGTCTCTGGATGTTCCCGTCATAGCAGGCATTGGGAGGGGGGTTAGCATCGATGATCCTAGTGTGGCAGACCTCTGATAGGTATCCTTGAGAATTATGGCCCTGATTCAGCAGGTCTGATGAAGGTGGGCTGAGAGATAGCAGAATGGGGGTCCAGGAAGGATAGCGGGCTGCTGAGGACAGCTGGGGGTGCCCTAGAGAACTCAGCAGGCAGGACAGGTGGGGTGAGAGTTTGGCTGCACACATGTCTGAACATTCTGTGCACACAGTGCACTCAGAAGAGGGCATTGCCTTCTCTGGATCTGGAGTCAAGGGTGGTTGTACGTTCTCTACGTCTGCTTGTGTGCTGTGTTTGCGCACGCGCATGGAGGCGCCTGCAGAGGCCAGGAGAGGGCATCGGAGTTACAGATTGTAAGCCGCCTGCTGGGTACTGGGGCTTGACCCTTTCTCCTCTGGAAGGGCAACAGGTGCCCGTGTCCTCTGACAGAGGCATCTCTCCCAACCCTAACATTTCTGAATTTCTAAAACTGTTTAGATTGTCGGCTTATGCTGCAGTGCCCCACAGGCATGAGACACAGTCGAGGCAGGGGGTGTTCCTGGGGCTTGGCTTGTTTGGGTGCTCGTGTACTAAATCATCACCTGAATATAGGACCTCATTCAGGCCCAGCACACGGTAATCATACAGAGACCCCGGTCATAATTCTGGACATAAAATGTTGTTCCAGGGAGTTGGGGATTTAGCTCAGTGGTAGAGCGCTTGCCTAGTAAGCGCAAGGCCCTGGGTTTGGTCCCCAGCTCCGAAAAAAAGAAAAGAAAAAAAATGTTGTTCCAGAATCATTGCTAAAGCAGTGTCTGTTTGTCATCACAAAATCAGCATAAAGTCATGTACACCACAATATTAAATATAAAAACAAATTAAAGTGGTTGGCTTTTCCACCAAATTTAGATGTTCTCAGAATGGATTGATTTAAAATAGAGATCTGAAGGTAGATATGGCAGCTCGTGCTTGTAATTCCAGGACTCAGAAGCCTAAGACAGAAGAACGCTTGGTTCCCAAGTCAGTCAGGGCTAGATTGGATGTTTCAAGGCAGACTGGGCTACATAGCAACTCTATATCAAGAGTGTACAAACACACACACACACACACACACACACACACACACACACGAGAGAGAGAGAGAGACAGAGAGACAGAGAGTCACAGAGAGAGACAGAGACAGAGAGACACAGAAAGAGTTGCACACACATACAGACACACAGACACACACAAGAAACAGAGAGACAGAGAGATGCACACACACACACACACATGAGAGAGAGAGACAGAGACACAGACAGAGACAGACAGAGAGAGACAGACAGACAGAGACAGAGACAGAGTCACAGAGAGAGACAGAGACAGAGAGACACAGAGAGAGTTGCACACACATACAGACACAGACACACACGGGAGACAGAGAGACAGACAGAGATAGAAACAGACAGAGATAGAGACAGACAGAGAGACAGAGACAGAGAGACAGAGATGCACAAACATACAGACACACATACACACTTTGGTGGCAAGACAACGTTGAAACCAAGGACAGTGAAGAGAAGCTCTCTCCAAGAGGATATCCTGTGGACCAAGGCTGCGTGAGCCCCAGATGGCTCTTAACCGTTCCAAATGCTGACCTAGTTAGCAGGTCACAGGACTGACCTTCCAAACTGTGGAATGTTTCCATGGAGCCGCTTCTCACATGGACATACCTGCACCTGCCTCAGGTATCCCTAGGAGATTGTTGCATTCTAGATTCTCATGATCAGTTCTAGGAAGCCACCTACTTCAACTAAAACAAATAAAAATTTTTTGTTAGGTCCTTAGGAAGCATATTTCTCCAAATTCTGAAAGGCAGTTCTGGACTATAGTCATATTTCTGGGTTAAAACCCAGTCTTCCTCAGAAACTTGCGAAACTGGTTCCCAGTAGCCTAAAGGAGTCATTCCCCTATCTCCAACAAAAGGGAGAAAAGACTCTGCCACCATCACTAACACAGGCCTGTGGTACCTCTCAGCATATCAAGATCCCTGGTAGCCCCCAGGCTTCCTCAGCTCCTACCCACAGCTACCCATATACACTTCAAAGCCTCCACTCCCCAGCTAGCATGCTCCAATTTTCCTCATAGCCCTGGAGATTTTGCCCCTCTTGCTTCTCTCTCTCTTCCTGAGAAGACAGCCTTGGCAGTTTGGAATAAACTTTCCCCTTTTCCACACACAGAGCAGCCATTTTGGTTTCTTTACTTCACTTCTTGCATTCAGTTTTGACATAACAGTTAAGATCCAGGGTTGGGGATTTAGCTCAGTGGTAGAGCACTTGCCTAGGAAGCGCAAGGCCCTGGGTTAGGTCCCCACCCCCCCCAAAAACAAACAAACAAACAAAAAAAAAAACAATTAAGATCCAAATGACTCTAAAGTCCATGGTACCAAAAGAGATTTCACCAGATACTGGGCGTTCCTTACACTTTATTAAATTTTGTTTGTTCTAGAACTTTTAACAGGACAAAGCAGTTTGCTGTCTTATTGCCCTGTTTGTTTTCATATCCCTCAGAGTTTCTGTGTAACACTCCATGACTATTCAAGACCAGGCTATGCCCTGCTTCTATGTATTTGTTTTGTTTCTGAGGCTGCATCTCTCTGGATAGCCTAGGCTAACTTCAAACTCTGGATCCTCGAGCCTCAGGGGTTAAACGCATGCACCATGACACTCAGCCAGTTTTAATTGTCAAGCCTTCGTTTGTTCATTTGGTTGGTTGCTTTGGTGTGGTCTTGGTTTTTTTTTGAGACAGGATTTTTAAGTGTAGCTCTGGCTGTCCTGGAACTCACTGTGTAGACCAGGCTAGCCTCAAACTCAGAGATCTGCCTGCCTCTGCCTCCCAAGTGCTGGGACTAAAGATATGCGTCACCACTGCCTGGCTGGGATTTGTGCTTTCTAAACATATACTTTGATGTCATGAAAAAAAACATTAGTTCCCCCACATCCCCAATGAAGCCAATGAAGTAAGTGGCCTCAAATTATCCTCCTGTTGTTACCAGCATGTTTGAAAACAATGATTAGCTTTCTTTGTAATTGGTATTATGAGACCTGCCGTGAGTGTGTGTGTGTGTGTGTGTGTGTGTGTGTGTGTGTGTGTAACTGTGCTGTATGTGGACACAAGTGTCCTTGAGGTCACAGCAGGACATACTCCTTGCCTTATTCCTTCAAGTCAAAGTCTCCCATGGAATGTGGGACTTGCTCAGAAGCCTGCTACCTTTTCTTTCATTTATCTCTGTCCACAGCTCTGGGATTACAGGTGCGTGACTCAATGCTTGGCTCTTCACATGGGGGCTGGAGACCTGAACTCAGGTCCTCGTGCCTGCAGAACAAGTGCTCAAGCATTTTATTATTACTTTATTATTTATTATTACATTATTATTGTTGTTATTATTATTTGCACATATGCATGTGGAGGTCAAAGGACAACTTTTAGGAATTCTCTTTCTCCACTGTGGGTTTCAGTCAGGTCACCTGCTTGTTGGGGATGGGGGCGCAAAGAGGAAGAGGAGGAGGGGAAAGGAGAAGAAAGGAAGAGAGGGACAAAGGGAGAGAGAAACCAAATATATTACCACACATAGATAATCAATTCTACCCATTGAGGAGGCTGAGGTGGGAAGATTACAAATTTAAACCAGACTGTGCCATTCCGTGTGTGTGTGTGTGTGTGTGTGTGTGTATGTGTGTGTATGTGTGTGCTGCTGGTCTTCCTCAATAACTTTCCACCTTTTAAAAGTTATTTTTGAGATAATATCATTTAACATTAACTTTATAATATCATATAACATCATTTCCCCCTTCCCCTTCCCTCCCATATACCCCTTCTTATTCTTTTTTTTTTTAAAGGTTTATTCATTTATTATATATAAGTACACTGTAGCTGTCTTCAGACACACCAGAAGAGGGCATCGGATCTCTTTACAGATGGCTGTGAGCCACCATGTGGTTGCTGGGATTTGAACTCAGGACCTCTGGAAGAGCAGTCGGAGCTCTTAACCGCTGAGCCATCTCTCCAGCCCCTTCTTATTCCTTTTTAATTTATGGCCTCTTTTTTCATTCATTTCTGTGGCATATACATATGTACTTTTATGAGACAAGGTCTCAGGGTCCCTAGGGCTAGAATGGCTGGCAAGCCCAGGAATCCTCCTGTCTCCCCATTTCTAGTGCTGAGATTACAGGTCCCACCACACCCAGCTTCTTGTGTAGGTTGTGGGACTTTTCACTGGGTGCTAGGTATTTGACCTCAGGCCTTCATGCTCCCGGGACATCAATTCTCCAACTGAGCCATCCATACATCTACCTGACCAGCAAGTGCAGTTTAGCTAGACCGTGTCTTTGAAAAGGCTGGGGAGTCTAACTCACTTGTTTACAGTGACCTTCTAGGTCTAGTGGACCTTCTAGGCCTAGGTTCTGTGTCCAGAGCAGAAAAGAGAAGGCAGAGGGGGTTGGGGATTTAGCTCAGTGGTAGAGTGCTTGCCTAGCAAAAGCAAGGCCCTGGGTTCCCAGCTCCAAAAAAAAAAAAAAAAAAAAAAAAAGAAAGAAAGAAGGCAGAGGATGCACTTGGTGGTAGAATGCCCGCTGAGCATGCTCAAGGCCCTGAGTCCAGCCTGCAGCACTGCAAAAATAAACAATAAAAAAGAAATTAAATTAGAACTGAAAACTATTGAAGGGGCGGGGCTTAGTGGTAGCAAACAACAAAACAGGGGTGGAAATCCAAGAACTGAAAACTATTGGAAGGAAGAAAGGGAGGGAGGGAAGTGAGGGGAGAAAGGCATGGTTTGGGGAGTATAACCCTAACTCTCTGTTGGATAGGAGTTGAGGTAACTGACTCACCTTTCTGAACTAGTCTTCCAAGTGAGAGACAGCAGGTTGACAAAAGAGTGTTACAGTGAGTCATAGAGCTACGTGGCCCTAGACCAACAAGGGCGAGACACAGGTCACCCTTTCTGGTTGTCAAATAGAGACTAATCAAACTACCTCTCCCCAGTTCCATCACACCTGCATACTTGTCCTTCCAGTCCATACAGTATCCCCGGACTGCCCCTTTCTACTCTGCTCTCTGAGGTGAACAGGGAGAAGAGGAAAAAGAAAAAGCAATCACACAACACACACGGTAGGCTAGAGAGACAGATGTGGTGATTCACACATACAGTCCCAGCACTTGGGAGGCTGAGGCAGGAGCATAGGGCGTTCATTGCCTGCAAGTTTGAAACCAGCTATGCTTACATGAGATTGTATCAGAAAAGTACACTAAACAAAAGATGGTGAGGATAACAGGCCGGACTGAGGATACTGTGACATTTGTGAATTATCCCTTAACAGGGCCATAGGAGAGATTCTTGGTTAATTGACAGATAGAGACAGGGCTTCCTCAGAACACCTTTAAATTAATGCTCTTTCCATGACTGTAAGAGTTGACCCATTTTTTGTAAGCTTTAAAAACACATTTTACAGGGGTTGGGGATTTAGCTCAGCAGTAGAGCGCTTGCCTAGTGAGCGCAAGACCCTGGGTTCGGTCCCCAGCTCCGGGGGGGGGGGGGGTGGGGGGGTGGGGGGGTGGGGGGGTGGGGGGGTGGGGGGGTGGGGGGGTGGGGGGGTGGGAAGCAACACATTTTACTTTTAAATAATTATTGGTTGACAAGAAGTTGCAAAAACAATAGAAGAAAGTCCTTGTGTACTCTCCCAGGTTCCCATCAGTGCAACATCTTATGCAAATAGTAACATTCTATCAAAACCAGAAAGTAATCGTCGTTGGTGCAGCTCAGAGACTCTCTCAGTACCACATGCACTAATGTGTCTGTGTGCCCATGTGCGTGTGCATGTATGTTTCTCTGTAATCTCATTGCACAGATTTTTATGGACACCCCCACAGTTAAAGCACAGAAGTATCCGTCCATCAAAGGATCCCTGCAGGGATCAGGAGACAGAGGGCCGGGTGGTAGAGCACCTGCTTGGCCCAAGGCCCTGGATCCCAGCTCCGCCCACCCAACAGATAAGAGTCCCTGTGCTGACTCACTCCTACTCTTTCCTCCTGTCCCCACCTTTGGAGTGTTTTCCTATGGCATGCTCCGTATTGATTATTACAGTGTCAATATTTCTCACTTCTCTACAAGAGAATGGGTTACTCCATTGCTGGAACGGAAACTGAGCACCCAGCCATGAAGTCAGGGGAACTTCTGTGTCCTATTAACACGTAGATGACCACTCAGCAGAGTGACCCTTACTCCTATAACCGGGGAGTGGCTAGTTTCGCCCCTAAAGTACATTGGCTGGGTCCAGATACACACTTAGAACTGATGGGAACTCAACACACACTTATCAGGTAAGTACACTGACCCAGCAGGGAGCGGCACATTCCCGGGCAGATTCTTTAAAGAGACAGAGCACTTCTCTGTTCCGAGTGCAGAGCAGAAAAGCTGGTTGACTTGAGTTTCCTATTTTCAGTTCCCTAATTCATTTCCAGACAGGACAGAAAAACCAAAACACACTAACTGCAGTGTGCTCCTGCAGGGTTCACGAAAGGACTAGAAGGAAGCCCCCATTCCTCAAGTTCATCTTGAAGACCCCCTTCTCAGCTCTACAGCGAGTCTTCAGAGGGGTAAGGGCGGCGTCGGCTGTGTGACCTGGAACGATGGTACCCGGAGTTGGCAAGTGGCAGGAGCAATTACCTGAGCAGCAGGCACAGTGCTGAAGACTTCATACCTCATTTAATCTGCATAACCCCTGCGAGTGGAGCGATGTTATCCTCACTTCAATGATTGAGAAAGTTGAGACTCACAGAACATAAATGTTTTACTTATTGAGGCTACATACCTATGTTTTAAGGTTATAAAATACCCAGAAACTTATTAGGGGAGTTTTCGCTAGAAAGAGGGTTACATCACTTTGCAGTGTATCCTGTCATTAGTGACCCGCCTTCCCAACTAGACTGGGGACACTCTCTACTGCCGAAGTACCTTCACTCACAGTCACCTCGTAAAGCAGGATTAGTTACCTCTAGCGTAGAACTTAGAAAGGTTGGGAAGACATAGATGTGTTCTTTCCCTTTAAGAAGACAACTGGATGGGTGAGAGGGCACAGCTGGCAAAGGTACTTGTCCCCAGGCCTGACTCCAAGACTATGTACAGAAGGGCGGGGACCGCAGCCCACACTCACTGCCACCCCCAATAAATAAAATTCAAAAATAAAAACTCAGCTATGAGGGCAACATGGGCTCTGGATGAGAAGTGAAAAGGTTAAGTACAAACGATCTCTCTAATCTGAAGCATAGCTATATATCCGTAAATACGGCAATATAACTGAACTCAGTGAAATGTGCTCAGTAAAAGTCTGAAGACTGCTCTGTGGAGAACGTGCGTGCGAGATAACACGAAAGTGGTTTTGTATACACAGCGAGGATAGGAGAACACTGACCCGGATCTGTCATTTCATTCATAAGGGAAAAGGATCTCAAATGAGGTCGATTTCAACACACCAAGCCAAACAGCTAGTAAACCGCCCACGAACAAGGAAAACTTTTTACTCGTCATCCTTCAGATGCAAATAGCACATTAACATATGCACCAGTTGTGAAGCAGAAAGTCCCAGACCTTTCATCGCAAAGAGGAGGAGCCAAAGATCCTGACAGGACTAACAGGGCCTCAGAACCCGCCTGGGGACTTCCTGTTGTCATGGACTCGGGATTAGTCCTGTATGAGCTCACTTGGAGAAAGGCAGACTCCGGGGTGGGAGCGCAGGACCGGCAGGCTCTGCGGAGTGGCACCCGTCCTTGTGTTTGGGACACATGATCTCTTGAGGCTCCCTATGCTGAGACTGTGCTTTCTCCTCAGTTTCATGTGCTTGGTGAAATCAGGTAGGTCATTTAGCAGATGTTTTAAGAAGTATTAGTTGACTTTCAAAGGTCTGTGTGACCATATTTGAGGACAGGAGTTATGGGTAAAACGGGCTTTCTTATGGTGATTTTCCTCCCCTCAACCATAGATCAAACCCTTATCTCTTTGAATTAACCTGAAAAGGCTAAGGTAGTATTAATTTTTTCATAGCTAAATTGTGTCTTTCCACCTATATAAAATTAAATGACTTACTTTTGAGACTAAAAACTTATTTTCTGATGCTTAAGTAGAGAAGTTAAGTTTTTTCATTTTATTTCATATTTTTGCAATGGTAAATTTTATACTTTTGTGTATTTATTAGGGTGTATTTTAAATCACTATTAAAAATCATAATTTCGGGGCTGGGGATTTAGCTCAGTGGTAGAGCGCTTACCTAGGAAGCGCAAGGCCCTGGGTTCGGTCCCCAGCTCCGAAAAAAAGAACCAAAAAAAAAAAATCATAATTTCATATACATAAATATCTAAAATGGTGTGTGATATATTTATAACTAAAAAATTATTTATTGCCAGGTTGAGGATGTAGTTCATTCATAGAATATATGCCTAGCATGTATGACACTCGGGGTTCAATTTCCAATACAAGGAAAGATACTAAAATCAAAATGAAAATTTGAATCTCCGTGGTGAGATAACAAATATGAAGTAAAATGCACGTCTCCGTTCTTCCCGAAACCCACTTCTGTTTCACACAAAGCTGGTGCCTGCAAATTCTGACATAACTTCTGTTTGTTTTTTAAGACCGGGTTTCTCTGTGTAGCCCTGGCTGGTCTCGAACTCACTGGGATAGAGGTGTTCACCACCACCCCCAGCCTTGACATAACTTTTTAAAGGGCAGGGAGCAGATCTCAGACCGGCAGACTCATGCTCTTTGACTCCTAAAAGTGGCGCACGCAATGCGTTCTAAGGAAGTAACCTCCAGTGGAGGCAGCAGCAGATGGTGCTAGGTCCTTTTAACCCTAGGACATACACTGGGCAAACACAACTACCAAGTTATATTCCCAACTGCAAGAATAACGTTAAAACCAACCAACCAAACACACAGACCAACAGGAAACCTCAAATCAGACAAGGTATAGTGAAGATGTCTCTACTCCAGGACTGGTTAAGGTTTTAAATATAAAACTGTTTTCCACTGCATCTGTTTACTTGTTAAATTAATATGTGCGGGCGCATAAGCCACAGCGCACACGTGGAGGTCAGAGTACAACTTGTAGGAGCTGATTTTGTAAACTGATTAAAATTGTTAAAAGTCTTATAAGTGTGCTAATAGATGAAGCTTAGAATCAAACTAGAAGATGTGTAATAATTATATTAGGATTTATTTCCTGTCCACCTTGACTGCAGTGTTTCAAGCCTTTGTACAATTCTATGTGGTAAATAGTATTTTCCCAGTCCATCATCAAATTAACAGTTGCTAACTTTTTAATATCTATGTGCCAAGGCTCTGGAGACCTCATAGGCATCACTTATAATTCTTAGAACAACCCTGATAGTCTGGGGCTTAGGGTAAAGTGGGTGAGAATAGCATTCCCCGGAAAAACAAGGAGAAGAGGGACCAAAACTCAGATATCAAGATAAGTGATTTTTAAATTTTCTTTGAGATTTCTTTTTTTTTCGGAGCTGAGGACCGAACCCAGGGCCTTGAGCTTGCTAGGCTGAGATTTCATTTTAACAAAGTTTTCCTGAATGAAGTCTGTGTACGATTTTCATGCAGTGCCAATAGAAGCCAGAAGAGGGCATCCAATCTGAGACTGGATATACCGTTACCGTGAGCTACCATGTGGGTGCTGGGAATCAAACCCAAGTCCTCAGGAAGAGCCATCTCCCCAGCGCCATATTTTGCTAACTTAACAATTGCATTTAATTCGTTCATTAATTAACTTTTGGCTTTTGTGTTGTGTGCATGTGCGCATGCACGTGCAAATATGCACAAATCACTACGTGCTAGGGAGGTCAGAGAACAACTTGTAGGCATCCGTTCTCTCCTTCCACCAAGCGGTTCCTGGACTCAAGTCCTTTTCAGCTTTGCGACCTTCACCCACTGAGCCCTCTACTCTCCCAATAAGTGATACTCCTGTACGATATTTAAAAGTATTAAGTAATAAATGCACAATGAACAAAACACCAACATTTTTCTTAAAGAAAGAGTTCTTTTTTAAAAAAAAAAGATTTATTTTTTTATTATATAAGTACACTGTCGTTGTCTTCAGACACACCAGAAGAGGGCATCAGATCCCGTTACAGATGGTTGTGAGCCACCATGTGGTTGCTGGGATTTGAACTCAGGACCTCTGGAAGAGCTAACCACTCTGGAAGTACTAACCACTGAGTCATTCTCCAGACCTACTTTTTTTTTCTTTACTATCACCTATACTGTGTGGTGAAAGTCATTTATGAGCAACCTGTTACCTGGTGGCCCAGGCTGGCTCCACTTCCTTGTACAGCAGTTTATGAGGGTTGGTGATGCTGTGTAAACAGACTGAAATCACACAGAGTTTTATTCAGAGTGTCCCTTCCCCTTCTTTTTCTTTATGGTGGAGAGTTGATCAACTGTTTTCAGTTGGTTCAAAATACCGAAGTTGTGTGTGTGTGTGTGTGTGTGTGTGTGTGTGTGTGTGTGTGTGTGTGTTCATATTGAATGAATTTCCCTGTTTCTGTGACAGAAGAAGCAACTTAAGTGAGGAAGGGATTCTTTGGCTCCAGGTATAAGAGGATTCAGTCCATCGTGTGAGAAAGCAGTGTGGCTTGGGGCTCCGATGATGGTGGTGGAGCTTAGGATGCAGCTGTTATACCTTAGCAGCCAGAAAACAGAGCTGGTGCTAGAAAAGTGCCCAGCCCATAGTGCTTAAGGTCTGGCCCTCAGGGACACTTCCTTTACCTAGGACTCACTTCCCAAGGATTCCATAGCCTCTTAAAACAAGTGCCACCATTTGGGGACAAGTGGTCAAACACATGAACCTGTGGGAGACATTGCACAGTCGAATAATTACATACATGTAGAGACACATGTTTTTGGCTCCAAATTCAACCTGTCTTTAAACAAAAGATTGCGACTCCAGAGAGGTTAGTCAACTGATTAGCTTAGGTCTCTAGGAAATAGATCTAGCTGTCACACGTAGGTCTGATCCTCCTGCTTTTTCCAAACCTATACTGCGTTTTTATTTAAGACTTTCAGCTTTCTGAGCTGAAGTTCATGATGGTTTAACTCTGTCGGCACAGCAGGAGAGCATCCGAGGTCAGTATGTAAACAGACATGGCCAAGACTCGAAGAAAGTGTCTCCTTGAGTCTGCAGTGTGCCTCAGTTAAGAGCGTTTGCCCAGCATGCACAGGACCTGGGCTTGATCTGCAGCACTGCATAAACTTGGGGTGGTGTGCACACCCGCAACCCCAGCACATACAAAGTGGAGGCAGGAAGATCGGACGTTCAAGAACATCCTTGGGGTTGGGGATTTAGCTCAGTGGTAGAGCGCTTGCCTAGCAAGCACAAGGCCCTGGGTTTGGTCCTCAGCTCCAAAAAAAAAAAAAAAAAAAAAAAAAAAGAACATCCTCAGCTACATAGTGAGTTCAAGGCCAGCCAGAGCTACACAAGATAAAATGGTTATTGACGGTAGCCCTGATTTTCAGCTTTAATCTGCGTCTTTTAATATAAGAAAGAAGGTCATAATAAGCAATTATGCCACCTCTGAATAGAATCCAGATACACCCTCAAACGGTGCTGTAAACAGAGTCCATTTCCTTGTAACTTTCCAGGTGTCAGTAAAAAAATGTTATTTCAGGGTAAGCAGTCTATAAAGGACAGGCGTAATTTCCCCCTGTTTCAGTGAACTTCGAGAGACGAGGTTAAACCTGAAAAACCAGTTTAATACACTGGTTGTCCTCTGAGTAACCTTGGCTCTGTAAGAAATCATTAAAATAGCCCCCAAATTGTCTGCCTTTGGGAAGCAAAAGATAGTTCATAACTTTAAATACACCAGCATAAAATTTAAAAAAAGGAAATCTATGTGTGAAGCCATTGAAGTATTTCTCACAATGTCTAGTGTTTGTGTGCTCTCCAAAGTGCTGAGAATTTTGACACAGAACAGCTCCAGTACTAGGAATACTTTTTTTTTTTCTTTTTTCTTTTTTTCGGAGCTGGGGACAGAACCCAGGGCCTTGTGCTTGCTAGGCAAGTGCTCTACCACTGAGCTAAATCCCCAACCCCCTAGGAACACGTTTGTCACAAGCAGCACAACACCTGATCCCAAGTAGCCTGAGCTAATTTGTAACATGGCCCAGATTCATTGTTGTCTTTTCCAAGTGTTTGGCTCTGGGAAGCAAAGGTGGAGCTCAGTGGTAGAGTGCTTGCTTCCTACGCAAAAGGGCCTGAGTTGGGCCTTTTTAAAAAGTCAAAATTAATAAATGGGCTGGAGAGATGACTCAGTGGTCATAAGAGCACAGAGGACAGAGATTTGATTCCCATCACCCACATGACAGCTCGTTTTCATTTGTAACTCCAGTTCCAGGGAATTGGTTGCCCTCTTTGGGCCTCTGTAGGTACCAGACATGTACATGATACACTCACGAAATACTTTTCAAATAGGAAAAAAAATTAATAATCAGAAAGGTTAGTTTTGAACTAGGTGTGGTGATACATGCCTATAACTCCAGGACTAGGGAGGCTGAGGCAGAAATATCGTGAGTTTGAAGCCAGCCTGGGATGTATAATGCTACCTTGTCTCAAAAAATCCAAACCAAGGGGACTAATGAGATGGCTCAGTGGTTAGGCACTTGCTGCCAAGCCTGCCAACCAGAGTTCCATCATGGTGGGAGGAGAGAACCAACTACTGGACCTTCCGACCCCCACACCATGACACACACGTGTGGCCTGTGTCCCTTATTGGTGTAATAAAAAAAAAAATCAAACTAAACTAAACAAATGAATGAAGAAACTAAGAAAATCAAATGCTCCATTGACAGAAGTACAGTTGATGGATCCAGGGAAGGAGGGAAGAGTGGGCAGGAAGATTTCCCAGCATGCTCTGGGGCCAGCACCTGAAAAAGGAAGGGGTAGAAAGACCGGGTGGAGCAAGCCTCAGTTCCAGCACAGCTCAGGGACTATTCCAGACGGGTTGATGGCGAACCCCTAAGACAAGTTACAGCGTCCATGGGCTAGAGGTGTGTCTTACTCGCTGTCCTATTTCTGTGAAGAGACGCCGTGGCCAAGGCAAGTCTCATAAAAGAAAGCATTGAAGTGGGAGCTTGCTTACTGTTTCAGAGGTTAGTTCATTATCACAGCAAGAAGCAAACAGGCATGGTGTTGGAGCAATAGCTTCGAGCTTTGTATACTGATCCACAGGCAGCAGGCACGGGGAGGGGGAGGCACGGAGAGGGAAGGGGTAGGCACGGATTGGGGGAGAGACTGGACCTGACACGAACTTTTGAAACCTCAAAACCACCCCCAGTGACACAGCCTCCAACAAGGTCATGCTTCCTAAACCTTCCTAGTCTACCAGTTCGTGCATGCAAATAGCCAGTTGGGACCATTTTTCTTCTAAGAGCACAGGATGAGAGGAAGTGTTATTTCAGAGTATCGGAATTCCAAAATAATCCTGAAAGGACAGGTATAATTTCCCTCTTTCAGATGAGCCATGCTAGATGGGCTTAAAGGGCAGGTGGCCTGCCAGGTGGTATGGTGGAGTCCACTGTGCTCTCTCCCCACCCCTACCTCCTGCAACAAGTTCTCATTGTAGCCCAGGCTGACCTTCAACTAACCAACCTCCTGTCTCTCAAGGACCCTGGTGAATGTGTGGCTTCGAACCCAGAGGCTTCCAACACTAGATAGGTTCACATGTCCTAAGGTGAGCCGACTTAGTAATTAAGTAAGGAAACATCTGTCTTCCCCAGGAGGGGCTCATTCAGGACTAATCCCAGCCACAGTCCTCTCTTGCACACATCAGTTCCACAATACCCCCAGTACTATCAGGTGACAAATTCAACAGTGAGTTATTGTTCTGGGATGGGCTGTCCAAGCAGAACCAACAGGTGCAGTTCGTTTCTCAAGGGCATTACTTTTTCAGGAAGAGGACTTGAAGGGTGACATAGAAGTGTTGACCTACTAAGGACCATGCCTGACAGTACCAGTGTAGATGTAGGGCCCAGAGCATTGGGTATGACTACTGCTATGGTTGATGCCATGACCACAAGTACCCAGACGTTTCTATATAGTTAGTTTCTTAAGTTTCCATTGAGAGAGGTCAGACTAGGTGTGTCCCAAGGTTCCCCTGCCTTTTCCCCTCCATTCTCTCTGGCATTAGCATCGCCCCAGGGCAAGCTCCCCAGCCCTGTGTCCGGGCTGTGCTTCATTTTCTGTAGAGCTGCTCTACATAAGGGAAGCAGAGTGTGCGATGGCGCCACGCAGGGCGGTTTTCAAATAATTCAATTTAAAACAATGCAGCTCTCGATCGTTATGTCGCGTCTGGAAACTAGAATTTTTCACCCGTGTTTGCCCTTTTGCCTTTTGTCTCTCGGTGGCTGAGTTGGCCGCAGGGCCCAGTGCATGTGTGCTCCAACTCAGAGTAGCTCAGTGAGGCCTCTCCTAGCAGCTCTTGAAGCATTATAGAACACTGCAAAGGTCCGATCCCCAAACCGACAAATCCCCAAACCGAGGACCTCAAAACTCTTCCATCTCAGTACAAATCCATATGTATGTCTCCTTTTCTTTGGATTTGATTTTACTTTCTGTTTGTATTCCTCGGCGTATGTATGTATGTACACTATATGCATGCAGGGGCCAGAACGGGTGCTTGTACACCACACTCGGGTGCTGGGAATTGAACCTGTATCCTCTTCAAGAGTCTGTGAGTGCTTTTAACCATTGAACCATCCGTATTTTCTAATGTACATGAATGTTGCTGTGTGTATACATGTATGTGTAGTGTGTGTGTGTGTGTGTGTGTGTGTGTGTGTGTGTGTGCGCGTGCGTGTGTATGTGTGTTCTTCCTGCCTTTGGAGGTCAGAAGAAGGTGGCAGAACCCTTAGAACTGGGGTTCTAGGCAGTTGTGAAGTTGTGAGCTGCCCCGTGGCTGCTGAGCACCAAAACCAGGTCCTCTGTGAGAGCAGTCAGTGCCCTTAACCACTGAGCCGTCCTCCTCCAGCCCCTACTCCCATCACCTTGCAACTTGAGCTTTTGTCTGTCTCCAGCTCTCTTCCGTTGCCCTTTGAACTGAAACCTCAAGCATCGGCCTCCTTTGCTCTTTACTTCCTTTCTTCCCTTCCCTTGCTTTCCTTGTGTCTTAGTCAGGGTTCTCTGGAGTCACAGAACTTATGGGTAGTCTCTATATAGGAAGAGAATTGGTTGATGACTTACAGTCTGTAGTCTGACTCCCCAACAACGATCAGCAGCAGCTGTGAATGGAAGTCCAAGGACCTAGCAGTGGCTCTGTCCCATGAGGCAGGCAAGGCAAAGAAGAGAGTCTTCCTTCTTCCAATGTCCTTATGTAGGTCTCCAGCAGAAGATGTGTCCCATATCAAAGATGGTTACCACCACGCCTGGGCCTGGGACTTGCTTTGTCCCAGGTGACCTTGAACTCAGAGATCTCCTTGCTTTAGTCTCCTGGGGTTCATAGCCGCTTTGCCTCAAGATCTCCATACCAAGATCCAGGTCAGAACTTGTGTTTCCCAGCCTCAAGATCAGGATCAAGAGTGAGCCTTCCAATACAGAATTGTAGTTCATTCCAGATATAGTCAGGTTGACAACCAGGAACAGCCGCTACACCTTGCTTTTGCTGTGGATGAAGTGGCCCCTTCCTCCTCCTCCTCTTCTTCCTCCTCCTCTTCCTCCTCTTCCTCCTCTTCCTCCTCTTCCTCCTCTTCTTCCTCTTCTTCCTCTTCCTCCTCTTCTTCCTCTTCCTCCTCCTCTTCCTCTTCCTCCTCCTCTTCCTCTTACTCCTCTTCCTCCTCCTCCTCCTCTTCCTCTTCCTCCTCCTCTTCCTCTTCCTCCTCTTCCTCCTCCTCCTCCTCTTCCTCTCCCCCTTGTTTTCTGAGATAGGGTTTTACTACGTAGCCCAAACTGACCTTGAACTCACAGAGATCCACCTGCCTTTGCTTCCAGAAAGCCGGGATTACGGGCATGGGCCATCGCCTCCATCCAGTTTTGCTTTTTGAGGTTAGCACTGACAGCGCATCTCCTCTATCTGTCACTGATGGGTCTTCGCCTTGTTCTTCCAAGCTTACTTGGAAATAGCTGAACATTCTCAGCAAAGCTGCACGAATGAAGCACACAGACCAGAAGCAACCCTTCGTGCAGATTTACTTACGGGTTCTCAGGAACTTCCTGGGCCTTGCGCATGCTTGCGCTCAGCCGTGGAGCCCACCCTGCATCCCTAGATTGATTTACTCTCAACACTTTGGCATGCGCATCCCATGGTTGGTTAGCTATCTGTTTATATGTCTGAACCATTTGTCAATAAGTTGGGCTTTTTACCTTAAATGCTTTAGCTACATTTTCTAAGAATTGGGGTTTTCTCTTTTCTCTCTTAGTCACTCTTCTGTCGCTGTGAAGAGATACCATGACCACAGCAACCCCCTTACAGGGAGATGTTTAGTTGGGGCTGGCTTATAGTTTCATTGTCCATTGTCATCATGACAGAGTGGGCTTTTGAAATGTCTACCGCCGTCCCCCCACCCCCCATCACACACTTCCTTCAACAAGGCCACACCCACTCCAAGGAAGCCACATCTTCTAGTCAAGTACTCCCTGTCAAGTACTGTCATTCCCCGGTGACTAAGCGCTGAAATATATGAGTTCACGAGGGCCATTCTTATTCAAACCACCAGAATAACCACAGTGTGACCGTCTACATGAGCTGAAAGCTGAGGTCACACTTTTACTGGATTGCCTAGATACCAATTTTCCTGACTTAGTTTACTTTATTGCATTCTCCTTTACCACAAGGTCTGCCCCAGGTCCAAGGACTACCTTAGTGTATCCATTTCCGATCTCCTTTAATTTAGAATACACCCCGAGGCCTCCCTGCACCGTTTATTCTGGTGATCCTTTGCCAGGAAGACAGATCTCGTTTCTCACTTTGTATTTGCCAGTTTCCCAGTCCCAGTTGGGCCCCAGTGTCAGCACCAGAGCAGTGACGTTGTGGTCCCTGGGCCCTCTGACGTTACAGGCATATAAGGCACACTGCCCTCTGCAGTACCACAGCATGGCGACTAAGTAAGGCCCTGCCCAGTTTCTCGCCCGATCGATTGTTACTGATTGTTTCCTAGTGACTGTCCCACTGAGTGGCATTTCCAGCAAGATGCTCCAAGCTGGGCATGGCAGGGTATAGTTGTAAACCTAGAATTAGGTGGGTGAGACAGGTGAACTGTAAGGTCGAGGCTAGGCTGGGCTGCGCCTAAGTTGGAAGCTGGACTGGCTTTCATATTGAGATCCTGACTCAAACAACAAGAAGATCTTCCAGGTTTGTGCTATCTCTTCCTTGAGTTCAACTTTCTTCTGAGGCTGCTCTGCAGGACAAAGACTTGAAAGGAGAGCTAGAAGAAAAGGGCTCAGCACCCGCTGACGTGATCTGCATTTTCAGATGCCCAGGGCAGGGCAGACCACCCTCTGACCATCCTCCCAGGAGAGGTTCTACGAAAGAGACCATGGAGACTCAGTTGCTGACTCTCTCTGGCTGTGTTTTGCCCAAGGATACACAGCCTAGAAATTACCAATCAAGGAGAACGAGTCTCACACAGTAGACGCACCCATACCCAGTACCCAGACCCCAGAAAGGTGATTTCACTGTGCTGTAAGTGAGGTGCTCACAGGGAGCGCTTTAGGGAGCTGGGGGATGAGGAGATACTTAAGGCTCGGAGGGTTATAGAAGCTCCATTGAGCTAACTTCTGCTTTCGACCTTGAAGGAGTGTGGAGAAAGATGTCTGGAGAAACCAGGGATCACTACTTAGGAATACCAATTAAGTATGACTTTTTCAGCTTCACGCAGCTAGATCCAGGCTCTGGGGAGGTGCTGTGAGCGGATCGCAGTACCTCCTTACTTAGGAGGCCCTGCATGGTGTTACCTAACTCTCTCTTCCAGATACGGATGAAACATGCCCGTCCTTCACCAGGCTGAGCTTCCACAGTGCAGTGGTTGGTACAGGGCTCTCCGTGAGACTGATGCTCTACACACAGAGAGACCAGACCTGCGCACAAGTCATCAACTCCACAGCCCTGGGGAGCTTAAATGTAACCAAGAAAACCACGTTTATTATCCATGGTTTCCGGCCAACCGGCTCTCCTCCGGTTTGGATGGAGGAATTGGTACAGAGTTTGATCAGTGTACAAGAGATGAATGTGGTGGTTGTTGATTGGAATCGAGGAGCTACGACTGTGATATACCCCCATGCTTCTAGCAAGACCAGAAAAGTAGCTCTGATTTTGAAGGAATTTATCGACCAGATGCTGGTAAGAAAGACTTGTCTTAGATGACCTTGGTGGCTTGTTCGGAAGCTTAAAGCCAAGAGGTATCGTTTGGTTGGATGATGGGGGCGAGGGGAGGATTTGTAACATTTTGTAACATTGTACGATTCTGAATAAACCCAGGGGAGAGGGAGGGGTTCTGCAGGGTGTCCATCCACCTCGAAGGGCTATGGGGCAAGATTCTCATTTTAAATGTTGTAGATCTTAAGTCCTCAACATCTTCTGTGGCTAAAGGCAAAAGGCGTTGTAAAAGGAGCATCATTTTGTGACTACTAGGATGGTGTCTTTGAATAGGAGAGGGTCTGCCTACAGTTGTTAGTTTAAATGCCTGGATCTCCTTCAACTTCTGTAGCTGTTCAGCTGAAAGACCAAGTTACTAATGCCCAGATTATTCCCAACCACAGTGCAAACCAAACCCATGGTTCAGAGGGACAGTCCTCCCAAGGCAGGCAAGACCTTAGCTTTTATTTGAGTGTTCTCATGAGCTACGCCAGCCCCCCCCCACACACATACACATAACAAAGGTGTGACATGAGCCCCGCTGTGGTGGCACAAGTCTTTAATCCCAGGGCTCTGGAAGGAGAAGAGGCAGATCTCTGTGAGTTCGATTCCAGCCTGGTCTACAGAGCAAGTTCCACAGTAGCCAGGTCCCAGAATATTTGGGTGGCTCAGAGCAAGCTGCCTGCAGCCTATGATTAGCGAGGTCTGCCCTCTCTCATCTTTTCTTCCTGGAGAAGGGAGAGTGACTCCATTAGGAATTCATCAAAGTGTTTTATCATGCCTTCCCGTGTGGGGAAGCCCTAAACACGGCTCTGCTTGACATCCAGCGGAATCAGGAGTGAAGACACTAAAAGACACTGATTCGGGGTTAGCAGGTTGGTTTGAATCCTTCTCTGTGCCCTCCCCAGATGACCTCAACTCTGGGCTTCACTTTCCTTATTTGTATAATGAAGAAGTCTTGGACATCGCACGGTGCTGTAACTTCCCCCTTTTCTGCCATGCTGGGGATTGAACCTGAGGCTTATAACATCTGAGGCAAGTGCTCTACCTCAGACCCACCTCTCCAGCCCTCTTGTGACATCCAAATGAGACCATAGGACCTTGGGAGTTGGTTCTGTTGATTAATACTTGGTGTGCAAGCACGAAGACCTGATTTCAACCCCCAGAACCTATATGAAAAATCTGAGCACAGCAGTAAACAGTGCATGCCTGTATCTGTGACCCGGGGAAGCAGAGACGACAGAGTCCCTAGGGCTTCTTGGCTTGCCTAACCAAATCAGCTACCTCCAGGCTCGGCGAGAGACCCTGTCCCAAAAATGAGGTGTGGAGAAAATGAGGGAGACGTCTAACTTAAAAAGAAAGATTTTATTTATTCTTTCTGATGTACATGAGTGTTTTACCTCACGCGTACGTGTGCACCATGGATGTGTTGGTGCCTACAGAAGTCAGAAGGAGGCATTGGAGCCCCTGGAACTGAAATGACATACAGTTGTGAGCTGCTATGTGGGTGCTGAGAATTGAATCTGGTTCCTCTGCAAAAGCAACAAGTGTTCCTGACCACTGAGCTATCCCTCCAGCCAGACGACACCTGACTCTTTGACCTTTGACCTCTACAAGTAAGCGTATAGATGTGCACGCATATCTACCCACACACACAATAGCACACGTGAGAATAGATATAAAATACTTAGGAGTATTTCTCTGAAGTGAACAGGAAATCTCTTCAAGTATGGTCAAGTTCTTGAACGCTTACACTTTATTAATGAAATTTTAGGCCAAAGGAGCTTCTCTGGACAACATTTACATGATTGGAGTAAGTCTAGGAGCCCACATAGCTGGATTTGTTGGAGAAATGTATTCCGGGAAGCTGGGGAGAATCACAGGTAAGGTTCCTGTTGGTTACCAGGGGTCTCACCTGGACAGGTGTTCTCTGGGAGAGCACCACCACACAGGTAATATTGACCCCAGCCCAGCGTTTTGCCTTATGGTAACCCCCACCAATATCTCATGGGATTGAGCTTTGCCCAGAGAGCCCTCTTCCTTGGGGTTAATTCAGGCTGGTTTGGACTATGTAGCTCCAATTCACCAGGCATGGGTGCAGACTCAGGGATAGAAAAGGAGATGGGGAATTTGTGGCTAAGTATCGGCTTTCGGCTTTCGAGAAGAGAATGAAAATACCAGGATTGCAGGAGGTCAAACCCTAAAGGACAAAGACTCATTCTGGATCGCCTACCTAGAGCTTAGGAATTTTCCACAGCTATTCACAGCGCTGAGGGCCGGCTCCAGCTTTCAAGAGATTATCATTCACCGGGATTCATTCCCATGCACAGGGTTTTAAATTTAGGGGGATTGTATGCGAGGAGAAGAGATGATAGCCCCAAATCTCCTTCCCTGCACCCAACTTGCTAGCAGGGCTTCCCGGTGTTTGTCTTGGATTTTTTTTCCTCACTTTTTCCAAAAGCCAAGGCTTCCTTAATTATCTAATTTCCCTACCTTCCTAGGGAATCAAAGTAGTTTTAAAAGTTGAGAGAGGGGAGAGGGGAGAGGGGAGAGAGGAGAGGTGAGAGGGGTGGAGAGGGGAAAGGGAAAGAGAGGGGAAATGGGATAAAGGGGGGAGGGGTGGAGACGGGGAGAGGGGAGATGGAGACAAGGGGGGAGGAGAGAGAGAGAGAGAGAGAAGAGAATCCTCACACTTAAAAGGTCAGAGGCTTGATTTTTGCCCCGCTCTAGAAACCCCTTTTCTGACAGAGGGGATTTGGATCTTTCTTTCCCGTGGTGTGTTGCAGTGGGGTTCAGTGGTGGGTGTTGACATACAATTGCTGGTTTCTATGCCGACTTCCTTGGTGGTGGGTAATGACAACGTCACTGCCAACTCGAGGTCACTGATCACAGAGCTAGGGAGAAATGGACTGATGTACCCTTCAGCCAAGGTTTTCCTTCTACCCAAGCACCACATTCTCCCCTGTGCCCTCCTGACCACGGGAACGACAATGTACCTCTAATTACAGTAATTCCCCGGGCCAGGCTTCCTGCTACTCTAGGCCCATGTGACCTACCCCGAGACCCAGACTCACCACAAATCCATTGTCTACCTCTGTGGATGCCCCCAGTTCTCTCCTCACCATCTCCGAGCCTCAAATTTAGTCCCAGATGTCTCAGGAGAATTCTGAGTGCCAGTGTCCTTGCTTCCTTGCTTGGGTGTGCTCACTGGGTCACAGGGTGGGGATGTGATCTGTCGCCCATGACACAAGCCACTATTATTCCCTGAGACCAGAGTAGGTCAGCCTGGCAGAGTTGGTCCTTCACCCTGCTGTCTCTCTGTCAGTTTCCTCTCTTCTGCTTCTCTTCTCCAGGTATATCTCTTGGTTTGACTTCTCATTACCTCCCTCCCTCTCTCCATCCTTCCCTCTCTCCCTTCCTCCCTCCCTCCCTCCATCACTCTGTTTCTTCCTCTCTCCCTCCCTTCTTTCCTTCATATGTTTGGTGCTTGGATGAATTGAGAATTTTATGTATGCCAGGCCCAGACTCTGCCATGAGTTGCTTCCAAGACAAGGAGCCTAAATTTTCAAGCGGAAGATGCAGGCAGTCTGACCAGCACCCTTTGAGAAACGATACAGTTAGCTGTATTGTACTTGTAGCCCCTGGGTACTTGAAGTCAAGCCAGTGTGGACTGAGATGGGCTGTAGGTGCGAAATAAGCACTGGCTTTTGAGGATGAAGGTTCAGAAAGAAGAAAAAAGGAAGAAAATTAAGGCTCACATTGATGGTTGAGTGTACTGGAACGACAAAGTTTAGGTTTGCTGGTTAAGCAGGATGCTTTATTTCCCTTGTTGTGTTGAAGCAGGGTTTTACTCTGTAGCCCAGGTTGGCCTAGAAACTCACTGAGCTCAGACTGGCCTTAAGCTTATGCCAATCCTCCTGCCTCAGACTCCTAAGTGCTAGGGTTACAAGTGCAATCTACCATTCCTGGCTCATTTCATTTTATTTTTAATTTTTTCTTTTTCTTTTCTTTTTTTTTAAGATTTATTCATTTATTATATATAAGTACACTGTAGCTGTCTTCAGACACACCAGAAGAGGGCATCGGATCTCATTACAGATGGTTGTGAGCCACCATGTGGTTGCTGGAAATTGAACTCATGACCTCTGGAAGAGCAGTCGGGTGCTCTTAACCGCTGAGCCATCTCTCCAGCCCTATTTTTAATTTTTGAGTACTATTTTATATTTCAAATTAAGTATTACGTAATTTACATTGAAGTATACAATATTTTTATTTTTAAAAATTTTGTTTTATTTATTTTGTGTGTGTATATGTGTGAGGGTGTGACACACCATGCATATAAAGGTTAGAGGACATTTTACAGGAGTCAGGTCTCTCCTAATGGCCTGCAGGTCCAGAGATTGAACTCCGGTTGTCAGGCTTGGTGGTAATGCCTTTATCCACTAGCCATCAATGTCCCAGTTTTGTCTTATTTTGTCTTTTGAGACAAGATGCAGCTCTGAAGCCCAGGTTATTTTTTTAATTCACTTGTACCCCAAGCTGGCCTTGAATCTGAGATGTTCCTTTCTGACTTAGCCTCTTGAGTTCTCCCATGTCTGACACACACACATACACACACATACACACACACACACACACACACACACACACACACACGTTGGGTGACTACTAGAAACTTGTAACTGCAAATCCGGATTCCGGTTCTGGACCATACTTTCCCGTCCATTTCTATGCGCTGGTACGTGGTTACCTCTGACCACTCTCAGTGCCCTCCCTAGTCTAAAAGTTTTATCCAGATCTACAGAAGGCTCTGAGCCAGAGCACCCACTATTTATACTTTTTGGCCCGAAAGTGGTTGGCGTTGTCTGACGTGAAGAGGGGGAGGTTTCTGGGTAAATTCTTTCCAAGGCTGTGGAGTTTTCCCCTACTGTGTTGGGACCTGTTGTCTTGAGGCCACTTGTTGGTCTTGAGTGACTGGGAGTTACCTCACACCCTCCCACACCAGTTTCAGTTGGAGAGGACAGAAGAAGAAAGCCGGGGGTGGAGGGACAAGGAAAGGAGGGAGGCAGACGAAGGACTGTTTCAAGGAATTGCAAGGACACCGGGAGGAAAGAAAACGGGAAACAGAATCACAGACGCTGCCTCTAGATGTGCGTGGAACTTTGTTAAGGGCTGGGGACGTCCTCAGAAAGGCATCCAGAGGGACTAGGGGGGCAGCTGTGTAGCAGCACATGCTTAGCGTGCACGAGGTTTGGGGTTTAATCTCCAGCACCTAAAACAAGAAAAATAAAATGAATTTAAGCATATGATGATATTTATAGGTTAAACTTCCAAGGAAGGTACCCTTAAGCCATCTTTGCACAGGGCTCTAGTAAACGGGGACTTGGTCGGAGTTCATGCTGTGGTTCTGGAACCCCGAGTGTGGTTTTCCGGGTGTCTCACTGCTGTAGTAATGGAGCCCAGTTCACCCTGACCAAGACCACGAATCAGTTCAGGCATTGTGGGATGCATCTGATCGGCCTCATCTGTAGTGTAACCTCTCCTTCAGCTTCCTGCTGAAATGGCTCTGCTAGGGACTGAGAGACGGTGAGCAAATGGTACAGGCTCTGGCCAGAATGGGTGAGCGCCCTGAGCCTCAGGGGAAGTCACCTGTAGGATGGAATCATACTGGCCAGCCTGGCTTTGTGATCTGGTCCAAGCAAGTTGTGACTGAAAGCTGAGCCGAGTGGGGCTTCTGAAGTCCCTAAAATGGGGAAGGTCAGAGAAGTGATGGGCGCCATTAATCCTGACACATGGGAGACTGAGGGAGGTAAAAATCCAGTTAGAGGCCAGCCTGGGCTACATTGCTAATTCAACTGGTTTGAGGGATATGGAACTTTGTCAGGGCTGGGGAGGTAGCTGGGTGTAGCTTCATGCATAAGGTAAGGTCCTGGGTTTAATTTCTTGCCCTACCGCTCCTCTTTTGCTCTCTCTGAGGGTTTTTGCCAGAGGAGCTTTTCTACCTAAGCTGACTGTGTGACTCCCTGCTCTGGGGCTCCCCAACCCAGCCTCCTCCTGGAGCTGTTCTCAGAGCCACTGTCAGAGTAGCTGTCCACACTGTGGGAAAAAGCTGCAGGCTGTGGACAGGAGTCCTGACTCCTGATGGGATGCTAGCGATTACTCAACACAAGCGTGCCCAGCAGCCCGTGAGCCATCCTCTCCAGGAGGGGTGCAAAGAGCAGTGACTCACCGTGTGGGGCTGCCAAGATGCTCTGATTTCCTTCTAGGTCTTGACCCTGCAGGCCCTTTATTCAACGGGAGACCTCCTGAGGACAGATTAGATCCCAGCGACGCACAGTTCGTGGACATCATCCACTCGGACACTGACGGTAAGAATCCTGTCTTTGTGAGTCGCTGCCCCGCCCCCTGCCCTCACCCCCACCCCACAGCCTCTGCAGATCTGGTTTGTGACAATTAGCTTCCAGGGTGGCCTGTCTCTTTCTTTATTTCCCTGGGCTTGAGGGTCCTGGATCTCCCCACCCAGAGTACCCCTGGCCCACTCCTGGCTTTTTGTGGATCTCCCAGATCATGTCTGTCTCTCGATGTTCCTCTTTGTCATGTGGTACATGTGGGGGGCTTGGGGTGATGTTCATGGTTGGGCAAGACTACGGCTGAGGAAATAAAAAGGATAGGTATCTGCTGTATCTAAATGTCTCGGGGATGAGCCAACTGGAGACTTGGGGATGAGGGATGTAGCAGCAGAATGCTCCTTTAATTGTGCTTCCTCTTTATGGTACAGCTAGCTATCAACTGGAGGGCGAGGATGTAGTTCAATGGGGGTGTTTGTGTGGCATGCCCCAGCACCAGGAAGGAAAGACCAACAAGTCAGCAGTGTCTGTGAGCTGGCTCAGCCAGGAAGGGTGCTGGCTACTGTTGGACCTGACAACCCATCTGATGCAAGGAGAGGCCTGATCCTCACAGGTTGTCCCCAGACCACTAAGTTCACGCTCCTACATGTGTATAGAAACACACACAGACACCACACATTTTTACTTCTTTGTTTTTAAATTACCCTTGACGCCGTATCATGGACACTCCCGTGTGTGACAAGTAGTGACTGTTTATCTCTGGGGGAAATGGCTTTTTGTGGGCAGCTGTGTCATTATCATGACATTGGAAAAAAAATGGTTCCTTGCTTGAGTGTCCTTTTAAGATGGACACGCTAGGGGTTGGGGATTTAGCTCAGTGGTAGAGCGCTTGCCTAGCAAGCACAAGGCCCTGGATTCAGTCCCCAGCTCCAAAAAAAAAAAGAAAGAAAAAAAAAAAGATGGACATGCTAAAACAGTTTGTTTTTTATTCTTGAGAAGTAAATTTCAAAGGAGAGAGGAGTGTCACAGTGAGGCAGACCCTAGGGTTTGTTTGTTTTAGCGATGCTGGGCCCAACTTGAAGTCTTCCAGCCCCTGCCCTTTGTCTAAGTTACATCCCCACAGTTGTGTGGCAGACCTTATGAAAATGGAAGAATGTGTGAGACACCCAGCCGACACACGGAACCTCAAAATAGGAAAAACTTTGTTATGGTTACAACCATACACTGCACATAACATATACATATATATGTAAACATTCACTTTATTTTTTCTGAGACTCTTGCTATGTATCCCAGGCTGGCCTGGCATGACACAACTGAGGCTAGATTATAAACTGCCAACCTTCTGGTCTCAGATCACATTGCTGGTTGCTGTATTATAAGTGTGCACCACCACAGCTGCACCACCACAGCTGCACCACCACAGCTGCACCACCACAGCTGCATCTATGCTAACCTTTTAATAGAGCATTTTCTAATTATTTGGGGGTTTATATGGCTAGAGAAAATAAATTTATTCCATTTCTAGGTGCCCACCTTTAAAAATATTTCCTTTCTTTTTTTTTTTTTTTTTCTTTTTTCTTTTTTTCGGAGCTGGGGACCGAACCCAGGGCCTTGCGCTTGTTAGGCAAGCGCTCTACCACTGAGCTAAATCCCCAACCCCAAATATTTCCTTTCTTAATCTTATCATCTTTTTTTTTTTTTAATCATTCTAGATCCCATTCTGTCTGTTTGTTTAGCCCAGCTTGAAGCTGGCTTCAAGCTCATAGCAATCCCCCTGTCTCAGCCTCCTAAGTGCTGGTAGTTCAGGTGTGAGCCACCACACCTGTCTTAGGTTCAACATTTTATTTATATTCTTTTATTTTTATGAATGTGACCTTTTTTGCCTGCATCTATGTCTGTGAACCACGTGTATGCCTGGTGCCCTGAGCCTGGGGTTACCGGTGGTTGTGAGCCACCACGTGGGTGCTAAACCAAGCTCTCAGCAGGAATGGACAACACTCTTAACCACGAGCCATCTCTCTAGATCAGATCCAAACATTTTAAGATTTTACCTACTAAGTAAAAATTAATTATATCATAGTTCACGTTGTGAAGATTTATCCAATGCAAGAAGAGGTTCAGGAATCTCCTGGCATGTGGAGAACTCTGACTAAAATGTAAAGAAGAAACAGGTCGTCTTGTCAGACCTGAAGCGGCCCAGTGCTTGTCTCTGGACACAGTGGGATTCAGTCCATCACCACTTTTGTGCTCAGTCAGCCCTGGTATAGATGTGAATGCAACTTGCTGACTGCTTTGAGCAAGACATTTAAACAGAGTAAGGGCCACGATAACAACCACACCCCAGCCACTGGCTAACCCTGCAGGCAGGTGACCTCAGGATATGCGCAGTCCCAAGCCCCAAGCGAGTCTTGTGTGTTCTCTTTTAGCACTGGGCTACAGGGAAGCACTAGGGCACATAGACTTCTATCCGAACGGAGGACTAGATCAACCGGGGTGCCCCAAGACGATATTTGGAGGTAAGTGTCATCTGTTATCCTTTGTAAGGTGGTAGTTTGGAAAGGAATATTAAAATATCTGGGGCTGGAGAGATGGCTCAGTGGCTGCTCTTCCAGAGGTCCTGAGTTCAATTCCCAGTAACCACATGGTGGCTCACAACCATCTGTAATGGGATCCGATGCTCTCTGTTGGCGTGTCTGAAGACAGCTACAGTGTACTCATATAAATAAAATAAATCCTAAAAAAAAGAAACATTTAAAAATATCTGATAGCTATGAATTTCATCCGAGTGAGGTAACCCAATCACAGAAAAACACACTTGGTATGCACTCACTGATAAGTGGATATTAGTCCAAAAGCTAGAACTACCTAAGATGCAATCTACAGACCACAGGAAGCTCAAGAAGAAGGATGACCAAAATGTGGATGCTCCCACTCCTTCTTAAAAGGAGAAAAAAAAATATCCATAGGAAGGGATATGGAAGCAAAGTTTAGAGCAGCGGCTTAAGGAATGGCCATTCAGAGCCTGCCCTACATGTGGCCCATATACATATACAGTCACCAAAACTAGATAAGATTGATGAAGCTAAAAAATGCATGCTGAAAGGAACCAGCTATAGATCTCTCCTGAGAGACACATCCAGAGCATGTCCAATACAGAGGTCAATGCTAGCAGCAAACCACTAAACTGAGAACAGGACCCCCTTGGGGGGAATTAAAGGAAGGATTGAAAGAGTTGAAGTTTTATGAAGTTGCAACCTCATAAGAACAACAATGCCAACCAAGCAGAGCTTCCAGGGACTAAACCCTAACCCTAACCCTAACCCTAACCCACTACCCAAAGACTATACATGGACTGACCCAGGGCTCCAACTGCATATGTAGCAGAGAATAGCCTTGTTGGGAAGGCTCAGTGGAAGGGGAAGCCCTTGGTCCTGCCGAGGTTGGACCCCCAGTGCAGGGGAATATGGGGGGGGGGGCAATAAGGGGGATGATAGGGGGAACACCCGTATGGGGGAGGGGAAGGGATGGGGCCTTATGGACAGGAAACTGGGAAAGGGAATAACACTTGAAATGTAAGTAAAGAAATATATCTAATAAAAAATAAAATAAAAATATCTGATAGCAGGGTGGGCAGGAGGATTAGGAGTTCAATCCCAGCCAAGAGACCCTGTCTCAAAAACAAAACAAAAAACAAACAAAAAACAACCAATAAATTACCTGGTATCAATGGGTCATTGTAAGTAAGAAACAGACTGCCTGAAAAAGTATACCATATTTTATAATATAATAGAAATGTATATATATTATATATACATTTATAGCAAATTTATATAAATTTGTACTATATTATATTATTATATATTACTATTGTATACTTTTATGTATATTTAAAGTAAGTTTTATTATTAAATTATATATAATATAAATTTAATTATGTTTAAAGAAATTTAGTATTTATATTTGTATATATTTATATATAATATATAATAAAATATGAAACTGTATTTTATATTTTAAATAATTTTATGATTATATGCTTAAATATATTTCAAATTAATATTTTAATATTTAAAAAATATTTTATAGAAATGGAGAGATGGCTCAGTGGTTAAGAGCACTGTCTTCTGCTTTTCCAGAGGTCTTGAGTTCAAATCCCAGCAACCACATGGTGGCTCACAACCATCTGTAATGAGATCTGATGCCCTCTTCTGGTGTGCAGACATACATGCAGACAGAACATTGTATACATAATAAATAAATCTTTAAAAAATAATATTTTATAATAGAATAGGAATATAGAGCACAATAGGAAGTTGGAGGGCAACACAAAGTGAGTCAAGGGACAGAGTTCTAATCCTGTCCTGCTCTAATTTAAATCTCCCTGCTGCTAGAGAAAGGAAGATCATTTCGAAAAGCTTCTAGAAGAAGGGTGGTCCTGGGGCTTGAGAGCTGGCTCAGTGGGTGACAGAGCACAACAAGGACCTGAGCTCAGTTGTCACCCATCTGAACAAGCTGTGGAGGACCACAAGTCCTGCTGGCTGCCAGCCTAGAACCATACTCAGTGAGGGATCCTGTCTCCTCAGTGGAATAGATGATAAAAAATGGACGAGCAGGGAGCCTGTTGTCCTCTGGCCTCCAGGGTCCTGCACACATGGGTATGTGCACACTTCAATGCACACATACACTAACAGACTAACACATGCTTTTGGAAAAAAAAATCTAAAGATGATCTTTGAAGAAAATGGCATTGTTATATAGCCACATGGGAAGACCACACACACAGACACACACACTCACACACACCACACACATATACACACTCACACATACATACATACACACACACACTCACACACACTCACACACTCACTGATCCACACACACTCACACATACACACACTCACACACATACTCACGCATGCACACACACTCACACACACTCACATACATACGTACACTCACACACACACTCATACACACATATACATACTCACACATACATACACACCCTCACACACACACTCATACACACATATACATACTCACACATACATACACACACTCACACACACACTCATACACACATATACATACTCACACATACATACACACACATACACACATTCACACACACTCACACTCACACACACTCACATACACATACACTCACACACACTCACACACACTCACATACACACACTCACACACACTCACACACATACACATACATACACAGACACACACACATTAACACACTCACACACACATATACCCACACTCACACACATATACACATACACACATACACAGACACACACACATTCACACACACATATACCCACACTCACACACACTCACACACACTCATACACACACATTCACACACACACTCATACACACACTCACACACACTCACACACACTCATACATACACATACACACACATTCACACACACACACTCATACACACACACACTCACACACATACACACTAAAGTGTTTGACAATGATCCAGCTGAAACTAAATGCAGTTAACTGCATGACTGAGATCCTGATCTGTGTTGTACAACAGAGTGATTACATGTACCCAATGTATCTATCCACATCCGCAGTCCCCACACATGCATGTGCTGTTACTGACATCATGGTATCTGCTAGGAGCAGTAAGAGGGGCTGGCCTATCAGCTTTTACTTCAGTCCCGTTTAGCCCAGGTGCCCCATGCTTCCTCCTCTTAGTCCCTGTGACACCTTTCCTGTGTCTTCACCAGAGACAGACACATGGATCCAGTTGCAGCACTCAGCCCCACCCTGCCAGCCATCCTCAGTCACAACCCAGAGCTTCTCTCCCAGTTGGCTGCTCCATATTTAGAACTGATCTTTATTACCCACTTTGGGGCTCTGTTCTTGGAACCACACCAGCAGTACCCCATCACCTCCAGTTCTGTGACATCCAGCTCTGTGCATCGTCTTCCGACTCTGTAATGCCTAATGGTACCCACTGAGAAAGCCTCTTGCCTCTGGCCACTTTTGCCTGCCTATGGCTCTCCTTGTCATCAACTGCCAATTCACAATTCACCGCCAGGCTGCTAGTATGAATGCTCCTTGGATCCCTTGAGCCTTAGGTCTCTGCCATGGTGGTCCTACCTCTGCCTAGAAGCATCGTAGGAGCTGTCCTGAGTGCAGGAAAGTGGGTAGCTTCTCCCTGGCTCTCCCTGCTGGAGACACCTCTTGTTTACCTTTGTTGACTCTATAAGGTCATCTCTCCCACATCTCCATAGCGTCTCCCCATTATCTGCTACAGATGAGCTAGAGTTAGCCTCCCCACACCCCTGTCCTATTGTGAAGAGATACCATGACTGAGGCAAGCGCTTTTTATAAAAGAAAGCATTAAATTGGGACTGGCTTACAGTTTCAGAGATGTAGTCCATTATCATCATGGCAGGGGAGCACGAGGGCAGCCAGGCATGGTGCTTGAGAAGGAACTGAGAGCTACATCCTGATCCATAGGCAGAGAGAGAAAGAGAGAGAGAGAGGAAGGGAGAGGGAGGGGGAGGGGAAGGGGAGGGGAGGGGGAGAGAGGTAGAGAGAGGAGGAGGGGAGGTTAAGAAGGAGAGGGAGAGGGAGAAGGAGGGAGGGAGGAGAGCCCTGGACTTGGTGTGGGTTTTTAAACCTCAAAGCCACTCCCTCTGTGACATACTTCCTCTAACAAGGCCACATGTCTTAATCCTTCTAATCCTTTCAAATAGTACACTTCCTGTGACTAAGCATTCAAATATATGAGCCTACTGGGGCCATTCTTAGTCAGACCACCATGGCATTAGAGCGCCATTTTGTGTGAACACGCCTTGTCCACAGGATCAGCACCTTCTTCCACCTTCCAGCCCTCTCTCAAAGTGGCCCTCGGAGGCCCTCCTGGGGTCATTCCCCAGTGCCCTGTTTTCCTGATGGCCTTTCTTTTTCCTTTTGTATTTTTGGGTGTGTGGACTTGCTTTGCAGGCCAGAGCTCCACATGCCACTTCTCAGGAGCCATCCATCTTGTTTTTTGATACAGGGTCCAGGAGCTTTTCTTAAAAAAGTATTCTCATTTCACACACACTATCTCTTCTGTGGTGTATATGTAGTGTGTGTTGTGTTTGTGTGTGTCTCTGTGTGTACACTTGTGTAGTGTGTGTGTTGTGTGTATGGTATGTGGTATGTGTGCATGTGTGTTGTGTGTAGTGTGTGTTGTATGTGTGGTATGTGGTGTTTGTATGCATGTGTGTGGTGTGCATGTGTGTAGTATGGTGTAATGCATACGTATGGAGTTTGTGTGGTGTGCTGTGTGTGATATGTGTTTGTGTGTAGTGTGTGTATGTGGTGTATGTATGTGGTATGTGTATATGTGGTGCATGTATTATGTGGTGTGTGTGTAAGTGGTGTAGTACATGTGGTATGTATGTATGTGGTGTAGTATGTGTGTTGTGTGTATATATGTGTTGTGTATATGTGTTGTGTGTGTATGTGTTGTTGTGTGTATGTGGTGTAGTATGTGTGTTGTGTGTGTGTGTGTTGTATGTGTGTATGTGTTGTGTGTGTATGTGGTATGTGTGTATGTGTTGTGTGTGTATGTGGTGTGGTATGTGTGCTGTGTGTTGTGTGTATGTATGTGGGGTGTGTGTGTATGTAGCGTGTGAGTATGCGTGTATGAGTGTGGGTGTGCACCTGCTGCAGTGTACAGGTGTAAGTCAGGACAACTTTTGGGAGTCAGCTCCCTCACCCCACTTGTTTTTGAGGTAATGGGCTGTACCTGGGCGTCCTAGAGTAGCTGGCCTGTGCGTTTCTTGGCAATCCTCCTGTCTCTGATCCTCATGGTGCCGTAGGCTGTGTGCCACTGCCTCAGGCCTGGCAGTAGGTTCTTCCTGCACCGAGCCTTCTCACCAGGTCCATCCCCTTGCTTTTGGAGATAAGGGCTCTCGCTACTCTGGTGTCTCCCAGGTTGGTAGGCTGGCCAGTGAATCCTGGAACTCTGCCCGACTCTGCCCTCAAGTGCTCGGCTTATAAGCACGTGCCATTAAGCCTATTTTTATTATGTTTTAATGGTATTTTAAATTCTTATGATCTTTAAATTTTTTCAATGTTTTTTATTTCTATCGTATGTGCATTGGAGTCTTTGCCTGCATATATGTCTGTGTGAGGTGTCCGATCCCTGGAACTGGAGTTACAGGCAGGCATGACCTGCCCTGTGGGTGCTGGGATTTGAACCCTGGCCCTCTGGATGAGCAGGTCATGCTCTTAATCACTGAGCCATCTCTCCAACCTCGAGCCCGGCTCTTTTTAAATGTGGGTTCTGGAGATCTGTGTATGTCAGGTCCTCTTGCACTTTGCCATCTGAGTTGTCTCCCCGGCCCCTTTTCTCTCTCCAGTGAATTCAACTTAATTTGTTTTCTAGCCATAACCTGCAGGTAGGGACCCCGACTACCCATGAGGCTTTGCCCTTTAACAGATTTTCTCCTTTCCCCTTTCCCCCAAAGTCACATGCACCGCGGAGTGTCTTTTCTGCTGCCACCTCCTCGATTCCCATTGACCCACACCCTCGGTTTCTATACACATGATTTTGCTGGTAGGGAGGTTGCGTGGAAGGACGTTTTCTCACCTCAGCCCCACTAAGTGCCAGGTCCCACTAAACCTGGCTTCTGTGAAATTCTTCCTTTCTGTGTTCTGAGGCACCAGCTGGGACGCTCACCTTTCAATGGCCCCTGATTCAGAGGACTCTCTGAGTGTAACTCTCCCCAGGCGGAGTCACGGCACCTAGTTTTCTTCTCCCTTTAATATTTAATCTGCTTTTCTGGCTTCAGATTTCACTTTGGCAACGGGAAGAATTGCTAGGAACCAGCTAAGCACATCTGCCCTGGACGCCACCTGCCCGGCCACATGCCTCTGAGGCCTTCAGTCTCAGAGTGCCTTTCTTCTTGCAGCTGCTGCCCATGGATTCGATTGAGGCCAATTCCAGAGAGGCGATGCTCATAGGACTTTAAATGCAGGGCCCATCCCTTTTCTTAAAAACAAAACAAAAAGACCCACCCACTGTAATTATCTTTATGTGTCTTGTGTGTCTGAGTGTGCACACGTGCAGGTGCCTGAGGCGATCAGAGGAGTCGCATCCCCTGAAGCTGGGCAGTCCTAAGCTGCCTGAGGTGGGTGCTGGGAACGGAACTCTGGGAAGGTCAGCAGTTGTTTTATAACTGAGCCAGTTCCTCGGTCTCTTTCTTTCTCCTTGTTTTTTTCTCCTTCTTTTGTCTCTGTCTTAGACAGGGACTTGGCTCTGTGGCCACGGCTGCCCTGGTGGCCCTGGTAATTACGAAATACCTCAGGCTACCCTCAAACTCTGGGCAATCTTCTCAATAAGTAACTAAGCTCTCACTCAGAGAGAGTAAGAAATAGGCTTTTTTTTTTGGTTTGTTATATATTTTTCAAGACAGGGTTTCTCCGTGTACATCAGGCTGGCCTTGGAACTCAGAGACCTGCCTGCCTCATGTCTCCTGAGTGCTGGCATTAAAGGCATGTGTGAACCGCCAGGCAAGCTAGTTGATTGTGAAGCCAAATAGAATAACCAGGGCCTAGGAACAAAGCCATATGTTACCTCAAATCTGACACAGTCATAGTTTCATCAAGTTTTTAATTTTTTATATTGTTTTACAACTTTGTCCAGTAACACAATTAAAAAATCTCACTCTCACCCGGATTCCCCTTTCTCACTCCCCTCCCATTCCTGCAAGAATTGTGCTCAACGATTCCTGGTTTCCTGAGTCCTTTGCATGTGTGGCCCACTGAGTTTAATTAGAGTTTCTCGCCTGAAGTATGGGTGGGAGGCTACTCACCGGAGGGAGGACCGTTCTACAGGGGAAAGTGACATCTGCCTTAGCTATCCCCCACCACCCATAGTACCTCAAGGAGGGATAGGGCCTTGAAGCCTTTTCCCCACTTGCAGAAATTTTTATAGTGGCAGAACAAAGAAAACCATACATTAAGGTACCTTAAATACATTGGTAGAGGGTAGTGAGAAATGGCTCAGTGGTTAGGAGCACCGGTTGCTCTTTTAGAGACCCAGGTTCAATCCCCAGCAACGGCATGATAGCTCACAGACATTCGCAATTTACGTTCCAGGGCATCTGATGTCTTTTTCTAGCCTCCATGGTCACCAGGTACATATGTGATTCATAGGTGTACCTGCAGGTAAAACACCCACACATATAAAATAAAAATAAAGAAAGAAAGTTAACTACACTGGGACGGAAGCCTGTAATAGAGGGCTCAGATGTTACCTGATGTTACCTGACGATGACCGCCTTGGTGTTGGTGGAGGCTAGGCGTCTGTTTGTACATCCTCAGAAGACTTTTATCCAAGTCATGAAGATGTTAGGCCAAACACATAGGTGGATGGTAAACAGCTATTAAGGAGATTAAGGAAAGCTCAGGCTAATTTGTTTACCACTTTCACAGTGGAAGAAGTGGTTACTATTGTTCTTGAGACAGGCTCTGTCTGTGTGTCCCCTGGAACTGGAACTCTGCTCTGGAACTCACTCTGTAGACCAGGCTGGCCTCAAACTCACAGGGATCTGCCCGTGTATTTCTGTTCTGAATGCATCTAAGCTAATTTGTTACTGATTCTGTCTCGTTGGTTGCTTTGCGTCTGGATTGCATCTGGGTTTGACCTGGTAGGTTCTATGTAGTTCTATGTAGTTCTTGTGTGTTATATGTGTTACAGTTCTTTTGTTGAGAATACTCAGTTCACTTCAGTAGCCCATTTACTGACTGGATGACTTTAGGGGCATTTAGTTTTGATGATTTTTTAAAAAGATTTATTTATTATATATAAGTACACTGTAGCTGTCTTCAGACACAGAAGAGGGCATCAGATCCCATTACAGATGGCTGTGAGCCACCATGTGGTTGCTGGGATTTGAACTCAGGACCTCTGGAAGAGCAGTCAGTGCTCTTAACCACTGAGCCATCTCTCCAGCCCCTTGATGATTCTTTATAAGTTCTAAATGCTAATGTCCTATCTGGACTGTGCTTGGCAAAGACCTTTCCCTCTCTGTAGGCTGTCTCCAGTCCCATGATTGAAGCTTTGCTATGTAGAGATTACCAATTTCACTTGTCAATGCCTTTCAAAGACAGACGTTAAAAAGACATTGAGAGTTATTTGTTCTATTTTTATTTCGTATGTGCATATTTGCACACATGTGTGCTCACAAGCACTCCCAGAGGCCAGCAGAGAATGTCTGATCCCTTAGAGATGGAGTTACGGGTAGTCGGTGAGCTGCCTGACATAGGCCCTGGGAACCACACTCCAGCAGGCTCTCCTAACTGCTGAGCATTTGTTCTCCACAGCCTGTCAGGAGGAATGTTTTTTAAAATAGATTTATTTACTTATTTGTGCATTGCATACTTGTGGTTGCTTAATGTAAATAACGCCTGTATATCCATCGTGCATATGCAGAAGTAAGAGAACAACCTGAGGAATTCGAACCTTCATCCTCACCGGCCTGCATAAGACAGCTTTCTGTCTTCTCTATTGCTTTAAATGTAGATGTCTTTCACATCCTCGGTTAGGGTTATCCCTAGATATTTCGTTGTTCTGGGAGCCGTTGCGAATGGCCTTTCTTTCTCAGCAAGTCCAGTATTGGCAACAGATTTCCTTAGGCTGCTTTGATCTCCTGAAGCTCCGCTGAGGGTGTGCATCAGCCCTAACAGTTTCTCTGCTGAGGTCTAGAGGGACTTCAAGCATAGATCGTGCTTTATGCAAACAAACGTGATCTGAGGCCTTCCTGTCGGGTCTCAGTCCCTGCTGTCGCTTTCTGTTAGGACTGCAACCATGGTTTCCGGCACTGTGCTGGACAGGAGCCATGAAAGCCAGGGCCCTTACCGTGCTCCTGAGATAAGACGTTGAAGGGCTGGCCTTCGCTGGTGTTGCTAACTACCATTTTACCAACGTCCCTTTCTTCGAACCCAGCAGTTGCAGAGCTGGGGTCCTTCGGAGGAGCCATGTTGCTCTGCTTCTCTCCGCTCTCTTGCGATTCCGAGTTGTGATTTGCCCGTTGTTTGGATGTCACTTTTGGTTTTATTTGGGGATTTTCTCATGGAGACGGCTTAGCATCATTCTTCCTGTGGTTGTTTTTGTTCATTTGTTTTGTTTCGGTGGACAGGGTTTCCTTGTGTAGCCCTGGCTGTCCTGTAACTAGCTCTGTAGACCAGGCTGGCCTTGAACTCAGAGATCACCTGCCTTTGCCTCCCGAGTGCTGGAATTAAAGGTGAGTGCCACCACGGCCGAGCCATCATGACACTGTCTCAGAGAGTCCTTCATCTCTCGTCCACATTTCTCCGAGTTTCTGATACTCTTTCCATCAGGCTGGGCTCCACCTCGCTGCGTAGCTGAGGATGACTTCGAATTCCTGATCCTCCTGCCTCCACCTCCCACATGTTAGGATTACAGGTGTATACCACCATGCCCGAGCCTGGGGTCTGTTTCTCTTATCCTCTATCTCCTTCTTCAGTGAGCCACACAGAGGCCGCTCTGGTCTCCTGTCTTACCCAGAAGTCCCTTTTTACCTTTGACGATGAATGAATACTGCGGCTATGATAAGAACTACTCTTTGGCCCCGGACCTTTGGAGTTTCTGGTGTTAGCAGTACAGGTCAGTGATAGATTTCAGAAGCTCCTTGCATAAATTCCACTTTAACCCTGAGTAGGAGGAGGTTCCGACACTCAGCAGAGCAGTGTAAATTGTGCTTTCTCACCATCTACCAGACCTAGTAGACCCATGCCTGGCAACCTTCTAGAATCTACAGCAGCGAACGAAACAGGTCTAGTCCTCTTTACAGAGAACTACAGCTATGGAGACAAATGGAGACAAAAATATTTAAAAAATGATTGAAAATAAATTTATGTGTATTTGTGTGTCTGTCTGTGTGTGAGTGTGTATGTGAGTGTGCGTGTGTGTGGTGTGTCTGTGTGTCTTGTGTGTGTGTGGTGTGTCTGTGTCTATGTGTGTGTCTCTTTGTCTTTGTGTGGTGTGTGTGTGTGTGTGTTTGTGTCTCTGTGTATGTTTCTGTGTGTGTGTCTGTGTCTCTGTGTGTGTCTGTGTGTGTGGTGTGTCTGTGTGTGTGAGTGTGTGGTGTGTCTGTGTGTCTGTGTATGTGAGTGTGTGTGTGTGTCTGTGTGTGTGAGTGTGTGTGTGGTGTGTCTGTGTGTCTGTGTGTGTGAGTGTGTGTGTGTGTGTGTGTGTGTGTCTGTGTGTCTGTGTGTGTCTGTAACCCTCAGAGGCCAGAGGAGGAGGTCAGGTCCACCAGAGCTGGAGTTACAGGCAGCTGTGAGTTGCCTGCCATGGGTGTTAGAACTAAGCTCAGGTCCTTGGCCAGAGCATCAAGAACAGCTAAGTGTTCTTATCCACTGAGGTAACTCTCCAGACCTAAAAACTAGTTCTTGATGTTGACATTTAATGGTGAACGATCAGGGTTTTTGGAAGCTCAAAAGCTGGCCAGATGTACTATTGGTGCACTCTTGGGATTCTAGAGCTCAAGAGGCAGAGGCAGGGGGACTAGGGTTTGGGGCTAGTTTGGATAACTCATTGAGATCCTGTTGAACAGCCTGGGCATCTGTGTGGGTTGGGGCGTTAGGTAACAGAATAGGTTTATCAGAGTGGATCTGTTCAGCTCTTTACACTGACCTTTCAAATCTTGTTTCTGTTAACAATTTCCCAAATAATAAGGCAAATTCATGACCAAGGCCTGTTTGGTTTCACTCTTCCTCTAAATAAGAGATAAGGAAAAAATTAATAATGACTAGTTTAGATTTTTATAACATTTTTAAAAAAATGTATGTGTGTGGTCATGTGTTCCCAGATGTTAGAAAATAGCTTGTGGAACTCAATTAGATCCTTCCACCCTGTGGGATCCAGGGTTGGGATTCAGGCCATCAGCCTTGATGACAAGTGTCTTTGTTCAGCCATCTTGCCAGCCCCGAGTTGCCTTTTAGATAATGATTTGATGGAAAATCACTTTCTCGTGACCTTTTGACTAGCACTGTTCATGACATGGTTGTCAACCTGAGTAGCAGACACAGTGGTTACTTAGTCTGTGAAGCGACCTTACCAATTAGACCAGGACTTTGAAGTTCTTCAGACTCACAGGTGTGTTGGGGTCAAGGAGTGGTCCCAACTCCTGAGCCTCCTCTAAGCCAGCTGTATTCGAGGGTGGCCCGGAGCCCTGTATTTCATCACGTATAAATACGGTGAGGACAATCTGTTGCTCAAACATTGGATGGTAGTACATGCATCTCTGTGCATGCGCAGGGGTGATTTGCCCACGGGTCCATGTGTCCGTGCGTGTATGGGTAGAGGCCAGAGGATGACTTCTTTGGTCATTTTTCATGTTTGGGTTTTTTTTGAGGCAGAGTCTCTCATTGAACACAGAGCTCCCCGTCTAAGTTAGACTGGCTGCCCAGAAAACTCCTAGGAGCCACTTGTCTACATCTCCAGGGCCAGGGTCACAGACCTTGGCCGATGGCTTTTATGTGTGTGGTGATGATCCAAACCCAGGTGTTCATGCTTGTACGGAGACATCTCTGCAGCCCTCCCTTTGAGCAATGCTGGAGATTGAATTTAGTGCCTTGTGCATACTAAGCAAGCACTGTTAGCTCTCCACCCTCCCTTTTTAAAAGTAAGTGTGTGTGTGTGTGTGTGTGTGTGTGTGTGAGTGTGTATGTGTCTGTGTGTGTCTGTGTCTCTGTGTATGAGTGTGTGTGAGTGTGTGTGTGAGTGTGTGTGTGTCTGTGTGTGTCTGTGTCTCTGTGTGTGTGTGAGTGTGTGTTTGTGTCTCTGTGTGTGTGTCTGTGTCTCTGTGTGTGTCTGTGTCTCTGTGTGTGTCTGTGTCTCTGTGTGTGTCTGTGTCTCTGTGAGTGTGTGTGTGTCTGTGTCTCTGTGAGTGTGTGTGTCTGTGTCTCTGTGTGTGTCTGTGTCTCTGTGTGTGTCTGTGTCTCTGTGAGTGTGTGTGTGTCTGTGTCTCTGTGTGAGTGTGTGTGTGTCTGTGTCTCTGTGTGTGTCTCTGTGTGTGTCTGTGTCTGTGTGTGTCTGTGTCTGTGTCTCTGTGTGTGTCTGTGTCTCTGTGTGTGTCTGTGTCTCTGTGTGTGTCTGTGTCTCTGTGTGTGTCTGTGTCTCTGTGTGTGAGAGTGTGTGTGTGTGTGTGTCTGTGTGTCTGTGTGTGTGTCTGTGTGTCTGTGTGAGTGTGTGTGTGTCTGTGTGTGTGTGTGTGTGTGTGTGTGTATGTGTATGAGCATTTGTGCATGAGTGTCTGTCGAGGCCAAAGAGGGCATTGGATCCCCTGCAGCTAGAGTTACAGCAGTTGTGAGCCACTAGTGTGTGTGCTGAAAGTGAACTGGGGTCCTCTGGAAGAGCGGCAAGCACCCTGAGGCACCGAGCATCCTCTCCAGCCCAGAACCCCAGGTTTGCCTTTGTTCTCACAACTGCCTTTATATGATTTACTCTCTACCTTGCGCTGGCCATAGTGAATCCCTGCCTGCCGTTCTCATAGGATTAAGTGGAGTCGAGTGCATGGAAGCCGTGCAGTGAATTCCATGCAGTGCGTGGCATTCAGGAGCTGGGGTCAAATGTGGTGGTGTTCGTATAGAATGTGAAATGTGCTTTTCTGGGAAATGCCGCAACTGCTCTTGTCCCTTTATAATCAAGGTATAAAGTACTTCAAGTGTGACCACCAGATGTCCGTCTTCCTGTACCTTGCATCCCTGCAAAATAACTGCTCCATCACAGCCTATCCCTGCGACTCCTATCGGGATTATAGGAACGGCAAGTGTGTCAGCTGTGGTGCTGGACACATCGTGTCCTGTCCCAGTCTCGGTAAGCCCATGGAGTCCCCATCTCTAATGTACAGTTACTTTGTTTCAGTTCCCAGAGTCATTTTGCTCTCTAAAAATTTGTCTCAAATTGTATTTACTGAAGTGGTTACATAGTAAGCTTTAGTTATTATTATTTGACATAGGTCTTGCCATTTAGCTTAGGCTGGGTTGAGATTACTTTGTAGCCCAGGCTAGCCATGATCTTGAGACCTTACCACAGCCTCCAGAGTAGCAGGTATTACAAGAGTGTATCACATGCTAAACATTATAACCAACTTTTCCTAGCCAGTTTTTTCTCTGAACTACTCGTCTTGAATTAGAGAATGTATTGGGTTAGAGTATGACAGCTTAGCGGGGATGATTGAGTCTGTGGCCGAAGAGAGAGAGAGACCCTCTTTTTCAAAAACAACATTGAAATAACACACACACACACACACACACACACACACACACACACACCCCAAAGCCAAAATAAACAACAGTTACCATTTACCTAGTGTTAGAACAATCTACATGGGAGTCCACCGGAGGTGATTGCAGCCCTCCTACACATACTATTCTGTCATGGAGAAGGAGGAGGAGGAGGAGGAGGAGGAGGAGCAGCAGCAGCAGCAGCAGCAGCAGCAGCAGCAGCAGCAGCAGTAGCAGCAGCAGCAGCTAGAGGGTTTGCCAGCCTACCTAGGCTTTGTATCGCTTGTTCCTGTTGGGACGGAACACCCACTCCATGCACCCACCTCTCTGATAGGGGAAGTCCACAGTGAGCCTGAGACCAGGCCCAGGGCTGAGCCTTGCAGAGTGATCCTTTTCAACAGGTTGTGTGTATGAATGCTTTTCCTCTACACTCTGGTTCCTGCACCCACATACAGGGCACTGTAGACATGACTGAGGTGTTTCCCATAGAAATAGAGGGAATATTATAGGTGGTCAGGACTTTAGGATTTGTGCTCTGAGCCATTTTCCTGACAGACAGAAAGAGGTTTCAGTGGGCAGAGTTCGGTTTTGTCTCCTTCAGGCAATGACCTGGTGGGAGACATTCATCTGCTCAGGGGCACAATTGCACATCGAGCCCATGCCCTGTGAACTTTATTAGCTTTATTTTAGTTCTTCAAGAAAACCCTGGGGCCAGTTAGACCCCCTCTAGGCCTATCATCCTAGGCATTTGGTAGGGTGAGGCTGAGGCAGGTCCTGTCTCCAAACCTATGTTAAACAAACAAACAAACAAACAAACAAACAAACCCCTCCACAATGGGCTCAAGGCCAGCCCGAGGAATTTAGCAGGACTTTGTATCAAAATAAAAAGTAAAACAGAAGGATTCTGGATATAGCTTAGTAGTAGATTGCCTGCCTGCCTGGCATGCTTCAGGCCCTGAAATGACTTCTAGCAGTATTAAAAAAAAAAAAAAAAAGAGCCATGTGTGTTGTGTGGGGTAAAGAGTGCACACTCTGCATGCATAAAACTCTGGGTCCTATCTCCAGAACAAGACTGACAAGACCCCATTGTTCTGCAGTAGCGATGCTGTTTTAAGTATGGATCTCGATCTGGCTTAAGGTTGAGAATGAAGGCGTTGCTGAAAGCTATCCACAGGACCAGAGTGTGCTGCTCTGGTTACCTGCCTAGCTACTGAGGACCAGTAAGGGGGGGAAGTCACAATAGGGTCATTCTGCACCCCTGTTCTTAGGATGGGGACTCCAGCAAGAGGGAAGAGCGTGGGTGGGGTGTTCTCCGTGGCCCTTCCCAGCCTCTAGCTACAGTGGTGGGGACTGGAGAGAGTGGGAGGAGTTGTTGCAAAAGCAGAAGACTGTCTGGCTCCCTCTGTGGCTTCACGTTTTTGTAGTACAGGGTGGTGTTTCTGGCTTGTCTTGTAGGCTACTATGCTGACAACTGGAGAGAGTACTTATGGGACAGAGATCCTCCGATGACGAAGGCGTTCTTCGACACGGCTGAGACAAAGCCATACTGCAGTGAGTGGTAACTGCGTGTTGGGTGTGCTGTCTGACCCTGGCATTCTGGAGAGGACAGGGTCTGTGCTTTCTGGAACATGAGTCCCGTGTTCTGTGCTAGACAGAGCTAAGGAGCTAAAAGGGCCTCAGAGCGACACAGGTTCTGTCTGTAACAGTTGTGTGACCTTGGTCAAGTTTCTTCTCCCTTCTGAGTGTCACGGCCCGGTTTGGTAAATGGAGCCAGTCACGCCCACCGTCAGGCTATTAGGACTGAATGAAGTAAGGCCAAGCCAAAGTGTCAGCATCCCAGGATGGCCACCGTCATCACTGGGCTCCTCCAGGAAGTTGTGTCTAAAGAGACATGAAGCTGGGCTCAGGGACAAACCAGTGGATTCTGTACTGGAATCAGTTATGACTTACACTGTGCTTTCTGGAACCTGCTTCCTTCCTTCCTTCCTTCCTTCCTTCCTTCCTTCCTTCCTTCCTTCCTTCCTTCCTTCCTTTTGATAATGTTTAGTTTAATTTATTTGAGCTGTCTTTCCCCGATTCCCTCCTTCATCCCTCTCTCCCCTCCCCTTCTCCGCTTGATCCATTCCAGCCCTCTCCATCCATACCTATCTTATTTCCCCTTTCTAATGAGATCTGTCTGTTGCTTTACTATACATCTACCCCTCTGTGGCTCTATGGGTTGACTCTTGGTTACCGTCACTTAACAACTGATATCCATGTATAAGCAAGTACATGCCATAGTTGTCTTTCTGGGTCTGGAATTTTGTTTCTCAGGATGATTTCTTTCTAGTTCCATTTACTTGCAAATTTCATGACATTATTTTGTTTTAACAGCTGAGTAATACTCCATTGTACAAAATGTACCATGTGGGACTCCGGCGCTGGGGCAGGTGGTGGTGGTGGTGAGCTCTTCCACAGCGATCTCTCGCCTGGTTAGGTGCTCAGGTTCGGGCAAGGGGGAGAGAACTCGGGCAGGGAGGGGGAACAGCTTCTGCTGCCCCCACTGTCCGTCCTTCTTTCCGCTGCTCAGCCGGACTGAGCCAGCAGGAAACTGACTAGACGTCGAGGGGTGCAGGGGAGCTTCTGGCAGCGATTTCCGGAGAGCGGATCTCTTCCCCATGCGGTGGTGTTACAGCTCTTATGACAGAAGCTCTCAGAGGATGGAGTAATTCCTGCACACCTTTAATTCTGAACACCGCACTTAAATACAGTTTTTTGGATGGGTCCGTGTCTGGCAGCAGGTGCTTCCTAATGGTTTGGCCTGAGAGCTTGGGAAGACCTCATCTACATACACGGGGGGCGTGGTCCTCTTTCTGTGATTGATCTGTCTTGAGCCTATAAGACCTGTGGTCACATCCTCACCTGTGGAGGAGGGGTTTGGGGCCTCGCTCTACATGACTGGTCTGTCTCAAACCTCTCTACCTGTGGAGGAAGGGTTTGGGGGCCAGGGTGGGGGGCTGCAGCTAGTGAGGCCCTGATCTCAGAGGCTGGGAAGGCACCTGCAGTCCCCGGGGATTCGACAGGTCTGGACCAGTAATCAGGGTACCTTTCACAGCTTGACGCCCCACAGTACCACATTTTCTTTACCCATTCTTGTGTTGAGGGACATCTAGTTGTTTCAAATTTCTGGCTATTATGTATACAGGAGCCATGAACACAGTTGAGCACGTGTCCTTGAGGTGGGATGAAGCGTCCTTTGGGTCGCCTTAGAGTGGTGTAGCTGGGTCTTGAGGTAAATTGACCCCCGTCTTCCTGAGGAGACACTACACTTATGTCTACAGTGGTGTATTGGTTTGTGCTTCCACAAGCAGTGAACGAATGCTCTAATTCAACACCCTTATCAGCGTGAGCTGTCACTTCTGACAGATGTAAGAAGAAAAATCTCAAAGTAGTTTTGATCTGCATTTCCCTGATAACCAAGGATGCTAAATATTTTTAAAGTGCTTCTCAGCCACTTGAGTTTCTCCTATTGAGAATTCTGTTTAAATCTGTACCCCAATTTTTTAAATTGAGACCTATTTTCTTGAGTTCTTTATGTATCTTGCATATTAGCCCTCTATCGGATGTACAGTTGGTAAAAAAAAAAAAAAAATCTTTTCCCATTCTGCGGGCTGCTTCGTCTAGATGACAGTGTCATTTGCCATGCAGAAGCTTCTCAGTTTAATGAGATCACATTTATTAATTGTTGATCTTAGTGCTTGTGCTAACAGTGTTCTGTTCAGAAAATCCCTTCCTGCTTCTGTAGCTGAACTCAGTTAACACTAATCAAATTGGCCCTGATGGTGTGCTCTGGGTTCCCAAATGAAACACACGCACGCATGCGCGCGCGCGCGCACACACACACACACACACACTCACACACACACACACACACACACACACGCACACGCACACCCTTTTTAATTTTAATTTTAATATGGCCACTCTCCCCTCCAATATTCTTGAGTTACTCCTTTCATTTTGGCTGCCCTGGACCCAGACCTGCAGCCCTCTCGGGCTAAGTTTCCCAGCACCTACAAGACAGCTATGCTCTCTGTCTGGCACCTCCCAGGCATGGCCGCTACTCCTCTCCTAGCATGGCTGCTATCTCTCTTCCTGCTCCTTCCTCCAGGAATCCTAAAGTCCCTCCTCTGTCTCCCTTCCCAGCCATTGACTGCTGGCAACTTTATTTTCCAATCAAAACTGACCGGGGGCAGGGTCCCTTGGCATCTTGCCTGTGGCCATGCAGATTCTCCTGCAGTTTGGGGGACCAACTAACATAATTCACGCAGCGTTAAACCTAATCCACAATGTGTGTCCATGAGTTCAAGGCTGTTCTCTACTTTATCTTAGAGCAGGTTCGGTGTATCTGGTTTTATGTTGAGGTCTTTTGTTGAAGATATTATCTTTTTACTCCTGTGTGTATTTCGGTGCTCTTTATCAAAAAAAAAAAAACAGTTCTCCACAGGTGTATGTGCTTACGTCCTGGTCTTTGATTTGATTCCTTTGGTCAGTACATCTGTTTTGGTGCCAATACCACGGTATTTTGTTACTGTAACTCTGTAGTAAAGCTTGAAATAAGGGATGGTGATACAGCAGTTCTTTTGTTAATGGGATGTTCAGATTTTAGCTATCCTGGTTTTTGTTATTGTTGTTTGTTTGTTTGTTTTTAATGTTTCGTTTGGTTTTGGTTTTGGTTTGGTTTTGTTTATTTTTCAACACTGGTTTCTCTGTGTAGCCCTGGCTGTCCTGGAATTCAATCTGTAGACAAGGCTGACCTTGAATTCAGAGATCTGCCTGCTTCTGCCACCCAAATGCTAGGATTTTTTTTTTCTTTTTCTTTCTTTTTTTTTTTCCGGAGCTGGGGACTGAACCCAGGGCCTTGCGCTTGCTAGGCAAGTGCTCTACCACTGAGCTAAATCCCCAACCCCCCAAATGCGAAGATTAAAGGTTTGCACCACCACTTCTAGCTCTTATCCTGATCCGTGTGTGTGTGTGTGTGTGTGTGTGTGTGTGTGTGTGTGTGTGTTTCCATAGGTAACTGAACATTGTCCTATCAAGATCTTCAAAGAATTGAGTTGTAACTTTGATGAGGATTGCACTGAACCTGTAGATTATTTTTGGTAACATTTTTACTATGTTAATCCTATCCATTCCCAAGCACGGGAGATCTTTCCATCTCCTGATGCCTTCAGTTTCTTTCCTCACTGACTCGATGTTTTAATCATACACGTTTTTCACTTGGTTGGCAGTTTCTGTCGCAGAGCTGGCGATGAGATGGGGTGGCAGCAAGTGGATGTGTAGGAATGAGGGATTGGTGAAGATCTGCAGTTAACCTACCTCTTTCCCTGTCAGGAGGGGCCTGTGGCTCCCGGGGAGTCTGCCTGTGGCTATTTCAAACACCCCCCAGATATGTAGCTATATAAAAATAATATAGAAATAAAGTATTTCTAAAAATAAATCACAAAATCGTTTTAAAATAATTATTTGGTATACATGTATAATTTTACCATTTACTAAGGACAAAAGCACATTTGTATTTTTTAAAGATTTATTTATTTATTATATATAAGTACACTATAGATGTCTTCAGACACACCAGAAGAGGGCATCAGATCTCATTATGGTTGTGAGCCATCATGTGGTTGCTGGGATTTGAACTCAGGACCTCTGGAAGAGCAGTCAGTGCTGTCAAACCACTGAGCCACCTCTCCAGCCCTGCACATTTATATTCTGATGAAATAGACATGCCTGCTCATTTTACATAAGGAGCTAACATTTGGCTAAACATCTGATGCTGCTGGATAACGGGCATCCGTGGTGTTTTACAGAACTGATCATTATCATTCTGAATTTATAGTGACCAGTGAGGATGTCGCTTTGCATGAATGAGTGGAGCAAACTGGCAGGAAGTGTATCAAAAGCTTTGGGAAATTCTGTCCTTATCCCAAGATAGAACTCCTTTAATGGCTTCTTAAAAAACGATTTTAAGGAGGCAGAGGAAGGTAGATTTCTGTGAATTCAAGGCTAGCCTGGTCAACAGAGCAAGTTCCAAGACAGCCAGGGCTACTCAGAGAAACCCTGTCTAAAAAGCAAAACCAAACAAACAGCAAACAAGGAAAGACCCGATAAACAAAAAATTATCTATTTTATGTGGATAGGTATTTTTGCCTAAATACGTGTCTATGTGCTGTGTGCTCAGTGCCTGCAGATGCCAAAAGAGGGTTCTAGATCCCTTCAGCGAGCGATGGATCGCCATGTGGATACTAGGAGTTGAACACTGGTCCTTCTTACAAATAAAACTCAAGTCAACAATTCAAAGAGTTTTTTTTTTTAAAGTGTGTGTGAGTGAGTGCGTGTGGTCTGGAATAGTCTGTGAGTGGAGGTTTGAGGACAGCTTGAAGGAATCCATTCTCTCCTTTTGTCAAGGGGGCTCCAAGGATCAAGTTCAGGTTTTCAGAATTAGCGTTAAGTGGTTTTCCACTGAGCCATCTTGACAGCCTTCAGACAATGATTTTTAAAACCAAACATTCCACCTCAGTACAGTGCAAAGCTCTCCCAATGTGGTCCTGGCATGCTGGGAAATAATGGCAGGAAAACATCAACGTTTTCCACAATTAGACCCCTGTCTGCAGGAGCTACCAATCCAACATGACAGTAAGGCCATTTAAAACATCAGAGATTATTTTGTGGGCTTTTGAAACTTGGTTATAAGCTTCTCTAGCATTTCTTTGTGGAAGAGTCAAGAGGTTGAATGAACATGTCTGACAGAATGTGAGGCAGGCTCCCTGGTCCTGCACATGGCTGATGGCGAGCTTGGATGACTGTCACTCTTGCCCTCTATACCGAAGAGAAGAGCAAGAAACACAGGGAAGCATGGTCTCATGTGCACACACCTGTAACCCTTGCACTTGGGAAATTGAGGCTGTGTGTGTGTGTGTGTGTGTGTGTGTGTGTGTGTGTGTGTGAGAGAGAGAGAGAGAGAGAGAGAGAGAGAGAGAGAGAGATGTTCAGGTCATTCTTGCCTACGTAATGAGTTTGAAGGACCTGGACTGAAAAAACAATGTTAAAGATAAAAGGGAATTCTTCTTGGGTCTTTGCAGAGAAACTCCAGAGGGAGAAAGAGAGGGATCTTGGCTTTTCAGACCCGACCCTCCGGGGAGCACTGGGACGCCTGTCTTATGGGGTTCTTCCCCTATTTTACAGTCTATCATTATTTTGTGGACATCATATCTTGGAACAAGAGCGTGAGAAGAGGGTTCATTACAATCAAGCTGAGAGGCGAAGATGGAAATATCACAGAATCCAAAATTGATCAGTAAGTTGGGCTCTGAGCTTGGGTTTTCTGGCTTGGACGCTCTCCTCAGCAGATGATGCCTTCCTCTGTGCTACAGCAGGCAGGCAGCAGGACACTCGCTCGCTCGCTCACTCACTGGGGGCTCGCCTCTGCCTGCTGGAGGTGCAGCTGGCTCAGCGTCTCTCCCCATCTTCCCTCCACCCTTCCCTTTTCTCTTCTGCGTGTCCTCTCCCTGGGTGTCTCTTGCTTGTTGCTTTTCTTCTTCCTCTTTCCATTTCTAGCAATTAAACGGTTAATGATAAACACCATCCACACCTTCTCGTGCTGGGTTAGGTGTGCTGGCAACCGCACTGGAATCACATCACTTGGGAGGCAGGGGCAGGAGTCTTGTGGCACCTGTGAGACCAGCCAGGTCTAGACATGAAGTCTACGTCTAGTTGGACTTGCATAGTAAGTCCTGTTTCAAAAACCAAAAGGGGCTGGGGTGATGTTCAGCAGTTAAACGCACCGGCTGCTCCTCCAGAGGACCCAGGCTCAGTTCCCAGCACCCACGCCATGGCTCTCGACCATCCATAACTACAGTCCAGAGCATCCAATGCCCTCTTCTGTCCTCCAAGGACCTCAGGCATGTGCAAGAGGTACACAGACAGAAAGACAGACATGGAAACAAGCACCTACAACACTGTGCAGACATAAGCATTTCACACTGTACACTTAGATCAGAACTTTAATCAACACTCCATAAATGCATGAACTATGACTGGTTAATACAGAGAATATTTATTTTTAAACATAGAGGAATATGGAACATAAAAAAGCAAGTCCGTGCTTGCTAAGGAGAATCTTGACAGAGTCTGTTTTTCAAATGTCGTCTTCTTTTTGGAAACAAAACCACATTTCATCAAACATTTCTTAGGTTAAAAACCAAGGAGGAAATTTAGAAATATTCAAATTTTTTTATTATATGTAAGTATACTATAACTGTCTTCAGACACATCAGAAGAGGGCATCAGATCTCACTACAGATGGTTGCGAGCCACCATGTGGTTGCTGGGATTTGAACTCAGGACCTCTGGAAGAGCAGTCATTGCTCTTAACCTCTGAGCCATCTCTCCAGCCCCAGATTTTTTTTTTTATTTTAAAAATGTATCCGTTTATTGGTCGGCTTGTTTATTCACTTACTTGGGGGCAAGTTCTTGCTTTGTGCTGTAGGTTGGCTTCAAACGCATGATCCTCCTGCCTCAGCTTTCCGAGTGCGGGGACTTCAGATGTGTGTCCCCATCACTGGCCCTAATTTTCAGTTTTCTGCTAGTGTGTATTTATATGTATGGTTTATGTTGTATGTGCATATACCAACATGAGGTATTAACACTTTATTCTGTCACCTTTCTAATCAGGAGAAGTCGGAGAGAAGCCCTTGGCTTAAACAAAAGAGCGTGAGGGTCACTTATTCAAATGTGCAGTGTCTCCTGTGTCTTTAGATGCTTAGGCGCTCGCCATGCATTAAACGCCAAGCATAAGGTCGTGGGCAACTTGTATGTGTGGACTTGGAGGTGGTTTTATTTATTTTTGGTGCTGGGAACTGAACCCAGGGCTTTGATCTCGGAAATAGCTGTGCTCCCCATGATACCACCAAGGCCCATGGACCTTCATCACGGAGAGTCCACGTTCTGTCACCGACCTGCATCCTAGCCTGAACGAGCTGACATAGGCCAGGACTATTTGGGAAGACGGAGCCTTAGTTGAGAAGTACCTCCATCAGATTGCCTACAGGCAAGCCCCTGCAGCCATTTCTTCAGTAGTAATAAACAAGAGAGAGCCTGGTCTGGAGGGCACCGCCCCTGGCAAGCGGTTCTGAGTTATACGAGAGAGCAGGTTTAGCAAGCCAGGGAGAGCAAGCCGGTAAGCAGTGCTCTCCCAAGGCCTCTGCCTCAGTTCCTGCCACGCTTGGGTTCTTGCCTCAAGTTCCCTCGGTGATGGACTGCGATCAGATGTGTAAGCTAAATAAACCCTCTCCCTCCCAAGTTGTTTTTGGTTATTTCTGCCACAGCAAGAAGAAGCAAACTACGGCAGTATCTTTATAAATACGTGGATTTATAATAGTTTTTGGTTATTGAATTGAGTGTGTGGCACACATTGCCTCAGGGATTTCTAGCCCACTCAGATATTAATACCACAAACTCTACATATGAAGAAAATGAGGCCAGAAATCCAAGCTGTTTAGCCAGAGCCACATACCTGATGGGTGTCAGTGGCCAGAGTGGCAGTTCTGTCCACCAAGCACCTGTATCACTGTATGGCTGGGTCCGCTCCTCCCACTAAGCTGCTCCCCCACCCCAACCCCCTGCACTTGTGGTGGTTTCTAGGGTTCACCATGGATTTGTTTCTGATCTGATATCCCCATGTCCACAGTGGGCTAGTGTTTTCTGGAAGGGAGCAGTAGGGAGGACATCTTGAGGAACCAGCCTCAGGTGGTACATGGGCTTTGGGCTGAGGTGAGGGGACCAGAATGGAGAGCTAACCTGAAATCTGGCCTTTCAGAACACACGGCACCCAAGGAATCTGGAGGACACTGTGCAGTCACACACGGGAAGAGGCAGGACAGGGCTCTGACCGGATTTGGGTGTTCACACCAGCAACTGCTTTCATGTTTCTATTATTATTATTATTATTATTATTATTATTATTATTATTATTATTATTATTATATCATCATCATCATCACTACCACCATCATCACCATAACCATCACCATCATCATCATTATTATTATTGTTACTGTTATTTTTACTGAGTGAGTGTTGGCCAACTGTGAAATCCTAAATCTGAATTTCGAAATATCTTCTTATGTGTTGTGAGACAGGGCCTCATATAATCCAGGCTGGTCTTGAACTCACTAGCTTTATCTTCTTGCCTCCACATTTTGATAAGGATTAAAACCTTGGTCCAGTGAGTTTGTTCGGCGGGCAGGGCAGCGCCACTGGCTGCTCAGCCTGATGACCTGTCATGGTGGAAACAGAGAACCTCTTCCCATAAGTTGTCCTCTGACCATGTACCTGGACACACGGGAGGTGGGGTGGGAGGGAGAGAGAAATTATAGATGTAATTTAAAACAGTTGTCTATTAAGAGCTAAGCTGTTGATAGAGACAGAGCAAATTCAAGATGGAGACCTGAGGCCGGCCAAATGATAAGAACTGAGTTTGATCTCCATGGCGCCATTCATACAAGCCCTCTGCCTCTGATCCAGGTGACCTCCAGTTCCGTCCAGTACTGTGAGACGGGGAAGAGGAGAGAGAGCTGGATCTTAACATCTTCAATGCACATCCTTTGGCCTTTTGAATTTGCAGCTGGACTTAATTTAGATGATCCCAGTTTTGTTGGCAACGTCCAGTGCATCGACCTGAAACCCCAGCGATGGATGCACAGACATCTCTCTCTGAGGAGTCTCTGTTTTCGTTTCTCTGGGAAAAGGAAGCCAGAGATACCTGACAAGCACCTGGGTTTGGGGCGGTGGGCTGGCTCCAGACATAGACCTCAGATTGGGATTAGGGGGTTCCACAGGTGTTTGTTACCCCAGCCACACTAGAACCTCATCTAAGGCTTCGTGGGTGTGGCAGGGCCTTAACTCCGAGCTGCTTTCCATCCCTGGACTGCTGTACATAAGCCCTACCACACCAAGAGCTCGGACCCCGCAGCAGCTGTGACAATGTGCTCAGAGTGCAGACACTGTCTTGAACACAGTAAATGGTCACAGTAGCACACGTCCCCAGGGCCACTTTGGAGGTCAGTAGCTTCATTTAGGTCATCGTGTGGAGTCGGGGGCCTTTGCTCACAAAGGTCAGCTTGGGTGCACAAACGGGCCAGACCTGGCGGCTGGAAGCGGCTTTCTCTCATTAGCAGCCTATATTATATTCATTTTAAATGGATATATATTCATCTTACATTCTATACGTTCATTTTAAAATGCCATTTCTTCCTTCCAGTGAGCCATCTGCATTCCAGAAGTACCATCAAGTGAGTCTTCTCGCAAGATTTAATCGAGATCTGGATAAAGTGGCAGAAATTTCCTTGTTGTTCTCCACAAAGTCTGTAGTGGGCCCAAAGTACAAGCTCAGGGTCCTGCGAATGAAGCTGAGGTCCCTGGCCCATCCAGACAGGTGAGCCGCAGGCAGGGCTGACAAGCTCCTGTTGCCCCCCTCCCTTCCTTCTCTAGTCCCCCCCTTTTTTTTCTTTCTGAGACAGTCTTACAATGTAGCCCAGGCTGGCCTCAAACCTGTGACAATTTTCCTGCCTCAGCCTCCAGAGTGATTAATTTCTTTTACTTAACAATTTAGGATACTGCAAAAAAAAAATTTAGTAATACAAGATTCCTTAAGAAGATATTCACCGTATCTTAAAACAGGGACTTTTAATTGATTGATTATTTATTTATTTATTGCTGGGCCTCATATTATGGACCTGTATTTCTAGCTGGTCTGGAGGCTGAGGGGGAGGATCAAAAGTTTGAGAACTGAAGAGGCTACAGGAGTTCAAGACAAACCTGGGGAACTTATCTAGACCCCATTTCAAAAGCAAAAGAGGAAGAACCAGAGTATAGCGATTTATAATCCCAGCACTTGCAAAGCTCAGGCAGGAGGATCGAGAGTGGAGCAGAGAACCTAGCGCCCACACAGTGCCTTTCAACCATCTATAAATTCCAGCTGTAGAGGAACCTGACACCCTCATCTGACCTGCTTAGGTGCCAGCACAGACACGATACACATAGGCACAACACTCACACACATAAATAAGTCTTTAACAAAGGAGTGGAGTAGAGTTGAGTGTGATCTCACACCCTATACTTCCTTGCACATGACTGCCTTTCCTAGCGCGGTGGTTTGAATATGCTTGGCCCATGGGAAGTGGCACTATTAGGTGTGACCTTGTTGGAGGAAGCGAGTCACCATGTTGTTTGAGTGCAGAAGAGAGTCTCCTCCTGGCTGCCCGAGGAAGACAGAGTCCCCTCGGCTGCCTTAAGATCCAGATGTAGACCTCTCGGCTCCTCCACTGAAACTGTGAGCCAGCCCCAATTAAAAGTTGTTTGTCCTTTATAAGAGTTGCCTTGGTTATGGTATCTCTTCGCAGGAATGAAACCCTAACTAGGAAGTTGGCACCAGGGACTGAGATGTTGCTGTGATGGGCCTGATCGTGCTTTTGTTTGGACGACTGTGGATTTTAGAACTTTGGATTTGGGAAATAGTGGGATAGTGGGATGCTTTAACTGGGGCTAATGGGCCATCTTGGTAGGACTATGGAAGACATGGACGCTGAGAGTGATTTGAACTGGGTGGAGCTTGAGCATAGATCCTAAAGCCGGCCCACATAGGGACACACTCCCTCCAACAAGGTCACACCCCCAACAGTGCCACTCCCTTTGGGCTGAACATACTCAAACCACCACACTATCCTGTTGCCTGTTGCGTTAGAAACAGCTGCTCGGGGCTGGAGAGATGGCTCAGTGGTTAAGAGCACCCGACTGCTCTTCCGGAAGTCATGAGTTCAATTCCCAGCAACCACATGGTGGTTCACAACCATCTGTAAAGAGATCTGATGCCCTCTTCTGGTGTATCTGAAGACAGCTACAGTGTACTTATATATAATAAATGAATAAATCTAAAAAAAAAAAAAAGAAAAAAAAAAAGAAACAGCTGCTCTACAAGTCCATACTGTCAGGAGGTGATGAGGGAGGTTTGTGATAGTTCACTGACGAGGGTCTTTGGTTTCCCCAGGCCTCACTTGTGCCGGTATGATCTCGTCCTTATGGAGAATGTTGAGACATTCTTCCAACCTATCCTGTGCTCCAAGCAGCAGATGTAGCTGCTGTTAAGACATGTGGGTAGTGGTGACGTCAGGATCTCTACAGCTACAGCTTTTGATGCCTCACCCGACTGCATCCTAAAGGCTCCCAAAGCATGGGGGGAAAAAAAACCAAGGTTATTTTCGGCTGTGTTCCAAGGATGTCACATCACAAAATGTCAAAGGATCCATGATTATGAAACAGCACTGGGAGGGGAGCCCATAACTAGGGCAAGACAGAAATAGCCCAGCTCCCTACAGCAAAGCACTTTGGCTGCATCCTGAGGCCTCGCTTGTTCCCAACTGCCAGTTCTGCTGTCTGTCATACCACGCCCTCAGGACTGTGGGGCAAGCATCTGAGAGTGAAGCAAAGCCTGGAGACCTCACAGGAAATCTGTGTTCCCCGGGCCTAATCCTCCACCATCCTGGTGCGAACTGGAGAATGAACCGGACTACCTCAAGGGAAATGTGGGTTGGGAGGGCCAGTCTGTGAAGGGTTTATGAAATCCCTTGGGTCCGCATTTGGGCAATGTGGACTGCTGTGAACATGCTTTTATTTTGATAGGGTTTAGCTCTCACATAAAGATATACAATCTCTCTTTTTCAATACCAGCTTCTATCCTGGACTGTTTGCCTTGGGGCTTCGAGAAGGCTCTGTCTTCATCCAAGTCTTTTCTGAAGTGATGCTGATGGCCAGAGGTATTGGGATGGACACATAGCCCCCAGGCCTGAGCTGTTAAGTGGGAAGAAAGGAGAAGAAACAGGGGTAGCATTGCTGAATGCGGACTGGGCAGAGTGAGACCGGAGGGAAACTGGCCTGCTTTCACTGAAGTTGCGAAAGTGTCAATTACGGGGTTGTTTTTCTGCTCTGAACATGCTAAGTGCATGTTCCCAGCTTCAGACATTTTTAAAAAAGCAATCCTTAAGTCTGTTTTCTTTAGGGGTTGGGGATTTAGCTCAGTGGCAGAGGCGCAAGGCCCTGGGTTTGGTCCCCAGCTCCGAAAAAAAGAAAAAAAGAAAAAAAAAGATTGTTTTCTTTAAAAAAACAAACAAACAAAAACACAGAAAACAGAAATCAAAACCAAAAGCTGGGCAGTGGTGGCACACACACACCTTTAGCCCCAGCACTTGGGAGGAGAGACAGACAGATCTCTGTGAGTGTGAGGATGCCTGGTCTACAGAGTGAGTTCCAGGACAGCCAGGGCTACACAGAGAATCCTGTCTCCCAAACAGAAACAAGCAAGAAGTTTTCTTTCCTTCCTACTGGTGCAATCCATAATTATTCCAGGAAATTCTTTTAAGATGTATAGATGCAAAATAAAAAGTAAACTGTGCACAGTCCCGCCTGTTGGAGAGATTAATGTTAATCTTCAGACTTGATGCTCAGACATGTGGGGCTAACTCGGCTTCAGGGCATAGCCGGCTCTTGGGGCATGGAACCTTTGAGAAGTCTTCCCAGGCCTCCCTGGAGGCAGATGTGACTCCAACCATTTCTGAGTGACAGCAGCCAACAGATTAAGAGGTCCCAGAGGGCCAGAGACAGAGAGGGTAAAGTGACATAGAACAACCAGATACCTGGTGTGAAGGGGAGTCCCACCTACCCCACATCTGTGACCGCCTGGGGAAGGGGGTCACAGGCCCGGGACCTTTCTCTTCCTTGAATTGCCCCAGCTGTTGTAAAGAGGTGGACACCGTGAGCAAATGGGTTGCAATCCACACTGTCTTAGTTTCTCTTCCTGTTGTTCTGACAAAAACGGTGTGAGAAGAAAGGGTTTATTTTAGCTCCCGGTTCAGGGTACAGCCCACCATGGCAGGGAGTCAGGGTAGCAGGATCTTAAAAGCAGTCAGCCAAGTTGCAGCCACAGACGGGAAGCAGGGTGGTGAACGTATGTGTGCGAGTGTTCACCTTCGTGTCATTTATTCACTCACATTGTGTGTGTTTGTATTTGTGCACACATGTACAGGTCACAGGCATGAGGAGCTCAGAAGGGAACTTGTGGGAGTCAGTTCTCTCCTTCCAGTGTGTGGGTCCCAGGTATCTGGTCATTCGGCTTAGAGGCAAGTATGTTTACCAGCTGAGCCATCTCACTGTACCAGATTCCCAGCTCTTAGACAGTTCGGATCCCCTGACTGGGGAATGGTGTCACCACCATCAACAGGCAGGTCTCCACAAATGTAATCAAGATAACTCTTGAGACTGGAGAGATGGCTCGGTGGTTAAGAGCACTGACTATCCTTCCAGAGGTCCTGAGTTCAATTCCCTGCAACTACATGGCAGCTCACAACCATTTAAAATGGGATCCGGTGCCCTCTTCTGGTGTCTGAAGACAGTGACAGTGTACTCATGTATAGAAAATAAATAAATAAGTCTTAAAAAAAGACATGAATGAGGCCCATTACCCAGGTGACTCTGACTTCTGTCAAGCTGACAGTTAATACTACTCATCATGGTAGTTTTATTATTAGTTGTGTGTGTGTGTGTGTGTGTAATATAATAGACTATAATGCATAAAGAGGATTTATTAGAATAGCTTACAGGCTGTGGTTCAGCTATTCCAGCGATGGAATCTATTCCAGTCTTAGAATCCAGTAGTTGTTCAGTCCACGCATGAGACTGTGTCTCAGCCAGTCTTCTGTATCCTGCAGAACCCTGAGGTAGTAAACTGTAATGCCAGTGAAGGTGTGAGCTTGCCATCCGGAGATGTCTTTTGGAGACAGGTTCTTGCTGTAACCCCAGGCTGACCTCAGTCTCCATTCTGCCTCAGTGTCCCACATGCTGGGATTGCAGACATGATGTCCGGCTAGCAGAATCGTTCTTACTTCAAGCTTCCGGGCTTGTCTTACACCCACAGTTTACTGGTGCCCCATTCCCCACCCTATCTCCTAGCACCGTACAAGTCGTCAATTATTCCTCAGTTCTCACAAACTTCAGACTTCCCTGAAGGCTGCCTTACTCGGGGCCACTTGCTCCTCCTCAGCTTGCTCACCCTAGAGAGTAAAGTCAATGCTCACCTCTTTCAGAATTCGCACAGTGCGAGGACCAGCCACACTAGTTTTGAATATTTGAATCTGGGTTTTCTTTTTGGGAGATGTCATTCTCTCAACCCTCCTACCCTTCCCCTTTCTGGATTTTTGCTTAGAATTTAAAGATGACTGAATCCTGGGCCCTCTTCCTTTTCTTCAAGTGCCGGGATCAGTCACATGAACACCATGTCCAGCACCACAGAATCTGAGACTCAGATGTGTGTTACAGGTTTGTACACGCTACTCCTAGACATGAGTTATAGCAGTAAGCTTCTTCATCCGTTAAGGCACACTGAAATGTGTTTATGAGGACTGAGGATAAGGAGCACACTACTGGTATTGAATATAAGGCGCGTTTGTTTATTTCTGTGGTGGTCATTACGGTGCCAGTTTCACATTTGTTGGCTACATTTGCTTTGTGTGACAGACCGTGGACAAGACTGACCGCTATGCTGCAAGCTAGGAGTGGCGGGCTCACGACTCACCCCTAGAACTCCCAGCTCTGTCACAGGGGCAGCATTGGAGGTGTTCCGGAGGGTAGGGCAGGGCGGTAGCACTTTCGACTAGAGTGATTAGTCCCTGGCGGGGCGGGGCCTACAGCGGCTCGAGGGCGGGGCTTTGCGAGGACCACTCCCTGCGGGCTCAGGAACGCGCTCCGCCCTCCCAGTCGGCGCACGGGGAGGGCTCTGCGTTGCCACGCGGGGAGCGCGCTCTCCGGCCCGGCCGCGGCATGCGCGCGCTGCTCGGCTTGCTCCTGGTATTCGGAGGCTGCACCTTCGCGCTATACCTGCTCTCCACGCGGCTGCCCTTAGGGCCGAGGCTGGGGTCGGCCGGGGAGCCCGAAGGCCGGTGAGAAGGGAGGACACCGGGTGGCGGCCGGGGCGGAGGTCGGAGGGTTGGCAGTGATGTCGCGGGGCCCTTGCATTTTTCTGCCCTCGCGGTCGCCTTCCTGCCCCGGGCATCTCCTTCCTCAACCTACTTTACCACAGCAGCCAGTCTTCAGAGGTGCAGCCCGGACTTCGGGTGACCGGGCTGTGATCCAGTCTGCCCTCTTCCTGCCTGACTCTGTTTCCCATGACAGTTGGGCGAGTCAGGAGGCAGAAGACTTGCAGGTCGGGTTTCCGATTGCTTCTGACTACTTACAAAGTGCATAGAGTGTGTCTGGCACGTTGCTGCCTTCCCAGGAGATGTAACTGGCATTCGAGTATTAGGAGAGCCGTTCTCAGTTACCACTGTTTTTAAGTGGAGCTGGAAAAGCTCTCTTGTGGATGTCAGGTACTCACAAGGACTAGGAGGGCTTGATCACAGTTTATCTCTGCTGGAGGCGAAAACTGTTGAGATGGCAGAGGCAGGGTAGTCTTTGCACCGTGACCTTTGGACGGGATACAGTGAACCAGGCCTAGAGCAGAGTGAAGAGGGAGGCTCTTGGGAAGGGCTGGCCTCCAGCCTGCCGCGTTATCAAGAAAGCTGTATTTATTATGATGGGAGATATGCTTCCACGGGGAATCTTTTTAAATGACGAAATAGTTGCTTTGCCTAGTACATCTGGGGCAAGTGCTGTCTAAATAGTTCTGTTTGCTTGGGAGGGATCCCCTTGAAAGAAAGGCAGTTCATGATGACGCCCACTTGTCTGGAGATGAATATTCTCGTGTCTTTGGATAAGATTAAAAAAAAAACAAAACTAAGGACATTAATCAGTGCTGGAGTCTGTGCTCAGCATGGGATTCCGTTTTAAAACCCCTAAATAAGTAAAGAGGGAATTTAGTGGTTATCCAGCACCAGACCCTTTTTAGGCAAGGAAAATGAGGCCCACGATCACTCCAAGGTCACACAACAGGAACACAGCAGAGTGAGGGTGTCAGCCCAGGGCTCTTGCTCCCATGCCAGGGCTCTCCTATCTGCCTCTGTCGTGTTATATTGGGTCAGCAGTCATCTTGAGTTCTTTCTGTGTGTGACGGCCAGATGAGGTGTTTACAAACTTGCTCTGTAAAGAAGACTCATCTGTAACTTTCTTAGGCACCAGGCTTCTCTGGAATCCACAATTCCACCCGCTTTTCCAACCCCTAGGTCACTGTGGTTCCCCTCAGATCTAGCAGAACTGCGGGAGCTCGCCGAGGTCCTCCGAGAGTACCGGAAAGAGCACCAGGCCTATGTGATCCTGCTCTTCTGCAGTGCCTACCTCTACAAACAGGGCTTCGCCATCCCTGGCTCCAGCTTCCTGGTCAGTGTCCTGCCCTCTTTCTGGCTGAGCTTTCTGTTCTGTAAAATGTGACCGCTCCTCCAGAAACCCCTTTATTTGACACTCCAAGCTTCTACTGTCCTGCCTCTCTCTCCTCCTCAGCGTCATATTCTACACTATATTCTGTTTAGCTCTATCCAGGCTCCGCTGAGTCCTTAGGGCTGACCCTGGATTGACTTCCCCCGAGGGTCGATCTTGCTACAGGGTAAAGAGCCAGTTACTACTTGGTGCTATGTAGCCTCGGTTAGTGAGGGCTTGCATACACAGAATTGGGGTGCGTTTTAGTCCTGCCTAGTGTGAGCTTGGTTGTGAGGCTGTCTGTCACATCTAGGATGGGGGAGAGATAGCACAGTGCCCAGGGTATGGCGAGGACTGCTTGGCGTGTCCAGTGGTTAATGTGTGCTGCAGCCCCGGCCTCACTGCTGAGTCCCCCCCACTTCATTGGCTTACTTACGCCCATTCGTTCATCCACTTGCTAATGCATTTTAAAAGGCTTGTTTTTATTTATGTGCACGACTGCGTCCATGTGTGTGGATGCCTGTAAGAGTCAGAAGACGGCACCAGATCGCCCTGGAAATGACATTCCAGGCAGTTGTCAGCCACCCAGTGTGGGCGCTGGGAACCAAACACTGGTCTTCCACAACATGGGAAAGCAACCTTAGAGGCTGCCCCGTCTATCCAGTTTATGTTTTGAGATGAGCTCTCACTCTGTCTGTAGCACAGACTCGTCTGGAACTCATTTTCTAGCCCAGGCTGGCCTTGTATTCAGAGCAATCCTCCTGCCTCAGCCTCCCGATCGCTGAGACTACTTGGCTTTTCCCTTGTGCTTTCTCCGGGATCCTGTGCTTTGAGGCAGCATGATAATTGCCAGCCAAACTGCATTTGGGAAGTATTAATTAACTCCGTCATCTCTGTGAAATTAGGTCAGTCAGAGCTGTTGTCGAGTGAAGGCTCAGTGTGAGCTTACCAATCAGATGAGAAACAAAGCGTTTCCCGTGCATTACTGAAGGTTTACTCATGGTCTGGACAGCGTTAGCTTGTGAGCTTCATTCCCTTTTCTTTGGTGCCCCAAGGGCGGCAGGGTACCTGTAACCCTTGCCACAGCCAGGCAATGTCTACACAGGACTCCTTTGTGAGCCTGCCAGTGCCCACCGAGCTCTAGTCCCGTTTCAGTCACCTCTTTAGAATGGGCCTTGGGTTTGGAGCTGTGGAAACCACTGGAGCTAACACACAGGCTCCAGGACGAGCCCCTGGAAGCCGGTGGATGCTTCCGTGGCTGAGGCTGCTCTCTTTGCAGAATGTCTTGGCTGGTGCCTTGTTCGGGCCATGGCTCGGACTTTTGCTGTGCTGCGTGCTGACGTCGGTGGGTGCCACGGGCTGCTACCTGCTTTCCAGTGTTTTCGGCAAACAGCTGGTCGTCTCCTACTTTCCTGATAAAGTGGCCCTGCTGCAGAGGAAGGTAAGGTGGGGGCCACACGCACGTGAGCACTGGGTCCCAGAGCATCAGCCCGTGGGCGGAGAGCAGTGTGGAGCCGGGATTTCCCACAGTGTTCCTTCACCCCACCTGGGAGCTGGGAAGGGCTGGTTCTTTTGATGTCTTTAGGAAGTACAGACCTGTGGCCAAATTCTTGTCATTACCTGCTCTGTGGCTTTGAGTTAAGATTCTGACTCCTCCGGTTCCCAGGCACAAATGTTTTTATTGATTATTTTATTTAACTCTGTGTGTGTGTGTGTGTGTGTGTGTGTGCGCGCGCGTGCATGCGGGCTTCTGTACGTGAGAGCGCAAGTGGAAGCCAGAGGTTTACTTCTGATATCTCCTTCAATCACCGTCTACTTTGCTTTTGAAGGCAGAGTCTTTTACTGAGCTTAGAACTCACAGCAGGCCTCATGGGACTTCCTGTCTCTGCCTCTCAGCACTGGGATTCCAGGCTTGTTTGACATGAGTACTGGTGACCAAATGCAGATCCTTATTGCTGACAGGGCAAGCACTTTACTTCTGACCTGTGTCCCCAGCCCAGTTTTTTTTTACCTCAAACTTGTGTGACCCTCTTGTTTCGGCCTCCTGAATTCCTGAGTGCTGGGGGGTGTAAGTGTGAGCCACCATATCTCAGGGGGTGGTATGGGGGCTACGTGCGCAGCGTGAGAGGAGCTGGGAAGGAGCTGTCCAGCTCCAGGCCTTGCTGGAGAGCCCGTTCTGCTCCTGACGCTGGGCTTGCTCTCTCTGCAGGTGGAGGAGAACAGAAACGGCCTGTTCTTTTTCCTGCTGTTTCTGAGACTCTTCCCCATGACACCAAACTGGTTCTTGAACCTCTCGGCCCCGATTCTGAACATCCCCATCGTGCAGTTTTTCTTCTCAGTGCTTATCGGTAAGAGGCGGGGTGGGGTAGTGTTGTGGTGACAGCAATGCCCTCGTCATCTGCCACGGGGCCATGTGCTTGTTTATGAACAGCGTCTTCAAGCCTGGATTCGACACGGTCGTCCCTCTGATGTCACACCTCCTCTGGAAATCCATACAAATACTTGCGGAACCGTTAAGGATTGTTCATCCCGCGCCCACATTTAGTGATTCTTAGGTGCCCAGCATGTGTTGGGCACTGGGATTGGACAGGCTCATCTCTGTAAAGCACATGACTTGGCTCCAAGAAGTGCTACCAGGCTGAAAGTCTAGCTCAGAGCAAGCAACTGGCCCCTTTGCTAAGCGGCCTTAGGGAGGCTCAGCGTCAGGGAGGCTCCTGTCGACCTTCTGAGAACTGCACAGCCATTAGCAAGCCTGGTTAGAGCTGGGGTTAGGAGCAGTGTTTCTTGACTCGTGGGCTTCAGGCCTCCTTTACTGGCAAGTTAAAGTGATAACTTCTCATCTCGAGTGTCCCTGCAGTAAACTACCACCCTCCTGAGACCACAGGAGGTGCCCAGACCTTTCTTAGAGTGCGGAGGGAAGGACGCTCAGGGTTTAAGGTCCAACTTAACAAACATGCAGCGGGGCAGGCGTTATTAATAGGGATGTCTGAGAGAAGCGGGAGAGGGCTGACCACAGTTCTGGTGGAAGCAGCTTGCTGAGTACCTCAGCACCTCAGCTAATGGGGCTTAACAGCTTGTCATTATGGAAGCGTCACCAGTGTGGAGAGACTCTGGAGACAGAATTCCTTCCTGAGAGCCAAGTTCTGTGTGACCTCAAGTGCTCTGACCGTTATCTCCCACACACCACTTCACTACAGTGGAGGAACAGGTTAGCAGGCTTCCAGCCCACCAGCTCAGGGGAAGGGCAGGGAAGAGGCTTCGGATACACTGCAGAAGCAAGGAACTGGGTCTCTGAGGTGGCCTAAGAATGCACTTTGACTTAGTATTTGTTTTGTTTGCAGTGTCGCATAGTCTGGCCTCAAGCTTTCAGTCCTTTTGCCTCAGCCTTCCAGGTGCCTGGACCATAGGCACCCACTACACTGAGCCTAAGATTTCTCTTTGAGACGGCGGTCTCACTGTGGCGCTCTGGCTGGCTGTCAATTCACCATGTAGACCAGGGTACCCTGGAACTCACAGAGATCTGCCTGCCTCCACCTCCTGGGTGTTATGCTAAAGGCGAGCTCCATTTTGCCTGATGTACATGTTTTTGTTTCTTAAACAGTAAAGGGTTCTTGGTTGTTGCTTTTTTTTTTTTTTTTTCTGTATATTTCTTTTTTTTTTTTTTTTTTTTTTATTAACTTGAGTATTTCTTATATACATTTCAAGTGTTATTCCCTTTCCCGGTTTCCGGACAAACATCACCCTCCCCCTTCCCCTTCCTTATGGGTGTTCCCCTCCCAAACCTCCCCCCATTGCCACCCTCCCCGCATAGTCTAGTTCACTGGGGGTTCAGTCTTAGCAGGACCCAGGGCTTCCCCTTCCACTGGTGCTCTTACTAGGATATTCATTGCTACCTATGGGGACAGAGTCCAGGGTCAGTCCATGTATAGTCTTTAGGTAGTGGCTTAGTCCCTGGAAGCTCTGGTTGCTTGACATTGTTGTACTTTTGGGGTCTCGAGCCCCTTCAAGCTCTTCCAGTTCTTTCTCTGATTCCTTCAACGGGGGTCCTATTCTCAGTTCAGTGGTTTGCTGCTGGCATTCGCCTCTGTATTTGCTGTATTCTGGCTGTGTTTCTCAGGAGCGATCTACATCCGGCTCCTGTCAGCCTGCACTTCTTTGCTTCATCCATCTTGTCTAATTGGGTGGCTGTATATGTATGGGCCACCTGTGGGGCAGGCTCTGAATGGGTGTTCCTTCAGTCTCTGTTTTAATCTTTGCCTCTCCCTTCCCTGCCAAGGGTATTCTTTTTCCTCATTTAAAGAAGGAGTGAAGCATTCACATTTTGATCATCCGTCTTGAGTTTCCTTTGTTCTAGGGATCTAGGGTAATTCAAGCATTTGGGCTAATAGCCACTTATCAATGAGTGCATACCATGTATGTCTTTCTGTGAGTGGGTTAGCTCACTCAGGATGATATTTTCCAGTTCCAACCATTTGCCTACGAATTTCATAAACTCGTTGTTTTTGATAGCTGAGTAATATTCCATTGTGTAGATGTACCACATTTTCTGTATCCATTCCTCTGTTGAAGGGCATCTGGGTTCTTTCCAGTTTCTGGCTATTATAAATAAGGCTGCGATGAACATAGTAGAGCACGTGTCTCTTTTATATGTTGAGGCATCTTTTGGGTATATGCCCAAGAGAGGTATGGCTGGATCCTCAGGCAGTTCAATGTCCAATTTTCTGAGGAACCTCCAGACTGATTTCCAGAATGGTTTTACCAGTCTGCAATCCCACCAACAATGGAGGAGTGTTCCTCTTTCTCCACATCCTCGCCAGCATCTGCTGTCACCTGAGTTTTTGATCTTAGCCATTCTCACTGGTGTTGGTTGTTGCTTTTATTTTTGAGCATGTTGTCCAGGCTGGCCTTGAATTTGTTGCTATTCTCCTGCCTCCATGTCCTTTTACTGAAAATATAAGCAGGCTTGAATTGTTATGCTGTCTAGCGACCGGCCTTTGGAGTCCAGTGCTACGCTGGGTTCTCAGAGTACACAAAGCTGTACTTGGAAGAAACTTGTTTTATTTCTGGGGATTGAAACATTTTAATGCATGGTGAAATTTTCGTGTTGCCAGGCTTCCGTTTCCCGTTTGCCTCTTGGGTCCCACCTTAAGCAGGTGTGCAGACCTCAGCAGTTTGTACACGTGCAAACGGAAAACTTTCCATGAGAAATGACCCTGCCTCTCTTCTCTAAAACACACGGGAAAGGGCAGCTCACTGGGTTTTTCCCTGTGTGATTAGTATATCTTCCTTACTGTGATGCATATACAGTTGTGTGGCCTATCTGGATGCCTTTTGCCGGGTAAGGCAGGTATGTATAGGAAGCGTGGGAGAAAAGGAAGGGGTTGAAAGTCAGACTCCCTGTTCTGAATTCCTGGCCATCCTGCCCCAGGGATGACCGTCTGTCTCCACTTTCCGTTTTCCAGGTTTGATCCCATACAATTTCATCTGCGTGCAGACGGGCTCCATCCTGTCCACCCTCACCTCTCTGGATGCCCTCTTCTCCTGGGAGACTGTCTTGAAGCTGTTGGCCATCGCCATGGTCGCTTTGGTTCCTGGAACGCTCATCAAAAAATTTAGCCAGAAGCACCTGGCACTGAGTGAAGCAAGCAGCAAGGGCCGTGTGGACAGCAGGAAGGAGGCATGACGGGGGCCGCCCCGTGTTTTCAGGGCCCCGGACTGTGCTTCTGGTCCTTTTAATGTCCTCGATGTATTTTAATTACCCTCAGAAGATGAGGCGGACAGTGCTCTAGTGTTCTAGTGTGTGCAGGGGTCCGTTAGAAGGGCGTCCTGTCCCGTTCAGCAGGTTCTGTGAAATGAACTGCTTTCTAGAAACATCTATCCAGTGTCTGTCACGCTTGCCCCTTGCCAGTCCCTGAGATGTTTTGGGAGAAGATGCTAGTGGCCGTTTTGGGCAGGCTGTATGACAGGTGTGCTCCTGCTAGCACCCTGCGGATGTTCGTATCAGACAGAACCCTGTCCTCGGCTACTCTGTTGAAGAGCGTCCTCTCTACCTTCCTGCTGATGATCTACCTCTCCTTAAGCCAAGGGAACATGACGAGAGCTGCCTGGGTCTCACACGAGCTTAAGTGCGATGGTTCCTGCAGTGCCCCTGTCCACAGACACGTCTATCCATGGCTAAGCTCCTTGTGCTCACATGTATGTCTTGATGTTAGACTGATTTCAACGTGATTAAATATGAATGGAAGCCGGCTTTGTGTTCTGAATGTGTTGGGAGGAAATTCTTCCCATCTGAAGGTCCTCCCCACTCTGTCTCATCTGAATCAAATGCCTGTCTATAGTTTCTGTCTGGCGTCAGTAAACGAGGCTGTCAGCGGTGTACCCTATGAATGTTTTTTTATTTTGCCATTAGCTGAGAACAGCTGAGGGATAGCTGTACTTTTTAATTCAAAGAGGAGAAGGGAGTGTGCTTGCCCACCTGTTTTCCGGCCACTTAGAGCTGTGTTTGTGTCTTCCAGCTGGGGCGCTGGGCTGTGGGACCTGAGCTGATCCTTCTTTGGCCTTGGGCCTTGTGGGAACAACTCATGACAAGGACCTAGCAGAACTGCGCCGCTCTAAGACAGACCTGTGGGTGTCTGCATTTGTCTCAAGTCTGGGCACAGCTGAGAGCCTTGTCGAGGTTTTCTGGGCTCGCTGTGCTGTGCGAATTCTTGGGTATTCTCAGGTTCTACAGTGAGAGTGAGTTTCCACATCATGGCTTTTCTTTCATTAAAAATAAAAAAATGTGGGGCTGGGGATTTAGCTCAGTGGTAGAGCGCTTACCTAGGAAGCGCAAGGCCCTGGGTTCGGTCCCCAGCTCCGAAAAAAAGAACCAAAAAATAAATAAATAAATAAATAAATAAATAAATAAAAATAAAAAAAGGTTTCTGTTTAAAAGAAGGCATTCTAATGAGGGGGCGGGGAGGTGGAGACTGTGCTTTGAAGAATGGTTCTGTAGCACTTTGGAATAGAGGGAAAGAGAGAAGACAGAGTTTTTTCTGTTCGCACACATGCCTTTTAAAATCCCCCTTTCAGTCTCCCCAGATGTGTGTCCCCAGGATCGTGCTCAGGTGTGCCCTATCAGGTATGACTTCCCGAGAAATGAGGTTTCCCTAATCTTCATAAATGTTCCTCCCTGAAGGCAGATTCCATAAGGCTTGTCTGTGCAGACTGCAGACTTACGACTGCCCTTAACGGGAGCAGAACTGGCTGAAAAAGTACAATCCAAAGGCTAGCCTCGCTCTTCACTCCCAGCAGACTTCTGACGGAGGGAATTATGCCAGCTTCCTGTATCCCTCTCTTGGCTTCTTTAAGAGTGACGTCACTGGTAACAGGAAAGCTGCAGGAAGGGCAGCAGGATGCTCTGGAAGACACAGAGGGCCTGCCCAGGCCTTTCTGGGAACACTCAAGACAAAATGGAAACCACAACTTGAGTGGTTGTCCCTGAAATGTAGGATCCTGGCTGCAGAACCCAGCCTGCCTTTCCCTGGCATCCAGGCAGGGCAGTGTATAGGACAAACATCCCCTTTAGGAAAAGACAGGACCAGAAAACATAAGGTATACTTTTTGTTTAATTTCATGCATTGGTTTGTTTTTATAATCATTCTTGTCCCCATTGCTGTTCAGTACAAAGCCAGAGCTGGTATCTGAAAAGGACATGGAGCGGAGGGGGGGGGGGGCAGGAGCTGAGACCATGGGATGCCAACGTGGGGTTCATAATGAGATTTAAGTAGTAGAAAGAAATTCATTTGCTCTAGATGAATAGGAACTCACATTATTATGAGGGGCGGGGGGAGAAGAGAGGAGGGGAGAAGGCAGACACATACATGAAAACAAGACTCACAGGGTCCCCCCATCCTCTGGGAAGTGGAACTCTAGAGATGGACAGCCACTGGGGTGGAGTGATCATGGCACCCCCCTCACATGGCTGGCCTCTAGCTTGTAGCTAAGAAGGACCATGATCACCGGACAGCAGCCTTGGGCCAGATGCCGCTGACCCATCCCCAGTGCTGAACAATGGCCCTGGGAAGGACTGATTCTGCTGAAAGCTTCTGTAGAGTGGCCTTGCCATCTGCAGATGTGGTACTGACTGAAATCCTTCCATCACACTGTTGCCATGTGACATTGCGCAAAGTCTCACCCAGCTCTTTCCATTTCTGAGAGCTACGCTCTTAGCCACCTGTCCCTGAGAAAGTTCTAGGCTCTCCCGGGTCCTCCACTTAGCAGCCTAGTTCAGCTGGTTCTTGTTTGAACAGGCTTTTGCTGTGCCAATGGAGCCATGCAGATGAGCAAATCCAGTGGGCCAGCCTGGAGGGAGGTGAGCAGATTGGGACATTCGTTCTATGGCATCAGCAGAGAAAAACTTGCTGTCTGGGAAGGCACTGGGTCCACACTGAGGTTGGAGAAAAGTCTTGATATTCACATCGTCTCGGGAGGAGACACGGGCTGGGCCGCACACCTGAGCCTTCTGTTCAGACGGGGAAGAGTGTGCTTATTCCGTACAGTCCAGTGTGGGTAGAGATGCCGTTGGTGGTTACTCAGTCGGACTGCAGTCTTTGCCTGTCATGGTGTACCCCTGCTGGCCTTGTAGATCCACAAGGAGACCCCTGGCCTGGTCTTGTACTTGCCCATCAGGGAACGCAAGATCTCAAATGGTCAACGCATATATACTTTGCACACCAGTTCCAGAAAGTTATGAGTGGTGCTCTGCTCTGAGACTGTAGCTCGGATCAGCAGGGAACAATGTGGTGTTCAGATACAGACCAGTGTTTAGGGTAGAGGTGGTGCAGGGTGGAACATGGTATTTTGGTTTCGAGAAATAAACATAGTATATAGGGCAGGGGAGGAATCCCTTAGACATTATTATTATTATTATCATTATTTATTGAGACAGGGTCTCACCAAGTCACTCTGCCTAGCTTGTATGTAGAGCAGGCTAGCCTTAAAGTCACAGAGTCTGCCTGTCTCTGCCTCTCCCAGAACTAGGATTAAAGGTATGTGCCACCACACCCAGCTAGAAATGCTTTTATTTATTTATTTATTGATTGATTGATTGATTGGTTCTTTTTTTCGGAGCTGGGGACCGAACCCAGGGCCTTGCGCTTGCTAGGCAAGCGCTCTACCACTGAGCTAAATCCCCAACCCCTAGAAATGCTTTTTAAAAAGAGAATTTGATGTTGGAAGGAGATCTCCAGGCTCTATCCTTATTGCTGAATCATTGGCAGGCGGCAGCTATGGGGGAGGGGAATCACGGTTTTGTGGAAGTGGTTCGTGGTTAGTGTCCCTTGCTCCAGTGGATGGCCATACGCACCGCATACCTGGGTGGTAGTGACTTTATTGATGAATTACCAAAACAATAATCCAAAAGCCTGAAGTGGGCAGGAGGATGGCTTAGGTTGGATACAGAGGGGTACGGAGTGAATATGATCATAGCTCATTGTTTACGTGTATGAATCTCTCAAAGAATTAAAAAACATATAATCAAAAACATTTGAGACATAAGGGCATAAGGAAAAAAAAACAAACAGTAAACCACTGGATCAACAGGAACACATTCTTCCAGAAAAGATGTCAGGGCTACTTTGTGGGAGCACTGACAAGCCTATGTTAGTGACAAGGAACTCCAACACCATCCCCTCCATCACCCAGGGCAGGTCAGGGGAATAAATTAACACAACGGCCCTGAATAAGCACTAGACATTACTGATCAAAACGATTTTAATTCCGGGATTTACTTAGTACAACTAGAGGCTTTAAATAGTTTTCAAGCAGGCCACCCAGGTCACCTTAAAACATCATCTTCATTGTCCTGGGCAGAGTCTACCCCAGTCTTAGCCAGCTCTGAACTTGATGAAGGTGGGGTATGATTTAAAGTGCACACAGGCTTCTCCATTACTGTGCTAGGCTATTATTTTAAGAGGGTTTTTTACTTAGGGATGTGATCTAGAAAAAAAAAAAAAAAAGGAGAGAAAGAGAGAGAAATCCAGTGCTTGACTGCAATACAAAATGAAACTCATCTTCAGTAGTCAGTCAAAAACAGCCGGCCAAAGAACGCAGATATTCATCTTGAAGCTTGAAACCAGACTGGCAAGGATTCTCAAAGCACCACGGTATGGCGGCATCTAACAGCACTGAAGAATTGGCTCTTAAGTCTCCTGATCCCTCCGAGAGAGGTTCTGACTAATGCTTTAAAGGAAACACAGCCTGGGTTTCCTGGCTCCTACAAGGCGGGTGGGGTAGGGACTGTTCTTCCCTTTTAACCTTGCTTAGAATCATTTTTTTTTTCTGAAACCACAATAATTATACCACAAAAAAGGTGGATGTTACTCTCATCTCGACGCCACAGTGAACGGCTGGAATCAACACCACACTCCTGGCACATTGTGGCATCCCATCACGGTGACTCCAGTTAAGGTGGCCTTGGTGTGATACACAGACAGGGTGGGAATGCAGAATGCTGACGAAGGCTGAGGTACTGGGTGGGTTTTCTGGAAGGACACTGAAAGGTGCAGCAGAAGCTTCTTCAGAGCTCACTGTTGTCACTAACGGTGTGCACAGGACAGACAGCTGCTCCTGCTTTGTGTGCACAGGAAAAGTTTTAATTCTAAGGAACAAGGGACCTGAGGCAGTCAAGCATGTCCTGCTGGTGCACATCTCTTCTAGTCTCTCCACTCTTCCCATTCTGTGGGACTCAGTAGGAAGGGGATGATGGCTTGGTTTGCTGTCCGCCCTTGAAACTCCCTCATGAGTCCTCACAGAAACTCTTTGTCTTGCCGTCTGACCATTCAATCTCTTTTTGCCTATTACAGTCCCATGATTTTATGTCTAAGACACTTAAGAAAGTTTATAACTTTTGAAGCTTTTGAACTACTTGGTCATCTACTTGGTCATCTGCATATTCAGGAGCTTTTACAATCAAGTAAAAAAAAAAATCGGGGGTTGGAGGTTTAGCTCAGTGGTAGAGCGCTTGCCTAGGAAGCGCAAGGCCCTGGGTTTGGTCCCCAGCTCCGAAAAAAAGAACCAAAAAAAAAAAAAAAAAATCACAGTGTACCTGTTGGGTGTCAGGGCAGAGCACACCTCCTCAGACCATTGCTGCAGTATTCAGGAGACCAGGGAAAACACTGAGGAACGCTGGCAGTGCCAAAGGACGGCTCCATCCCCAGCCTTCACTGAGGACCACAGAAGTCCATAATAATTCACGATTAGCAATGAACAGTCATTGTGCTATATCATAAGCCACACCTTCTGGTCAACAGAAAATCATGACGCTATACAATAAAAACAATAATAATAATGCCATAACTTAAGCTCTTGTGTGTAGTCCTGCTACAGTTCATACAAAACGGAATAATTTAACAAAACAATACTGCTTTCTAAGTACATGTTCCTTCATCTTTCCCATGAGCTAAGAATTATAGACTAAATTTTAAAATCAACATTTCAACATAAAGTGTAAACAAAGGAGGGATCTAACATAAGACTGGCTCCGAGCCCCTCCTGCACTTCCTTTTGGCTGACACAGTCAGTGAGTGACACCCGCCGCAGGGCCACTGTTTCCATTTGGGTTGGAATGTCTCAATACCTAACATCCTTATAGGATGCAACATCGGAATGCAGCCAGTGCAGGGCAATGCAGAAGCCCGCACGGGAGACAGGAATCGGGCCAGCGTGGGTGTATGTAAATTCTAGATGAAACATCTTTAACCCACGCGTGGTGGTGCCCACCTGTGACCCAGCCCTCTGGGGACAGCGAGACACTTCCTGCTTCAAGCCAAAGCCCCACAAAGCATGCAGGGTATCATTCATAGACCTGGACTCTAGACACAGGAAGAATCGTGTGCTTTCGAGAAACCAGAGTAATTCTAATTCCCGCTTAGCATCAGCTGCTCCTTCTACCGATTTCCTAACCCAACTAAAGAAAACCGTAGTGATTCAGAATAATAATAATAATAAAAACCAAACAAACAAACAAAAAATAAAAAAACAGAACCCACTGTAATTTACAGATAGCATTTAACAAATGGGGATGGGTCATCTACGGGCTGCTAACTTTGCCTTTTATGCTACAGTGATTGACAGACAGCCACCAAAGCTTCCAAGCTAGAATGAGATCACGAACAAAACAAAGACGGTTTGGGATTGGACACTGGATACACACATCCTAGCTACCTCGTGTGTGAATCAGTGTGGTTCCGGGAGGTAGACGACCTGGGTCAGAGAGGGGTCGCACCGTCTTGCTTAGTTAGCTGAACAGAGCCATCTTGAGAAGGGTGTTTACAGGCTTGCTTTTCTAATGTCACTAGAAGATGCTCTTCTCATCTTACCCCTTTGTGCCCCTCAGGACCCTTTCCCCTTCCTAAAAGAAGTGGCTAACAGGTGGAAAGAAAGGAAGCTACCTAGGAGAAATGGCACTGCGTCTGGAAGACCACTCTGGCCAGGGGCATGAAAATGGCGGCATTGAAGGGGAAGCATGTGCTAAGGGTGGGACCTGATGCTGATGAAGCTCTTACTACCAGGTTCTGCTCAACGTTCAAGAAACAAAATGGCTTCCAGATGTGCAGCTGTAGCTCTGTGTGCTTCTTCCTGCTAGGGGAAGAAGCACGTGCCCTCCAAGGCATTGGTGCTGTGAGACCGCTCAACTTCCAGGTCTTTCCATCCTTCACACGGACAAGCCAGCTGAACTTAGTGTGGCTGTGTTCCCTTTGGCTTGTGTCTTCAACGTTCAACATGTTTCCTTACAGCTTTTCAAGCATGGATGAAGGATCCGGTCCCGTGTTCAAGTGACAGTGACACCTGGTCCCACAAGTTGCTCTTAGGAGCAACATTTCCTTATTTTTTTTTTTTTTTGTAAAGAAATTATTGTGTCTGTATCATATATAGTTCACTCTTTACAATACAAAGTGTTAAAATGTCCAACAAAAATAAATATCAATGTTACAGTAGTTGGCGTACTCAGTACAATAGATCCCTGCCATTCTTGATTGAAATGCTCCGTGAGACGCAGTGTCTTCTGGGTGTTTTCCCAGAGGTTTGACGAGTCTCATGTTCCTGCCACACCTCCCAGACGGATGAACGAGGGAGGGGTCTATTGCTGGAGCCGAGTGAGCTGTGGTCACCAAGTGGCAGAGCTGTAGTTCTTGCTGGTCCTAACTGTGGCATCAGAGCAGTCCCCCTCTGAAGAGTCGCGGTCCGAGTCTGCAAACTGCACGGGGTTCTGCAAGGTTGAGACAAGAGCTCGTAATTCTCTTCCACAGCCCTCACTTGAGCTCAGCCCCGCCCACGCTATAGGAGCTGACAGAGGTAAATGAGGCAGGGCCCTGTCCTTGGGGTTGCTTATAGAGAACACAGCTAAGTAAAGTTGGTAATGCTGACGGTGGGGTGGCCCCTGTACCAGGTCCCCACGTCCTCATCTCCATAGCACTCCAGTGTCCCATGTCCTGGAGTCCTTTAACCTCTGCTAATCTGATCTACTCACCTACTGAAATGGAGCTTTTCTCACAGATTTGAGAGAAATCACACATCTTACAGGTAAGGAGACTGACCTTCAGAGAGGGTAAACAACTTGCTCAAGGTCACACAGCAAACAGAGTGACCGCAGCTTGCATCTAGGTGGTCTGAGTTCAGGCTTTACACTTACGAGCACCATGCTCTTCTGACTCCCCAAAGGCTGCACTCGTCTCCATGAGAGACGGTGTCTTCTCTTCTGTGGCAATATCTTCCAGAGGAGAGCGAGGGATGCTTGGTCCCTTAGTGAGGTTGGAAGATGGGGTGAGGAGGTGAGGATTCCTGAGCGATCCACGCCTCTGCCTCACTTGTGAGTCACTGTTCTTATTCAGGGAGACCCGTGACTACACACTTTCTTGTACTTTGTGGAACAACGCATACTTTATCTACTGAGTAAAAATTATAAAAACCCTGAGGCATGAACAGACTTGTGCTGGTTAGACTCCACACCCCTAACCCCCAACTTGACACAAGTTAGAGTCGTCTGAGAAGACCTCAATCGAGAAGACTGTCATCAGACTGGCCTGTAGGCACGTCTGTGCAGTGTTTTCTTGATTGACAATTGTTGTCCAGCCCACTGTGGGTGGAACCACCCCTGGGCAGGTAGGCGGTCCATACAAAAAAAAAAAAAAAAAAAAAAAAAGGAAGCTGAGCAAGCCATGGGAGCAAGCAGCCTTTCTCTTCAGCTCCTGCCTTGGCTTCCCTCGGTGACAGACTGGAACTGTAAGTGAAATAACCCCTTTCTTCCCTAAGTTGATTTTGGTCATGGTTGTATCACAGCTACAGAGAACAAACTAGGGAAATCCTTTCACCCCAGAAGAGCCAGAAAGGGGGTAGTGGAGTACGGAGTGAGAGGTGCCCACCTCGTAGCCGCGCTCCTCAGCACACAGCTTGCCAAGGGACATCTGTGTCTTCACACGCCGTACTGCACACTCCTTGTCAGACAGCCCATCCGAGTGGGAGGAGATCTCGATGGGGGCCTCTGGTGTCTGGGACAGCAGGTCGTCCAGCGTCTCTGCCAGGCGGTCCTGCCGTCTGTTGGCCGACTCATCCGGACTGTTGGAGTGGTCACTAGTGTTACCCTCCTCTCCATCAGACACAGAGAAGTTCTCGGAGCTAAAGGTTGAGTACGACTGGTAACTACTAATGCAACGGTGAGGCCTGCAAATGAGAAACACGCAAACGCAACCAGAGCATGAGCCTCTCTCTCCCGCCTTGTCTGTACCTCCTGCCCCAGGGGAACACTGAAAGTCAAGCTTGATAGGAAACATTTACAGAGGTAGAGAGGAGCTATGGGCTGAATTGTGCCCTCCCAAATTCTGTCATTTTATCCACATGTGAGGACAGGAAGATGGCAGCTGTCTGCAGGCATGGAAGCAAGCTACGCCTAGTGGAATGGAACCACCGCCATTGTGAGCTTGCACTTGCTGGCTTCTAAGACTGGAAGAAATAAACGTTCTGTAAACGCTCTTGTGTGATATTTGAATCTAGCAGCATGGACAGCCTGTCTCAAGGAGGCCCACTGGAAACCATCAGTCGCCACAACAAATACCAGCCCTCCCAAAGCAGCGTGACAGCGGTTCTGTACTCTGCTCCTCACTGTGACCTCCGGAAACGAATCTGATGACCTATGACCTGCTGTGCATATGCAACCTTTAGGCATGGTGATTGAGAAGACCTCAGCGCTTAGTTCAATCTCCTTGTACGGTGGCCGCAGATGGGCCTCTGGCTGAGCTGGGTGTGGTACATGTGGGGTCTTCCCCATTAGAGACACTGAACACAGTCACAGGCTCGTGCGGGCCTTACCTCTGTCGTCGAGGAAATTCTACTTCACTGTCCACTTCTCCTTCCTCTTCTGAGGAGTCATCTCCACTCTGAGGGGGACAAGGAGGAAAGGCCTTCATTGGTTTTAGAATCCTCCTCTTCCCTATCTCTCCTTGCCTCTCGAAGACTTAATCTTCATCTAGAGGGGTTCAGTGATATCCTGCTTATGGCCTCTTTAAACATGTCCACCCACATCTGGGTAGGGGAGCTCAGACTGGAATCTATCATTCAAAAGGCTGAGGCAGAATCAGTCAAACACTGTCTCAAAACCAAACAATACAAAACGCAAAGCAGCTCCCAGACAAAACAAACAACTTCCCAACACCAAAACAGCATGGCCCAAACCGACACATCCAAATACCCAAATACACCCAGCCAGCAGCAGGGTGCCCTGTTCCCATGACAACAGGCCCTTTGCCAGGTGCCAGAAGACAGGACTTTCGCTTTGCTTGCAGGAGGCAGAGGTCCCATGCAACTGTACAGAGAGGAAGCCGGTGAGGTCCTAGATTTGGGACATTGACCTGTAACTGTTGCCACAGGGATTCTAGGGTCTTTCATAGAAATTCCACCTAGGTCCTTTTCAGCGCTGCGAAGCCAAGCAAGTGCTTTCCCGTTTCTATAGCAATTGTTTCATTACTAACATATGGCTACGTCAGGACGTACGGTGTTTAAACCTCAGACTGTACCTTGTTTATACTCAACTCCATAGCCATTCGTTGAGGGTGCAATCACACAAATTCGTGTCAATACTTTCGAACTTTAAACAGGGGTGAGGGGATCTCCAGGCATTTTCACTGAGTCCACAAGTCGTTGGGGACAAGGGTACGCTGGCTGAGACCACTGAGAGGACTGCAGGGTTCTGTGGCTGATGTGAAGAGCTGCCTAAGTGCTTGGCTGACGGCTGATCTTCCCCATGAGAAAGATCTCATCTGGCACCACAGGCAGAAGACCAGCCACAGGTGAGATCAACTGTCCTTACCCCCGCACTCCAGTGCCCTGGACTACAGCGTCTCCCGGGAGCTTGGATGGCCCCACCCTAGCCAGTGGGAGCGATCCAGAGGTCGAGGGTAATTTCCATTTAAAAGCCTGTTCTAAGATATCACAATCCTATCGTTGTATTTTAACACTTTGGTTTGCTTGCTTGTTTGTTTGAGTAGGAAAGACTGGGATGGAGTTGTCCTAATTACCAGGATGAGCATTTATTCTAGGAACACCTACTGAAGTGCATCTTGGGGGAGAGAGGCCAAGTGGCCGTGGGGTGTGCGGTTACAAAGCTGTGTGTGCCGTGTGTTCTAGGCCTGCAGGGCCATAGACGGCATCTAAGCGGCCGTAAGGTCATTCGAAGGTACGCGTGCTGTGGAACGACTAAGAAAAGACGTGGGTTCCTTTTGGGGTTGATGAAAACGGCTTACAAATTGGTCACTGAGATGGCTGGAGAGCAATGTGGATAAAAAGTGTTGAACTAGGCCAAGGCTGGCAAGATGGCTGCGGGCAAAGGCATCTGCCATCAAACAAGCCAGTATGGACATGGGGGTGTGCTGTGGTGACAATTTTGGAATTTTGGCTTCTTTAAAAACTCAGAAATATTGTAAGAATGTGCTTTTGTTTTTAATCTCAGGTGTAGGGACATGGGGCTGCTTTGGACCCTCCGGAGCAGCTGACTGATTTTGCTTTCTGTTCTAGCAGACGCATGGTTTTGCCAGCTACAGTTCATTTCTGTGATTGTGCGACATTTGGAATTCTGGGGACTTTTCGAATGGGAATATAAATGCTAGAGCCCCGATGGATGGGGTTGGTGGCTGGCTGTTCAGCGAGGGGGTTGGTTGTGGTTTCTTAGTAGTTGTGCTCAAAGAAGAAACAAGAGGAAGGAAATTAGATTTTGCGGTTTTCCTAATTTCTCTCTTCCCTCTGTCCTTGTTTCTCCTATCTAGTGTTAGGAGGGGAAACCAGAGGGGGCAGACAAAGGGTGGGTAAAAGAACCCACTAAGTAGCAAAGACCAGCTACAGTATGTGTTATAGTTCAGCACACAGGAGGCTGAGAGAGAAGAATTCTGAGTTTGAGACCAGCTTGAGCCACGCAGCAAGACTCTGTCCTCCTAGCCCTCCTCCCGACCCCCGCAAAAAGACCCCAACCAAACCAGACCAGATCAGCCAAGTAACCAACCAGCCATCCCGTAAAGTTTAAATGGAAGGCCTCTATGTTACTGGCCACAGGAGTTGGGGGGCTGCAGAATGAATTTGGTCACACAAGTGCACACATGAAGCTCTGCTCGGGCAGCAGCGGCGGCACGTGTGGATGGAAACGCTGATCTGAGACGCAGTCCTCAGCCTCAGCTCCTCTCCCATGAGGTATCCAGTTGACCAAACGCTCAGCTCGCACCCTTCCTTTCCTCAACAGTGGCGATGAGCTAAAGCCATGCTCAGAATTACATGTGTTTCATGGTCCAAGTACTTCTCCCGGTAACCTCTGTTAGAAACCTTAGCCAGACGCTGTAACGTTTAAAGCATTCCAAATGCTACTCTAGACGCTGCTCATTAATTCACCTAGTCTTCAAATCAAGAAGCATGGCTGAGCCCACCATTGGCCCTCTGTGCAGACAGTGGCAGGTTCTCAGAGGTGCTGGGTGAATGACCCTCTCTTTGAACTGCCTGACTTGAAATCTTAGGGTCTCCAGCTCCACATAGGACTGCCAGGCAGCCGGTGGAGGAGACAAACAGGTTATAGTTTAGAACTAGCTGGGTCAAGATATCCTTAGTGTTTTCTCAAGAATATTGTAAAGAGCGTTAGTGCAAAGGAGGGGATTAGAAGCACAAGCTTTAAAGGGCGGGTGGTCAATGGATGCAGGAGATGCGGACGGCAGAGTTTATTGTGTGACTTCTTCAAGATCATGTTTGCTATGACACATCAGGAACCCTCATTTCCTGAACTTCCTGAGACACCACTCAAGACTGGAGCTCTAGGACAATAGTTCCCAAACAGCTGTCTTTAAAATATGGTTATCCCAGTCTCCAGTATAGTAGTACTCTGTCCCCCTAATGAGCCCCCTGGTCCACACTGAAGTGCTGTGGAGGGAGAATCTTTTCCCAATGCACACTCTTTCCCCAGATGCACACCTCTAAATGACCAATTTATAATGCGCACCACACGACTGACTCTGGCCTCCTTTGATGGCATCCTTTGATCTGCTCTTGTTGAACCTTACCTTCTGAAGGGGCCGTGGCTTTTGAGGTAGCAATGGGGGTGTGAATTGATGAGAAATACCAGACTGACAGCCATTGAATCCATTTGCCTCCGTTCTCTCAGAGCCTTGGGCATTTCCTGAAAGAGGATTGTGTGCTGGTGAACTGGAAGGGTCTGGGCTCCTCCCCACTGGCTCAGTGGTGGGAACATCTAAGGACCCAGAATGTTCTGGCCTGCACTGGAAACAGGGATCATAGGGTTCAGCCTGACAACAGCCCCAGGGTCCGACTTGGTCTTGGTCAAGTTCAGAATTTCTCCAACAATCTGCTGCCATGGCTGTGGAGATGAGGTCGGGACTAGAGCCAGGCATCTGTCTTTGAGCGTGGTTGCTGAGTGGACTCCGCAGGGCTGCTGCTGGGCCGAAGTACCTCAGGTTATTGGCGCAGGTCGCAATGTCCTGCCCATGCGCATTGAGTCTGGGATGGCGGCTCTGAGGCAGGGGAGGAGGGACTTGCTGCTGGGGAAGATTATGTTGATAGGCAGAAGGGCACTGAGCCTGAGTGTGCTGTAGGTAGGTGGGGTGGGGTGAATTTTCCTGGGCAGGCTGGGTTTTCAAGATTGCTGCGAAGTCACTATGGCTGCCTCTACTGTTCCCTCGGCGGTGACGTGGTTTGCTTCGGTACCGGCTCCTGCTGCTTCCGGTGGACATTTTGGGACTTCCAGACAGAGGGGATGCAGTGGGAACTGCTTCTGTACTAGGGATGCCTTCGGATCGCAACAGGTCTGGCCTGGGAAGGAGAACAGATTTGTTTCAAACGCATCAAAACACGTTTAACGCTGGGGTAAAATATGCCAAGCTTTACAATACTTTCTTGGATTAGACATTTGCAACGCTGGGGACCAAGTCCAGTGCCTTGTGCCTGCGAGGCAAGCACCCTACGGCTCAGCTACAGCCCTAGCCCTTCTATCTTTGCTGTGGTTGTGTGTGTGTTTGTTTGCTTGAGATAGTGTTTTACTCTAGCCCAGGTTGGTCTCAAACTTGTGGCAATCTTCCTGCTTCTGCCTCCGGAGTCCTGGAGCTACTATCAGAGTGAGCCTCCTTCTGGGCCTCACCCTTTGAGTCTACACTCACAGACAACAGATAGCCACAAGAGAGCTGTTTAATGTTGGATGTTTAAAGCAGCAAAAACTGGGAAACAATCTAAATGTCCACTCACAGTGATTTCTTATTTTTAATTTAATTAAACTACTTAATTTAAATAAATTTAACCTAATTATTATTGTGGGGGGCACATATGGTGTGTGTGTGTTCCACAGTGCATGTATAAAGGCCAGAGAACGACATTAGGGGAGATAGTTCGCCCCTTTCCACCTCTCTCTGGGGATTGAACTCAGGTCATCAGGGTTGTGTTTTGTTACCAGTTAAGCTGTCTTACTGGCAGCTTTCACTTCTCTGGATTCTGAATCGCTAACTTATGTACTCATTCTTTAGAATTCTGTCCCACAAGCTCCCTAATGTCTTCCTTGTCGTCTTGACTGTCAGCTTGGTACTGGCACGGCAAGGCCTTCATCAGCCCTCAGCCCACACCTGGGCATGCTGTCTACCACAGAGGAAAGGTGTGGTACCACAGAACAAACCTCAGGCTCAATAGGCAAGAGCGAAAATGTCCAGGGAGTTTGCCCTGGACATGATCTCCCGGAAGGATGAGACTGTTTTATCCATCCTCGTACAGGACCAGTTCTAGCAGGGAGTCTTGTTTACTGCAGGTATTCAATAGTCCTAAGGGCTGGAAGGGAAGGAGGGGTCGGAGAGGGAAAGGGAGCCCTAGAAGTCAGGCAGAGGCAGCAAAAGAGGGTTGCTGGGAAGTGACGGTGGATTTCTGCTTCTTCCTCCCCTCTGAGACTGGGTCCCTCGCCCGAGCTGGCCTTAAACTTTCCTGAGGATGATCTTGAGCTGATCACCCAGCTTCTACCTCTCGATTGCTGCAACTGCAGGCATGTGTCACTGTGGCCTGCTTATGCCATGCTGGGAACCGACTCCTGGGCTTTATGCATGTTATAAGAGAACTCTACCAACTGGGCTGTGCCTCCAACCTAACGTTCTGCGTCATCCTAATGGGAGGAGGCCTCACTCAGTGTGTTCCAGAGCCTACAGGATCAGCCATGAGGGTCACGTGCAGAGGGAAGCCAGAGCATGGATGCAGGGTAAACAGGCGGTTCCTGAGCGGCGTCCCCAGTTTGGGACCAGGCAGGACACAAAGTAAGGAGAACTTTTAGAGCCGGGAGGTCTACACATTGCTTTTTATAAACAGCAGAAATACTCTCTCAGCTAATTCTGAGGCACTGGATGTCGTGGCCTTGGTTGGAAGAGGGCAGTCCTTCCCAACTTGGCGCTTACTGGGGGCATCCAAAGGAGAGACGAGGAGAAAGTGTCCTAGCTAAGAAACGTACAAATTCCACAGTGTTGGGAGCCACGCCCTTGAAACCCTCCATTGTTGATGTTATTATTATGGTTAGAATTAAGTATGACTAGGTTTGTGGAAAATCCCCAGCCAGCTGCAGAAGACTAGTACAAATCTGGTGGTCAAGGTAAATAATAATATGATAAAGTTCTCCTGCTGACTAATAATGTGACAAATCTGTGACCTTTCTGACCTCCTGTCAACATCAGCCAATTCCCTGACCACACGAATATTGTGTCCTTGTCCTGTGTAAATGTTTCTTACTTACCCCCTCCCTCTGTTACCCATGTTATGATATAAATTCAGCCCTGGGGAAAAATAAAATTGTCGCCTTGATCAGACTCTTGGTGTCCTTCTTCGTGACTCTTGTCCCCCATTCTCTTCTAGGTACCCCCGGACCCGTCGCTTACACCACAGAGGGGGAGCCTGCAAAACTCCTCACAGATGTAAAGTGCCTGGCTCACAGGATCAGGTGGATTACATCAGGACTTGGGATCACCACTGGTGACCTCATCGTCATGGCTTGTCATCACCAAGCAGGGCTGATTCTTTGACCTGGAGTCTTTGACTCCAGGGCACAGTTCTTTTCCCCCTCAGGCTTCTCTTTTAGACAGACTTCTATACACTCACTGAAGTCTATGGGAAACAGGCTGGGAGGACTCTACCACGAAACTATGGTAGCCAATCTTGGTTGTCAGTTTGATACACCTTCCCAAGAGTGAAGAGTCACCTCCATTAGAGTTACCTGAGGGCATACAACTGTGGGGTGGCATTCCTAGACAAGAGAGTGGCCTGGGGTGAATAAGAAGGGCAGCTGAATGTAAGTCTGGGGACAAGCCAGCAAGCAGTGTCACTCCAGGGTCTCTGCTTGAGTTCCTGTCTCTAGGTTCCTTCCCGAGTTCCTGTCGTGGCTTCCCTGGGCTGTAACCTGTAAGCCAACTCCCACCTCCCAAAGTTGGTTTTGGTCAATGTTTTATCACAGTGACAAAAAGCAAATGGAACCCAACATAGTTCTTGACTAACTGGTAAGCTGGGATTTGAACTTCTGATGGTGACTGATGGGAAACAGCCTTGCCCTGCCCTGCCCTGCCCTGCCCTGCCCTGCCCTGCCCTGCCCTGCCCTGCCCTGCCCTGCCCTGCCCTGCCCTGCCCTGCCCTGCCCTGCCCTGCCTTGCCTTGCCTTGCCTTGCCTTTCTCTCTGATCTCTCTCCCAAGATCTCTGAATCTCTGACTTGGAAATGACTGAACTATCTAAATAATCTAACAGTTCTACCTCTGAAGGTGACTGTCAGAAGTGTCCTGCAGGCTGCCTGCCCTGGGTTTGGCTCTCGGTCTCATTTACTAAGCCCCTGGTCGTGGCTGCAAACTCTGAAGCAGTTTTCACGGCCAGCATCAAAGTGAACATCAACTCATAGTCTTAAGTCACATGCTTCCTTATGCTTCCTTTTGCTTCCCAGGCACACTTGGTCTCAAAACTGTAGGCAGAGACGAGTTGGTGGCTGGACTGTCCCTACCTAGGACCACGAAAGCCTAAAACGAGAGCTGTGCTGGCCGCCTCTGAAAGCAGCTTCTCAGCCAGGGAGCAGAAATGGCCAGGACGATAAGTAACTAGGCGCCTAGACTTAGGTCATAGCGTGGTCGTTAGAAGTTGGGACTGGAGAGGTCTATGCTGCATTTGCACAGTCTTCTTAGCACTCAGGAGATAAAGCAACAGCTAACAAGTGGGAAATTAAGGCGTCTCCACAACGCAAGAGGCAAGGAAAATGAGTGAAGCCTTCAGACAAGGGTAATGATCTCTGCCAGCTATAGAGCCAGCAGGGGTCAGTGTGGAGAAAAACAGAGACCCCCAAACAAACAGGAAGTGACCAAATGAAAAAAAAAAAAGTAGGTGAAGGAGCTGAATAGAATACCTTCAAAGGAAGAATCACAAATGGCCAGTGAAGACTCTGAAGTGTGCAACAGGGCTGAGGGATGGCTCCACCAGCAAGGTGCTTGCCACACAAGCTTGAGGAAGTGAGTTTGATCCCGCACCCTTGGTTAAAAAAAGGAACCCCAGCTTGGAGTGGGGCTGAGTGGGGGTAGGGGAAGGACGAGGCAGGGACAGGTAGATCCAGCCCAGCCTATTTAGTGAGCTCTAGGCCAGTGTGAGACCCTGTTTCAAAACAAACGAGCAAACACCAAAAAACCTCAAAAAACAATGTAGATGCCAGGAGGAACAAGTCAAGAATGACCTCTCTTCTCTGTATGTACATACATGTGCAGCTGTACACATATGCACATGTACACATGTACACACACACACACACACACACACACACACACACACACATACCACACAAAACTACTGTGAGGTTCCTTCTCACTTCAGTCAGTGACTTTCACCAAGGAAAGCAAATGAAAGACATTGCTGGCCAGGATGTGAGGAGGGAATTATTTACCATTGGCGGGAGGGTAAACTGGTGGTTCGGCCACTGTAAACAAATGACAGCCAGTGCTGGCCAGGATGTGAGGAGGGATTTATTTACTGTTGGTGCTGCTGCTGTGGAGATCAAGCGGATCCTCACAGAGCCACAGCTAGAGTCACCACATGACCAGTCTTACCACTCCTGTGGAAATACCTGACGGGCTGCGTGCCCCACTACTGAGAATCATGCACACACATGTTCCTGCAGCCTGGAAATGAGGTGCATGTGCATAACAGAATTTTATTCAGCTGTAAAGAAAAACTATGGGAAATTCAGAAAAGCAGATGGATCTGAAAACTATTAAGGTAACCCAGGCTCAAAGACAAATTCCCCTGTTCTCTGTCATATGTGGACACATGTGTTTATGGGTCAGTGGATATATATGGAGGTCAGGAAACTAGGAAGAGGCCCCGGAGAATCAGGGGAAGGGCTTTCCGGGAGATGAGTGAGTGAGTGTGTGTGTGTGTGTGTGTGTGTGTGTGTGTGTGTGTGTGTGTTTACGGAATACATCTCTATGCGCAAGGAGGGGAAAAGACTGGGGTGGAAGGGTTTAAGCAGGGATGGGGAATGAGAATATGGGAGGTGGTGAAAAAGAGAGAGAAGAAGGTTGTAGGGTCAACGAGATCTAAGCATGTATGAAAATGCCACCGAAAAAAAAAAAGAACCAAAAAAAAAAAAAAAAAAAAAAAAGCTGGGGATTTAGCTCAGTGGTAGAGCGCAAGGCCCGGAGTTCGGTCCCCAGCTCCGGAAAAAAAAAAAGAACCAAAAAAAAAAAAAAAAAAGAAAATGCCATAAAAAACCCTACTACCTTCTTATCTTTACTTAAAAGTTAAAAACACATTCTTGGCCTGTGTTTTCCACTTCCTGTTTTCTACGGCATTTTGTTCAAGTCTTACAAGCTCAGGCTTGGGACGTTCTTTCCTTCCGTTAACCTGTCTGGGACGGAGCCAGTTCTTTGGCGTGTGAGAATTATACTGCCCAGTAGCATTTGGTAATTACAAAGGAGTGAAAAGTATTTTAAGATGTCTTCAAAGGCGCTAGGCATCGAACTCAGGCCTCACGCATGCTAAACCTACACGCCTTTAATCCCAGCACTCCGGAGCAGAGGCAGGTAGAGCTCTATGAATTTGAGGCCTGCTTCACAGAGTGAGTTCCAGGACAGCCAGGGCTATGCAGAGAAACTCTATCTTACATATCAACCAACTGACCGACCAACAGGCAAACGAGCAAGTAAATGGGGAAAAGAATGATCTCTCTTTTTTTTTTTTTTTTGTTCTTTTTTTCGGAGCTGGGGACCGAACCCAGGGCCTTGCGCTTCCTAGGCAAGCGCTCTACCACTGAGCTAAATCCCCAGCCCCGGAAAAGAATGATCTCTTAAAAGTTAAACTCTGATTCTGAATGCCAGTGCCCTTAAGGTGATTTCATGTTATTCAAACTTTACAACTGGGTACATTTGTTACCACTCTAGCTACTCAAGGGGTTGAGGCAGGAGGACATTGAGTTTGAGGCCAGTCTGGGCAATGCAGAAGAAGATGAGGAGGAGGAGGAGGAGGAAGAGGAGGAGGAGGAAGAACAGGAGGAGGAGGAAGAAGAGGAGGAAGAGGAGAAGGAGGAAGAGGAGGAGGAGGAGGAAGAAGAGGAGGAAGAGGAAGAGGAGGAGGAGGAGGAAGAGGAGGAGGAGGAAGAGGAGGAGGAGGAAGAAGAGGAGGAGGAAGAAGAGGAGGAGGAGGAGGAAGAGGTGGAGGAGGAGGAAGAAGAGGAGGAGGAGAAAGAGGAGGAGGAGGAAGAAGAAGAGGAGGAGGAAGAGGAGGAGGAGGAGGAAGAGGAGGAAGAAGAGGAGGAGGAGGAAGAGGAGGAGGAGAAAGAGGAGGAGGAGGAGGAAGAAGAAGAGGAGGAGGAAGAAGAGGAGGAGGAGAAAGAGGAGGAGGAGGAAGAAGAAGAGGAGGAGGAGGAAGAGGAGGAGGAGGAAGAAGAAGAGGAGGAGGAGGAAGAGGAGGAGGAAGAGGAGGAAGAAGAGGAGGGAGAGGAGGAGGAAGAGGAGAAGGAGGAAGAGGAGGAGGATGGGGAGAGTTTGGGGAGGGGGAGGGGGAGGAGGAGGAGGAGGAGGAGGAGGAAGAGGAGGAAGAGGAGGAGGAAGATGAAGAGGAGGAAGAAGAGGAGGAGGAAGAGGAGGAGGAAGAGGAGGAGGAGGAAGAGGAGGAGGAGGAAGAGGAGGAGGATGGGGAGAGTTTGGGGAGGGGGAGGAGGAAGAACAACAAAGCAAACATATTGATAAAAGTACACAGATCACCGTGTCACAATCAAGAACTGAGTTGGCTCAGATCTGTTTCTAAGGGTTATAAGAATGGAAAGAAGTCCCATGGGCCACAACGACACGATTGAACCATGAGGATACTGGTGTTGAACGTGACAGGGCGACATGGCTGGGTGCTAACCCAGGTCTGCCTGTCCTTGCTGTGTGCTTCTCTTCCCTGTATGTGGTGCTGAGACAAAGTGTCTCAGGTAGTAAAGGTGAGACCTCTGGGGTCTGTGTCATGCTGTCCCTCACCTTCCTGTGTGGTTTCATCTACAGCCCAATATGCAGGTAGTGAGCTACAGAACGGCTACCCCGACTCTGAGACCACCTTTCTACCACCTCCCACTTGGAGACCACCTTTCCACAACCCCCCCCAGATCACCTTTCCACCCCCTTACTCCGAGACCACCTTTCCACCCCCCAGACCACCTTTCCACCTAACCCTAACTCCACTCTGAGACCACCTTTCCATAACCCCCCAGACCACCTTTCCATCCCCCCACTCCGAGACCACCTTTCCACCCCCCCAGACCACCTTTCCATCCCCCCACTCCGAGACCACCTTTCCACCCCCCAGGCCACCTTCCCATCCCCCAGACCACCTTCCCATCCCCCAGACCACCTTTCCCCCCCCCAGACCACCTTTCCACCCCCCCAGACCACCTTTCCACCCCCCAGACCACCTTTCCACCCCCCAGATCACCTTTCCACAACCCCCCAGATCACCTTTCCACCCCCTTACTCCGAGACCACCTTTCCACCCCCCAGACCACCTTTCCATCCCCCCACTCCGAGACCACCTTTCCATCCCCCCACTCCGAGACCACCTTCCCAGTGCCCTCATTTATCCACTGATGGATGGATGGACGCAGCAGGCTCACCGCTTAGTCTGTACACCAGCCTTGTGAGACACAACCTTCCTTTTCATGAGCTTCTCCATGGCATTGGGGTGGATGATTGGACGGACAGGGTGTCGCTTGTAGGTCCCAGGATACTTCTTTTCCACTGCTTGCTCTCGCCTGTGGGAAAAGGAAAAGAGACACTCCTTGGCTTTGGTAGACAGAAAGGCAGGGCAGAAATTGGTCAAAGATGATGACTGTGGGACTAGACAACATGCTCCCAGTCATCCTACCCTAACTAGAACAGCTAAGATCACACGCACACACACACACACACACACACACACACGCACCAGATGACAGCAAATGCTGGATCAATGTGGGACAGGGGGGCACTCATTCACTGCTGGGGGAGTGCACTCTGCTGTAGTCACCATGGGAAAGAGTCAGAAACAGATCTATCACGTGACTCAGCTAGGCTACTTGGTCATATACAGGAAGCACTCCATATCCTGCCACAGAGGTACCCACTCATCCACGCACGTTGCTGCATTAGTCACAACAGTCAGGAAATGGAAATGGCCCAGATACCCATGAATTGAAGATGGATAATGAAAAGGTGATCTACTTACACAATGAAATATTATTCAGCTATTAAGAAAAAACCAAGATGGGGCTGGAGAGACAACAGAGCAGTTAAGAGCAGTGGCTGTTCTAGAGACCTGGGTATTGACTCCCAAGGTCCACAGGCCATCTGTAACTCCAGCCCAAAGGATCTCATGCCCTCTTCTGTCCTCTGTGGGTACTGCATACACATGGTGCACAGACACAGATGCAGGCAAAACAACGGTAATATACACACAAATTTTTAAAAAGAAAATAAAATAGAAAATTTTCAGATAGGTCCGTCTATTTGGAGTAGCCATGGGGGTCAGGAAAACACTGAGGGGTGCAGCCCAGAGGGGGCTTCGAAGGGAGAGGAGAGAGAAAGCAGTGGTAGAGAAGCTTGAAGAGGAGGAACGGGACAGGAAGGAGTTAAATTAGCATGGGGAGTGGGAGAGCTGGGAAGAGGAGGGGACACAGAAACGTATAAAAAAATCTCTAGAAACTTCTCAAAACAATTAAATGGAAACACACACACAGAGAGAGAGAGAGAGACAGAGACAGAGACAGAGACAGAGACAGACAGACAGACAGACAGACAGACAGACAGACACCAGCGCCCTTACTAGATGCCACAGGCTGACAAATAAAAAGACTGCTTTTGTAGTCTAGGCCTCCATTGAGCTTTCAAAGATCTAAACCATTGCAGACTCTTGCCAATGCTCTTGGTTCCGTCCAGAGCTGGACAGTGAGACCCCATTGCTGACAAGCTTGTATTTGAATTATATAGCACAGAAACAGTAAGCTGGTACTGACCTGGAAGCCCATCTCTATTGGCCAGCTTTCTTAGTGCTGGACGGTTCTACATATGCTACTGGTGGAGGAAAGTCGTTATCAACCTTTCCTGCTGTGAACCTGACACCCACCGTAATGACCATCCTGCTGAGGCACGCTTCCTGGTGCAGTCGTGGCCGGAACAGCGTAGGGGTAATGACTGCTTTCTCATTTGACTTCAGATGAAGCCCACAGCTGGCATCATTTTCAGACTGAGCATCTCTGGCTAAGCTAGTCATTGGCCCTAAAGGAGACCCTCCTATTCTTCTACTAAGTGGACACAGTATCGAACTGACTCCTAAGGACTTCTCTTTACACCCTTAGACCTCTCTGCCCCCGTCTGAGAAGTTTCTGCTTGAAGGAAGCAGTGATTAATACAGAGACCTGCAGCTGACCGAGGTGCGGAGAGTAAGGGGCTGCTGTGGGGTGCTCACCCTCCAGGGAACATAAATGCAATGTCCTCCTCCCCAAGGCTCAGAGATCACGGCAGAAGAAGGAGCAGACAGACTGAGAGCCAGAGGCACTAAACAAATACAAGAGAACAGCGTCCTCTGGAGACAGCAGGACTGTCGCGCACATGAATTTAAAGCGGATCTGAGAGCATGCACCAGCCTCGTGCAAGCTCAAACCAAACCCTAGCAAGGAGAGAGGAGTCTGACGTGAAGTCCCATCCCTAAGCCAAGGAGCTGCTGCTGATGGATAGCTCCTCAGGGAGGGAGAGCTGGTTTTCTTTAATACTGGCCTTAAAGTTGGGGGCATAAAGTTGGATGGGTAGGGAAGGGGGGGGGTCTGGGAGGGGATGGGTAGGGCTGAATATGGTCAAACTCAGCTCCTTCTAGGAAAATTCTCAAGTAACTAATTTGAAAAATGCCTCAAGTAGAAAAGAGGCGTTCATATTAATACAGTGTATAACACTGTAAATAAATGTGTACAGTAAATTATCTGTTGAACAGGGAGGGGCGTGGCCAGGATCTTCATTTGCCTACAGGTTCTGGCCACATTTAACAGATACAACAGCTCGTTGTACAACCAGGCTGCCACTCGAGTTTAAGCAAACAATCTGAAGGGACTGAATTTAAATTAATTCAACTTTATTCTGTCCTTAGCTCAAACTCGTGCATTATCTTTGTCTTCCTCAGTGCGATAAAGGTCAGAAGCTTTGCTTATTTGGGGTCAAGACCCCCTGGTCATTTTGGCCCCATCGGGGATCCCTTGCACAGTTTCCAGCAGTACTTTACTCCCCAGAAGTCAGTGAGTCTCTGCTTATCCACACGAAGCTCTTCTGAGAATGAAGCCCGTCTCTGAGCCATGTGGCAGAGTAAAGCACACACGCTAGCCCAGCCAATGGTCCTGTATCAGACCTGCAGCAACTCTCGCATGTGCACCTCACCCATGTCCTTAAGGAATGTTGACTAGTAACTAACGTCTGCATGTCCGCTGTCACGGCCCCACGCAAGAGCACCAGGCCCTGCTGACTAACAGGTTCAAAGCAGCTAAGACCGGCCCTGGCTGAATACTTACTTGAGGAGCTCCTTCTCCCGCATCTCCAGCTGCAGCATGATGGCGCTCAGCTCCATGTACAGATTGTTAGCCCGCTCGAGCTTCCTCTCATAGTGCTCTCGAATATCCAGGGCATGCCTGCCGATGAGAGCACAGCGTCAGCTCTGATGACATGCACAGTGGCTTGCTGCAAAGCACTAGGCCCAGGGAAATCTAAGCTGTGTTTACCCCAAGGGCCCCACCAGCCATTCAGAGAGCCAGGTAGACCACATATAAAGTAAGAATTCAGTCTGTGTGCACTGTATAGTCCTTCATTTGTGCCCCATCAATACAATATAATGTCCTTATATGCTAATGGGAAGAATTTAAGGATAATACTAGGACCACAGACTTATCACTGCACAGAGTGTGTGGTCTTGGTGCTTCCCCGCAGATCCAAATGTAAACCTGTACTGGAGGAGGCGGCAGGGAGGTATTAAAGGGAACCATTGTTTCTCCACCATGTGAGGACACATGTGGGTGCCATGATATGATAATGACATGCTAATGATGTGATAATGACATGCTAATGATATGATAACACACACTAATGATATGATACTGAATATGATAATGATATGATAATGATATGATAATGAATAGGATAATCTTTACAGATACTGAGTTTCCTGGTGCTTTGATGTTAAACTGCTCCACCTCCAGAACCATGAGCAGTACATTTCTTCTGTTTATAAATTGCTAAATTATGGCACTTCTGTTACAGAGGCTTAACTGCCTAATACAGTTGAGGCCAGGAACTAGAACTTGTAAACTCCTAGCTCTGATGGCAGGCACTGAGAACAGTGGAAGTGCTCTAAGAATCTCTGTTGTAAAGGACGTTAAAGGAGGGGACGGCTGACAGGAGGGTAGAGAGTTCTACATGAAGGTGGCTATGCATGTGGTGCACACATTCCACGGTGTCCGTGTGGAGGTCCAAGGTCAACCTTAACTGTTGTTCCTCCCCTACTGCTGTGCCGGGGGTGCTCTCTGTCTGCCTCTGCACTGCACACCCCACACTGGCTGGCCCAGAGCTTCTGGGACTCTCCTGTCTTGCCTCCCATCTTGCCCCAGGAGCTCTTGGACCAGAGGCAGCTTTGCCCTGCTTTGTATGGGCTCTGGCATAATAGAAGAATTCAGTTCTTCATACTCCTGTGGCAAGACCTTTTCACCGAACCATCCCTAACCACAGGGTAACCTTTTATTGTTCATACGTTAATTATTTTTTTAACTGATACAAAAGTTGTGCCTCTTTATGAGGTACAAAGTGATATTTGGACACATGTATTTGTTGTACAGTGTTCAAATCAGGGGCTGGAGAGATGGTTCGGCAGATAAATGTATGGATGGCTCTTCCAGAGGTCTGGAGTTCAGTTCTTGGCACCCCTATCAGGTAGCTTACAACCACCTGCATCCCAGAGCATCCGATACCCCCGGCCTCTGTGGGCATCCACACTCATGTGTTCATACACAGAAATAAACATAATTTAAAATAATAACAGTGGAAAAAAATCAGGGTAACCATGGCAATCTCCTCCAAAAAGATGATTGTTTCTTCATGTTGGAAACCAAATCCTTTCTTCTAGCGTAATTAAAAATTAAAAAATAATCCCAAAGTTAGGTGTGGTGGCTCAGGCCTACAATCCTTGGGCCCAGGAGGCAGAGGAAGGCAGGCAGGTCCTGTGATTTCTAGCAGCATGATCTACATACTAAGTCCTAAGCTTGCAGGGACCACACAGAAGCAAGCAATGAAGGAACCCTGAGTGAGGGGGAAGCGAGCTGGGCAATCAAGTGCTTTATTGTTACCTGTCGTCACCTAGTGTGCACGAGAATCGAGGAACTTTCTTCTAATTATAACAGCACCCGCCAGCCAGCTTCTCCCACCCCATCCCTCTGCACATCATCCCAGACTACTGTAAGCACGGTCCTAGTCTCTGCTTCTTTGAGATCAGCCTTTCCAGACTCCCCAGTATGGTTAAATTTAAGCAACGGAGGAAAAGTGAGTGGAAAGATGAGGGGAGAAGGAAGTGGCGGTTCCCCAGTGTCCCGGCTCATTTCTGAACATGGGGGTGAGAAGAGGGGCGGGGTCAGCTGACCTGAGCTCCTCCCTGCGGCGACGAATCAGTTCTTCATCTAATCGATGAATACAGGTCCCTTCACTTTTGATTTTCTCGAAATGTTTTTTCACTTCTTCTCTCCATTCAGCCTGAGTGATGAAAGTTTAATTTTGTGAATGTCGCAGTTTCTTTCCCTGATGTGTCCACAGGACCATGTACAGGCATTTCCTTCTGTGCCTCTACATGCTCCCCCCGAAAACTTCCTAGAAGAGCTCTGTCAGGGTAAGTGCTCAGGAAGCACTGTGGAATCAAACACATAACATCCTCACAGCTGTAACTGCAAGCCCTGCCCACTGTCCTGACACAGTGCCGTCTCTTTTCCAGGTTCTCCACATCAGAAACAGCACAGGGAACAGGGACCATCCCTCTTGGACAAGCACGCTCGACTGAAGTCAAGAGAGTATGGACGCAGAAAGAAAGTCCTTAGGACTGAGGGTCACATGTCTGGGAGGTTCTGGGCGATCTTCACATCCACTGACACACTGGCTGTGCTTAAGAAAAAGCCTAAGAGAAGGTGTGGAGCACAGTGTCCCAGAGCAAGTGTGCAGCAGAACAGGACACTGCACAGGAATGTGAACTGAAGGAGAGAGGGGAGGGAGGAAGGGAGGAGAGAGAGGGAAGGAGGAGGGAGGCAGCCCAGTAGGAGGCAAAAGAGACAGAGACAGCCCCACTCACACTGTTAGGAGTCCCACAAGAACATCAAGTACACAACCGACTATAACCTATATGCAGAGGATGGGTCAGACCCACACAGGCCCCCCGGTGGTCACTCCAGTCTCTGTGAGCCCGGAAGAGCCCTGCTTCGTTGATTCTGTGGACTGTGTTCTTGTGGTGTCCTCAACGTCCCCTAGCTCCCACAATTCTTCCTTCCTTTCTTGCTGGGGATTCCCTAAGGTCTGTCTAGTGTTTGGCTCTGGGTCTCTGCGTCTGCTCCTGTCCTAACATTTTTTTTTTGCATTTAATTTAGCACGTTTTCAGTCAATAAATGTATGTCATAAAATGTCTCTTCTGAGAATAAATCTTTGAAACAATATTGGAAGCCACTGCAGAGATGGAAGTCACATCAGAAAAATTCATTTTAGAAACTTAATAACATTAAGTGAGGAAAAGACAGGTGTCCGATATGAAAGTTAGTACTAATGGTTCAATTCTAAGTTGGGCCTGTAGTGCAGGCCTCCAAGCCCAGCTACTTAGATGCTGAGGCGGGAAGAATCCCACGTTCAAGAACTGTCTGTGCTGTAGAGTGAGTTCAAGGCCAGCCTGGGCAACTTAGCAAGACCTTGTATAAAAACAAAACAAAACACGAACAACAGAAGTCGAAGGTAAAGCTCAGTGGCAGAGTGATTGTCTAACACTCAAGACGCCCTAGGTTCCATCCCTAGTGTTGACAAAGTGATGGTGACGATGACGATGATGGCTTTGTACACACAGAGGGAGAACTTAGGCCTCCATCTTTACTGTTATGCCTTGTGATCTGGCCTGCCTCTGTTAGGGACAGGGAATGTGTCCTCACTCTGCTTGCTCCGTGCTCACAGTGACAGTGGTTAGAGCACCGTCCTTAGGACATTTCCACCCAACAGCCACTCCTCCCGTTCTCTGACTCCATGCCTGTCGAGCCCACTCTGTCATCAGTCTGATGGCCGGTGACTTGCTTCAGCTGATGTGGCACTACGGCAAGCACCTGTACTGCTCTTGCTTTCTCGATCTGTTTGTCACCATGAAAACAAACAGGAGTGAGGAAGCTGGCTGAGCTAGCCTGTGGCCGAGCTAGCCTGTGGCCGAGCTAGCCTGTGGCCGAGCTAGCCTGTGGCCGAGCTAGCCTGTGGCCGAGCTAGCCTGTGGCCGAGCAGGTGGCCAGGGAAGACAGAGGAACTAGCCAGAAGTCAGCACACCTGCTAAGGAGACCACCCGGAACCGGCCACCTTCCTGCTAACCTGGGATCCAAAGCATCATGAAAACGGTCTGGCTTGAACTGCCTACAGAATGGTAGGTTAAACAAATGTGTATTTTTTTTTAAATATTTATTTTATGTATGTGAGTACACTGTAGCTGTCTTCAGACACACCAGAAGAGGGCACCGGATCCCATTACAGATGGTTGTGAGCCACCATGTGGTTGCTGGGAATTGAACTCAGGACCTCTGGAAGGGCAGTCGGTGCTCTAACCACTGAGCCATCTCTCCAGTCCCGTGCATTTTTTTTTTTTTTTTTTTTTTACATGTAAGTTGTGGGAAATTTTAGTACAGTGGAGGCTAACAGATGCTTTACAGCCTAATTCTGCTGTGCCTCTGACTGGTCCCCAAGTTCCCACCCTCGTTTCCAGGTTTTGTGCATCAGAGTGAGCAAGGCCTTCATGAAGAGCTGCAGCGACATTGATTCTAGCATAGGCCGGATGCAGCATTCAGACCCTCACTCCTTAAACGACGTCACCAGGATTCACAGTCACGTCTGCCGACTACCACAGTTACTGTCATATGGCGGTTACATGGCTAACTGATCCTTGGCTGTCTCTTCAGTCCCATGAGGTAAGAATGTCCTGGCTTACCTGAGACTTGAAGTACGTTTCTTGAGGGGTGGCAAGCACATCTGCAGAGGCAATGTCCAGATGCATGAGTGTCTGCCGGAAAGAAGGCCGGTTTCGAGGCTTACTCTGCCTAAGAGGAAAGACAGCATGTTCATCTCGGAGGCTGTGTCTGGGGGTAGGGCGTGGGGGCTGTGGTTTTATTCTGCTTTATGAAATACACATTTTATTCCAAGAATTGCTATACCCCAGACAGTTTAGATGTACAGGAAAAACGGGACTAGGATAAGGCTCTACTAATGGCCTGGAAGCGTAGGTCTGTGACCTCCTGGGGACCGTGAAGTGATCTTAGTCTTCAGCTGTTAGGGAGGGGACTGTCTCCAGACTTCACAGTGAACCCTCGCTTATATTTTCATCAGTCACACCCAATTCCATGCACAGGAGATGGCTCCACTTTACCATCAGGCACGCCTATTTTGTAGGTAACGAAAAGTCAGAACCAGCATTTGGATGCAAGGTTCTAAAATTTCGCAGCTCTTGTGATCCCACCACAGTGTGGCTCCTTCCAAACCCTGTAGAGGTGTCTCTGCTCTTTTAATAGCTTTTTAGGCAGAGAGTAAGAGAGAACAGCAGCAGAAATGCCTTTCTTACCACGTCTGTTTCATAAGGATTTTGAATCCGTCTGGGCAAGTGGAAGGAACCGGGAGGTGCAAGCTATTGCTGCCAACACCCCAAATGATGGCTGATGAGTCCACGTCCTTGTAGGGGATCTCCCCTGTCAGCAGCTCCCAAAGCACGACTCCAAACGACCTAAGGCAGGTAGGGACGGGGAAGGCGGTTCACTCAGGGGGATGGATTCACACTCAGCCGTCTCAGCACTCAGAGGCTGAGCTGGGAGGATCACGAGTTCAAGGACAGCCTGGGTGCGTGGCAGGTTTCAGGACACCCTGAACTGTATGGTAACTGTATGTAATGACCTATGTCATTAAGACCAAGTAAATTTTATTTAATGTATTTTACTCAAAAAGCAGAGAATTATGCAATGTATTTCATAAAGCCTTCAACACTAGATTGTCGTTCAAAACTAAGTTCTGGTTTTCTAGAAAGTTCCATATATTCATGGAGATGCTGCAGAACTGATCCTGGGTCAAACCTTAGAGGATGTGAAACCGGAAGTGAGAGGCAAAGAAGGGCATTCGAGGAAGGAGAAGCAGGGTGGGAGGGGCAGCAGTCAGGTGGAAGTGGGCGGGGCTTCCAGCCTGCCAGGGAGTCCTACCCACCATATGTCAACCTTCTCAGAGACAGGCTCATTCCGGATCACCTCAGGTGCCATCCACGCAACGGTGCCAGCAAAGGACATCTTGGTGCTTTTATCACTGAGTTCCTTAGATGTGCCAAAGTCTGAAATTTTCACTGCATCTGTGTGAGTCACTAAAACACTTTAAAAAGAAACAAAGACAACAAAGAGATCATTAGTGCTGGTGAGAACTATGAGTGTCAGCAGTGACTGACGCCTCAGCCACCATCTTCTACCCCTCCGAGTCAGTCACAGCTCCCGTTGCTCCTGGGCACCGCATTAGAACCCAGGCACTCAGCCTCCTCCACTTGCTGACAGTGACTTCTGCCAAGCCACACAGTCTTCTAGGCCTCTTTCCTCTCTACCACCCACAAGTGGGACCATGGCATTAGGTGTGTATCACGTTCAAGGGATGTGTCTGAGCTAAGAGGAGTGCTGGGTCTTCTCCATGCCACGGACGGGCACCAAGAACCAAAGTTCAAGCAGGTTCCATACAAGGCATGTTTTGCTTTCACGAGAGCCATTTACAATGCGCCCCGGAACAAACTGCCTCTGCTAGTTTTAAAGGTGGATACAAGTGAGAATGATGATACTTCCGCACCCCTACGCGCGCGCGCGCGCGCACGCACACACACACACACACACACCACACACACACACTACACACAAACTACACACATACCACAAACACACACATGCATACACACTACACAAAAACTACACACATACCACAAACACACACATGCATACACACCACACACAAACACACACACAAACTATACACACACACCACAAACATACACATATACACACACACTATACACAAACTACACACTTACCACAAACACACGCACACACCCATACACACACTACACACACATACATATACATACTACATACACTACATACACACTACACATACTACACAAGCACACACTACACAAGCACACTCTACACACACACATAAACATACTACACACATACCACACACACTACACATACACACAGTACACACACACTACATACACATACTACACACATACTACACACACACTACACAGACACACACTACACACACACTACATACACACTAGACACACTCTACACACTACACACATACACACACATATACACCACATACACTGCACACACGTGCACACGAATGCGCACACACTGGCTTTACCTGAAGAAACTCTCTCAACATGTTAGAATGTTAATGATTGGGGCACTGGGCCCTAAACACTACAGGGCCCTATCTATTTCTTACGGCCATTCTGAACCTTGTATCAGCTTATTGCTTCCTGTGTTACACTCTCAGAAGCTCAAAGCCAAATCTGAAGGGTACCTCAGATAACTGTACAGAGCCAAATGTGGATTGATAGCTTGTGAATCTGTCCTCCCCTCTGTGCCGGGGACTGAATCAAGCACTCCACCACTGAGCTGCATTTCCATCCCTTCTCTCTAGTCAGTCATTTTTTATCTTGTTGTGTTGTAAACATTTCTGAAAGTCAGTTAAAGTGTTTTTACAGTACAGGAAAACCACAGCCCGAGGTTTCGAGTGGGGGAAAGACCAGCTTTAATTATTGATATGACGAACGATGAATACTTCAGATCATGATGAAGTTTGTGCATAGCTGAATAGTTCAAAAGCCACAGAAGGGAAAGCCTGAGCTAAGAGCCTGGACACGTCCCACCGCAAGGGACAGCTCAACTTCAGTGCTAAGACACGTAAGCAGTTACCCACTGTGTGGCTGAAATGGAATGACAGTGTGAGACTGTCCGCCTCACTTGACACAGACGTCTTTAAACAAGGAACAAGCAGGCGAGCCCCGAGCCCAGGACTCACTTGGGCGACTTGAGATCTCGATGTATAATCTTATGGAGATGGAGGTAATTCATTCCACTGGCGATCCCCGTGGACCAGTCCACGAGCAGCCGGGGCGTGATCTTCCTGCCGGCCCTCAGGACCTCGTACAGCTGTCCGTGGGCACAGTACTCCATGATGATGCAGTAGCACGGGGCCTGAGTGCAAACGCCCCTTTGAAGAAAACATACGGGAGTACATGAGTATAGACAACATACATGCACACACATGTGCCTCGGGAGTGTTTGATCCTTACCCACACGATGTCAAAATAATACAGGTAACAGTTCTTAATTCTTAAATACATGTCTTTCTGGTCTACCAATTTCTCTGGTAAGCACATAGGTGATTTCTACTTTCTCCCTAAGTCTAGACAGCAAGAGGCTGAGCTAATCGGGTAGTCTTGTGTGACACCATTCACTCCGAGACAAAAAGTATTGTTTTCTGAGGCTTGGATAGGCTGGATGGGCTGAGTTTTTTTTTAAAAAAATTTAAAATATTTTCCTTTTAAACATAAACAGATTTTTAATGTGCAGAAAATTAAAGTATATATATATATATATATATATATAATTTTTTTTTTGGTTCTTTTTTTTGGAGCTGGGGACCGAACCCAGGGCCTTGCGCTTCCTAGGCAAGCGCTCTACCACTGAGCTAAATCCCCAACCCCGGATTTTTTTTTTAAATCTTAGAGAAGCATCCATGAACGACAACTACAAGTAGGTAATTGATCAGCGCATAGAGACCACTCAGGGAATAGCGTAAGACACGTAAGAAAGCAAGGGTAAATATGCCTGCATGGACTCAGCTGGCATGGACAGGAGCGGTCTAGCAGAGACACATCCTGTGAGCTTTTCTCCTCACTTTGACAGATGAGGAGTCATCATCCCACCTGTCCCCTACTGTGACAAGGCTTTCAGGCAGCTAGAAATAACAGCTTTGTCATCAGTTCTAATTGCTACCTTCTCTTGGGATTGAATTCTATTAGAAACAGTCAAGTTGGTTTTTCTTAAAGTAAGAAAATATGACTATTGTCTTCCTGTCTTGTACTTTTTCTGCATGTGGCTCTTACTAACTTCAAATGAATCTGTAAACACAGAAATATGTGCTAAAACCCACCCATGCCTTCCAGAGAGTCTTGACTATGACTGACCGACCAGAGCAACAAATGACACACGACTGTAAATGTGACTGTGCCATGACCCTGTGTGAGGGGTCCTAGGCTCGCCATGCAGGGGGATGATTTGAATGTGTTCAGTTCAGTGAGTTGAGCCCCAGCACAGCTCCTCAAACCCAACAGTGCTGAAAGATGCAGCCTAGGTAGAGGACTGGTAGGGCAGGTGGGAAAACGGTAGGAAGGGAAAAGACAGCAACACACTCCTCCCCTCAGGACCCCTGTCCCCTTAGGATCCGTGTCTACCTCCGTTACTCAGGCACGAGCCTGGGAAGCTCTCCTATTGATGACACACAGCTTCCGGCATGCCAAAAAGCCCAAAGGCATACACCAGTCAGTCGTAGTGATCTGGGTTTCGAAGCTCTCAATCCCTTCTTCCATAACGGAAAGCACAATCATTTCAGTGAAGGAAAATGGAAGAGAAAAGACGGTCTCTATTTGTCTGTCTGTCTGTCTGCCTGCCTGCTGAACATTATCCTTCTGTTAACTTGAAATTTATGACTCTGAAAAATTATATTTAGCCTCTAAAGGCTAACATTTTCACCAGGGCACTTGATGACAGGATTATGACAGTGGCTGTCCTCTGCACAAAAGTCCCTGCCCTGAGCCTCAGTACTCCAGCAGACGCAGGTCCTCCATCCCACACCCCTTCTTTTGCTGTAAGGATCTCACGAGGGAATCCAAACAGCACTGCATAAAACCGTGCCCAGGAATCAACTCTATTGCTTTCTCGGGGATATGAGTCACGTGGCATCTTTACTTCATAAAAGTAGTTTTCCAGAGGAGGAGCGCTTGGGGCTGCTGGGGAAAGTTTCTTGCTCCTGAGTTAAGGAAGGACAAATTGTTAACTTTTTTCCATGTTTGCTAAAGCCTCATTGGTTGCACCATACTACCTCCCAAAAGTTTAGAATAGGGTCCGACATGCTAAAGACAATTTTCTGTCTTCTGTCTCACTTGGGCTACAATTCCAGTCCTTCATTCTTCCTCTTTAAAGCCAATTCCTTTCTCTTGTTCAGGCTTGTGGATGGACAGCTAAAGTCTTTTCCTTTCTCTTGTTCAGGCTTGTGGAGAGACAGCATAAAAACAGACAAGGCAGGGAGCTCAAGGGAGCGGCTCAGGCGGATGTAGACGCGCCTGAGCCCGGCACTTCCGGCCAGTGCTGCATCGCGCTCGTGGTCCCGTATGAGCACAGCCACCCTCCAGCTCCAGTGCTTTCCACAATTTTACCTGAGACTGGCCTCTTCAGTTAGTACCTTTCTTAAACCCTGGGTTGTAACCCCTCGTGGGGCCACTCACCTCTAGGGTTCAGAAAGCGTATGGCCACAGTAACATGTTTCTGAATGTACAGTGAGCAAAATTAACTCAAAGTCAAACACACAGCGAATCCGGCCTGCAGTCAGCCACAGAACACCAGCAAATGCTGTAATACCTCAGCTCACACTACAGACTGCACATTGCAGACTTTCATTTTTACCGTACAGAAAGACAATAATTCAATTATGGAAATAATTTAAAAATACTTAAACGCAAAACTTAAAACGCAAATACTTTAGTGTTTTCTTGTCATTTTTCAGCGGGTAAGTGCAAATCAGTCTCCCTTTGGATTTTTGGATTGTACTGTGTTAGAATGCTGCATTTTATGTACCTCTGTGTGTGTGTGTGTCTGTGTGTGTGTGTGTGTGTGTGTGTGTGTGTGTGTGTGTGTGTGTGTGCATGTGTGTATGCTGGTCTATGGGGCACACAGGGAGACCAGAGGTTGACATTAGGGAATCCTTCTTTTTTTTTTTTTTTTTTTTTTTTTGGTTCTTTTTTTTTTGGAGCTGGGGACCGAACCCAGGGCCTTGCGCTTCCTAGGTAAGCGCTCTACCACTGAGCTAAATCCCCAGCCCCAGGAAATCCTTCTTAACTATTACACCTTATTTATTGGGACAGTGTCTCTCAGTGACCTGACCTTGGCGTTTTGTCCAGACTGGCCAGTCTGTGACCACCAGAGCACCAGGAATATGTTACTGATCACTGAGCACTGGAGTTTTGGGCAAACACCCGTACATCCAGATTTTAGGGAGCTGGGATCTGAGCTCTGGTCTTCACGCTTGTGTAATAAGCACTTTACTTACTGACCATCTCCCCAGCCCTAAAATGCTTGACTCTAAAATTACTATTTGAGTTTCTAACTTGATATTCATAAAAGGCCATGGAATTAGTTTTATCTTGGGATTAGGACAGAATTTCCAATGATTTCTGAGACAGCCCTGAACATGCTTTGCCATTTTGTACTATGTATTTGTGTGAGTGGTGTTCTCAGCACGAACGGCTATGAAATCAAAGTATCAGGTGACTTTGAAAAACGTTGGAGATAGTCTACATCCTGCAGCATTAAATATTCAGCCAAGACTTAATTCTCTTTTTTAAAGGTTTATTTATTTCTGTGACTGTCTTCAGACACACCAGAAGAGGGCATCGGATCCCATTACAGATGGTTGTGAGCCACCGTGTGGTTGCTGGGAATCGAACTCAGGACCTCTAGTAAGAGCAGCCATCTTAACCGCTGAGCCATCCCTCCAGCCCCTCAATTCCTTATGAACAGCAAACTAGCACTCCCAGCTCGTTACCATGCGAAGTTCCTTAGTGTCTAACGAATGGTCAACTTATATACAGTGAGGAACTGCTAAAGGGAATTTCTCTACGACTCAGTATTAGGAAATGTTTGGCTTACATGGGCAAGAAAGGGCTGTGAGCAGAAAGAGTTTAAGAAACCGTGGATCCACATGCACACTCGAACACCACTGCTCTGTGAAATGAGTGCATCACCACCAACTCCGACTGGATTTAGAAAGCCATCTTTGGCGTTTGCAGGAGAGGGATAAAGTAAAACCTGATGCCGCTGGATAGAGGCACGTGTCCTCGTGAGTTACGATTTAAGAAGATGTGAACACACGCAAATCTGTGTCTCACAGAGGGAGGACTGGTTACGTCACCTCAGATGTCAGGATTGTCGGAACTGAACTTCAGGCTGTTGTTGGGAGCACTGTGAGGTGACCTTTGACGTCCTACAGATGTGGCCGATCTACGGTGTCTGGCAGGGCTTGCCTCCCTCCCTCCCTGCCTTCCTCCCTTCCTCCCTCCCTTCCTCCCTCCCTCCCTCCATGCCCTTGCAAGATGAGCTCTTAGATTAAAAGCTTGAGTATGACTCAGGCTTTGCAGTCCTTCAGCACACTAGGAGCCTACGCGTATCAAGGGATTTTGAAACACCTTCCGGTGCAGAAACCTAAGTATAGACAGTGGGGGAGCACACTTGCTCTGTTTTTCTAAAACCCGTCCCCAAGCAAAGTCACCCACCCAGCCAGCCACCACCCATTCACCCCCCCACCCCCCAGCCGAGCAGCCCAGCACAGCCAGTGCCGACCTACTTGAAGGCGATGATGTTAGGGTGCTTCAGCTTCCTCAGATGCTTGATGTCCGTCTCATTCTGCTCTCTCACCTTCTTGATGGCCACCTCCTCTGCTCGGAATTTGCCCAGGAAGACGGCTCCCTGGGCTCCACTACCCAGCCACTGCAGCTCTGAGATTTCCTCAAACGGCACTTCCCAAGTGTCTAGGCGCAGGAAGGAGAAACAAGCTCAGAAGTTGCTGAGACCGTTCTACAGGCCATTCTGAAGGTTCCGACTTCACCCCGGCTGGAACGACCCTGCTCTCTGATTCCCACCAAAAGATGCGGCCTCCCTTTGAGAGTTGGTATTACAGGCACTGGTAGTTATTCATTTTTAAATGCTCAACTCAAGCTGGCCTGAGATCTCAGGAGATCGTCCTCCAGAAACCCATACTCTGACACCTGGCGACCTCTCCTCTACGTTAAACAGGGATAACCAGTCGCCCTTCTGTCTCCACGCTGCCATCCTTAACCCTCCACTACAGGTGCTTTTTCGTTCTTCTGAACTACTCATGCAGATGCTCAGTGGATCCTGCCTGGATACATCTCGAAGACCTCCTCCCAACAACCAGACTGTGCGTAACACTTTTCTTAGTGTTTACCCTTTACTGAGTACTTTCCACATGCCAGGAGCTAGCAGAATGATTTGCATTTGACTTGTTTAATTTTACCACCTTTTGTCTCTGGCCTTATTTTTTTTAAATCTACTCATTCCTATTGGTGTGTGTGTGTGTGTGTGTGTGTGTGTGTGTGTGTGTGAGCACGGGGCACATGCATACACATACACATGAACATATGCATACAAACATCATGTGGAAGGCACAGGACAACTTTTCAGACTCATTTCTCTTCTATCCCAGAATCTGGGGCTCAGTCTCAAGTTTTTTTTTTTTTTTTGGTTCTTTTTTTCGGAGCTGGGGACCGAACCCAGGGCCTTGTGCCTCCTAGGCAAGCGCCCTACCACTGAGCTAAATCCCCAACCCTCAGTCTCAAGTTCTTAGGTGTGGGGTTTGAGTAGGAATGTCCCCATAGACTCCTGTTTGAACTCTGGCCATAGGGAGCGGCACTTTTAAGACGTGTTGCCTTGTTGGAGGAAGTGTGGGAAGTGTGGGGGTGAGATCTCTATGCTTAATCTCTTGGCTGCCTTCAGATCCATTCGTAGAACTCTCAGCTCCTCCAGCACCATGTCTGCCTGCCTGCTTCCCGCCTTGATGATAAAGGACTGAACCTCTGAAACTATAAGCCAGCCTCAGTTAAATGTTTTTCCTTTATAGGAGTTGCCTCGGTCATGGTGTCTCTTCACAGCAATGGAACCCTAATGAGACATCAGGCTTGCACGGCAAGAGCTTTTACCCACCGGCCTAGTCATAGTTAAAGAGGAGAGCACTAAAGCACAGGGTTGAGTGACTACTCAGGGTCATACGACTGGTAAAGCAGGAGCAGCCATTCTAGACACAGCACCTCCTCTACTGTCCTCCACTGCCTGCTGTGCATGACAGAGCCGGGGAGGCCCTGGGTATTGGGCACAACCTGTCCAGGCAAACTGCATTGCTCTCAACTTTCGCATTCTTTTAAAGAATACTTTTTTTTAAAAAATGTATTCTAAGTATCATTGGTATTTCATATTAATATTTACTTTTTTCTGTATTAGTTTTTAAAATACAAGCTTATATCATTTTTATAATGAATAAAATGGTGTTTTATTTTGAGATACTGTCTTGTGTGGCTCAGCTGTATCACTGAGGATGACGCTGGCCCTCCTGCCTCTACTTCCCGATTCCTGAGCTCACAGGCACGTTCCACCACTCACAGGGTAAGATATTACAAATAAACAATGTATGTAAATATATAGATACTATACAAATATATAAAATAAGGAAAGAATAGACATGTAAATAAAACACTTTAGAAATCCACTAATGTACTTTTAGCTTACAAAACCTAAGGAGTGCACCTCCTTTATGTCCCCTCCCACTTCTGAAGAAAGCATTAATTACCACAAGAAGCAGACACAGGACAGCAACGTCACAAGAGATTCCAGAATCACCGACAAATGGCCCGTGGAGCACTAACCGAAGTGGCTCTGACTTCTTCACCGTGAATTGGTTCTGGTCTTAAAAACCAAATGAAATCCCTGCCCACTGCACCCATCAGAGAGGAGGGAGAGTCACTCAGCATCCAGGAGAGAGGCACCCCTCCTTCAGTCAGTTTCCAGGAGAGAAAGGCACCCCTCTTACGGTTCTCTCTCCTGAGAAGTCCTCTCAGGTCTTAATAAAACACTGCTTCTCATAACGGTGGCTAAAGCCTGACCATGACACAACGGGAAGACCATGCAGTCTTAACCACCGAGCCATCTCGGCAGCCTCACCCTCTAACTGCGTATGAAAGATGCCTTTTCTTCTTCATATCGTTTCCTCAGAGTGGACCCCTAGGTCAGAGTAGAAACACTCTCCTGACCTTGGGGATAAGGCATTCTGAGCGGTCCACAGAAGGATCTATGTGTTTGACGCTGACAGCACTGACGCCCAAATACACTGGTTTTATCACTCTACGGCAGTAATGAGCATATTAATTATTGTTTCATTCTAATTTCCAACTTCCTGTCCACTTGTCTTCTAAGTGTGAATGGTTTGTCAGTGACAAACGTTTTGTTTAGCACCCACATCTGCTTGTCAGAAGTGCTGAGGCTCGGGGAGCTCATCTGCTCAGGCCGTGCATATATTCTCCTAGCTACCACTTCCTCTGTACTCTTTTCTGGTCCCTCAGAGTCTGCAGTCTGTCTTCTGTGCTCCCCTGTCACTGATTTTTAAAGATGGCTCCATGGTAAAGACTCTTGCCATCAAGTCTACGGACTTAAGTTTGACCCCTGGGTCCCCCAGTACAGTAGAAGGAGAGAACCATAAGTTGTTCTCTGACCTCCACGCCCATGCTGTGGTGTGCACATACAAACACACATGTGCGCGCGCGCGCACACACACACACACACACACACACACACACACACACACACACAAAATAAACGAAAAAAATTGTCTCTATAGTCATGTAGAGTATTTTGGTATATGGTATAAAGGCTGGTGTAAATCTATTTTTACCTATACAAATATTTAGTGATTTGTTACGTAATTCTTTCTTTTCAGACTGCTTTATGGTGTTCATACTATAATTACTGTATTTTCAGAAGTGATGTCTATTAATTAGTAGTTTTATAAAGTGGGAAGTGAATTATTAAACTGAAAAATGACACTCATTTGGCATTGACTTCCAGTTCACAGTATCATAATAATACAATTCTCCACTAATGACAGCTCACGCTGCAGCCATTCATCTGCAGTGAAGCCTCGGCCAACCCCAGAGATAAAGGGTCTGCATGGGGGCAACTGGAGAAGCACAGAGAGCATGATATGGGCACTCAAGCCATGCTCCTAACAACCTTTTGCTTGAACTGATTACCAGAAGCAAAATGGAGTGCTGCCAGTTAGTCCTCTTTGTCTAATGTCAGGTTAACTATCGTAATTAGGAAGGGACCTGACTAACACTGATAGTTGAGCTATAAGGAGAGGCTAAAAGGAGAGGCCAAGAAGCAAAGGAAGGAACAAAGCAGAAGGAAGAGAGTCTTGACGACACATAGAATTAAGCTCTGAGACGACCACGGGTGAGATCGTTAACTGGATCCCAGCTGCCCGCTGCTTTTACACCTGTACACCGCACTTCCCCAGAGCTCGTCTGTTCCGTTTAAGCACCATGACTTCTATCTGTTATCTGATATCACTGTAATCCACAGACTGGGAAGCCCCTCAGACTCAGCTGCTTTAAGTCTTTGTGGACTCTGACGTGGCCACGGCAGTGTTTGTCAGCACTGCAAACTCCTCGGCAATAAAAGGTTTCGGCGTACCGCATTAGCATCACTACTAAAACATGGCAGCATGCTAAAAGGAAGACTCAGACTTGATTCTTCCAGAGTCTACTGATACTTGTGATCCGTGCCAAACGCAGGGGCACATCTCTCATCCTTTGGTGGCCTGTGATGCAGGATTAAAGATTAGCATCTTGATCCTGACAGGAAAGTACACCTGATCCTGGCCGGCAAGTCAGTTTTCGGGGCCATAGCAGCACCAGCCTTCGGTAGGAGACACAATAATACTGATACACTGGGCCTGTGTCTTAGTTATTTCCAAAATGAGCCTTTCTGAGAGTCACATGATCAACTGGAATATAAGCTAAGTACAAATTTGTAGAACACAGAAGTCAAACAAAGGGCTTCTTTGAGCAAGCACGGGTAAGAATTTGTCTGAATCTAAAACTCGGTGATATACTTGGATTCCGAGCTCTCCAGGTCAGGATGCAAATTAGTACTGGACAAGCAGAGGCTCTGAGAACCAAGTGGAGCTTACTGAGGAAACGTGCTGTTTGGTTCTGTGAGAAACAGAGAGCAAAGCACTTCTAAAACAGACCACGGCTAGGCATGGGGATACATGCCTGCAATCCCGGCACTCTGGAGGCTGAGGCAGAAGGGTTGCTTGCTGAGAATTAGAGGCCAATCTGGGCTACACAGTGAGTCCCTGGACAGCCAGGGCTGCAAAACTAGACCTAGCCCCACCAAGCAACACAAAAATTACGTTAATAAGTAAGCTGAGGGCTGGGGTGCGGTTCAGGGGTGCAGCTGTGTACATGTGGAACATTCGCCCCTCCCCGGTCTTGTCCTCTGACCTCCACATGCTCATCCCCCAGGTGCATGCACACAGATGCTCACACAAAACAGAGAATAAAAATATAATAAAATAAGAAGTGAAGTAGCAGACCACATTCATTGTAATGTAGTTTATAGTCACTAACGGTACAGGCAGGTGTGAAGCCAAACGTCAGCACATTTAAATGATTACATATTGTATCGCCATTAGAAATTATGCTTGCTGAAGGGGTCCAGGCCTGTCTCTGTGTCTAGAGTCTTTGTCTAACATACGTAGGGCACTGGACTCAATCCCCACCCAGCACTGCCCCACGTCATAAAACATAAGGATGCTGAAGAGGCGCACCAGAAGTGGAAACACCTTCACGATATGGAGTAAGCTCCTCTTTCCAATGCTGGAGGCTCCCCTGGCTTCAGATATGCTGTTGGAGGCTCTAACATTAAGCTCGAAACCCATACCTTTACATTTTCCCAAACAGGGTCTCATTCAGGTGCTTCGGCTAACCTTGAAATCATTATCTTAGCCTGGGAAGGCTGAATTGTGATCTTCCTGCCTCTCAAGTAGCTGGATTACTGACATGAGTCAGCAGCATGCTATTTAACAAAATAAACACAAAAACCCTCCCCATAGCAGGTACAGCTGCGGGAGGGGTGGGCTCAGCCAGCTGCCCAGTACTCGGTTCAACGGGATGGACTCTGTGCTCACCGTGGACATCAAGCTGAAGAGCAGAGACATTTATCTTCATAGTTTTTGAGACAGTGTTTCATTATATAGTCCAAGCTATTCTAGAACTCAACTGTGTAGACCAGGCTAGACTTGAACTCATGATTCTCGTCCATCAGCCTCCCTAATACAAAGATTAAGCACATATCACCATATCCAGCCCGACACAGTGTTAAAATATTAATGACTATTATTCCTAAGGTAAGAATGACTGATGAGTTTAAATTTTGGTGGGGAGATTGAGTCATTTTCTTTTAGAGAGCAAACTATAACATCGAGAACATTAAATTTAAATCTTTAAAATTTTAATATTAAAATATTAAATTAACAGTGTTTTTTAATTTTAATAATTTTAGTATTTTAATATTTAATGTTTCTTAAATGACAGGTTCATTATGTTGTTTAGGAATGGCCTAACTTAGTTCAAGCAACCCTCCTGCCTCAGCCTCTGAACGGTTGAAACTATAAGTCCACATTACTATGCCTGACTCTTTGACCCTATAAATTATCAGTAAGAAAACCTAAACATGCCCATGGTGCCAATCACTCATAAGTCATGTGTCTATACAATTATATTAAAATATTAGATATCTTCAAAGACGTGTGATAACAGACATCTTGCCTGAGATAAACGAACGGGAACTCCCAGGCTTCTCCTTATGACCTTATGTGTGCCCTCGACTCACCGTTAGGCTGCTGGACCACAAAGTTTATTGGACTCCAAATGAGAAGGAACACCTAAGTATGAACTCGCTCCACTGGGAGTCTAGAGGAAACTGAAATGGGGTGGTCATCTGACCTCACTGTGGGCCTACTCCATAGATTACCCAGTTACCACTCCGTAAAGATTACCCAGCTACTGATGGGGTGGAGGGAGTGTGGTTCAAGAAGCCCCCTTCCAGCACACACATGCTGTAGCGTACCTTGCTGCTGCAGTTTGTAATCCGTGGAGTACGCCTTCCCGATGATGTTCCACACGGGCCTGAGGCAACCAAAGAGTCCTTCGAGAAACCCACCGCTGCCGCTGCCTGACCTGCTGAACTGGATCTTGATGTCTTCAGGTCCGTTCGTGTTCTCTCCATCCACGGTGTTGCTGTTCCCTGGAGATACGGTCACCTCTGATTCGTCCTGTTCCCTTAGCTGAAGGACACTGTTCTCAAACTGGCTCCTGGAATCTTCGCTTACACTGGTCAGCACTGTCGTGGAGACCGGGCTGCCCGTGATCTCCGTCAGCTCTGACTGTATAGCCACCACCCTCTCCTGCGAGTCCTCAGGGAGCTTGGGGGAAGGGTGGTTCCCCATAGCCGCAAGCTCATTTCGTCCACCAGAGATTTTGTTCTCAGTCAAGGGCAAGTGTGGCAAAGAGGAGCAGCTCAGGTGCTCCTGAGGGTTGGCCATTGTGCCATGAGGGTGACCCAGGTCCCGAGATGACGGTCAGAGGACTACGGAGACACAGGTTTGATGCAAGAGAGGACTCCAAAACCTGGAGAGAAAAGGAGAACATGAGGCCACTTTTTTCTTTGTATCCACACTGCTCCACTTCTGTTTATACAATCAAAACACTGAAACAGGGCTGGAGAGATGTTCAGTGGTTAGGAGAGCTGAGAGCTCTCCAGGGGACCTGGGTTTGATTCCCAGCACTCATACGGCAACTCACAACTCCAGTAACTCCAGTTCCAGAGTATCCGATAGTTATTTCTGAACTCAGGGGTTCCAGAATGCACATGGTACACACACACACACACACACACACACACACACACACACACACACACACACACAGGCAAACACATATAAACATAAAAATAAGTCAATATTGTTTTTAAAAAACCACTAAAACCAGGAGGAGGTTGGGCAGGTTTATTACATACAATGGAACACAGGGCACCAGGGAAAAGTAATGTCCTTGCTATCATGAGAAGCTGTTCACGACATAGTATAGAGAACAGTTAGGAGAACATATGTGGTGCATGCTTGAGAAAGTATTAAAAGGATATAAAAGCACATATTCCAGAAAAGAAGCTGGGAGGAGTCATACAAAAAAAAGAGAACAATAATTCATTTCCGGGAGTTGAACTTGTAAGCTAAGCAGATTCAATTTCCATGGTGTCCCAGCATGCTCTATTACCTGTCTTTTTGTTTTGTGGCAGATTGACACATGGTCCTCTCTTCCTTCTCCCTCTATTAACACTTTAGTCAGGAAACATTTCCAGATCACTAAGGAAAGCCAGCTTGCTGTGACACATACAGACCTATAACGTATAGACTATTGTGTGCTGCAATCCATCCTCCTCTGTGTTCTGGTGTCTTAAGCTGGCACAGTTTCTCTGCAGCTCTCAGTTCATACAGACAAAGCTACAGGTGCACGGCAAGGCGAGTTCCCAGGCTACAACGGTTTCTGTCAATCCAGGGCAACACCACTAAGCCCCAGCTTTTTAATTAATCTGACCCACCGGGAACACTGGGGGAGGACTGAACCCCTGAAAACAAAGATTTGCCGTAGATTAGTCAGATTGAGAAAAATCAATCTCAAATTTGCTGAAAGTAGGGTAAGACTCTTATCCCAGAAACAACAACAAAAAAAAAAAAAAAAGAAAGAAAGAAAAAAAAACTGGCGGAGGAAGTAATATCAGACTAGAACGCTTTTGCATAGCAAAAGAAACAATCTACCATCTGGAAGAGGCAACCCACAGGATGGGAGGAAACATTCATCTGATAAGAGGTAATATCTAGAATACACACAGACCTCAACTGAATAGATTAAAAACGGCGGCGAGCCTGAGCAGGCGGAGTTAGCACCATCTCGATCCCTCCAAGAAAATCTCAGCGGCAGCTTAGCAGGTGTGTGTAAAACCAGAAGCACAAGGAGACAGCGAGGGGGGACAGGGCTGACTCCCCTCAGCAGAATGGATTAGTAGAGTCACTGTGGAAAACAGTATGGCAGTTTTTCGGAACTACCATGTGACCCAGCAGTGTGCTCCTGTCTAAAGGACATGAAATCGGTCTGTCAGAGAGACATGTGCATTGTCACATTTACTGCAGTGTTAGTCAAAATCAGTGAAGACCTAGGGATCCATCGAGGGAGGGATGAATAGAGAAAATGTGGCAGATACACAAACACTGTATATTATATGGTGCACTGTTACTCAGCTATAAAAGGGTGCTGTGCTATCATTTTGACAATGTGGATAGAACCAAAAGACACGGTGAGAAAAATAAGCCAGTCGCAGTGCAGCAGGTAAGACAGGACTGAGCTCCCCATAGGAAGTGACGGTGTGGGCCCATGGTGAATCATAAGATAGTCAGTGTAGCCCATGAGCAAGAGAGAGATGATTCAGTCAGTAGCCTACCAAATAAGTAAAGTGAGAGAGAGGTAGGGGGAACGAGAAGAGAGAGAGGGGCACCAAGGTTACCCTGACTGGGCGAGCAACACAAGACTGCCTCTCCGGTTGGTCTGCTCAGCAAGTTGCCCATGGTATCGTCAAACGACATTTTGGGCAGATGAGACAGCTTAGCAAGCTAAGGCCCTGCCTCCCAGCCTGACAGATGACCTGAGTTCCATCCTAGGAGTTACATGACAGAAGGAGGAAGCCAACTTCCCCGAGTTTTCCCCGACCTCTACACACATATTGTGGTGCATAAGCCCATGTGTGAACACGTGTGCACACACAGACACACACAGACACACACACACACACACACTCGCACACACCCCACCATACACAGACACTTAAATAAATCAACTCAAAAAAAAAAAAAAAAAGAATGGCCAGTTTCAATAAAGATTGCCTCAGTCTCTATTCAGTTACTGGCGTAAGTCCCCGAAATGCCACTACCCTAGGTGGGAGTGTGTGTGCATCCCTCTCTTTAGAAGGCAATCTGGGAGTTAATCTCACTTTCTACCCCCCTCCCTTTATTGAAAATAGGCTTTTTTCATACGCTATATTCTGATAACAGTTTCCTCTCCCCCTGCTCCTCCCAGACTCCCCATGTCCCCTCCCATCCAGATCCACACCCTTTCTGTCTCTCATTAGAAAACAAACAGACATTTATGGGCTAATAATTAAATGAAAAACAATACAATAAGATTAAAAAACAAACAAACAAAAGCCCAATAATCTCAGTCTCCTTAATAAATTTTCCTTCATTTTCCTCATGCTTCTCCTTCAAGCCTTTATTCCTCATTAGCATGAGATGCTATGAACCTGGTAAGCCACTGGCTGGGAGAGTGGAGACTGGCTGAAGCAGAACACAGGGAAGGAGCAGGGCTCCCTCACCCTGGAATCCAGCTGAAGCCTCTGCCAACAGAGGGGAATCTCAGCGTGGCCCCCAACCATGTAAGCCTCCGCTTCCCACTCCTTCATTAGCTTGGGACTTCCCAGGAATCTGACCAGGAAGCCCACTGACAGGGAAAGGGCGTGCACTAACCCTGGCTTCTAGTTACACCCAGGGCATTCTGGGGCCGCTTCACTTCTCCCATTCCACAAAGGAGAAAAGAGAAAGGTTTCTTAGCAACCTTCTGAGATGTAACTTGAGAGCCCCCAAACTGTTATATCAGGTTAATACCAAGACAATTAATTATTTCCCTGCTCTCCCATGGGAAGCACATCTGGAAGCAGCTCCCTTCTCTCTGAGTGTTTCTTTCACTGAACACTTGCACCTAAACATACACAAAACCAGCTTCACCCGGTCGCACTGGCTAGACTTAATATTCTCCTTGTCAAAGCTACCTGCTTAGGCTGAATCCCTGGGCTGCAAAGGGTGAGCAGGTAGAACTGTGTCTCTGTCCTCTTGCTGCTGACATGGCGACTGTTAGCCGTCCTGCACCCTGGGACTCGGAATAAAGGATGTAAGGGCCAAAAAGGGCTCTGTTTCCCTTAAAAGACACAACAGCAACTAGTACCTGACAGTCTCAGGCACATGCGGAATCGAACATAGAAAACTGAACAAGAATCAAGAGTAGGGAGCTTGCGACCAGCAGGACAGATCAAGGATGTTCTGAAGGACAGTGTCCCTCACTTTGGCCATCAGATTGCCAAAATGACAGACCCCCAAGACATGGGAAGAGAAAACTGCTGAAGTCCAGGGCCTGGCAGAGGGGAAACTTGTCTCCCAGAGGGAGAGTTGAACTTGTGGAAGGGCCTTTCAGGAGAAACCAGAGCTGATACAATGATGGACTGGCGGCGGCTGCTCAGTGGACAGGACCACACACAGTGGTTGTATGTGACTCTTTATTTAAGTCTGCACATCACGCCAGGAGCTTGAAGGTGGATTCAGGACTGGAGTGGGAGTCAGTGGATCTCTTTGTGGATCCCCTTTCTCAATGTGACTGGGTCCTCCCCCTACCCCTCTCCTATTAATTTATCTCGGTAGTTGGCCTTCTTAGGACAGTTAGCTGTGCCTGACCTGTTAGGGATGCCCGACCTTAATAACTCTGCTATCGCACTGGAGAATATGGGGAGGGGCAGATAGAAGGAGACAGGTCATGGTGGTGTGTGCCTGTAACTCCAGGCCTTGGGGCTGGGAGCAGATGGATCAGGAGTTCAAGATCGCCTGGGCTAAGTGAGAGCATTTCTCAAAAAATAAGACAGAACTAAAAGTATTCTGGGGGGGGGGTGTCTCAGCAGACAAAGTGCCTGCCTAGAAAGTCTGGTGATGACATCAGGCCACGGACTGCTCTAAGTTACTCCACACTGTGGAACCCACAGCTCTTCAGGCCATGCCTTGCCCTCAAACACTCCATTTATCAAGTAGCCTCTGCCCCCATTTTAAGGGTAGAGAATGACTGCACACCTGGGTGGACATGCGAACCACACCATCTGTCCTGCAGCATGGCTGATAAACAGTTTATTCCTGGGAGGAGGAAGGGTGCTGCAGGGGATTGAACCCAACTCTTAATGCTAGTGCGGCAAGCAGTTTGTTTAATTCTGATTGCCCTGGTGCAGTAACGATGCACACGTTGGGGCTTGTCTGTGTGGGTACTTCAGAGAGGACCAGCCGAGGAGAGAGCCCATTCTTGAGTGTGGGTACTGCAGGTATTGGAGCTCTGGGCTGGATAAAAAGGTGGAAAGAAGAGAGCAGGTGGACACTCACACCCCTGCTGTCTGCTTCCTGGTGCCCACGGGTGAGCAAGCACCTTTCCATCACATAGGCACAAGCTGGCCCTGCCGTCAGACCGCTCCAGCACGGCTGGAGCGTGTCTCCTCAGCCATGATCCTAAATAACCCTTTCTTCCTTCAAAGTGAGACACCAGGTCCTGGGTTCAGAGTCCATCTTAGAGAACCCGACCTAAGCTTGAACTCCAGTTAGCTAAGAAGCCAGCGTTTACCGCCAGTTTCCAGGTTACAAGCCCACCCGACCCTCCACTTCCTAAGGAGCAGCAATCAGGAGGAGAGCAGAAGTTAAGTCTGTGGTTTGGCTCCCAGCACCAGCCAATTATGTTAAAGGGCAACAGGATTCCATAATAGCCCCCCAATCAGATGTGCACCAGGCTAGGAACCCCCTTGCTTGCTGTTGTTTCCTATAAAACCTTGTCCCGCTGAGAGCTCAGGGATTCACCCTCCCACTCTGCTGGGAGACAGCAGTGCTGCCCAAGCTGCGAGAGCATTGGAGTCGGCTCCTTGGTAGGGCTAGGGAATGAGACACGGCAAGATGCTCTTGTCAGGTTTCTGGATGCAGCGGTGGAAAAGTTACTACTGTAGGAGGACAGAGGTAGAGGCAGAATTAGAATTAGAACTTACATGCGAGAAAAATGTGGGAAAGTATTATAAATGGATGAAAGGAACGTGGGAAGTTTGAACTGTAGGCATAGATGAATGAGGAGAATCCCAGGACTAGATATGGACAGGATACTCAAAATGTTGTAGAAAAATATTTCCCCAAATCAAGAAGAGCTATGGGAGAGACAGCTCAGCTATTGTTGCCCTTGCAGAGGATCTCGGTTCTGTTCACAGCACCCATAAGACACCTGACAACCATCTGTAACTCACATAAACTACATAAATCTTTAGAATAGTAAGCAAAAATAAAAGCACACGTACTTTTAATCGGAATAGATTGTATGAGAAACGAACCTATTTTTAATAGACAGGGGAAAGAAAAGATATACTCATACAGATATAGAATGCACACAGAGAAACAAATATCCAAGACCAGGAGAGAACATCCCCATGGCATGTCATAGTTAAAATACCAAATATTCACATCAGAGCAAAGGCAGGCAGGGTGCTGAAAGCTGTAAGAGGAAAACCATCGAGCCACAGATAAAGGAAAATCCATCGTAACACCAGCTCTTTGTCAACGGGACGGACGTTAAAAGCCACTGGGCTCCAGGTTCTAGAAGACCACAGAGGCTAAGGAGACTCCTGTATGTACCAAGGCTATCCACCCCAGCTGAAAGGAAAAACCTCTGTGATATAAACAGCCCCAAAGGGGCTGGGGATTTAGCTCAGCGGTAGAGCGCTTGCCTAGGAAGCGCAAGGCCCTGGGTTCAGTCCCCAGCTCCGAAAAAAAAGAACCTAAATAAATAAATAAATAAATAAATAAATAAATAAATATAAATATAAATAAATAAATAAAAATAAATAAATATACAGCCTCAAAGAATTCACGCCCATGAAACCAGCCCTTCAGAGAATACTGGAAGCCACACTTCAGACTGAAGAGAGAACTTAACATAACCAAGAAGCTAGAGGAAGAAAAGAAATGACACTGAGCCACAAAATAAGGCCAAGAACGTGGAGAAAAAGACAATAATTAGCACACACCTTCCAAGAATAAATTAAAAATAAATTATTTCTTTAATTTCAGTTTTTAAATTAAGAGGAATTTTTAAAAATATATTTTGGGCCCAACCCCTCAATCTAAAGACGTCAGAATTAAATGACATCAGGCATCACACGAACCTAACATAGCTACAGGATATTCCATCCGAACACAGAAGAACATACATTCTATACAACCTCAGGGTGAAAAAAGAGAGAGGGAGAGAGACATGAACCAAAGTAATAGAATCAGAAGTGAATAGGGAAACATTCTAACAGGCATCAAAGAAATTCAGAATGTTACAAAGTCATACTGTGAAAACCTGTACTCCATTAGGCTAGAAAATCTAAATGAAAGGAACAAATTCCCAGACTCATCCAAATCACCAAAGTTAAACCCAGAAGAGATCAATACCTTAAGCAGACTCACATTCGAACAGTAATAAAAAGCCTCCTGACAAAACAAAGACAAACAAACAAACAACAACAGCAACGAACCCACAAACCCAGGCCTGAATGGATTCTCAGAAGAATTCTAAGAGGTGTTCAAAGAAGAGCTGTACGAATACTTCTTAAGTTATTTTTAAAATTAAAAAAAGGAAAGAAACAAAAAAGTGCTCCCAAACTCTTTCCATGAGGCCAGCATAGATTTTTTTTTTTTTTTGGTTCTTTTTTTCGGAGCTGGGGACCGAACCCAGGGCCTTGCGCTTCCTAGGCAAGCGCTCTACCACTGAGCTAAATCCCCAACCCCCAGCATAGATTTTAAAATGCTGAAGGGAATGCGTGCAAACCCCCACAGGCTATGTCACAGAGACATCTACCCTTCCCAAGTCGGCTTTATTCCAGAGATGCAGGATGGCTGTACATATACTAGTCAACAAATCGTACACACGGGTTTAAAGACAAATATCACACGATCACCTCCATAGATGCAGAGAAGTCCTGTAACAAAACCCAGTATGCCTTCATGATAAAAGCCCTAGACGGCGTGGGGCTGGGGGATTGTACTTCGACATAATAAAGTATGTGGTATAATTTGGTCTATGACAAACCCAGACATCATCCTTAATGGAGGAAAACTCAAAGCATCCCCCTCAGAGCTGGGACTGTCCACTATCCCGGCTCCTTTCAGGACGGGGCTTGCGGCTGTAGCCGGAGAAAGGCGACAAGAAGAGGAGATTAAAGGAATAGAGATGTGAGAAAATGCAGCCCATGGCCCCATTTGCAGATGGCACGAGTCTTTACATAGGAGATTCCAAAAGCTCTACCAGGAAAGTTCTAGAGGATCCGCATTCTCAGCAAAGTAGCGGGACACAAAATCATCTCACAAAAGTCAGCATCCAGGAAACTCACACCAATAACAGACACACTGAGAAGAGACCATGCAAACCCATTCACAATACGTCCAAAAGCATATCCGGGGATAAACCTAACCAAGGAGGTGACAGACCCCTCCAATGAACACTTTACACCTTTAAAGAGGTGAAGGAAGAGTAGAAACTAGAAAGATGTTTTCTATTTCTATGAAGAAGGAGATGGAGATTTTTATAAGGGATTGAATTAATCACTATATTTCTCTGTGTATGGTGGTCGTTTTCACAATATTAATTCATCAATGCTTGCTCCATGGGAGGTCTTTCTAGTTTCTAGTCCTCCTCAATCTCTGGAAAGATGTAAGGCTTTTATTATATCTTTTAAAGTGCTCTGCACCCTTAGCACTAAAGGAAATGCAAATTAACACTACTCTGAAATTCCATTTCAACCCAGTCCAAGTGGCTAAGACCAGTAAATGATGGACAAGGATGCTGGTGAGACTATGGGGGAGGGAGCCTCATTCCCTGTTGGTGGTGAGACTATGGTGAAGGGACCCTCATTCCCGGTTGGTGGTGAGAATATGGGGAGGGACCCTCATTCCCTGTTGGTGGTGAGACTATGGTGAAGGGACCCTCATTCCCGGTTGGTGGTGAGAATATGGGGAGGGACCCTCATTCCCTGTTGGTGGTGAGAATATGGGGAGGGACCCTCATTCCCTGTTGGTGGTGAGAATATGGGGAGGGACCCTCATTCCCTGTTGGTGGTGAGAATATGGGGAGGGACCCTCATTCCCTGTTGGTGGTGAGACTATGGTGAAGGGACCCTCATTCCCGGTTGGTGGTGAGAATATGGGGAGGGACCCTCATTCCCTGTTGGTGGTGAGACTATGGTGAAGGGACCCTCATTCCCGGTTGGTGGTGAGAATATGGGGAGGGACCCTCATTCCCTGTTGGTGGTGAGAATATGGGGAGGGACCCTCATTCCCTGTTGGTGGTGAGAATATGGGGAGGGACCCTCATTCCCTGTTGGTGGTGAGAATATGGGGAGGGACCCTCATTCCCTGTTGGTGGTGAGAATATGGGGAGGGACCCTCATTCCCTGTTGGTGGTGAGAATATGGGGAGGGACCCTCATTCCCGGTTGGTGGTGAGAATATGGGGGAGGGACCCTCATTCCCTGTTGGTGGTGAGAATATGGGGAGGGACCCTCATTCCCTGTTGGTGGGGTGCAAACTAGTGCAGCCACTGTGGAAGTCACGGTGCAGAATCCTCACCACACAGGCCTGCTAAGCCACGCTCCTTGGCACGTGCCACAGGGCAACGTCCTACTCTACAGACACTGGCCCGACTCTGCCCACTGCTGCTCCAGCCACAATAGCTGGGAGTGGACACAACCTCCATGCCTTTGTGCTGAGGAGTGGATAATGTGATATTACACAGTGGGATTCTGACTTAAAGAATGGAGGCAGGAGTTTTGTTGGTAAGTGGATGGACCCAGAGTATGTTATAAGGAATTGCGTGGCCAGGGGCAAATAGGGCAAGTGCTCTCTTGCAAATCCTCACTCCGAATTCCTAGATGAGAGTTTATAGCCTCAAGTTACCAGGAATGTAACAAAAGGACCCTGGCAAGGAGGGGCCCTGGAGACACTGAAGGGAGCTGGGATGACAGCATGGGGGAAGGAAGAGAAGTCAATCCTGAAAGGGAAGGGGTGGGATAAAGAACACCGAGGATAATTGAAAGCGCCATAGGGAAACAATATTTTATGTTTAAAGATGTGTATACTACAGGGTTGGGGATTTAGCTCAGTGGTAGAGTGCTTGCCTAGCAAGCGCAAGGCCCTGAGTTTGGTCCCCAGCTCTGAAAAATAGAAAAAAGAAGAAAGAAAGAAAAAAGATGTGTATACTACATATATAAGTATATGTGTATGTGTACATAAATGATTTAAGTGAAGTTATACTGCGGAGACGAAATAATCACCTAGCAGCCATAGCCTAGTAAAAGACCCCAGGTTCAGCCGTGAAAACCCTCCCTTTGGTGGCTGGTCAGAGGAGCCCGAGAGACCCCCAAACAACGTAGGCCATTTCCTCCCAGAACTTGAATGTCAGACCTCCTCCTGCATACTCCACACTTTCACACAGGACTTAGAGGGACCTAGCTGGAGGTTCAAGGAGTACAGTTCACCCCAACTGTTTTCAATGCAAATCAAGTCCCAGAGAGGATGCAGGCCTGCTCAATGGCGGCAAGCCTGGGATGAGTCTTCCGTTTTCCTCCCGGCTCCTCCTGTTAGCCTGCTTGTTTGCTCACACAGAGAAACAAGTAGTCACACTATCACCAGAGCAGATGCCAGGAGAGACAGCCGCTCAGACCCCTCCTCGGGTTGGACCCAAGGTGTTCAAGGAGGCACAGACCCACCTCAGAGGTGAGCTTGCATCTCTTAACAGCAGCACAGGCTACCCAGCCATCAGCGCTCTCTGGCCATGGGCAGGCACCAGGCCAGCCTCACCGTGTGTGCAAGGCTTCCCCTGTGCTTCCCCAGGATTGGTGCCAGCACCAAGCCACAAAGGCAGGGCAATCAAAGAGAGTCTGAACAAAAGGGCAGGGAAAGCATCTCCATGACTATATTCAAATGTGATCAGAGCTGTATTTCAGAAGGGTGTAGAAAGATAAAAATATCTCCATTTTACCTGTTTGTGCACAGCCACCCTCTGCCGCTGCAGAGGGAGGAGATGGCAAGCAGGAGCTGCCAGGAAGTGGCAAACGACTCTCCCAGTGTCCCCTGCTCTTTTATTCTGGCTCTTCTCCCCACCCACGGTCGGCGGTTCAGGTACCCTTCTTGGGGACTGACTACTTGGTTCTTTTTATTCATGGAAAAATCAACGCTTATTTATTTTAAGACAGAGAAAGAAGGCACGGTTTTTGAAACGTTGACAGGCAAATGGAAAAGATGTGGAGTGTCAGAGGGGTAAAGCATGAGAAGCCTGCCTTCCACCCGGCCACTGCGGAGTGCACTGTGGAGTGCACGGGATGCTGCCACTGCCTTGGGCCTCCTGCAGGAGCACGTGACGGTGACCGTGCTTCTGCCCTGTGAAAATTTTGTCCTCAAAAGGAAGAAGTGGTTTGTACAAAACGAGTAGGCAAGGGTTAGACACCGCAGCTGCACACTTGGCAGGGAATTGCTGATTTCTGGAATCGCCTTGGCTTTATGCCAATATCCCAGGATGCAGGAAAGGGAGAAAGAAAGAAGACGTGGTCAAATGGATCAGCCTTGGGTTACACGATTTTATTTCATGCTGCTTACAGAAGATAATGTTATTAATTATTAAGTTCAGATTTTACTTTCTTTTTTTTTTTATTAACTTGAGTATTTCTTATATACATTTCGAGTGTTATTCCCTTTCCCGGTTTCCGGGCAAACATCCCCCTCCCCCCTCCCCTTCCTTATGGGTGTTCCCCTCCCAACCCTCCCCCCATTGCCGCCCTCCCCCCATAGACTAGTTCACTGGGGGTTCAGTCTTAGCAGGACCCAGGGCTTCCCCTTCCACTGGTGCTCTTACTAGGTTATTCATTGCTACCTATGGGGTCAGAGTCCAGGGTCAGTCCATGTATAGTCTTTAGGTAGTGGCTTAGTCCCTGGAAGCTCTGGTTGCTTGGCATTGTTGTACTTTTGGGGTCTCCAGATTTTACTTTCATATAGCCACATATCAGTTTTTAAAAATTTGGCCCTACAAATAGTCTTCAAAATTGAACAAAAATTTAAATTAAACATTGTTTCTGAGAGTTATTGATTAGTGGTGAGCTCTTTCTGGTACCGTCTTATTTATTTATTTGTTATTTTCTCTCTCTTTCTTCTTTAGACAAGGTCCCACTATGTAGCCCTGGCTGTCCTGGAACTTTCCAGAAGGCTGGTCTCAAACTTACATAGATCCCCCTGCCTCAGCCTCTCCAGTGTAGGATTAAAGGCATAAATCATTATACCCTGCCTCTATGGGTTTCCTATTGATATCAAAATTATAAAGGCATAAGACAGAAGGCCTGGGAGGAAGGCCTGGACTCACATCCTAACACTTCACCGTCAGGTCTGGTTTGTTTGGTTGGAGTTTTTGTTTTTGTTTGCTTTAGACAGGCCTTGTTATATATCTCAGTCTGGCCCTGAGTTCACAACCGTCTTACCTCAGCCTCTGGGATGCTGGGATTTGAGAAGTTAACCACCATGCCCGGCTAACGAAATCTACAGTAAGAAGATATATGTTCAGCTCATATGAAGTCAAGAGGAGTAATGGAAGAACCAGGGGAGACAAAGAAGATTTTCTTTTAATAATGACCAAGTCATTATTAAAGAGAAAAGCTAAGATCAAGTCAGTTGCCAGAGAGGTGTAACAAGATGGCTTCTGCAGTGCCTCTGAAACGACAAACGAAACAGACCCAGCAGCTCGGGCTGAGGAGACACAGGAAAGAGGAGACACTGACAAAGTCAGTTTCCTTGTCTCTAACTACAGCAGCCGTTTATATTCTCCAGGTTTAACAAATCACAAAATGCAAGCAAGTTCAAGCAGCTATGATATTTGAGAGATTATTAACATCTAATCATTCTGATATTTAAGGGGGGTTCCCATACTTCTATTACTGATATATTTTAAATTAGGAGATTACTTTGTTAATTTAAGAACCTATCTCTAAGAAAGTCCTGCTCGTGGAAATGACAATTAGATAAAGTTAGCGTTGCTGTAAAACACATGAGCTCTGCACCTGAGCTTTCTGGGCCACTCATGCATCTTGGTTCCTGTGCTGCTTTCTGCGTACGTAAGGAAGGTTGAATACGGCAACGCGGCATGCTTAGCCCGTTACGTGGTTCAGAGCCAGGCACCAGTGAAGGTTTGTTATTTATACTTTAATTCATAAGCACAGGATACTAAAATAAGGGAGCGCATGCTGTGTGCGTGCGTGTGTGTGTGTGCATGAGTGTGCGTGTGTGTGTGTGCATGAGTGTGCGTGTGTGTGTGTGTGTGTGTGCATATGCATGTGTGTGAATGACTTCAAACTTAGAATATTCTGTCTCTGCCTTCTGCACACTGGAATTACAGCCACCAAACCAAGTAAGAATTATATTATTTATTATTATCTGTATAATTAAAAGCGAACTCAAATGAGACCATGGTTTTCTTACAATTCCATTTCACTCCTCCTTCCCACACCCACAGGCCACAGTGACTATGTGGAGGTTAGAGAACGATTTGCTGGAGTCAAACCTTTTCTTCCAGCATGTGAATGACTGAATAAAGTGCACCATGGGGATTCTCCTCAGGTTATGGGTGCGGTGGCAGCCACCTTGACATCCTGAGCTGTCTTGTTAGCCTAGGAACATGAATTTGAAAACAAACCTTTCTTTACGTCATTGGAAGAAAGAATCTTAGCATGGTCACAGAGAATGGATGTTTCCATTTTTTAAAGTGAAAAGGCCATTTATTTTCAAGCTGTTCAGAAGACCAGACTGCCCAGAAGTAAGTGATGTCCCACTAAAAAGTTCAGCATCGCTATTCATGGCCCCGGGGCCACTCTGACCAGTCCCAGAGTCACTATACCTTACTTAGTTTTAAAAGGGATATACTCTGAAGAATTATCAATGCTGAAAGATGAATGACTCCCTCAGGGAGGTAGAGTAGGCTGTCACATGGACGTCATGTGAAGGTGAGAATAAAAACATTTAACGATTACTTCTAGTAAACGCCATGTTGGGAATACGTTAGGCCACGTAGTTCTTCTAAAGCAGGAACCACAGTCTAGTCAGACCGATCTATATCCCAAATGTACTAGCAGTGACGGTAACCTCTGGACTACATATAAGACTTTCTGAATTCAGATTCCCAGTGTCTGGGTGACCACTGTCTATACGGTGAATGACCACAGTGGCAAGCATTGTCATTTATGTTTCTGGTGGCTTCCATGAGTCTAGGTCCTGTTAGGCAGCAGGCGGCATTGTCCAATGGGGCAAATGAAAGTACAATGAAATAAATAGATTATTTACAAAGGGGTGGACAGAATAAAAAACAACAGGGATAGTCTGTGCCCCAGAGTTAACTGAGCCAGTGCGCTGTTTCCAGGACAGGGGAAGAACGATCACTAGTCTTGGAGATCACAGTCACTGGTCACCAGTGAGAATGCTGGCCCTCGATGGAGCGATGGAGCGAAGTGTGGTGATGTGAGTATGAGCTGGAGCAGTTGATACTGAACCACAGCCCGCACACTCCTGCTCTCCGAGATCGGGGGGTGGGTGTGGGGGTGTGAGGGTGGGGGTTGTGAGGGGTTCACACTGATTGAACCCAATGGCACGTAAGAAGCAAGGTGTCTGTACACCTCAACTTCTGTAGGCACAGAACAGGGTGTGGTGGGAAGGCCCCAAAGTGCTGCTGTACCTGATCGTCACAGCAGTGGAGCACCCTCCAAGGGCAGAGACATACTGGTCAAAACTGGGGACGGAAGTTACAGAGCTGCGTCCATGCTGCCAAGAGGCTTCTCTGCCAAGAGCACTGACTCTATAGATGTGGGTATCCATTAGAAAATGTCCTTTTCTGCCCAAGCAATGCGTGGGGACTCTTTTCTTCTAAATATGGAAAGTGCCATTATTCTATTGGGGTCATCCATGGAGTATGCTGAACACCATTTTTATTACTGAAACCATATGAGATCCTTATTATGATTAAGTACTTATCGCAGAGGCCCCTTTCATAACACAGGTTATGAAAAATGATAACACAAGGCTTCTGCACAGGATTTATGATAACACTAAATAAAAGGCATGAACAGGACCTTTAAAGCTATGAAGCAGGCTGGAGAGATGATTCAATGTTTTAAAGCACTGGCTGCTCTTAAAGAGGCCCTCAGTTCAATTCCCAGCAGCCACACGGTGGCTCGCTACTGTCTGCCACCCTCATACAATCATGCAGGCAGAACACCAATGTACGTAAAAATAAATAACCCTTTAATAAAAAGCTCTGAAGCAATATCCCAATGCTGGTCATGCTATTAAGTCAGATGGTGGCTCTTGGGAGGTGACAGGTGATGTGCTGCTGAGCATCCTCTTCCGGGGTCTCATTGGGTGAGCGTATTCCTCACCCCTCATCAGGGAAACGTCTGTGCAACAGAGCCCTCTCTAGAAAACCATGACGGATCGAGACTCAGAGTTGTGGAGCCCAGCTCCAGTTGATAGCCCCACAACACAGCTGCTCCTGCACCTAAGGCTTGGGAATCATTGTGGAGCAGGGAATTTGCTGTGAGGCTGTGTCTCCTAGAACAGGAGCTTCATCCATGAAGTCTCAACAACATCACTGCCTAACCATGAGCTGAACAAGGGTGACACCAAAGACATGCTAACACAGAAGGGGGGACGCTCACGAGGCTCATGAGGAGTGAATACACACACACACACACACACACACACACACGCACACATGCACACACACACTCTCACACTCACACACAACTCACACTCACACACACTCACACACTCACATACACACTCACACACTCACACACTCAAGCAGACTCACACACTCACACACACACTCACATACACACACACTCACTCACATACACACACTCACACTCACTCACATACACACACGCACACACACACTCTCACACTCACACACAACTCACACTCACACACGCGCACACACACTCTCACACTCACACGCACAACTCACACTCACACACACTCACACACTCACATACACACACTCACACACTCAAGCACACTCACACACTCACACTCACACACACTCACATACACACACTCACATACACACACTCACACACATAGACACACAGACACATACACATACACACACATGCACACACACTCACACTCACACACACACACACACACACACACACACACACACACACACACACCCCACATGTTAACTACAGGCAACTAAGCAACGATGAATGGGAGAAACAGCCCTCCCCAGGGAGGAGCACACTAATTAATTATCCAATGCACAATAGTCAGCCCATTGGGTAATGTGTGTGTGCGCGTGCGTGCGCAGGCGTCCATGTAATGATAAGTGTGTAACAACAAGAAAGGAAAAAGAGGCCATGAATTTGAAAGAGTAAGTGGGCAGGATACATGGGAGAGTTTGACAGGAGAAAGGGGGAGGGGAAATGATATAATTGTAATCTCAAAAACGCATTTTTAAAAGCACTACTGCCATTGCTACTAAGAATAGCGTGACCCAGAGCATGGGAAAGAGGAAAATTATATTATGAAGTCTTCTCATCCAATCAGAGTCAGGCATTCAGATTGTGCGGTTGGGCAGTGAGGTCTACTGAAGTCGAGGTGAATGCAGCCCATTTTGCTCTGAGTCGTGCAGTATGACACCAACGCCAGAGTGCACACGGTGTTCAGAGCCCTGTGATCCCGAGAGGAGACGGTCGGCAGGATGCTGTTAAGGGTTTCCTGACACCTTTGCTCGCTTGTTGGTCTTTTGTTGCTTGGAAACGCTGGAATTTTAGACTGTTTGCAGAGTCAGGAGTACTACGGCTTCTGCTTCTCAGGAGAAACCATTAATCCTGATAAACGTATGAATTCACTATGGGAAAGTTCAGATTTTATTTACCTCTGTAGCTTATGTCCCCTGTCCCACCCTAATTGACTCAGCATCAAACACAGGCCCAAGTGTAATGGGATGGTTCACTTCATGGAGAGAACATACGCACACACGGGATCCTAAGTAGTTCCTTATCTGCACACTGCATAATCATAATACACTGATAACTGGTGTGGGAGTATAGGTCAGTAATGCTGTACTTGCCAACATGTCCAGGGCTCTGGGTATGTTCTATGCCTCAAAGAAAGAAAAGGGAAAAATAATAACAGAAGCTGACACTAACTGAGGTCCATGCCTCTCAAAGCCCTCAACGTTTTCCTGATTACTCCAATCCTCAATAGACCCTCCAGGCAAAGACCTCCTGTTATTCCTAATGATACTTAATGAACAAGCTGGAGTGTACACTGTTTCAGTGACCCATTGTCAGCTCGGTGTTAAACACAGGAGCTGGGCACAGGCCACCAGTTCTTCAGCCAGAAACCAGGACTACAACTGTATCCTAACACATGTTATCGCCTTGTTATATAGCCCAGGCTGGCCTGGAACACGCAATCCCCCTACCTTTAAGTCTTTCAAGCACTGACTCAGTACACACAGTGCTTTGGAAAACAGGCTAGAACATTTTGAGCTTTACCAGGAATCTAAATTTGAAAGTGGTAACAATCAATAATCTTTCATTGTAGAGTATGGATTAGACTTGGTGCTAGGGAGACATCCATATCTACAATTTAATTTAATTATTTAGCCCGTGCCTATGATTTATTCATTGGGGGAGTTTTCATTTCTATTCCCAACAGAGTTGAGACCGTACAGTATTAAAGAGTCCTTGATGAGCTCCAACCACTCAGAAGATGACAACGAGGAAGGCTATCAGGAATTACTATTCGCTCTTGATGCTCTGATGAGAAGAACAAATGCAGAATAACAGACTGTCTGTGAGTGGAAATAGGATGTAGACTTTCAGGACAAAGATCAGTTTCACAGAGGGCAGAATTTAGAGACACTGTCAGAAGTTTCCTCTGGAATTAAACGTGACCCCATTGTAACAGCATGTTTGAGAAGTGTATGCACATACACTTTCTGTATAAGCTCCTGTGTATACATTTATATGTTTGTGTGTTTACATGCAAGTGGAGGCCAGAAGTCAACTCTAGTGTAATCGTAGTCATCCTTCACCTTCTTTGTCATTGGGATTTTGGGTATGTGCTTCCAAGCCTAGTGTTTTATGTGGGTGCTGGGGGTCCAAAATCGGGTTGTGTGGCAAGTGCTTTAGTGACTAAGCCATCTCTCTAGCACACATATGAACATTAAAGAGATTTATTTTGTTTTTACTTATTTGTATGTGTACTTATATGTCAGCATACCCACTTGTGTTTGGGTAACCCTGGTGGCCAGTTCTGGGTGCTGGAGACTGAACTGGGGTCCTTTGGAAAATCAGCAAACACTGCTAACCACGGTGCCATCTCTACAGCCCCTAGAGGGTATTTTTCAGAAGAAATAATTCACCACCTCTACCACCCACAGTAACTATCTGAGGCATTATTTCTAAATCTATCGGCAAAGTAGAGAATCGTTCGACAATACTAACAATTGCTTTATTGTATGTGTTTGGTCAACTTGATTTTCTTCTGCTGGGTGTCTAGTATTAATCGAATGCTGGCACCAAATCTCACAGTGTTTAGAAAAGCCATTTGTCTTAGAAATAAGCATTTGTCTTATTTCACTTCTGCCATCTCCTGCTCAAGGCCCAAGCTCACCTGCAGATCTTCGCTGCTGTTCCGACCTGCCTGAACCATATCAGACACAGAACTGACAAAAGAAGTCCATGTGCCTAGAACTAACTCATTGGAGAAATGCACACGCCGTGAGCTCAAGAGCAGTCAAGGCAGTGTCTGCCCCCAACCCCCACCTCCCGGCAAACACACCATTCCGAAACAAGTGTTTGCCAATGAGAATCACCTAGATGAACCTTGGGATGCAGAACTTAAAAAAAGTAATCATAGAGTTCATCAAAGAATTCAAAGGTTTGAGAACAGAACAGCTCAATGACCTTAGCGAGGACAATACCTGAAGGATGTCCAAGAGCACACAGACCTAAGCTCGCAGGAATAAAGACAGTCAGTCGAGAACGGAATCCAGCAACGAAATAGAAACACTGAAGAAGACGCAACTGAAATAAAGGGGAAACTGAAAGCACAATAAGCCAACTAGAAAACACAGGAAAATCCTACAAGAAAAATAAACCAAGCAGAAGACAGAAGAATATCAGAACTCAAAGACTGAGTAGAGAATCTAGACAAAATAAGCAAAGAATATGAAAATGTTTTTTAAACACAGGAAGGGAATGCACCGTGAAAAGACCAAACTTTCAAATTATAGGCATAGAGGAGGGAGAAGAATTCCAAGTCAATGGCATGATCCAGGTCTGTGACAAAATCACAAAGAAAACTAAGGAAAGACACGCCCACATATATATAAGAAACACACAGAATTCCAAATTCACGAGATCAAAATAATTCCCATGGCCTGTCATAGTTAAAATATTAATATTCAGAACAAAGAAAGGGTATTGAAAACTTATCAGAACAACAGATGATTTCCCTTCAAAGTGGGAACTTTGAAAGCCAGGAGAGACGGAAGCACTCATGACTCCCAGCAGAACTGTTTATTTTAGTGAGCAAAAAAGAAAGGCTGCCAGAGTATAAACTGCCAACCCTTTTTATACAGCAAAACAGCCTTGAACAAAATGCAGGAAACATATGTCAGGCTCAAGAGAAGAACCAGCAGAGCTATGAGACTGGAGAGAAATATAAAGAAATAATCATTAAAATGCAGAGTAAAGTCAACAGCACAAGAACTGTGATTAACACACTACTTTCAATAATAACCTTAACTGTCAGTGGCCTCAATTCTCCAAGAGCCATAGACTGACTGAATAGACCAAGAAAAAAACCACCTATTAGTCATCTGCAAGAAATACATATTAGTTTTAAAGACGGGCACCACCTTAGAGTAAAAGGAAGGGCAAAAATACTCCAATATAATGAGCCAGAAGCAAGCCAGCATCTCCATCCTAGTAGCCAACAAAATAGACCTCAAGCTAAAATAAATCAGAAGAGATAAACGAAAGTCTACTCTAATCCAGGAGACAGTTAACCAACAAGGTGTCATGATCCTAAACCTATGTGCACCAAACTCCAGTGAACCCCATTTCATAAAAAATGCACTACTGAATTTAAAGACACAGGGTAACACCAACCCACTAATAGTAAATTATCTCAACTTCCCGCTTTCTGTAGTAGATAGGTCATCTGGGCAAAAAACACACAAACTTTAAGTAACTCATTATTGAATGATGAATGGGTCAAAGAAGAGATCAAGGCAGAAATAAAAACTGAAAATGAAAGCACAACACAACAGACCCTCTGGGACATACTAAGAGCCATGCTACGAAGGACATTCACAGCTCTAAGTGTGCACAAAAAGAAGGAAGAGAGGAAGGGAGGAGGGAAGGAAGGAGAGAAGGAAGAAAGAAAGGAAGGAGGGAAGGAAGTGCACATGCACACACAAATACATCACTGAGTGATACAACCTATAACAGATGAGGAGATTTAAATAGCAATAAAAAGCCTTCTATCTAAAACAACAACAACAACTCCACAGCAGAATTCTATCAGACTTTCAAAGAAGATTGACAGCCAATCTCTTTGTTGTTGTTGTTTGTTTGTTTTTCCAGACAGAGTCTCACTGTGTCTTGGCTGTCCTGAAACTCACTCAGTAGACCAGGCTGGCCTTGAACTCAGAGACCTAACTTATCTGCCTTCAGAGTGTTTGGATTAAAGGCTTGGGCCACCACCACTTGGCCACCCAATCCTTCTTAAACTACCCAAACAAAACAAAACAAACAAACAAACAGAAACAGAGGGAGCAGTTCCAACTCCTGCATGAAGCCAGAATCACTCTAGTACAAAAAATCCAGGCAAAGACATGGCAAAAAGGAAAAGTACAGGCCAATGTCCTTGATGGATGGAGACTCAATAAATATTTGCAAACAGAATGCAGACGTACCTCAAAAATGATTATCCACCATGACAAAGTGTGTGTTTCTCTCTGAGATACTACCTCTACTGTACAAGTTGACTTAAAGGTGAAAGTCATACGGCCCTCTCAATAGATGCAGAAAAGTCCTTTGACAATATCCCACATGTCTTCACCATAAGAGTCCTAGAGAATGTAGAGCTGGAGAGGATGCACCTCAACATAATAGAGGATAAATATGAAAACCCACAGCTAACGCTGTCCTCCCTGGAGAAACGCTTGAAGCAGTCCCCTGAACTGGGGAACAAGACTGGGCTGCCCACTGCCCACTCCTTTCCAATGCTGTGCTCAAAGCAGCAGCCAGAGCAGTGAGACAAGAAGGAAATGAAAAGGGTCCCAAAGGGAAAGAAAGGTCCCACTATCCCTATTTGCAGATTTTGTGGTCCTGTACATGAGATCCCAACAACTCTATCTGGAAACCCTGGAAATGATAAACAAATGCAGTCTGGAAGAAGCAGCTTTCCCAAACCAATGGCTTCTCTGTCCACCACCAATACAGAGAAGGAGATTGGGGATACAGTCTCATTCATAATGGCCTCAAAGAAAATGCCTTATCTAGGCAAACACATAACCAAGGAAAAGAGGGACTTCTACATGAAAACTTACAACCTCTGAAGAAAGAGATAGGAAAGACACTAGGAAGTGGAAAGACACCCCATATTCATGGATCATGAATTAATACTGTATAAAGGACCATTTTACCAAAAGCCACTAATAGATTCAACGCAATCCCAATCAAAATTCCTGTCCCACTCTTTACAGAAATAGAAAAAAGCTGTCCTCATATGGATCCACAAAAGACCCCAAAGACAAACAATCCTGAGCAAAAGAACAATGCTGGGGGCGGGGGGGGGGGGGGCTGGGGATTTAGCTCAGTGGTAGAGCGCTTACCTAGGAAGCGCAAGGCCCTGGGTTCGGTCCCCAGCTCCGAAAAAAGAACCAAAAAAAAAAAAAAAAAAAAAAAAGAACAATGCTGGGAGGATTACAATTGCATGTCATAAGACACATCAGAGACAGAGTAACAAAAACAACATGGCATTGGCACAAAAATGACATGGAGACCCAGACATGTGCACATGTAACCAGCCATTTAATATTTGACTAAGGCTCAGACAACAACCTGGAAAAAGAATGCATCTTTAACAAGTGGTCATGGGAAACTGGATGTCCATATGCAGAAGAGAGAAAGTAGACCCGTATCTGCCCCCTTCTCAAAATCTAACTCTAAATGGAACAACAGCCTAACTCTGAAATACAGACGTCGCTGGAAGAAAACACAAGCAGTATTCTACAGGATATAGGTGCAAGGACTTCCTGCACAGGACTGCATTTGTCCAAGAGTTGACAAGGGAGACTTAATGAAACTAAAACCACACCATCACCACCTCCACCTCCACTTCCTCCTCCTCCTCCTCCTCCTCCTCCTCCTCCTCCTCCTCCTCCTCCTCCACCACCACCACCACCTCCACTACCACCAAAACAATTAAAGAAAAAGAAACCATGAATTTGAAAGACAGCAAGGGCAGTACATGAAGGTTTTGGAGGGAGGAGAAGGAAGGAGGAATGATAAAATTATATTATAATAGTCATTTCTTCCTCCCCCTCCCTCCTCCTCCCCCTCCCTCCTCCTCCTCCCCCTCCCTCCTCCTCCTCTTTTTTCCTCCTCCTCCTCCTCCTCCTCCTCCTCCTCCTCTTTTTTCCTCCTCCTCCTCCTCTTTTTTCCTCCTCCTCCTCCTCCTCCTCCTCCTCCTCCTCCTCCTCCTCCTCCTCCTCCTCCTCTTCTTCTTCTTCTTCTTCTTCTTCTTCTTCTTCTTCTTCTTCTTCTTCTTCTTCTTCTTCTTCTTCGACAGGGTTTCTCTGTGTAGCCCTGGATGCCCTTGGAACTTGCTCTGTAGACCAGGCTATCCTCAAATTCAGAGATTTCCCTGCTTCTGCCCCCCACCCCCAAGTGCTGGTCTTAAAGGTGTGTGTCACTAATACGGGATTCTTATTTGAAAAAACAAGAAAATGAAATTCCTTGACTAAGAACTCAAGGATTTCATGAAGGACACAATAGGGTTTTAAACAAGCAAGCACAGGGCTCAGACAACTTCACAGTTTATACGACAGTCAAGCTGGCCTGACTGGCGGCCCTAACCTTTAATGATTATTCTATTTCCATATCCTGACTATGTAAGGCTCAAGAATAAGCTCTGGATGCATGTCCTCTCCAGTGCTGTCTTCCTGCTTCATAGAGAACTTCCTCCTGTTCCTGCTGTGTCAGTTTCAGTGGCTAAGAGACTCAGCATGCTAATAATTTGTGTTTCATCTTTATCCTCTGCATAAAGTCTTCACCAGTAGGGTAAACATTAAGTCCTCAACTTACCTATTTACTTAGTCTTAAATGGATGTATTGTTTGGGCTACTGTTAATCTAGTACGAGTGTGGCAGCAGCTGGTGCAGCTGCAGGGCAGCACCTGGGAACCACTGACATAGCTGGTGCAGATGCAGATGCAGGACAGCACCTGGACACTACTGACATAGCTGGTGCAGGTGCAGGGCAGAACCTGGGCATTACTGACATAGCTGGTGCAGGTACAGCTGCAGCTGCAGGACAACACCTGGGGACTACTGACATAGCTGGTGCAGCTGCAGGGCGGCACCTGGGCACTACTGACATAGCTGGTGCAGGTACAGCTGCAGCTGCAGGGCAGCACCTGGGCACTACTGACATAGCTGGTGCAGGTGCAGGGCAGCACCTGGGCACTACTGACATAACAGTCCTGAAAAATGAGCAGTGCCTGACCCTGTGGTTGTCTGATTTCCTCTTCTTCCCGCTGTGATCCTATTTGTTGGGACTGGGAAAGGAAAGGGAGAGGAAGGAGGACACAACGCTCTGGTAACGATGACTTCAACACTTGTCAACAGACTAAGAAAAACTGTTATAGCTTTGGAAAAGCTTAAAAACAATTCTTTAGTTACAGCGTCTGTGCTCTCTGTGGCATGCTATCCTTTTAGGAAAGTCATAAAGGAAAGACACCAGGCCTCTTTGTTCTTCAGCTTCATTGGGTTACAGCAGAAGTTATACTTCTGATAAAATACACTGTGAATAAAAGGTATATAATGTGACGCTTTGCTATTTATATAGCACTATATGCACTATAAAATGACCACAATTAATATATCCATTTCCTTACCATGTCTTTTAAAATCACAGCAGCATAATATATGTGGCCCTAGTTGTTAATGAAAACCCTAAAACATTTAATGCAGCTATAATTTTTATTCAGCCAGTTGCTAGGTCAGACTTTTGACCTGCTATTGTATAATACACTATACTAAAAGGGTTCATGGCTTCATAGCTGTTAATGTACCATCTCTACCAAAGAACCTCGTCAATCAGGAAGACTGACACAAGACTTGATTCAGAGTGGGACTGATCCATTAGTCTTTAGAATTTCAGGGTAGCAGCAGATCGGCAGACAGTCTCTGATTTGAACTGATTTGAACGACACTCCTTGATTAATTACTGTTTGTTTTAGCTAGACAGGAATTATTTCGGTCTACCAACCATCCCCAAAGCCCCATGGTGTATGAACCTGAAGTTTGCCCACAGCTTTTTTTTTTTTAATTTTCACGTTGTGGTTTAATTTTTGATCTGGGAAGTCTATGTACGCATAGGTTCCGCATTCTTTCTGCATGCATCAGATATATCTCGCACCTCGGGGTGTGGTGCCTCTGGGGACACAGCTTAACAGCGTTAGTAAATGCAGTTCAGCCAGAGGGGAACCGAGTAGCAGCTGAGCCAGTCTCATAATTCACACAGGGGAAAGCCCTTGGAGTTCTGCGGCATATGCCCAGCTGGAGAGACAGATCTAATCCCTGCTAATGACCTTTCTCCCTCTCCTTCCTACTGGGGCTCTGCTTTTTACACATGTGCACTTAATTATATATGCTCACCGAGAGTCCAGTGTAGCCAAACAGCACAGCACCCAGGATTAAATTACACAGCAAGACGTCCAGACATCACCTGGCCCCAACATCCGGTGTAATGAATGCTGTCTGTATTTCACAATGTGCAGCTCGAGAGTTCAAAAGCGTGTACAGCTAGATACTAATATTTAACAGTGATGATATGATTTTATTGTAAGACAATAAAATAAGCTTGGCTTCTGAAAAGGATTTAAATTAAAAATAGGCTGGGGATTTAGCTCAGTGGTAGAGCGCTTACCTAGGAAGCGCAAGGCCCTGGGTTCAGTCCCCAGCTCCAAAAAAAAAAAAAAAAAAAAAAAAAAAGCGTTAAATTAAAAATAAACATTGAAAGAAGACATGTAGACTTAAATAATAGAAAAATAGAAATAAAAACTCAAAACAATGAAATAAAAATTAGTAGGCAAAAAAAATTTTTTTTTAAATACTGTCTAGCCACATGTAAAAATAATTCACAGAATTAGACCAGTGCTTTCTCTGGATCAAAGTAAAGACAATTGTTCAAGTAAGATTAAAAAAAAATAATAATCCCAGTCATCCACTAGCAGTTTCTGTTTCTTCCAAGACAGCCTCCTTTCAGAGATGTACTCCAAATAAGAAAGATGGCAGAGCCATAGCAATACCCCCCAAACACAGAGCATGCTTCCCTGACCAGGCGACCTATGCCAAAGATCCAGAAAGGCGGCACAGCAAGAGAATCTGAGTCAGCAGCTCTTGGGAGGCCTGATTTAATCTATTAGGGCTCAAGCCACAGCTGGGCTAGAAAATCTGATTGTTTTGTTTGCTTGGTGTTTCATACCTCAGCTCTAGGTGACCGTTAGAGGCTGGGGTGTAAGTCAGTGGCGGTGGGACACACCCCAAGACGCTCAGCACCGAAAACACCTACCCAGGAAGAACTGACCCCCCATGAAAATTCAAGAATCTGACTTGAATATTTGCCCTAATATTTAATTTCCACAGTTAAAATCTCACTAAAGAGTCTATTTGTTTCTACAATATATAATATTCCTCACATTCTGGTGAAACCTCATTCTAGACAGTATTTTGATAAACAGGAACGTTTGCGTGTAGTCATTTGCGAACAGCACAGATTATTTTTAAAAGACAGAAGTGAATGCTGAAGTAGGGAGCGATGAGGTGGAAGTCACCATCTGGGGCTATAAATTACAATCCTGCTACATGGTAACTGACTGAGGGCTGTCCATAAGGCTCCCCTAGGAGATTCATTCTATCAGTGCGGCCATCCATAGCAGACTCCGAGGGAAGGGCAGTCCCCAGTCCAGAAAGGGTCTCTGCTACAGTAGAGATACAGCACCGCCTGGCTTTCCAAAGCAACGTAGACCACACACACACACACACACACACACACACACACACACACACACACACATATAGACACACACACACAGACAACACACACACAGAGAGACACACACACAGACAACACATACACACAGAGACACACACGGACAACATACACGCACACACAGACAGACACAGACACATATACAGACACACATACACACACAGATACACAGACACATATACAGACACACACAGACACACACACGCACATACGCACACACGCACACACGCACCCCTTGTATGCAAAGTCCTCAATTTGTTAAGTATAAAGAGAAATGTCACCCACACTGGAGGGAGTTTAGGACTCAGCACTAGACAAGAGAAGGAAGAAAGGCTTTAGGGATGCTCCATCGATTTCTGGTCAACTTGCAACTATTTCTTGACAAGAGAATGACAGTATTGCTTACAGTATTATGAGAAGTAGCCAGGAGATGTTAACTTCACAAGAAGCAACACTGTTTGCGTGAGGACACTTTCGTAACCGCCACGGCCCCACTGTTGCTCTTCTATCTCTCCCTGCAAGCTAAAGCTTAGCCTCAGGTAACTTTCTTGAAATATGATACTTTTAAAGATGGGGTATGCAAGGGGAAAGACAGAAGAAAATAAGATAATAAAACTGAGAATTAAATTCATCAGGTTAACCAGAAAGTTATAGGTTACAAAACCAAAATCAATCAAAAATAGCATTACTGAGACCCGAGTTCACTCTTGGGAGAAAAATACAATCAGACGTGCTGAAACAATGACTTCTTGTATGTTTGTTCATTTTGGCATGTGGCTTGAATACTTACAGCTTAGACCTGCCGTGCCTTCTGAAAGACTCAAGAGCTCCACATCAGCTTCCACTGCTGCCCTCTGAGAAAGACACCCCTCAGATTCGCCATCCAAGTCGCCAGACTAGAGCAAAAGCTCCCTTTTTCTGTGAGGAAGATCACCTACAACTTATTTCTACTTATTCATTTACCAATTTAACAGATACTTTGTTAATCATTGATGGTGTTGGCTTGATACTAGGTAAAAAGTTCAACATACAGACGAACAAAACAGTGCATCCTGCTCGGGATCCCTTAGAGGAGAACACACAAATATTACTCCCTACTGTGAGATCCGCTGAAGCAATGGTTCTCAACCTGTGGGTTGTGACCCCTTTGGGTGTTGAATGATCACCGAAGATGATCAGAAACTCAGATATTTACTTTGTAATTCATAACAGTAGCAGAGTTACAGTTATGAAGTAGCTGTGAAATATTTTTATGGTTGGGGGTCACCACAGGAGAAACTCCATTGAAAGGTCACAGCCTTAGGAAGGTTGAGAACCACTGCTTTAAAAGAGTTAAGTTTGGAAGCTCAAAAGGAAGATTGCTATTCATCATGAACAGAGGAAAGAACATCGGTCAGGAGAGACGCATTCATGTACAGACACACAAGGAATCCTATGAGGAGAGGGAGAGGCAGCAGGGTGGGGCGGGGGAGGTAGAGTAAGGATGTCTGTCCTTCTGACACAGAAATGAGATGGTTAGATCTGAAAGATGGATCTGTTTAAGAGTAGCAGATAAGAGGGAGAGTAGCCGGTGGCAACCAAGCTGGATGAGAGGGAATGCAAAGACTAGGAACGATGTTTAGAATACAGAACCGACGGAGCTCTGGATGGCTGGAGTCGGGTAGAGAAGCAGGTGCTGCCTGTCAGTGTGGAAGAGTCACAAATTCTGTGACATTTTCCCAGAATTCCGATGCTGTCAGCAGAGTTCTACACGGGCTCACTTGTCTTTAATTGGGTGGTCATTATTATTATTTCTCTCTCAAGGGTAATTTCCACTTTCTTTTCTTGTCTTTTCTCACTGACACACAAAACAACCTTCCACGTCCCTCCCCAACCTAACAGTGCCCCCTATTCTAGAAGCCACTGTTTGGACTCAACAGATAACAACAGATACAGAAGTAACTGTAGATGACAAACTTTCCTGACGGTAAGAGACAAAATCTGTATTCTCATTAGCTATGCAGTCGTCCTCCAGAATCTACAGAGGTTCGCTTGATGACTCCCCGAGAAGTTCCTTACAGAAAAGGAAGACATATTGGCCTAGAAGGTATACGACCTTCTGTGTATTTTAAACACTCTCTGGGTTGCTTATAAAGCCTAATATAGTGAGAGTGCAATGGGAGTCATTATCCTGGGTCGCTGTGTGCAGATAAATGTAAGAGCAAATGCTCAGTCAGGCTTGGCCGCCACACTGTCACGAATGGTGGCACTCATACGTAAGGACGGCTGACTACATGCCTTTATTGGTTTGCTGCACTTTAAAAAGGAGATAGGGTCCTGCTAAGCTGTCTAAGGCTGTCCTTAGACTATTAAGTTTGTGCTTAGCCTCTTGGGTGCTGGGAGTACTGGACTGCAGGCCATACCTGTACTCCATTGCTTTGTCTAAACACTGAGAGTTCTACATTTAGAAAGAAGACCTGGCACCACTGACTCCCAGTGACTATCGACAAGTAAGGCATCTACTGTGAACACTGCTGTTCAGGGATACGTTAGAACAGCCATGACTTCCATGAAAATCAGTGTTTGCACTGACTCTGAAACAAGAGGCCCCAGAAAAAAGTGATTACAATTCCACACGGTCTGTAGAGGATGAAAATGTCTGAGTTCACCAAGCCTTTCCCGAGCGTTTGCTGTGCCCGGCATGCTGTGCTCTTGACCGTCATGTGCACGTGGAGAGCTGGCACCTTGTTGATTTTTATCTTCCTAGCATGTTATCATTTTAAAAACAACCACAAAAGACATCGTATCTGTCCTTCAGAATTTAGGTCCAGTCAGGTAAGAAAGATGGCTGGGTCTAGCGGGGGTGGGGGGTGGGGGGTGGGGGAACAAGGACAGACACTTTAGTCTGGATTGAAGGCAGTTTAAGCGCAGCCATGATAGAGATGCAAAGAGAGTGAGGTATAACAAGGGCAGGGAGCTTAATCTCCGCCTCTAGGGAATAGTGGGCTGGCCATCTGTCTTTACAGGGAAAAGCTATCAGGTTTGAAGTCTGGGTGGGAGGATGCCTTTCTCGCTGATGGGTTTGAGAACTGTAAATGGCTAATCCGAGGGTGTGCACATTCGAAGATGCTATTTCTTTGTTAGGCACGTCGGTAACTCCTTGAACCAGGACTGCTTGCCAGTTCTTTATATCACAGTTTCCAGAGCTTCTCTAACAGCCAAGCCCATACAAACGTGGAAGCCAACTTGCTTTATCTCTCATCACAGTCAATTAGGGCTCTGCCCTTGCCATTAACCCTTGCCCACACCTGCTGCCCCCGGAGCATGAAGTTTCCAGTGATTAATGTCACAAGACAAAAGGTTGCAAATTTCCTTCAGATACAAAGTCCTTCCCGGAGGTAGGGAGGCAAGGCAACCTTTCAAAGTCTCCCTGGCATTTGGCAAGGCTGTACTCTAGCCTCTGCCACATTGCCACAGCCCTCCAGTCAGGCAGACAACTGGGCCTCCCCCCACCCCCAGTCACATGACTCTTTAAACATTATACAGATCAGGCCAGATTGATGCCTTCTTTCTCCTTCGTCCTCTTGAACAGGAGAGGAGAGAGGAGAGAGGAGGGGAGAGTGCAAGCTGTCAGAAGAGGTTTCATAGAAAGCGCTCACATATCTTTGAACTTATTTAAGAAGATTTAGATTCTTCCCAGTCAAAATCAAGATAAGTTCATCTATAGTTAACATAGATATTTGCTATGCTAAGACTTTGTAGGCTATGTGATACTGTTTAATACCACTGGATGTTTATGACCATTTCAACCGCAGTTTAATGAGTCAGAAAGAAGTGGCAGCCAGCTGGGTCACAAGGGACTTGGCCCTGTGCAACTTAACAATTCTGTGCCTCAGTTTCTTCATCCGAGGTCTTTTTACTCTGTGGATACAAGTATGAGGTCTGAGAACAATCTCTAGAAAGCCTCCCTGGGTCCACGTCTGAGAAATTGTACAAAACATTCTCAACTCGGCGAAGGGCACTGAACCAAATTATCTCTATTATGTCTTTCAAGAGTAAGATGCTCGGGTTAGTTCTAGAGAACATAAAACAACTTACAAAAGAAACTAATTTAATACCAAGACTGGGGCGGGATCACCATCGTCTGGCTCAGCCAATGTTTGACAGACACAGTGAACCAATGAGGCTGCTTGTCTCAGGCACAGTGAGCCAATGAGACTGCTTGTCTCAGGCACAGTGAGCCAATGAGACTGCTTGTCTCAGGCACAGTGAGCCAATGAGGCTGCTTGTCTCAGGCACAGTGAGCCAATGAGGCTGCTTGTCTCAGGCACAGTGAGCCAATGAGGCTGCTTGTCTCAGGCATAGTGAACCAATGAGGCTGCTTGTCTCAGGCACAGTGAGCCAATGAGGCTGCTTGTCTCAGGCCAGTTGTATGGACATAACTTTGTGAACGCATCACCTACCAACGACAAGGGCCTCCCCTCTGCAGTTGCTCTGGCTCCAGACTACAAAGTCCCTTCTGACTTTAAGTCTTAAAGAGCTACAAATGAAAATGGCCGTGATCGGCGGACCTGGTGCCTGTTTTGTGAAGCGGCAGCTGAGGAGACTCCGGCACTCTCCATGGCCGACGAGAAACCCAAGGAAGGAGTCAAGACTGAGAATAACGATCATATTAATTTGAAGGTGGCGGGACTGGATGGTTCTGTGGTGCAGTTTAAGATTAAGAGGCACACACCACTTAGTAAACTAATGAAAGCTTGTTGTGAACGGCAGGGTTTGTCAACGAGGCAGAGCAGATTCCGGTTTGATGGGCAACCATTCAAGGAAACAGACAGACCTGCACAGTTAGAAATGGAGGATGAAGATACGATTGGTGTGTTCCAGCAGCAGACAGGAGGCGTCTACAGAAAAGGGAACCTGCTACTTTACTCCAGAATTTTGTTATAGACCAAGAATACATTCTTAATTAGAAAGCCGCAATTTGGTCCCGCCACATCGTGACTGCTACAGTATAGTTTCCTCCTCTTTCATTTCCCTGTCCCCATTTCTTTATTGTACATAAGTAACTGGTGTGTGTGCACGAGCATATTGCTCTTTTTGTTTTTTTCTTTTCCTTTTTTTTTTTTTTTTTTTTTTTTGGTTCTTTTTTTCGGAGCTGGGGACCGAACCCAGGGCCTTGCGCTTCCTAGGTAAGCGCTCTACCACTGAGCTAAATCCCCAGCCCCTTTCTTTTCCTTTTTTAAACTAAATGGCCGATGTTCTGTTTTGGTTACATCAGATGGAGACAGTCTGGGGACAGTACTGGTTCTGTGACAATATCCCCCTTCCCCACTAGTGGCATGCTCAGTCAACTCCTATCTTTCTATTCCAGTAAGTTATTTTGCTCTCATTGTTTTAACAAAAGAATCCAACAACACAAAATCCTCGCATACCTTGTTCGATTGGAGAATTTTAATGTTTTTCATTTATCATTGTAAAACCAAGGACAATTTTATAACTTTTTCGTACGTAGCTGTTACATGTAGGGCAACCTGTCTTTAAGTAGGGATAAATTACTCTTGAACGAAGTGATCCTAGATAGTTTTCCCTTCAAGCCAAGCGTCTTGTCGTTTAAATAAACTTCTTGTTTAGAAAAAAAAAAAAAAAAGGAAGAAAATGACCATTATCTTAAATGTGCATACTGCTGTGTTTCCAGGGTCGTTTCATAGATTTTTAATTTCATTTGCGTTTCAGAGTAGCTATTTGAGGTGTGCATAGCAGTTAGTATTGATGTTTCTTTGAGAAAAATTGAGATTTAGTGAAGTTTAGTAAGACTCTTAAATCCTTTATACTGCTTGAATTTTTAATTGCACTTATCTATCTATCATCTATCTATCTATTCATTCATTATGTGTACATGCACATGTCATGTTTAGAGGTCAGTGGATAACTTGCGGGAGTCAGTTCCCTCCTTCCTCTAAATAGGTCCTGGGTATCCATATCAGGTTGTCAACCTTGGCACCAAGCACCTTTATCCAGTGAACCATCTAGGTAGCCCTATGACCCTGTCAGGCAAATCTGGAAGAATGTATCATCTTATAATTTCAAGACATTTGTTTGTATCTTCTATGAATGGGAGAAGAATAAACTACAGAATTTTAGAAAAAAAAATATATTTTTTAGAAAATATATTTTTAAAAGAACCTAACAACGATATTGAATTATAGTATTTTAAAAGCTGAATTAGGAACAAGGAAGGCTAGACAACCAGGAAGAGAAAAGTCAAATATTGTAAAGAATATGAACTAGCCTAAACGTATCAAGAAATAAGGAGCTGGGGCTGCACCTATGTGGCTATGGGAAATTCACTGCCCCCACTGGTGAAGAATTTCTAGTTCTGCTGCTTTGGGGGTCACAGTGCTGTGAGTAACACTTCAACCATGCCCTCTTAAGTCCCTGGTTCCTCAGAAAGGGTTGTGGCAGTGTGACTTTTTGTTTGTCTTTGGAACCTTAGAGCATGAGTAAAGACTGCTTATCTTCCGTAGAGAAAAGTTCTCACAACAGATGGTAAAATTTTAGTTACTGTGACTCATGTCATTAAGAAAAAAACACTGATACAGATGCAGATGCTTGCAGCTAACCATCAGACTGAGCATGGGGACTCCAATGGAGGAGTTGGAGAAAGGACTGAAGGAGCTGAAGGGGTTTGCAACCTCATAGGTACCAATATCAACCAACCAGACCCCACCAGAGCTCCTAGGGGCTAAAACAACCAACCAGAGAGTACACATTGAGGAACCCATGGTTCCAGCTGCATACATAGCAGAAGATGGTCTTGTCTGGCATCAATGAGAGGAGAAGCCCTTGGTCCTGTGAAGGCTTCTTGCCCCAGTGTAGGGGAATGCTAGGATATTGAGGTGGGAGTGGGTGGGTGGGAGTGGGAGCATCTTCACAGAAGCAGGGGGACGGGGCATGGGAAAGGGGGGAAAAGGGATAACATTTGAAATGATAAAATATCCAATAAAAATAAGTAAAAGAAAAAAGGCACATTAAAAAATGTTAAAATGGGGAAGACCCAGAAATAGTTTTAATAAATAAGGACTTGCATTGAGGGTTAAAATGGATGGATGCTTCCAGAATGACAATAAAAGCTAGAGAGGCTATACAAGTTACAAAGGCCTAAGTTCCTAGAAACTCTAAGGCCAAAGTTCAATCAAACTACTTGTTAGAGTCATTGATCTGCCTTTGATAACAGTTACAAGGACTGACTTAAGAAACAAAAATGTATATCTCATCAAAGACTATTTAAAAGTGTTTGGTTTTGCTAAGCTTTGTCTAAGTATTACGTAGTAGCTAAAAGAAACAGACCGGTGAAGCTGACCTTCTAAGTGTCTTGCAACTATATGTGGAGGCCTATGTTAACAGAGTCAAGAGGGATCAAAAGATACAGTCCTTCGCCCACTGCCCTCTGTGGTAGTTTGAATAGTAATGGGTCCATTCCACAGGCTTCTCTATTTGAATGTTTAGTCATGGGGGGGGGGGAGTGGTACTAGTTGAGAAGGATCAAGAAATATGTTCTTGTTAGGGTAGGCATGTCCTTGTCGGAGGAAGTGTGTCACTGGGTGTGGGCTTTGAGGTTTCAAGGGCCCAAGCCAGGTCCAGGGTCTTTCTCTCTCTGTCTGCTACCTTCACATGTGGAAGCAGAACCCTCAGCTCCCTCTCCAGCACCATGTCAGCTGTATATTGCCATTTTCCTTAACATGAGGATAATGGACTAAACCTCTGGACCTCTGAGCAAGCCCTAACTAAATATTTCTGCTATAAGAGTTGCAATGGTCATGGTGTCTCTTCACAACAACAGAACAGGGTCAAGAAGCTCTCAGGAAATTGCGGAACATCTCTCCAAATATCTTGTGAGGACATTAACGGCTCTTTTGTTTAGGGAGGCCATGGAGACCTGGGTGGTCTCTAACCAGTGTCTTCGGTAGTTCCAATAAAACAGGAAAGCTATTAATTTTGGTTAAATACATGGTCTTAAATACTCAGCAAAAAAAAACATAACCAAAAATTATTGTTATGTTTCATGAACAGTCTAAGGGATCAAATTCCCTACACAACAAACCCAAATGGGATATTAGTATCAAAATATATCTAAATATATCTCTCTGTAATGATTCTCCTCTTGATAAAGATGCTGTCCAGATACAAGACTTTAGACTTTGGCTTCATCCAGCATTCCAGTGTTTGCCCATAGACAAGAGACAGACTATTGCTTTAACTGAAGAATCAAACGATGGTTAAATATCTTCTCTCTGCCTTTCTAGAGGGACCTCACATTGTGATTTTAGACACTCCCACCACTATCACAAGTGCCTGACAGAACCTCTTGGGTTTACAAATCAAGCCTTAGAGGACAAAGGGAGAATGAGGAGGACTAATGGATGGACACTCTGGTGACATTATCAAGAGACCTCGTGGACCTTGATGTGGAACTTTCTTAAGAGCCTCTGTCTGTCTTCTCCTGGTTCTCTGCTAATTACTCTTGCCTCACTCCTCCCTCACCTCTTTCTCTGGGCACCAGTCAAGGATTTCCATTTTTCCCCACATTGAATGTTATATGAAGAAAACTACTAATAGAGTCTTTTAGATAACACCACTGGAGGGGACCATGACTACCTCAACAGATGTCCCCATACAAATTGATCACTACCCAAGTGTCATAAAAGCAGTCAGGGATATCTCTTCAGAGTAAATAATGAGAACAATAAGTAATTATTGGCTAGGAAGTTTACGTTGAAAAGATCCCAAAGAAAAGTAGACCATTCCTTTCTTGGCTAAAATCCAGAAATGTCCTCAGACATTTTATTTTACTGTGATAAAATACCCGAGGCTAGGTGCCACATAAGAAAGAGGTTTATTAGCTCATGATTCTGGAGATTCGAGCGCATAGCTCTGCTGTAAAGCTCATTTTAGATCAGTGGTTCTCAGCCTGTGGGTCACAGTCCCACGATCCCTCTGGGACCATATATCAGATATTTACAGTATGATTCCTAACAGTAGCAAAAGTACAGTTATGAAGTAGCAATGACATCATTTTATGCAAGAGACCACCTGGTAGGGTAGAGAGCACAGGACCAGGTCTGCTGTGCTCCTCAAGAGACACAAGCCTATCCCTCCTGAGAGTAGCACCCTCCCACCAGACCCACCTCTTAAGGGCGCCACTACCCAAACACGACCATACTGGACACCAAACTTGGGTCTTCAGGCTCTATAGGAAGACCTTACCTTACACATTCCATCAGCCCAATATTGTTTTAGAAAAAAATCTTTGAAAATAGAAACTTTGTAGTGAGGCACAAAGGCAGAACATTGTAAGCTCGAGCTCCTGTCTGTCTATTATATAGTTTATATTCGCTTTTAATTCACTGCTATTTCTTTGGTGCCGTGTTTATAAATTTTATTTATTTATTTTAGACAGAGGCTTTGGCTGGTTTAGAACTCACTATGAAGCTCAGGCTGTTCTCCAACTCCTGGCAGTCCTCTGTCTCAGCCTCCTAATCGCAGTTGAGATCATGGGCACGATGTGCCACACCCAAATAAACTTTATCCTTAACAAACAAAATCCCATCTTTATCATTTGGCTTAAAAAGAGGAAATTGTAAAGCACTGTGTGGTTAAACTTTGGACGAATTATGTTAAATGAAGGAAGCACGAAAAGGATAAATCACTCCTCACTTCTGAGAGGTACTTAGGGGAAGGATTATCTTTTGCCTTGAAACTGCTGTGCCTAGTTTCTACTGACAGGAGCTTTGGACAGGTCAGGGTGTGTAGGATTGTGCCGCTGGCACAGCTACCACAAAGAGAAGAGATTCCACATCTAAAGTGACGGTAGAAGAAATTCATTCTATAAAGCTAAGGATGAAGGGCTGGAGAGATGGCATGGCGGTAAGCTACATGCTTTCCTTGCAGAGGACCTGAGGTTGGAGTTTGGTTCCCACCACCCACAGCCAGTGGCTCAGGGCTACTTACAGCCCCAGGGGATCTGATACCCTCTTCTGGCCTCTGGGAGCACCTGAACTCTCAGGCACATGACCATACACATACACATATACAAATAATCAAAAATAAAATCTCTTTGGACGATCACACTCACCAGACTAAAACCCTGTTCTGTACTTAGGAGCAGTGCAGTCTTCCAGTCGCCTCTAAGAACCTTGGTTCTGGGATTGTCTTTGAGAAAACTACTGCTGTTCTATGAAATATTATTCCCTTCCCAAGAAGGCTGTTAGAAACAGAATGGTGCCCCCAACACCCTGTGAATTTACCTCCTTTCAGCTTCCCCTTCATCTGGGAACTAGGAGAAACCAGAAGAGCATCTGCCTTCCAGAACTGGTTTAAAGAGCAGCGAGGCCCAGCATGGGTGTGGCGGCCACCTTGGGCTTACACTCATATGGCTGTCAGCGGTCTCCAGGCAGGCTCTGGGCACATGGGATCCCAGACCTGGCAGGGGTCTGTGAGGGGAGACTGTTTGCATAATGCCCAGGCATTCTTCTCCCCCCACCTTATTCTCATTCTAAGTGGTGGACTGTCCCAGACTATAAGCCAGCCTATGCTACAACAGATTAAGACAGTGGCCAACGAGTCCCCATCTCGCATCCATTAAGTCAGACACCGAAGAGAGAGGCTCTTCACCATGCTAACCGCCTTTCGAAAAAAGGCGTGAAAGTTCAGAAAACAATTGTTTATTTAAAAAGATAATAATCTGTGTTAGTAAAAAGTTTACTATTTATTGTTTTTAATTAATTAACATTACTAAGATTTTTTTTTCAGTTTTAAATCCTAATCTAGTAAATACAGAATACACAACTCAGGCAAATGGATTATTTTGGGCCTCACCTGTCTAAAGACCAAACTGTCACAGAGTCAGTATTATATTACACTTTATTACCCCATTGTCTGTGTGTCTATCTCCCGGCAAGCTGTGAATTCTTGGGACATAATTCTTTTAGCCCCTTTCTTTCCTTTTCCCATCTAGCCTCCTTTTCTTTCTCTTCCTTTTCTTAAACCCCCCTCCCCTCCCCATCCCCCACTCCATCGGCTGGCAGTCTCCTACACACACAGCACTTGATACAATAAACAAAGGAAAAGGAGCAGCTGCTGTCCTCTCGGGCTCAGTGTGCGCTCTGCACTGTGTATATCTGGCTGGACCCTCGCCTGCCTCCACCATCATGTATGTCTACTGTATACATGCTATTAACCACACGCTCTGCCACTGCCTGGAGTTCTAGATGCCTCTGCGATTGTCACATTGTCACCTGGAGCAACTTTTACTTGGCTGAATGAGAGAACGTGCTCTTATATTAATGTGAATTTAGTCCTCATCCAGAACATACGGCCTGTGCAGCTCAGGGGTGAGAGAAAAGGTGCCTCGCAATACCTCTGAAGGAATGAGGAGGTCACACATGTTCACATGATAACAATATTATAAAACCTGAAGAGAGGAATAAATAACATCTCCAAATGTGTGCTTCTTCCGATTTTTCCTACTTGAAGAATTAAGTCTACTAGCAGTGCTACACTTGAACACCCCTCCCGTGTCTCGTGACCCCATCGACACCTTTCCGTGAAGCTGCATGCTTATCCAGTGTCATTTCTAAATGTAGCGTGGACTGTACAGTTGGCAGCTCATTCTTCTCATCTGACAGGGCTACATCATATGAGGCCTCTTGGAAGACTGGAGCAGTGAACTCTGAACCTTCGCTCCTAAACAGACACAGTGTAAGGTTTCTATGAGCCTCTGGCCACGTGCTCAGGTTTCCTATTCATGGCTCTAAACCTCTTTTCACCTACATTTCTGCTTAAATACCATAAAATTGAAATTAAACATGTACATTTATATTAATCGATTAACATTAAATCCATGGTCCAATGACTCGTGGCGTTTAACATGTATAGTTCCCTGAAAATAGGTATTTTATGAGGCACCATAGTTCTGTTCTGTGTGGTGGGAAAAGTAGTAAAGCCATCGTGTCTGACGTGAACACCAGGGTGTTTACATTGTGTTTAGGCCTACCTGAGCTCCAAGGAAATGTTTTGTGCCTGATTGGTATTTGTTTTCTGAGATTTATGGACCTGTATTTCTGAAGGAACTTTATGGCCCGCATAGGACTTCAGTTAGGGGACATTCCCAGCAAACCTGGAATTCTTGTATTACTGAGCACTACACAATACCGCACAAGTGTTGTGCAATGAGGACAGAAGTGTGCGGCCACGTGGTCCTTAAGATAGCACACACATCCGATCAGAGGCTGCGGTATGAGAAACTTGACTTGCTCTAAAAATAACATCTGCATAACAATCAATAAATATGCTTCTGCAAAGCTGCTCTGGGCTCGTTCCACCTGAGACCATCCCCCTGCTGCTGCAAAGGCTTCCTTACGTCCTCAAGTGTCTATCTTTGGCTGTCCCTCGTAACTCCGATAACCATCAGGTCTGGGATACAACCCTGAAGCCCTGCTGTTAAGATGATGGCTCGCTGAGGTTTAGGACATTGGCATCGTGATGTCCTTCCTCAGAGGTGAGCGGCTCACTCTACCACACGCCATGTTCTGCCGCAATGTGGGCCTGACAGCTGACCAACTCAGGCTGGAATGTGATTACCTGAGTACGATATTGTACGGAAGGTTGACGGATCTCTTGTGAGACTGGGTTAGTTCTCGTAGAAGTGTATTAGTTTTGACTCATGAGTTACTATACCAGGAAGACATCTACCCGCAGCAGGGAGCCTAAGTAAGAACGTAGAGCTCCCCTCTGCCCCACATTGGTCGAGAGTGTGTCACACACTCAGATGTTTGCAGTTCTGTGCTTCTCTGTGAACTCGATCACAAGAGTACCAGGAGTGTTGATTTGGCCTAAGAATAAACTCTACTTGCCAAGTAAATTTGTAAACACAGTGTTAGTGGAGAAGGAGGAGTCACTGTATTTTCCAGTTATTGGGCAAATAAGCTGTTTTCTTCTTTCTTTCTTAAAGTGTTGATCATAAAGCTCCTTCCGGGAGCTGCATTCCCTTGGGAACTCGTGGGAGACTTACAGCTTTGATGAAGCCTACTTAATTGTGCTAGTTCTTGGAGCAGCCCATAATAGTTCTTCCAGATCCACATGTATTTATTAATCAGCTTTCTGTTACTGCAACAAATGTTTGAGATAAAGAACTTACAAAGAGAAAAGGTTTATCCTGGCTCAAAGTTTTGGAGAAGTTCAGTCCATGATCAATTGGCTATTGCTTTGGGGCCTGTGGTAAGTCAGATCACCACGACCAGAGTGTGTGGTAAAGCAAGCAGCTCGGCTCACCTCAAGAGAAAGGACCACACTGGCCTCTATAATCCCAAGAAAACGCTGTCAATGGCCTAAACCTGTCACTCACCCCACATTTTCCAAGCTCCACCTCCTCCCAATAGCACCAAGCCTTTTAACACAAGGGGAGCGGCATCCCAGATCCAGGCTGCAGAGCTTTGATAGCTGATTGGCAGCATCAGATTCACCTGGGGGCTACTTAGATGGCTGCCACACCAAGTATCCAGACCCTGGTTTTAGATGAAACCCCCATCAATTCCTATGCACATTAAAATCTGAGCTTTGCTATAAACCAAGGAGTCTCAGACTTTAGCATGCACCAGTCGCCACTAGTCAGCTTGTTAAACACAGATGCCGGGACCTGCTGCCAGCGTTTCTGATGGCAGAAGTGAAGTAGGCCTGGAATTTGCATTTCTGACAAGTTCCTGGGTAATGCAGATGACATTGGACACTAGGAGACTTCTCTGAAGCACACTTTGGCTGGTTCATGGTAAGAACCAATGCTGTAAAGGTGCTAATGCATATTTGTGGGCAAAAGAGCAGGGGAAATAAGTTATAAGTAGTCTATAAACTTCCGAAAGAAAATCTTCTCGCTTTGGACCTAGATCAAGCTAACGAGACAGAGAAGATCTGTCTCCTGACAGGGGCAGGTAATATGGAAGGGCCAACTGAGAAACGCAAGAGAACAAAATTGTGTTTATTTCTTCTTATTTAGACACGTGCCATGAGAGAAACTATCACATACTAACTGAAAAACATTGTCATTTGTTTCATCAACTATACTTTACAATTATATACAGGAGGTAATCTGAGGGATTTTCTAGGAAAAGTACTCTCTTTTCCTCAGCCTTTTATGTGTTTTCCTGGTTTCTGACAAACCCTTGGCTAGTACTACTGAGGAAGAGACCAGATATTTCTTAGAAGCTCGCACAGAATCCGGTCCAGAGCATGGTTTACTGAAATGCATGGTTTCTCAGCATAGTAAAATCTCTGGGTATAAGCTATTTTAGGTAAGTCACCATCATAAATTCATATTACTCATGAGCATGGCATGACTTGGATGTAAAGTCGTCTCCTGCACAGGCACTGCCGTGGAGTGGTTCTCTCCTACGGTCCCTTAGTCTCCTGCACAGGCGCTGCCATGGAGTGGTTCTCTCCTTCGGTCCCTTAGTCTCCTGCACAGGCGCTGCCATGGAGTGGTTCTGTCCTGTAACTCGCTTTGCTCTACAGTGATACTGAGATACTAAATATCATCCCCTTCCTTCTTTTCCTGTTTTGTATTTTGTGTGGATGGTGTGTGTGTGTGTGTGTGTGTGTGTGTTGGCATGTATATGGACACACGTGTGTGCAAGTGGAAGCCAGAAGATGACAATAGGTATCTTCCCCAATCACCGAATCCCACCTTAGATATTGAATTATGCTTGCTGCTCCCACTTTTTAATTTTAATTAAATGTTTTTGAGGCAAGTTCTCTCTCTGTATCCTTGGGCGGCCAGGAACTCAAAGAGACTGGCTTACCTCTGCTTCCCAAGTGCTGCAATTAAAGGCAGTGCCAGCACACCTGGCTGAGGTAGGACCTTAATATTCAGTCCTGAGCTCATGGCTGCCGGTAGTCTAGCTAGTTAGTTTGCCAGGGGTCTTCCCTTCCTAAACACTGGAATTAGAGGTGTTTTGTGGGTGCTGTGGGTTTGAACTTTGGTTCTTATGTCTGAGTGCCCATGAACCTTATCACCAGCCTTACTAGACCACAGCGTATCTCCCACTGAGCACCTTATCTGAATATTCCCAGCAAAACAAAGAGCCTCCTAGGCTGGTTTTTTGTCCTGCTTCTTTATGGTCTATCATGACAGCTGAAGCTGCTGGGACAATGGCTCCAAACTGACCAGAGGGGAGCTGATTACTCTGCCATTGTTAGCATGCGGAGTCTAAGCTGACCACTCCACTAAGGCTGTTTCACTACTTGCCTGTAAAGCTCACACACTTTGCAGCTTCCTGATTGTAAGCAGTTCTAAGTGTATCAGCAGAGTAGGAATCCTATGGTGACTCCTGGAGAGGCCCAGCAAGCAGCTGGCACTGGCCCCTTCTTTTCAGCACTGTTGATGTTCTGGATAGCACCAACCAGGATACTCATTAGACAGAGGGAGAAAGAGAGAGGGAAAGGCTGGTCCAGGACATTTAGAAGCTCAGTGGACGGTCTCTGCTTTCAAAATCACCCCATGAACTTTTAGTTAGTAGGAATGAAACACACCAAAATCCTGATCAACCGTGTAAGATCCAGTGGAAAGAAATCTTACATAGGCTGGGGATGCCGTTCAGTGACAACAAGCATTTGCCTGGCACACACAAGGCCTTTGGTTTAATACCAAGCAACACACACACACACACACACACACACACACACACACGCACCTTATTGCTAATATAGATACTCCCTCCCCCTTGCCCCCCTAGAACTCATCCTCCTGCCTCCACCTCTCCAGTGCTGGAATTATGTGCCACCACAGCAGTCTGTGGGACTGGAACCTGGGCTTCATGCAAACTGGGCAAGCACTCTATCAACTGAGCTGTATCCCCAGCACCATCCTTGTCTCTGAGCCGGGGCCATATGTCTCCTTATGTTCCCCAGGATGGGCTCTCACTCAAGCGATAGCCACCTACACTTTCCTGAGGAATATAATGTAAATAAACTATGCTCAAAGAAGAGCAGAGAATGGTGATTGAAAAAAAAATCCTGAATGACCAAAATCATAGCAAAAGCCAGCAAAGCCCCACGATTGTGTTTCTTTCTCCAAGACGTCTCTGGGAGTACTTAAAGGCATAGCTTCAAAAATTAGCACAAGCAACATAAAACAAATGTTCAGTTTTTTTTTTTCCTCATAGATGAACAGATGGAAGGGATTCGACTCGAGAGAAAGGAAGGTGGGGGTAGGGAGAATACAGCAAAATAGTGAAATCTGTCTTCGTATCGGTTCTGAAGCCTTCCCAGCTGCACCGTCATGTGGGCATTTCCCAGAAGTTGCTCTGCCCAACAAAATGAAAGGGAGCCTAGGACTGAGGTGTGGAAGTCACACTCTGAAAAGCTGTGGGTCCGGTGCAGATGTCTGTCTTCAATATGCATCTGCACTTAAATCTGTCGTGATACGGCAAATGATTGCTGTGTGATTAATAAAATGCTTACTCTTACTTCAGTCACGAGGTTATTTTCTCTGGAGAATGCGATCCGGCTTGTGCGGTGTTCTCTGGCGCTTTATCGAATTAGACTCAGTTACCCACGGCTCTCCACGCCTGCAGATAGTCTAATGGAGCCCATTAATGCAGGCCTGCCAGCAGCTAACAATGCAGGCCCGTGCCTGGGGGTAGTAAGACGCCTCTGTGGACTTATTTTGCAAATCAATCCCTCTTAGTAATAGCAACTGTGACAGTCCCCTTCAGGACTCTAAAACAGAATCTTTTTCAGTCTGGATCCTGCAGCGACTTCCCCCAGTTTCAGGTGAGAACTGCAGTCCCGGCTGCCATCAGCCTCCTTGATTCAGCCACGGTCTCCTTGGCCTCTGTTCTCCACACCTTTTATCATTTTCCCCTCTCCTTCCTCCTCAGCCATTTCTTCAGCCCTACACCCCAATCAACTCAATCTTTTCTTCTCCAACCTTTCTGAAGCCATAATTTCACGAAATTGCCTTAGAACTGCCAGTTCCACCCCTGCCCCGGTCCAGGAAGTCACTGGAGACAAGCAACTGCAGAAAGCCTAAATTGTTTTCCCTTAGATTTTTAAACAATTAATATTGGATCTTGGGCACTTTCTGAGGGTTGCCTTGCAACACACAATTGGGTTTTGAAAGAAGACAGCTTTTCATCACACTGTCACACAGAGAAATAATGGTATTAAAGGGAGTTGACGCACAAAATCCTTACAGCTGTAAGAGTAGACAGCACAGCCTGGCATAGACCATACACTTGCAGTCCCAGTACCTGGGCGGTGGGGGAGCAGGAATTCAAGGTCACCACAGCCCCAGCGTGATTTTGAAACCACCCTTAGCTAAATGGGCATCAGGAAGGTGGAGATCTAACTGGTTTAGAGGAAGTCCTGGGCAGGTCTGAGATTTACTGACCCTCTTTGTCCTGCTCTACCTGAGATGCTCAAGACAGCCCGCCAGCTGCAGCCACTTCCCATGGAAGTGCTACTAAAGCCGTGTGAAAGGGCTAGAGTGAACGGGAGCAGATTGCCTCAGAAACGGCCATATGCCGGGTAGATGTCGGTCATCACGGCCAGGGTCCTACACTGTCAGAAGTAGAGGGTCAGCTGACTCTTAGACGTTCCGCTTTTATCTCATGGATTAAAATGGACCCAGAGGAGAAAGGCACCAGGAGGGCGACTGCATCTCTGAGAATGGTCAGAGCCCATGCAGGCCTTCCTACGTCGTGACTTGGGTCTTAGCACAGATAAGCAAAAAGGTATGCTTGTCTTTAAAAACCCGTCTTAGAAAGGACACGCGAGTCATGAGAGAGGGTGTAAAGCTAATAGGTTTTTCCAGTTTTAACTCTGCCGTGGGGTTTTTCTTTTCTCTCCTCTCTCTTTCTGTAGATAAGTTCATCAAAGTGTACGTGGTGGCAAAAGGGTAACATCCAAAGCAAAGTTCTACAGCTTCAGCATGGCTGCTCTGACTGCACAGAAATTCATGGAATACCCAGACTCTGGGTCTAGACCAGTCAACTTAGCTGCTTCATGCTTACATGTGCAAGTTCTTTACCATGAAGTGGTTGTTCTTACTTTTTAATGTAAGCAGTTATTGAGATAAAAGAAGGCAGGGAATGTTTCAAGGTAGTGTGCATGTGAAACTCAGACTGATGTGGAAAAACTGAAAGATGCTTAAGTGCGGCTCCAACTGACTCCACCAGTGCTGCTCGGCCTGATGCATCTGGGATCACCACCCGCATTAACCTTGACCTGAGGCACTGATCCCCAGGGCTGATGCTATGAGAACACTCCTCTCTCTCTCTCTCTCTCTCTCTCTCTCTCTCTCACACACACACACACACACACACACATACACACACACACACTCACACACACACACTCTCTCACAGATACATAAATACTCACAGACCTCTCTTTTTCAACTCTCTCTCTCTCTGTGTCTGCCTTCTGAGAAACCACCACTGCCTCCCTCATCTAAACCACGCTTTGCAATATACAGTATTTATGGGGTGCCGAGTGTTGAGTACAGAATGATGAACTGAGGGTTCCAGCTCAGGGCAGCCAACGCCTCCCCTCCTTCCCCCCTCCCCTTTCCCTCTTTCCCTTCCGACTTAGCCAATGTTTACTGGATCTTTAAGGTCTTTGAAGAGTTAATACCTGAAGAACAATTCAACTAGAAAAGATAACTTCTTTTCCTTTCCGTTACCCCACTACGCTCTAGTCCCTTCCCATGTTTACTTTTCTCCTTGAAAACATTTATCAGTAAATGGGTTGTCCATTTGCTGCTTGTCTCCTTCTGTTGGAGTAAAGTAAGCCCCAAGAGGGCAAGTCTTTTTGTCTCCTTTATGCTCTGCCATGTATTAGTTCCCCAGACACATACTAGACGGCCAGTCATTAAATAGGTGCTGATCAAATAAATGAAGAATGAAAGACCACACCGCTATGCCTGCCAACCCTTGGCCCATTCTTTTCTATCATGGTTTCTCTACTGCCCACTTCAATCGTCCTCTCCAGCCCAGCATATGAGCCCTTGATCTTCTTAGGGCTTTTCTTGTTAACTACACGGAGCCCCGCAGCCTGGGCTCCATGCTCACCTACAACATGATAATCCTCGTCAGCTTCACCCTCTCATCTTCCCCTGTACCTGCTGTGCCAGCCCCTCAACCGTGCAGCCCACAATGGCTTATTTTACTCTTTGTCCAGCCCAAAGCAGGATTAGAAAAGACCTGTAACTCATGCTAGATTAGATCAGTACAAATTCACACTACTACCCAATTCAAAATCTGCAGCACATGAAGGAAAGATTGGGCAGGAAAACTGAATTTGAACATTGAGTCCTACATGTATTCTCTGGTTTCTTTGGTTGAGTCGGCAGCCTTCTGTCTCAGATGCAGAATGAGAACAGTATACACTTTGTATTATGAGGATTATATTTAAATGAAATACACACAGAAGCTCTGAAGAGGTTTATAACCACGTGCAAAGTGCTAAATAAATGCTCACACGCCCCTGTGGCAATGCCTCTCCTATGGCTAAGAGCCCTGCTCTCTAGTATGAGTAGCCTTGGGTGTATCGCTCCTCCTGTGCATGTCAGAATTCTGTTTTCACTCATCTTCTGTCCTTACCCAGAAGTAGCGCGCCTCTCCTTTTCCTAAGACTAACCCCAAAATGACCCACACAAATCACTTTCAACCCTGTCTACATATAGCAGGGGAGCTTTCAAAAGTTCAGGTGATGGGCTGGAGAGATGGCTCAGCGGTTAAGAGCACCCGAATTACTCTTCCAGAGGTCCTGAGTTCAATTCCCAGCAACCACATGGTGGCTCACAACCATCTGTAAGGAGATCTGATGCCCTCTTCTGGTGTATCTGAAGACAGCTACAGTGTACTTATATATAATAAATGAATAAATCTTAAAAAAAAAAAAGTTCAGGTGACTAAGCTGTGTCTAGGCCAGTTAAATATGAGTGTCCAGGAATAGAAGCATTGCATCTGGTCTGTCCGGTGCGTTGTTTCACGAGACAGGCTCTCCTGCAGCTATGGCTGGCGTCAAACTCACTCTGGCTAAGGATGGCCTTGAGTACCTCATTTCTCTGCCTCTACCTCCCATGTAGGATTACGGGGTAGGCCATCACAGGCAGCAGTATTTTGTTGCTGAAAGTTCCCTGACAGAATGGCACAAGGAGAAAGAGTATGCTTTTAAACCAACAGTCCTGAACACCTGGATAGCCACATTCTAAAGCGATGTTCAATCCCTTTCTCATGTCATGTTGAAAACTTAACTGAACTTTGAGCTAAAAATACAAACTGTCTAGATGCAAACACAGGGATGGACCTTAATGGCCTTGTTAGGGAACACTGCCTTTGACAAAGGTCAAAAGCACAAAGGAAGGATAAAAAGAAACTGAACTTCATAAAAACTTGGGTTTTCATACTCAACACCAAGAAAAAGGCAGTCCATGGCCTAGGAGAAAGGACAAATCACTGAGCTCTACCCAGCTTATATCCTGAGAACAGAAAGGACTCTCATAAATCAATAATAAAAGCATAGGTGATTAATTTTAATATATGCAAAGGGTCTGAACAAACATTTCTCTAGATAGACATATGACCAGTAAACACCTCAAAGATGCTCAACATCCTTAGCCCCTAGAGATGTCAACAAAGGCACAAGGAGAGGCAACTTCAGATGACTAGGGGGATGCTCAAGACACAAGCGGTAACAGCTGCTGCTTCCCAGCACATGGAGAGGTTTGAACTCTCGTGTGTTGCTGACAGTAATGTGCTGTCAACTTAGAAAGCAGTTCAGCATTTCCTCAAACATTCACTGTACGGTTATCGCATGACCCGCCATTTCTATCCCAGGAGAAGTGGAAAGATAGGCAAACCGTATACGTGAATATAAATAGCAGTGGGATTCTCAGTAGCTGAAATAGAACTAGCCCATGTCACACATGGACAGAGAAGTGCGGCGATCTGACTATGTACAAAGTACATATCATCGGCAGCATAAAGAGATGAAGTACTGGTGTTTTACGTAAATCAAGGATGAACTTTGGAAAAAGTGGGAAAAGCCAATTACAAAGGACGATGAGTCATATGATTTCACCTATAAGAAATCTCCAGACTAAGCAAAGAGACATAAGAAGGGAGGTCGACTGGTGGCTGTCTGGTGCTGGAGGATGATGATGATGAGAAATGAGCTCGGCCCGCTGATGGCTGTACGGTTGCTTTTCTGTGATAGTGAAAATATTCTAAAGTTGACTGTGGTCATGGTGAACATATGAAAAACCACCCAGCAGAGAAAAAGAAGGGGGAAGGATGGAAAAGAGAAGGGGAGGGAAAGAGAAAAATCATGTAGTGAATTCTAATGTTAGAGTCAATGTCTAATTTACCGTCTAGATTTCTTGGGAGTAAAAATCGCATTTTCTAAAACCTTGACTCTTTCCCTTTTTCCCCCAAATAATACCTGACATAGCAGGAGTGTGGAGTGATGTCCTTTGAATAACTTTTTTCCTCTTCAGCCAGCAATGTTCCTAGGCAATGCTCTTTAAAGTTAACAGAGAATACAAGTGTCAGGCCGCACTACCTGGGAGAGTGGAGCCTCTTGGCTATCTGGGGTCACGTGAGCTCCTCATGTGGCTACTGAGCTGTGGCACCCAGGGGAAGGCAAGCAGACAGTGCAAACCAAGCTCCAGGTCGAGCCACCCAAGGCTGGCTGTTGTGTTACACATCCGTGATGTGGCCTCTTGCCCTTGGGAACTACTTTGTCACCAGCTCTCCAGGACACAGCTTTGGTCTGATTGACTTTGTTTCCTAAATAAATTAATTCCTACTCCTGGAGTAGTTTCAACGTTTAGACAGAAAGGCATCTGTTGATAATCGCTGATACACAGCATTTTATTGTTTGATATTAAACAATTAAGAGTTATTGTTTTATCCCACAAGTACGCTATTACATGAAAATAAATATAATCTGGAATACAGGCTCTAGGAGTGGGGACAGTGGGATCCAGACTCACTCTGTGCCACAGAGGGACAGTTTTACTTCACTCCACCTAAGTGCAGGCTAAGTTTTTTTCCTGGAAATAAAACTCTGATTTAATAAACTATGCATAAAAGTGGAGTCTAATGAATATTTCTCAAAATGCTTTGAATATATAAACAATGTTTTAAAAGGTTAAGGATTTGGTCTTCTGGTAGACTTCAACAGTTTAATGTATCTTTGGAAATGCTTTCAACAGAGTCTTGGAAGGATACAGAACAGAAAATGCTGCAATATATTGAGGTATTTTAAAATATAGGGAATTATATCTAAAATAGTATTGAATATGTTGAACTAAGCAAATAAAACAACAAAACATAAAACTACCATTGTCTGGGCAATAGGCAGAGGGTTCCCTTCTACAGTTCTAGGGCATGAAAATACACAGAAAACAAAAACAAAACCAAAAACAAACAAAAAAATTGACAGCATACATACAAGGTTAATTTGAGAAAGAAAATAAAATATTTCAGCTTCAGGTATAATAATTTTTTTAAATGCATGTTCATTTGGAAGATTAAGAATAACCCTTCCCCCAAACTAATCCACGAAGGAATGATCTGGAAATAGGGACAACGACTTAGAACCTCTGCTTAGAAGAGAAACTCAAAATGAAGCATCGATTACACAAAGTGACTAAGACATGGCTGAGTGACAAGAAATGATGGCTCTCCCCCACCCCAGAAGGAACATCAAATGTGTGTCTCAGAGCAGTACATCAGTTGCTCAAAGTTGGGAAGTGCAGTTAGGTCACCTGCGCTCCGGGACCACCCTGGACAGAACATGACAGTGCCACATCCGTTTTCTTGAATGTCACACCTTTCCTCAAAATAAACCGGAGCATTGGAAAACAACCACAGGTATGTCTGGCTGAAACGATGAACAAATTATCAAACCAACTTTACATGTGGAAGGCATCAGAACTTTCCTCTATCTCCAAAACACAGTGGCGTACACTCTTCTATTGGAAGTTCGCCTTAGAAAACTACCCAGTTACATTTCCTTACAATACAATTCTGGAACACGGGGAGAAATAACATCACTAGCAATCTTTAAAAATATATCCTTACAATTTAAGGATAATTCCTGTTTAGCCTTCACTGCAGATTTTTTAGTATAAAAATAATATATAAAAATAGCAAATATATCCAAATGCTCTCTCTCATCATAAAGGCTTTGGAAAAAACGGTCGAACGGGAAGTATTTATCTTCCCGTATTGCAAACGCGAGATATTGGCTGCTCCAGGATTAGGAAACAAAGGCAAGGTGAAGGGTGAGACATGGCAGAAAGGACAGCCGCTCGGCAGACAAGTGCTGGGCAAGTGGGTCTCTCTGGCCCCACTTTCTGCAGCTCCTTCCTGGTATCCTCCCAGGCTCCCCGACAACACATCCACATCCTCTGGAAGGGAGCTGCATCTCCCTTTAAGACAAACCAAGCGAGCATCCCAAGGTAACGTGCAGAGCCGTAATCAAAAAATGTCCAGGTCTAGCAGGCAGACAGGCGAAGAAATAACCAGCTGTCAGTAGCTGAGCCGGGCCGGGATTGTGGGGTGGGGGCGGTTCAGGTTTCCTACGGGCTTTTTCTATCTCTTTCACCTTAGCGCTCCCCCCAGTAACATCAGTTTTCTACTAAGCTTAAAGCACAAATAAATTCCCCGTCTGTCCTTGTGAGATACACGCTGACGAAACAGAAAACGAGTGTAATACTCACGACAATGAAGAATTCCTACACATGCTGTTCCATTTTCTTGCTTTAAAAAGATGGAAGGTTAATCTAAAGAGCCTTGCAGAATCGGAAAAATAAGGGGGAGGGGATTCTACCCACACAATCCTCTGGCCCACCGCAAAGGAGCTCAAAGCTTGCTGACGTCACACATTCATGAATGGATGTAAATTGGGCTGGTTTAGGATTCCGCACAGACTTAGTGGCTGTGCGTGCTGTGAAGGAAGAGGTGGGGGGGAGAAGAGGGAGGGCCCTGAGTATACCCAGCCAATAGGCTTCAGGCAGGTATGGCCAGCCCTCTTTTAGAAAGAATCTGGTCACAGAATAAACAGAGCCCGCCAATCAGACATCTATCACGGCCTTAAACCAGACCAGCAGAGCTGCAGCAGAGAGAGAGAGAGAGGAGAGAGGAGAGAGGAGAGAGGAGAGAGGAGAGAGGAGAGAGGAGAGAGGAGAGAGGAGAGAGGAGAGAGGAGAGAGGAGAGAGGAGAGAGGAGAGAGAGAGAGAGAGAGAGAGAGAGAGAGAGAGAAGAGAGAGAGAGAGAACACTCGAGCGAGCTGTGACAGTCATAAACACATTGTTCTTGCTATTGATTGAAGGAGGCCAAGTAGAATTTAGAAGGATCGATGCTCCCAAAGATAAAATATTTTTTTTATTCACTAGAGCTATTAGAGTGATTTCCTATAACCCTGACTTGATGTTTAGTAATGAAAAGAAATCAAGGTCAGAGAATTTGTTTCTAAGATTGGTGACAGATCACTAAGCATATATCCCACAACACAACTTGAAACACCAAAAATAACAGGGCAAGGGTGCATGCAGCTTTCTAAGACGAATTACATAAGCTGTATTTCTTTCATCACAATGTGTTCCTGACTTTTGTGATGCAGCGAAAGTGGGAGGAGAAGGGTAATCTACGGTTAGATTTAAGTAAGGGAGACATTCCCTCATTGGTTTTATTCAATGTCTGATATTCAGCTAAGACAAGGCTCTAAAAGGACTCTTAAAATTTTAGCAGCAAAAACAACCGTGTTCGCTCACTAACTAGGCTCATGACAGACAATTCTTTACTCCTTAAGTCTTTAAATGTTATAGTAAAATAGGAGCTAATGCAACAGACCATCTTCTCCCCAACACTTTGCCTTACAAACACCAATACTTTCCAAACAGAGATCATCATTCTTTGTATTTGTAAAATGGTCTCAAATCTTTGAGCCCCAGTAAGAACAGAAATGCTCACTATAAGGCCTCTTGTGAAACGTGGTGCTCAGAGAAGGGAAAGTGTCGTTTGTTATGGAAACTTTCCGCTACTGTTTTATGTGAGGACTAGACTCCGACGGCATAGAGGCGACAGACCTCTGTAAAGAAGTTTGAAGACTTACTATTACTATTACTGTGGCAAAGATGGACCACGGAAGCTTATCTATCAAGTTAGGATTGCCCCTGGGTACTACAGTGTAGAAATGGTGCTGGCAGGCCCTGTGTGCACCACAAAGACTATGCCAAATATCCAAGACACCAAGCTTACTTACGAATCATTCCACGGGAAGAAGGGGAAGAGGATGCACGCCCATTCTCTGGATTCACTGTGCTCTGTGTCAGTAAGGTTAGTGAACTAGCACACCAAGCTATGTGTATTAAATTACACGTGACTTTGCATGTAACTCTGTCTGAATAAAGCTGTCTTAAAAGCCAGCTGGCTGTGCTCTAGAAGCTGCCACAATCATAGCAAAGGTCAGGTGGCAGCAGCGTTTCTAGCAAGGCCACCAGTGGCAGGGACGGTCTGTTCAACAATGCCAAGTCTGTATGTGCTTCTAATTAAGGCAGCCAAGGCTGCAGCTTGACACACTGTCTGGTCAAGTAAAACAAGATGGCTGTGTGGACTCATCGTTTCAGTCTGGTGAGCTGGGACCGGGTTAACAGCCTTCCCTGTACTGCAGAACCACCGACCGGCCGACAAAGGTTAGGACGGCCAGGTCATGTTTATGGGGAAGGGGAGAGGAAGACAAACATGTAAGGTGTGAGCTCTAAGGGGAAGCATCCAAGAGAACCTGCTGCACTGGTACAATGCATGGTTGTGGTCACCACAGCCAGGGGTGCACAGACGTAGTCACCACAAGCAGCTAATGAGTGCGAGGTGCCTGGGGTACCTGAGGAACAAAATTCTTAAATTTTAATTAACTTAAATAAAAAAGTCACATGTGGCTAGTCGCTCCCACGCAGTATAATCACCTCTAGAAACATCCGCTGAATCCCACCACCTCGAGTAGCTTTAGACATCAGCATGCAGATGCAGACAAGCGTGGGGTACTGCGCAGCCACTGAAAGGTGAGTGGGCTCTTTCAAGAAACGCTTTCAGGTTTCAGTAATGACCAGAAGATGATTCTGGTCTTCTTTCCTAAGAACATTTTAGAAATTCATCAGCAGATACAAATCTAAGCAAGGGTATGCTTTTCGCTATGAAAGTGTGAGCTGTTTTAGTTTTTGTTCTTTGTGAGAAGTGTGTGTGTGTGTGTGTCTGTGTGTGTGTGTGTTTGTGTACATGTATGTGTGTGCGTGTTATGGCTTGTTATGAAGCTAGAAACTAAGGCAGGGCTTAAGACCAAAACTTGGTGGCTACTTTTGATCAAAACTTTTAGAAAAAAAGAAGAGTACAGTTACTTCAAATGTTGATGCATGCAGACTCAGATTCCTCCCTGGCTGCCATCAGAGATGTGGGAACCAGGCTTTTTGAGTGCCAGTCTCTCATGGGAGTCCAGGCTGCCTGAGCTTCAGTTTCTCCTCTGTAACAAAGTCTATGAGAGGCTACACTATGTACTGTGTGAGCGTTAAATAAAGCGGCACATGTAGGATTTAGCACAGTCATCAGCAGGTGGAAGGAAGTGCCCTATCAGTAGTTGGTTTGTTAGTAAACACCCTGGACTCCTCACCCCTTTAGAAGAGAAATTTCAACAGCTACTCAGGTACATGAAACAAAACTATGGAAAGAATATATTATCTCCATTTTTATTATAATAAGACTAGATCAGATACATTCAGGGTGTGTGTGTGTGTGTGTGAGTGTGTGTGTGAGTGTGTATGTGAGTGTGTGTGTGTGAGTGTGTATGTGAGTGTGTGTGAGTGTGTGTGTGTGCGTGTGTGTGTGTGTGTGTGTGTGTATGAATACAGGTCTGAACTCTCCACTCTCATGCACAATTAATCAACAAGGGAATTTTGGTATTAAAGACCTCAGTCAGCTCTTCAATTTCATTTGTTTTCTGTGTGTCTGTCTTCTTGCATTCTGTCTCCCAGAAAAAGAACTCAGTCAGGGGACTGGACCACTGCATAGCACCAGGGATTAGACACCCACATTTCAGGCGACTACAGGGGAACTCAGTGAGTTACCATCTCTGTCCCTGTAGGCTGTCAGAGCCTGCTTGTCTGGTATGCACGTTTTTTGTAGTTAACACTTTGCTTGTTCTTCCTTTTTTTTTTGAGCTTGAATTTCCTCCCAACATCAACATGCATGTTTTTCATAAGTTCTTCAAATCATTATGAATAAAATTTTAGCATTGAATACATACTGATGAATGTTAAAAATATAAAAATCTCATGTAGGTAAATTCTACAATCATCTTTATGATGAGAGAAACCCTTTTGTCTGTCCTCTGTATGGACAAAGAGTTCTGGTCTCTGCTCATGTTGTCCTTAGAGCTAGTACCCTGATTTAAAAAAAAAAAAAGTCCCCAGTAGTTTACCAAGCATTAGAAATATTAGGTAACTGGATCGCTACTCTGCAGTATTTTTCCAAAGGATAACAACACATCAGATCAGCTGTAGAAGGGAAATTGTTTGAGTGCTATATGCTAGCCAGACAGACCTTGCCGGCATAATGGAGTTCAATGCATCCCCCCTGCCAAAGGCAGGCTCAGTAGTGAAGTCTATAGGGATTCCAACTGATAGTGCAAACTCATGAGAGCAAATGCTTGCAATTGATCAAATATTTAGCAACTTCCAACTACGTCATCCATAACACAAATTACGGTGCTGTGCCACAACCAAGCAGTCGGAGGTCTAAAAATACTGCCTGGGACTTAGTGGAGATGCTTTACACACTGAAAGAGCAGAATGAAAGCGTTACCATCTGCATGGCATTGCCCAGCTCACCCATCTTCTAGGACTGGCACGGGGTGAGCACTGGGGACAGTGACAGAGAAAGGGAGAAGTTACTTCCTGAAAACGGGTTCGGGAAATAGAAATAAACTCAAACCCTGCTTAACCACTCGGGGTGTGGCGCGGCAGGACTCGAGTTCCAGCTTTTGGGAAGTGGAAGCAGATGGACTGTAAGTCCAAGGCGAGGGGAATCAAGGCACAAGGCAGCAACCACACTCGGTCTCAAAGTGGAGGAGGAGAACAAGAGGTAGTGGACACCCGTCTTTCCCATTAGGTTTGCTCCCTTCCTGTCCCCATTTTGAGGGAACTGTCTCTCCTACTTTCAACCTATGTGATTCAGATGAACACCGTTTGGGGCTCAAAAGCAAGCAGTGGCACAAGTCTGGCCTCCTCATGTCATGGCTAGTGACAAAGAACAGACATAAGACAACCAATGAAAATATACTCAGCCCCAGAATGCTTGGTAAACTGGGAACACTATTTAAAGCTAGGATAATAACTCTAAGGACAGCATGAGCAGAGACCTGAATTCTTAGTCCATACAGAGGACAGACAAACACAACAAATGCAAAGGCAGACAGATTCCCCGACAACAGGACAGAACATCTAACAGACAGGTCTGAAGTGTCTTTCCCCACCTCACGAGCCAATCAACCTCTCCCTTCTAACTTCATCCTTTAAAAAGCCTAAACCAGTTTGACATGGGCTCCTGTCATTTGCCAAAAGAGCCCTCAACATAGTGTGACTGACATTGTATTCATTCGCTCGCACTTAACAAGGCCAACTAAAGTCAGATCCCCTGTTCCGGAGTCTTTCTCTTAATACTAATCACCTCTAGTTTTGTGGACTAACCTCCTGTTAGTTTTCTAACAGCCTCCTGTCTGTTTTCTAATGCCCTGTGTTCACATTTTACCTTTGTCTTTGACATCTTTGATGTTGAGTGTTCTCCACTCAAGAGAAGGCTCTGTTCGTGATTAATTTCCTTTTTCCTTTTTTCCTTTTAAACAGAATCTTTGTATGCTGCCTAGGCTGACCTCAAACTCTGTGGGCTAGGTGAGTTGTCCTGCCTCAGTTTCCACCTGGCCATAGCTGCAAGTACGGACAAGAGTGTTGCCTTGGATACCATGACCTTAACCTCTAGCCTCACCATACATGACCACATACATCCATAATTCATTTCTACATCTCAACACTGCAGGCATTTCTCATTGTCTGCTCTTCTTATCAGGCCAACAATTTACGTCTGTGTCTCTGTCTGTTCAAATAGGTTATGAAGTCTTGTTTTTCCTAGGATCCTTTTCCTGACACTGATTTTAAAGCCAATTCTCAGTGCTTTGTCTGAATATCTATTTAATGGTTTCTTTCTTCAATGAATACTCCATACACAGTGGAGGGATCTGAGCCCGAGAAAAATACTAGAGAGTGGATACTCTACCACAGAACTTTGTGCCATGAGCAAAAGATGTCTTTATCACTTACCAACTTAAATCATCTATGTCACCAGCTTCTCCTTTGGTGGCAAGGACTATTATGAAACACAATGGTAACAGAGCTATAAAGGATCAAGTTTTACTTATATTTTAAGCATTGTGCTAAAAGCCCCTGTTCCTGGGCTGGAGGGATGGCTCAAGGGTTAAGAGCACTAGCTGCTCTTCCAGAGGTCATGAGTTCAAATCCCAGCAACCACATGGTGGCTCACAGCCATCTGTAATTGGATCTAAAGCCCTCTTCTGGTGTGTCAGCAACAGTGTGTTCATATACATAAAATAAATAAACAAATATTTTAAAAAAGCCGCTGTTCCTAGTTAGTTTCAACTGTCAACTTGACACATCCCAGTCACCTGTAGAATCCTGTCCTACTGTCAACTGAGGGATACTCCAGAACAAACAGAGTCTCTCACTGAATCTAGAGCTCAGGTCATGTGACCAGACACATCTTGACAGATGAGTAAGGTGAGAGGGCCCAGATGTAGGCCGAACCATCCCTAAGCAGGTAGGCCTGCATATAAAAGTTAGCTGAGCCTGAGGCTGAGAGCAAACAAGACTAAACACCATTCCTCCATGGTTCCTGACTTGAGTCCTGCCCTGACTTCCCTCAATGACAAACTATGATCTGGAATAGTGGGCTGAAGCAAACCCTTTCCTCCCCAAGGCATTTTTGGTAAGTGTATATTATCGTAGCAACAGAAAGAAAACTAGATCAGCCCAATTAAATATTTCATTCAATCCCTACAATGATTTAAGGATATAAGGACTTAAGGATTTCAATCTTTTTTTAAAAGATGTAAAGCGTACAAAGCAAACGAAAAATCACTGTGTTAGAATTTATTTCATGAGGCAGTCTACTAAGGATTATTACTCAGTGAGATCGTGTGCTTTAGCCAATTCTGTAACTCCAGCTCCTGCCCCCCAAATGCACCCCAAATATTTAATGTTAAAAGAACTACATACTTTGTTTTGAAGAAATAAAGGTATTATTGTTTTGGAAATGACACTCTTATTGGTTCACTCTCTCATACACACACACACACACACACACACACACACACACACACACACTCACACCCAAGAAGAAATAACCGCTGTGTTCAGTAGTAACCATGAGAGACGTGCTATTCATATATGCTGCATATTCAGATGTTTCACAACGTCCCTGGAAGAGTAAACGCAGCCGTATAAACAGCGCACTCTTCATGACTGTTCTGTTGTTACCGTTCTGCGTCCGAATCTCATCACCTAGGCTGTCCTCCAAGTCACCGTGGGGTAGAAGCTGAACTGAGTTACTGCCTCTACTTCCCTAAAGAGGGGATTACGGGCATCGCCAACACTCCTAGCTTCCTTTATGATTCATGTGATATGAAGTCCTAGGACGAGGACGCTAATGTGACAAACCATTCAACGGCCGTCAGCTAGGGAGAAGCACAGCAGAGAGGAGTGACAGTGCTCCAGGGAAACCCCTAGGTAACGTTACGTTCATCACCTTGATGGTGGTGGTGACTTCACGGGTGGATGTTAGAAACACATCTGACTACGTCTTTACGTATGTGTAACTTCTTGTATGTCTAGCTTACCTTAATAAGAACAGTAAAAAAAAAAGTTTAAAACTTACATACATAGTCAACAAATGTGTTATACATTTTTAAATTATTGCATAACACTTTTAAATATTTGATTTCTGTTTTGAATTCTCTCTCTCTTTCTCTCTCTCTCTCTCTCTCTCTCTCTGTGTGTGTGTGTGTGTGTGTGTGTGTGTGTGTGTGTGTGTGTGTGTGTGTGTGTGTGTTGGTATGAACACATGAATGCAAGAGACTGGGAGGCCACACATGGATCCCTGGAGTTACAGGAAGCCATTAGCTTCCGACATTGATTAGGGATCAGATTCAGGTCCTTTACAAGGGCACTGAGCCTTCTCTTCTGCTAACACTTTTAAATATTTTCAAAGAAGCACTAAAACAAATGTGTTACGTTTACAGCCTTGAACGTTTAAATTTATGTGTGATATGCCTTTTTTCCTCTTTAGAGAAAAGAGATATTTAATAGGTCAAAAACAATGGCAGAAAATGCGTCTTGAATTATGTGATCTACCAAGGAAGTTTTGAAGACTTTTCAGGCTAAGGCTGCGGTTCACTGGGCAGGTGGGAACCCTGGGCTCAAACGCCAGCATGATGGAGACCCTCTCCTGTTGGGAGAGGGGAGTCAGCAGGTTCCGACGCTCGTGGTCATCCCTGGCTACAGAGTTGACCAGCCTAGGCCACATGAGACTGCCTCGAAGAATATTTTCCCCAAACCTCAATTACAATACAATACAGATGATGCAGTTATCCTAGTGGGCGAAGGCTCACCTTCAAAACGAGATGAAGCAAACAGCACAAGAAGCAGTGTGTCATGGGCCACACTGGCTGTAGTGTCTCAAGGATTCTGTCTGTCTCATGTGTGTGCACTAGGGTGTCACACAAGTTACATTTCTTCCTCTGGGTCACAGTGTAAAAAGCTTTACACATCTCTATTTGACTACTGTCTATGTTTTGTTATTTACTCATTCATTCAACCATTCATTCATTAATTCATCCAACCATTCATTCATTCATTAATTCATCCAACCATTCATTCATTAATTCATTCAACCATTCATTCATTAATTCATCCAACCATTCATTCATTCATTAATTCATCCAACCATTCATTCATTAATTCATTCAACCATTCATTCATTAATTCATCCAACCATTCATTCATTCATTCATTCATTCATTCATTCATTCATTCTGGGCCCTGGGAATGGAATATTCTAGGCAAGCATTCTGCCCCTCAGCCACATCCCACAGTGCTTGCTATTCTTTGTGTCCCGTTTTAAATTTCACACATTGTGTGTCAAAGTATCTTCGTTACAGCGTGATCTTTTAGGGTTCCAGGTTGCTAAATTGTAGAAACAAAAATAATTGGGAACAAATATGGTGGGAGGCAATTTTTGTGAGTAAAATTATAACGTGCTTCATGGTTCACTGAGTTCACAGGTTGACATGAGTTCAACTGTATATGTAAAGAAAGGAAGGCCCTGACCAGGTTGGTTCATCTCTCTGGCTATGTCTGTATCCACAGCACAGTGCAAACTGGACTCAATCTATTGAAGGCCCCCTCCCCCCCCTCCGCCGAGGACTGTGTTCCATCATCTAGGGAGTAAGAATTACAGATGAACTTCGTTATTCTTATGATGCTGGTACTTAAGCTCTGTCCTCTACCTAGGCCTTGTTCATGCTAGGTGAGCCTTGTCCCACTGAGCAAGCTACATGCCAGCCCTTAAAGGTGAATTTTACAAAGTGGAAATCCACCAATGAGAAGGCTAGTTTCTGGCATCAAGGAGTTTTAATAAGGTGAGAAACTTCACATGTGGTATAAATGCTAAGTTGATATGGCCAGAAATATGTTACTTGAGGTTGGAGCATATTAGAAAACTTGGGATAAGAAAAGGCTTCCCTGCATGAGATTTAGAGCAAAGCACGTTGGTTTTCAGCATCCCAGTAACCCCTCCTCTCACAGCTGAAAACGCTCCCACACCTCTGTCTCTCCAGTACCTAAGGACTGAGAAGTCTCAGCTGAGACCAGGTTATCTTAGAGTGGTGCTCTCCACTGTCCTCGGCTGACACAGAGAGGTTAGAGCAGACCCTCTGACAACGGTGCCTCTGTGCCTTAGGGGGAAGCATCCATCTACTGAGGGAATACATGAGAACCAAAGACGCACGGACTGAGCCTTAGCAAGAGCTCTGAGAACGGGAGGTGAGGTGAGGGGGCTGAGAGCCGCTCTTCCTAGTCAAGACTATACTCTACTCTGGGGATTTGCTTGTCTTTGGCATGGTACATGTTTGCAGTGGGAACAATGGCTGGTCCCTACACAAGTGCACCCTATCCTTATGCTACCCAGTGCTCTATCACTTCCAGTCTCACTGCCGCCCTCTTGCAAGGGCCTCCATGACCTCTTTCTTTTCTAATAGAATGATCATTCTGAACAGGGTGGTTACAGCCAGTTACCATAGGAGGGTAGGGCAGAGAGGAGGATAGAAACAGGAGACACAAGGACAGCTGCTGAGGTGCTCAAGCCAGGTGACAACAGGGACAGCTCTGCTGAGGTGCTCAAGCCAGGTGACAACAGGGACGGCTCTGCTGAGGTGCTCACACCAGGTGACAACAGGAGCAGCTCTGCTGAGGTGCTCAAGCCAGGTGTCACACTGCTGAGGCCTACATTAGGACTTCCCATGTCTAGGGTCACGGTGCATTAGGTGTGGCTGCACGCCTGCAAGCCCAGTACTTGGGAGGTGAGATAGGAGGCTCAGACGCTGAGTGCCATCCTTGACTCCATAGTGAGTTTGAGGCTAGCTCAGACTCCATGACACTCGGCTCAAAAAAAAAAAAAAAATTAAAACATTAAAACATCTTTCTGGTGAGATCATAGCGCACAAATACTTCAAAAAAAGAAATAGGAGCCTTACAGATTATGAAGTACAAACATTGAACCCAGGAAGTACGGACTCAGTTTTTATATAACCGTCTACAAACAGCCGTTACTGTGTAAAATCAGTGAGTGCTACTGTCCTCTCCTTACAGTGGACAACAACAGTGGAGCAAAGAGGACAGTATGCAAAATCTCTCAAAGATTATTTTAATATCCACCCCTTAATATAACTGATGCGATGTTCAGACAATATACTTATAACCAAGTGACAAGCCACAATGGAAAAGCTCTTGGTGTCCTGCCACATTCAGTCTTCCTGCCAAAACAAGGGAGTCCTGTCTTTTTTAGTAACTGCTGGTGCCAAACTACTTCTGCCCAAATGACTTCATAAGTTCTGATCTGGTCTCAATACGGCTGTGGTTAAAGCTTGGCAGGTAACTTAAGTAAGAGACGGCAAGAGCAGAGTGAAGTGCAGAGGAGGGCACTAGGCAGTGAACAGATGCCCTCCAGCCAGGGCTACCTCTCGGAGTCGGCACCAGATCTGAAAGGGCTGAACAATTCAGTCTAGGATAACTTCCGTGAAACCACATGGTGAGATTTTTAGAGAAGATGAGGAAATTAAACTCCTGCATGACTTGAAAAGGAATGTGGGTATGTTACAATACGTGTGTGTGTGTGTCTGTGTGTGTGTGTCTGTGTGTGTCTGTGTATGTGTGTGTCTGTGTGTCTGTGTGTGTGTGTGTATGTATGTCTGTGTGTGTCTGTGTATGTGTGTGTCTGTGTGTGTGTGTCTGTGTATGTATGTCTGTGTGTCTGTGTGTCTCTGTGTGTGTCTGTGTGTCTGTGTGTTTGTGTCTGTGTGTGTGTCTGTATGTGTCTGTGTGTGTGTCTGTGTGTTTGTGTCTGTGTATGTGTCTGTATGTGTCTGTGTGTGTGTCTGTATGTGTCTGTGTATGTGTCTGTGTGTGTGTCTGTGTGTGTGTCTGTGTGTGTGTCTGTGTATGTGTCTGTGTGTGTGTCTGTGTGTATGTGTGAAGTGTATATTAAGAACCAAAGAGCTTATTTGGAGGAACTTATAAAATTGACAAAATATAAAAAGAAACAGTTTGTATAACTATGAATTCAATAATTATTAAAGAGATAAATTTGAGATGGTAAGTAACTGGGGAGAGTTGGGGAGAGGAAAACAATTAAAATATGACGTATGAAAACTGTTAATTAAAATCATTAATGTGGATAAACGCAGGAATGAGATGAACAAGGAGTAGGCTCCCCTGCCAGTTCATTCGCAGATGAAAGATAGAAGGCGCATGAGAAAAATGTTCAATTTAAACATTAAAGAAATGGAAACAAAGCGAGATACCACCTTCTGCTGGCCAAGGGGCTGAGGCCATTTTATTTTGTTGATATGGCAACATCCTCCCTCTGGAAGTCTGAGAAGCAGGTGTTCACAGTGCCTCGAGGCATGGTGACAATGTCCTTTAAGGAGCTTAAAGAAACAGCGTTTTGAGATTACATCTCAAGTTTCCCAGGCTGGCCTCAAACTAGCTGCACAGCCAGGGATGACCTTGAACTCTGAAGAGAGACTGGAGGAGGTAATTACTGAATGGCAGTTCATGTTCCCGACAGGTAGGACGGAAGGGGGTGGGGCCTATCTGACAGACCTACTGCCATGTGTGATGGGAAAGCATGTCTGTCTGTCTCACTCTTTAGTCCTCTTCCACTTGCACACCAGCTGCAGACACCAGGCAGAGCACCTGCCCATCAACACCTGCGGCAGGGACATCAGTAATGGCAGCACTCTTGCCCACTAACTGAGCAGAATCTCGAATCAGAGCAGGTGTGAAGTACTATGTATGTGAGTAAATCCTGTATAGAGTAAACCCGGGATCTAGCACATCTCCTAGGACCAGGAACAGCACTTCTCTCCGGTATCTTTGACCTTGTAGAAATGGGTTGTTAGCAACAGCACCTCGGGCTCCTCACACCAGGAAGCTTCCGCTGAGGTCAGTCTGGCCACAAGCATACACACTGAGCTGTTTCTGGAATCACAGCTCACTTCAGCACTGACAGGGAGTGGATATATTTACCCTTCTGACTTCGATTGTCCCATTTCTATTCATTAAAGCATCCTAGTAGCAGCCATCCACTTACAGCAAACTAGAGGGAAAAATAAGAGGACACTGCACGAGTGTCACCCCATGAGTAGATTCCCATGACCTCTAGGTCTCTGTGGCACACATACTCCTAAAGTCACTCTGGTGGCCCACACCTCCCCCTGTGACCCCCGTCCTTGAGCATGCGCAGGACTTGCTCCCTCCTGTCAACCGGGTAAGTAAAGGTACTGAGATCAACAGGACACATAACTATCACTGTCCTTAAAGCCATGGCAACTGTCTGCCACCTCCCTCTTTCTCACAGTAGCTACAAGGAAGCATGTGGCCATGTTGGGGTCTCCACACAGCAGGGAAATGTGGGGTGACCTCTATGAGCTGAGGGTAGACTTCCTCACTGGGCAGGAAAGAAAGAGGTGGGGGAAGAGAAGTTCTCAGTCCAATAACCATGACCCATAGTCACAGGAACTGAATGTATTACCTGCCACAAATCCCTTAGTTAGACCTCCAGGGGAGAGGGAATTCAGCCCTGGCAACTGTCTTTACTAAGGCTCTAAGAACACCTTAACGGAGGATAGAGTTAGGCTACACCCCATATGAGGTAGTAAGTTGCAATAATGGTGGTATACAGAATTTCATAGCATCCCAACTACGGACAACTTGGCTCACACCTACAGAAAACACCTAAATCCCCTGAGGTATATTTAATAAAGATCTAATAGATAGTACGTAGCTCCTTTTAGTACAAATACCAGAAAGACACAGTGACTATCCTGCCTGGTTATGCAGGTCCACCTGGGCTGGAAACCTGAAATCAACATTAATCGTCATGCCCTGTACCACACTGCAGAGGAAGAATTCAAAAGATGTCAGAGACACACACTGGCTTCCAATGTGCTTTGTCTTGTCTGCCATTGCTACTGAGTTCAGGCTTATTCCCAGGTGGATCTGATCATCGGGCAGGATGTTCATTACAAGTCTCTACTATTCCTGTCAAAAGGATTAATGGGCCACGCTACTCATTACAATTTAATGCCATCAAAGGCAATACTGACACTCCACTGCCTCTCTTCTTGCTCACTTCAGCTTCCGGGTACCAGGAGATGAACAGGCTCCTCCAGTACACGTTACTGCTCCAACACACTGTGCCACTGTAGTGCACGAGGATTGCAACCTCCAAAACCAGGCGCCAAAGTGACCTTGCCCCTTAGGGACTCACTCGGGTACTTTGTTACAGTGAAGGAAAGTTCAGTAAAGCAGGCCTTGCCCCTTAGGGACTCACTCGGGTACTTTGTTACAGTGAAGGAAAGTTCACTGACACACTTGGGTACTTTGTTACAGTGAAAAAGTAAAGCTCACTGACAAGGTGGCCGTGTTTGGAAACAGAGCCTTGAAGACAGCACTGGTTGGGCAATAGAACACTATCCTGGGTAAGTCCCGTCCCGATGCAAGGTGAGAGGAGAGTGCACACTGAAGCCCTGACGTATGTAAGTGAATTTCTCACAATGCTCACAGCACACGAGTCTGGCCATTCCTCATTTGTGCTTCCGCTCACTTGACATTCACTTTGGGCCCTGCTCCTTCTCACTACCTACCACCCTACACGACCCTGCTTTGTTTCTCCCTAATGGGCCCTCAATCCTGTTCCTGAATTTGGAGAGTTGCTCCATAATTTATTAAATATAATAAACCACTGATGAATGAAAACTGCAGATTTTACTCCAGACTTCTATTTTGTACTGAAAATAAATCCCCTTTGGTAAATATGTAATTTACATCTGTAGCCTGCTGTCGCACCTTCAGGAAGACAAGTGCTGACCCATGTAAGAAGTACCAGCAACAGCAATTCCCATGACATCGCCACCGTCTGCAGAGCCCCCCCGGTGCAGCTTCCTAACATGATAAAGCGGCTCCCCAGCCCTCACCAACATGCTTAGAATTTTTTAGATAAAGGGTGATAAAACACCCATAATTTCCACTAAATTATTTTTTCTTTTGAGACAAGGGCTCACAATGTAGCCCAGGCTAGCCTTGAACTAGGCTTGTAACCCTCCTGCCTCTGTATATGGTTCTAGAATACTCTGCAAAGAGAGGGCAGTCTATATTCGTTTTTTTTTCTAGTAGAATATCTTAATCATATAAAATAATGGGTTTAATTATGCCATTGTCATATGTGCATACGATGTATATTTATTTTAAATTTTATGTATGTATCTGTCTTGCATGCATGTCTATGCAGTTCCTACGTAAGCCATAAGAAGGTGTGGGATTCCTCCAGAGAGCTGTGAACAGTCAGGTGGATGCTTGGCACCAAATCTGGGTCCTGTGCAAAAACAGCCGGTGCTCTTAACCAATGGCGTCTCTGCGGCACCAATGTCCACGTTTAAGACTGCATTTCCACTCCCGTGTCACTGGCCTCCCTCCCTCCTCCTCCTGTACACGTGGTCGGCCATTGCTGCTTCTGTACCAGCGCCCTGCAGCCAGGACCACGCGGGCCGCGGCACCCACAGGATTGTTTGCTCCTGTGCCTCTGCACTAAAGCTGCACTCGGTGAGTGTCAGCATGGATTAAATCCCAGATTACTGTGCTGTGTTCCTAAATATTCTAATTCAGGTAGGTTTTTAAGGAGAAGAACCTGGAACTTCATCTTGAACGCGATCTCAGTTAACGGCACTGCTGTGGTCTGCAGAGCACACTCGGAGAGTCAGTTTTTAATTTATTGCCATCTTGCTCATGCACCGTTTCATTTCTGTATCCTCTGTGCTTTTGAAGCATATATTTTACTACTTAATATGCTTTCAGCCCTATTAAAAGTTATTTTAAATAACAGGTCAGATTCTTTTTCTTCTTTAGAAATTAGTACTCGGTATAATTTTATGATGAACAGTTCTGATACTGTTTTATGAACACGTGAGCATGTGGGTACATCTTTATGTGGGTGCACATGTGTGTGCTGGTTCACATGCACCTGTAAGAAGAACCTAAGTGTCATCTCCCTCCTTTACCACAGCGTCTTTCTTTGGCTCACAGCTCACCAGTTCTGCTAGCCCAGATAGCTACTGAGCCCTGGGGATTCTCCTGCCTCCACCTCCTCTGGGAATCTCCTGTGGTTTCAAGTATGTGCCAGCATACATACCCCCAACATAAGTTATGTGCTTCCGGGACGCAACCTCAGGGCAAGTGCTCTGTTGACTCCGTGTCAACACCAGGACCCCGTCCCAGTGCTAAGACTTTTAAATGTATACACCAACTCTTGTAACAGCCATCATCATATTGGCCTCTGTTAAAGGGGTCAGCAGGAAAGGGAAGAACGGACAAATGGGGGATTTGTCAACAGACAGTGAAGAATAAGAAAAAAATTTGAGAAGACATGCTGGAAATCAAAGATTATCAAAGTGTAAAGTGTACAGAATAGAGCAAAGAACTCCGAACTCCTGAGCTCGCTGTGCTGGGAGACCTTCAGAACATCAGCTAGTTTTCTTTCTTAGAAATTCAGCCCCTTTACGCTTGTCCATGTGCTGATGGTTCCCCAGTGGCTACTAACTACTTCTAATGTCTGTTCTGTTTTCTTTTTAAGATTATGTTCCAGCTGGATAAATGGCTCAGCGGTTAAGAGCACTGACTGCTCTTCCAGAGGTCCTGAGTTCAATTCCCAGCAACCACATGGTGGCTCACAACCATCTGTAATGGGATCCGATGCCCTCTTCCGGTGTGTCTGAAGACAGTTACAGTGTACTCATAAATTAAATAAACAAATCTTTTAAAAAATATTATTTTCATTTGTATACAATTGTGTATGGATGCACACACTGTGTGTGTGTGTGTGTGTGTGTGTGTGTGTGTGTGTGTGTGTGTGAATGCACACCATGTGTGTGCATGCCCAGCGAGCATCAGATGCTCTGGAGCTGGGATTAAAGGTGTGAACTGGGAACTATAGCCAGGTCCCGTGGAGAAGCCGTGAGGCTCTCATCTGCTGAGCTGTCTCCCCGGGAGCCCCACACCCATTTATGTTTCTTAAGTACATTGTTTGAAATCTTGGTCCTTCAGCCTTTCCCAGAAGAAAACCATATGGCAGATTCTCTCTGCAGTTTGCAGCCATGTAAGCCTCTTGCTAATCAGGTCCAGGAAACAGACTGCAGGCAGCCTTGCCCCCGTGTCTCAGTTAGTAACTTGTTTTTGCATGTGTGTGTTTCTGCAGGTATGTGTGCATATGCTTAGGGGTCAGAAAGGGTACAGAGTGCCCTCTGTCCTCCTGGGAGCTGGGTTTGCAGGCATTGCAGGGATGCCAACTTGTTACTATGGGTGCTGGGATCTAAATTCTAGACCAGACACTGAGCTCTCTCCCCGAGCCGTCACTAGCACTTGGCTTGTTTGGATGGGTTTGGTTGGGGCCCGGGGACTAAGCCCCGGGATCTTGCACACTAAGAAGACATGTCATCACTGAGCCACACCCTCCGCTTCCAGGTGTCTGCCTATGGTCTTCCTCGGTGAGTGTGTTACCGAGTTTGTGACTCCTTTGAGATTTTTGGGGACCTGAGAGGAAACTTGCTGGACATTTGTCATCCACTGGGCTCCCACTCTCCCACCCTATCATTAAATTCTGAAAGCTGGGAGGACAATGGGAAGACAGCCTGGAATGGGATCCGGCTGTTCTATGCTGATTATAGGAAAGGCTTAGAGCTGGGTACGGTGGCCCAGGCCTTTAATCCAGGTACTTGGGAGGCAGAGGCAGGGGAAGACCTGCAAGTTTGAGGCTATTCTGGTCTCCACACTGAGTTCCAGTACAGCCAAGGTTATGCAGAGAGATCCTATTTAAAACAAAACACGAGGTAAGAGCTGCTTGGAAGAGGAGAGGGATTTTTAGTGTTGCGTTCTGTGGAAAACCTTTCCATGCAGTGGCCAGCAGCCCCCACTGTCCGTGCTGGGTGCCTTTCTACCTGGCATCTGCTCTCAATGCCGGCCCCAAATCGGTTTTCCAGTTCTAAAGTGTCATCTGTGCGGCCGTCCTGCTTCTGCCTGTTTGTCCAAGTGCTTTTCTGGCCCACTGGGAACTGTGTGTTTACTCTGCCTTGCATACATGGAGAAGTAGGAAGAGCGTTGGCCTATGCCTCCCAGGTGTTCCCTAATAGTCTTTGATGTCCACAGACTATCTTGTGTAAACGGCTTCTGCTACGTTTGTGCTGCCTGTGTGTTTTGAAATTAATTTTACCAGACTGATCACACCACTTTGCTATGGAAACCACTCTCACAACAGAGCACTCAAGATTTAATCTTTAAACAGTATGGCTGAAGTAGTATATTGCCAGGATACGGTCACAGTGATTGTTTTATGAGGAAGGCAGAGTGAGAAATTATCATCTCATTTTCCAGAATAAAGAAGCCAGGGCACGGACAGATGGTTAAATGAGACAGCACATGAGGAGGTGCCTCAGATGGAGTGCAATGTATGAGTGTGCACATGCACACATACATAAGTAATTTAAGCATATGCCTGCGTCTGCATATATGGACACTTTTGTAGCAAAAGGAGGGCATGCATGCTGTCCAGTAAGCTCTCGTCACAGGACATTTTCATAGCTGGCTGTTAGTTTTCGTTATTCAGGAGACACGATTATCTATTACAGTGGTTCAATTTTACCTGCTTTTTGAAACAGGGTCTTGTTATATAGCCCAGGCTAGCCTCATCCTCCTAACCTTCCTGGTGCTAGGATCACAAACACGTGCTGTAATCCTAAACTAGCAATTTCAAGTCATTTGAAAATACAAAATTTTCAAAATACAAGTTCAAAACCACAACTCAGAGATCTGGGCATGGTGATTCACAACTGAGATCCCAGCACTCGGAAAGATGGGGCATGTAGATTGTCGCAGGGTTAGCCTGGGCCACATAGTGAGTTCCAAAGCTGCCTGGGAACATCACAGAAGAGGAGAGGAAAGGGAAAAATGTATGAGCCTGTGGGTAGGGAGGAGGGATGAGAAATGCCCGCATGTAAGATGCTCTCCGAGGGCCTGGCCTGACCACCGCCTTCATGACCTCACAAGAGCTGTGGTGCCTGCACAGAACACAAGACTGGGTCTCTCAGCTGTCAGTCGTGGGTGAGAGAGGGGCCTACACATCCCTACCCCCCCCCCGGGAAACTATTGACAAGCGATGAATATGGGGAAGGGAAGTCACTGTCTCCAGTCGCAGCCACATGTGACCCCAGTGTATACCAATGGACGGCTCCACACGGCGCATGCTCAAGCAGACAGTCCTGGCTAAACTCAAGGGCCACAAAACAAAAAGACTCGAAGCTGAGAAAAGGACTTCTAGGGAGGGAGTGGTGGGGGTGGGGGTGGGGGTAAAGTGGGGGCAGGGTAGTATAAGACAGAGTAATCAGAACACAATATGTGCAAGTATGAAACTGCCAGACTAAATCCAATATTAAAGAACAAATGACAATAAATGTGCCTCGAGCTATTATAATGCCCTCATATATTATGACTTCATATAGCATAATGACCTTATATATTATTTCCTTATATATTATAATGCTCTCATATAGTATAATGCCCTTATATATTAAAATGTCCTCATATATTATGTCCTTATATATTATAATGTTCTCATATATTATACTATCCTTATATATTATGTCCTTATATATTATAATGTCCTCATGTATTTTAATATCCTTATATATTATCTCCTTATATATTATAATGACCTCATGTATTATAATGTTCTCATATATTATAATGTTCTCATATATTATAATATCCTTATAGATTATAATGTCCATATATATTATAATGTCCTCATATAATGTTCATATTATAATGTTCTTACATATTATAATATCTTTATAATATTTCAGTGTCCTCATATATTTCATGCCTTTAACCTTATTCACATCTGTGTTCCTTCTGATTTACACTATTTTATTTGCTAAGATCTCATTCCCTGAACTAGATGACCTATGAGCCAAGTGAGGGTCAGGTAAGTTTGCCTCTGGTTCTCTTTTTCTCCCTTTCTCCTCTTTGCCTACATATTATACAGAAAGAACAAGACAAATGGCAGTCCGTTCTCCACAAGACTTCAATCCGTGGTCAGCATGAGCAGGAAGAAGAGAGCGATTAAATCAGAGATGAGTCAGAGACTATGTGCCAAGGGAACCAAGACGGGACACAGCTGCGGTCTGAATGCTGCTAAGCAACTAGAAGCTAGAGCTACAGAACTCAGAGGTCAGAGGGAAGCAAAGGGTTAACAATCTGAGGTTGATGGACAGTGACAAGGCAGGGCAGGGTCAGTCAAACCAAGGCTCCAGATGGAAGAAATGATTCTGTGGTCACTGGGAAATGCTATGTGACCCACTTATTAAAAACATTAACATATTTAAGTCCTGGAGAGGCTATAAATATATAAGCTTGTTTCTTTCTTTTTCTCTTTTCAAGCTCATTTCTTTTTACTTAGCTCTTTTTGTGTCCTGCTCAAGACACCTTTCCCTCAAACACATTTTCTACATTCTCTTTCCACAGCTTTGTGGCTCTGTTTATCTGGGAACCACATCTGCTACTCTTGTGTGCGCCATTCGAGAGGGTGACTGTTCTGCTCTGCTTGTCCCTCTGGCTCTGCACAGAGCTGGAGTGGGATCTTCTCAACAAGGTGACAACCTGGGTTTGAGTTCCAGACCCACAGAGCAGAAGGAAAGAGCCAACTCCTGCCAGTTGTCCTCTAATCTGCACATGTATTGTGGTACATGCATGAATGTGTACACAGACAGACACACAGATACACACAGACACACAGAGATACACACACAGACACACACACATACACACATACACACAGACACACAGACACACACACAGACACACACACAGACACACACATACACACATACACACACAGACACACACACAGACACACACACAGACACACACACAGACACACACACACAGACACACACACAGACACACACACAGACACACACACAGACACACACACAGACACACAGACACAGACACACACACAGACACACAGACACACACACATACACACATACACACACAGACATACAGACACACACATACACTCATACACACACAGACACACACAGACACACACACAGACACACACACAGACACACACACAGACACACACACATACACACATACACACATATATACACATAGACACACAGAGACACACACACAGACACACAGACACACAGACACACACACAGACACACAAACAGATACAGACACACAGAAAGACACACACACACTTTTTAAAGATTAGTGAATCTTTTAAAAAAAGTTCTGGCGATCTGTTCCACAATGTGGACATACTTTTTCTAAGGTGTACATTTAAAATGGTTATTAAGTTGTAAATTTCATGATCTGATTATTAGTAACTAAATGTTTTTAAACTTCACAAAAAATATATTATAAACTCTAAAAACAACAAAAAAAAAGTATGCTGAAGTCATTTTTTTAACCTATCAGCTTGGCAAACGTCTAATAATAACTTGGCAGGGCCCCTGGAGCCATGTCTTTATACTGTTGGGCCGCACGCACTGGCACCACTTTCCTGAGGACAAGCAGGCAGTCTGCCGCATCTCTTGACAGTGCACTGAAACACAGGAACGCCACCACTGTTTGTAACAGAAACAACTAAATGCCCACCTTCACCAGACTGCTTTTATTTAGTCCAAACATACAATATAAGAAAACACAACTATTTAAAAACGAAAGTGTTCTCTAAGTGTTATTAGCAAGACATACTCAACATATGTGAGACATTCAGAGTAGAATGCAAGTGTTGCGTGGGAGGAGGAAGCTTCCACGTTTCCTTTCACATCCAATGGGATCATGGAGAGGGTACATGGGAAACAGCAGTGGTTTAAGATTCTAACGAGAATTGAAGCATCCTGGATAGGACCTGGCTGGGGTGAAGACTTTTTGGTGTGGATCTTTTTACATGCTGGTGGTCTTAGAATCACGTGACTCTATCGGTTATTTAAAAAAGAATGTTTAGAATGAACTTTAACGGCACCAGGTGACATTAATCTCTTTGTACAAGTATTTCCCAAGCCTCTTCCCACAAGCAGGCACTACTGTGGGCACTGCTGAGTCAGCACTCAACAGGAAGAAAAGGTTCTCGCCCTCTTAAAACCCACATCCTACAGAGAAAGACCAAGTATACAAGTATGGACGCATATACACACATGTACACACTTTTTTACATGTATAAAATAATGTCCTACTGGACACTGAAAAAAACAAAACATCAAGTCCTGGCAAAGGGAGAGGAGTGGTGTGGAGGGTGGGGAGTGCACCCTGCAGGGCACTCTTCCAGGCTGCTAGGAGGAAGCTTTGGTGGCTACAGAAAGAGACAACCTGGGAAAAGATCTCCACAGGCAGCAAAGGCCCGAGGCAGAAGCAAGCCTGACATAACCAAGAAAGAGAAAACCTTGTGTGTAGCTGGAGCCATTGAAGAGAGGGCCGCTAGGGTTGGTGCGAACACGCTTGGGAGCTAGACAGTCACCTTGGAGGGCACTGCCATGGCATGGATGTTAGGCGACTCAATGATGTATGGGCAACTCGCAGGGGTGTCTGAAAACTTCCAAAAGAGCTTGGCTTTTTAAAATTAACAAGGACTCTGGTTAAGATTCAGAAGCCAGCACACGCTAGTCTAGCCTCCCAGGTGGCTAGGACTGAGCCAGCCTGGGGACAGCTGCTTCCCTGGTGGCCTATCAGTCTGGCTTCTTTCCAAAGACTTCTACTCCCTCCCTAGTCTCGCTTCATGAACCAACAACTAACCAAATAACTTCGCCCAAGATTCTTTATTGCCTTAAGGAAGTTAACAGGCCAGGAGCCTGGAAATACTGTGATTCAGCGGTCTAAAGGGTGAACAAAGTTTCGCTTCAGTACAGTCCTGGGCCCTGCTTAGAACAACATGTCCTGAGCTCTCATCCCACTCGGCACACAGCAGCAAGAAGCAGGCTTGGAAAGAAATTGTCCCTGAGGTCTGAGATGAAGACAGGGAAGCCCAATGAGCTTCCATGTAAACAACCTCAACATTTACCAATGGCTGGCAGGGTCACTGGCCAAGAGTTAGCTTTTAACTCATATATTAACCATGTCAAAGTTCATGTCCATAATCAAAATCATACAATTATCATGTATCAGTTTTTAAAATATATATTGTAGTAAAAATAAAATAGAAACTACCAACCCTCGCAGCACCACATGCAGCTTTAGCATCCTTACAGCAGTCAGGAGGTCAGTACGTTTGCACCAACATGTATGGTTCCCAGAATCCTCATCTTAAAACAAGGGTAATAGGAGCAGCACTAATTTATCTCTCTCTCTCTCTCTCTCTCTCTCTCTCTCACACACACACACACACACACACACACACACACACACACTATGCCTCATATGTGAGGCATAACTTATATACTACAGGACTGGGATTTCTGACAAATCAGTACAGATGTCAAAGTCCTAAAATCTCTCTCCCATGTCACATTAAGTCTCAGGATACCTGTGGCTTCCATCCATTTCATTCTGCTACTCCATTCCAGGTTCCCAACCTCTGCCTGTTTTAACCACTACTCTCCCGTTCTTTTCATTTATTTGAATATCAAAAACCTCTACCTCAATCATCTCAGAGCGGTGTCAGCTAACATAAGCCGTAATCAATTGTAAGGAACACGGGGTGAAGTCTAAGCGTGATTGGAAATGCTCAGTCTCTAGGCACGAGCTGCAAACCCGTTCCCATTTGCTTTCAGCTGTAAACACTTCCACTCAACCTAAGACATTCAGATCGGTTTGTTCAATCAGGATCAGTTTGAGTGGAATACTCGCTTCGGATGTTTATAGCTTCTCTTCGCCTTAAAGAACAAAGCCATTTGTGAAGTGCGGAAGCTTCCTAGGCAGATCTAGCGTAGAAGACACAAAGCCATGCAGAACCTAGGGAAATCATTCTTGGCAACTGTCACATATTAAATGTGCCCCAAGAGTTAAAGAACAGAAACTACTTACCGCATGCTGAAGTCTGGACAGACCGCCTGAAACTACAGGCGGCCAACTATTCCCTCGGATTAAACTTTGTCCCCTGCCTGGCTGTTTCTGGATCAAGTTCACACAGATACATGTTTGCAGTGGCCTTGGAAGCTACCGCCCTGCAGGCCAGGTAGGAGGGGTTGTTCCTTTAACTCCTGCGACTCAGCAGCACCCCAAAGGTCAAGTCCGATGTGTGGGTGAAGACAATTGTAATGAAGACTAGAGAAAGCCTGAGAACTCTCATTATCCTGGTGGCCCAGCTTGGGTTTCTGAAGGATTTATTTTCCATGTGTTACAGGGTGTGAGGAGTAGAGTCCTCAGAGCTCCAATGATCTTGATTCTTATTTCAATGAAAGTTTCCCCTCCTCCCTGGAGTCTATGGTTGTGCAATCACAGCTGAAAGAGGCCTGAAGTTTGCTTCTCTGTTTGCACTCAGTGCCGTGTCCTTTGCCTGCAGGCTTTCACTCCTGAACGACTGCCTGTATTGCCACTTCTCACCAGCAGCTTCTCCAGGACCAGCTATCTACTATGGCACATATGTGAACCACTCTGGGAACATTATCATGGCTACATGTGGCTAACCACTCTGGGAACATTATCTTTTTCTCTCCCGGAAAATACATTCTGGAATCATCTTTAACTTTTCTGGATTCTCTGTATATAACTTGACTTCCTCTCACCCTGCTGATTCTCTGCGATGAGCAGAATGGCATGTCCCTGTTATCAGAACCTGCAAAAATTACTTTACATAGGGACTTTGTACATATGATTAAGTTTAAGAATGTTGAAACATTATCCACAGGAGTCCAGTCTAGTCACAAGACTGTGTTATCAGTGCGGACTCTTCCCGGCTGTGATTAGAAAGAGTCACTGTGAGGACTCCACTAATCCCTGCTGGCTTTAAGGTGGAGAAGAGACACAATCTGAGGGATGCAGGTGGGCTTAAGCTAGAAGAAGCACAGAGACAGACGCGCCTTCAGAGCCTCTGGGAAGGCCTGAAGCCCTGAAAATACTTGTTTTTACACCCAGTGAGATCCACCTTGAACCCTAATCTGTCATCTTAATTAATTTTTTAAATTATGCGTATGCATTGGTATTTGTGGGAAGGCATGTGCGCGTGCATGCAGAAGCCAGAGGCATCAGGTGCCCTGGCACTGGAGTAAGAGGTAGTGGTAAGATGCCTGGGACTTAAGCTAGCAAATAAACTAGGGTCCTCTGAAAGGGCACCAGGTTCTTCTAACCACTGAGCCATCTCTCCAGCTCCCTAATCTGTAGTCATTTAAACTGTAGGTTTGCGATGACTTATATAGACTAGGAAAATAATATAGGCAACTTAATTTCAAAATATTCCCTTGAGTATAATACTCAAGGCTGAATAGAATATTCTAAGGTGTCTGATAAAGGAAAAATATTAAAAATACAAAGATATAAAAAAGATATCCTTGGCCTGGAAGTAAACACTGTTTTTGCTTCTCAATGCATTATAGAACTTCGTAGATTCCCGAGTCTGTGCCTACACAAGGTTTAACATCAGTTTAGTTGTCTGAGTAGATTTGGCCCCCATTGATTCATGTGTTTGAATGCTTGACCATGGGGATATTAGAGGTGTGGTCTGTTTGGCAGAAGTGTGTCACGGTGTAGGTCAGCTTTAGGGCTTCCTATGCTCAAGCTCTGCCCACCGCTGAAGAGAGTCTCCCCCTGGCTGCCTTCAGACCACGCTGTAGAACTCTCAGCTCCTCCAGCACCATGACCGCCCACACACTGCCATGCTCCCCACCACGACGATAATGGACTACAAGGCAGCCCTCATGAAATGTTTCCTTTATGAGTTGCTGTGGTCATGGTGTCTCTTCACAGCAGTGGAACCCTGACTGAGATACTCAGTGTCTGACTCTGCTCTCTTCTGTGAGCTTTGGTCTAGCTACAGTTGAGACAAGAAGAGAGATGGCATCAAACACACGCAGACATGGGGGTTTGAATGAGAGTGGCACTGTAGGCTCACACATCTAGATGCTTGGCCACCAGAGAGGGCACTGTTGAGAAGGATTAAGAGGGCAGCCTTGTGGGAGTGAGTGTGTCACTGGAGGTGGGTGGTGAGGTTTTCAGAAGCTAGGCTCACTGCCTCTCTCTTCCTGCTGCCTGTGGATCTCTCAGCTCCTTCTCCTGCACCATGTCTGCTGCGTGCCGCCATGCTTCCTGACATGATAATAATGGACTAAATTTCCGAAACTGTAAGCCAGCCCCAATTGGATGCTTTCTTTTGTAAGAGCTGCTAAGATCATGGGGCCTCTTCACACTCAATTCAGCTCAGGAGAAATCATAATAAAAAGATGACATCACTTTAATGCATATTTTAACTTTAATATGGTAAAATTCAAAATATTGTATAAGACAGTGCTGTGAAGTTATGGGGAAATAACGGAAACCACTCTGAAAAACAAGTGGATGAATGACGAACACAATGGATGCTTTCATCAAGCAATGACTAAAACCACATGTTCCCACGTAAACAAACACTTATGTGTGTTTGTGAATGTCCACCGCAGCATTAGGATGGGGACCAGAGGGAACTGGTAAGTGCTGTTATCTGATGGGATATGGAATAAAAGCAAGGCAGTTGTGGGCTACTCACTGAGAATTAGCAAACTATACTAATTTAAACTATACATGTGTAGAGAAATGTATTAAATGTGATTGTGTGTACCCATATTCATGCACATGGGCATGGCTGAGGTGTGTTTGGGTGTGCATGCCTGTAAACACCTCTCAGGAAGGCAGATTCTAGAATAACAGAGGCTCCAGAGGTGGAAAGCACACAGTACCCTTTTGTGCTTTGGAAACTTTTTACCAAAGCTTTTATATCAATTTGAAAATATGCTAAGTGTAATATGACACCCTAGATTATGCATTGTGTCAGAAAAATACAGTACTGGAAAAGACAAATGAAGTATAGATTTCAGATAAAAATCATATTCATTTCTTAATTTTGACAATAAGACATGTTCACAGAAGATTCTTATGTGAGAAGTTGGGTGAATGTTATGTGGGAATTTTTGTACTGTCTTTGCGACTCCTATAAATCTAAAAAATTAGTCAAAAGATAAAATATTAACTCAAATAATAAAAAGCCTGTTTGGGGCTGGTGAAATGCCTCAGTGGTTAAGAGCACTGACTGCTCTTCCAGAGGTCCTGAGTTCAAATCCCAGCAACCACACAGTGGCTCACAACCATCTGTAAGGGGATCTGATGCCCTCTTCTGGTGTGTCTGAAGACAGCGACAGTGTACTCACATATACTAAAGTAAATAAATCTTTAAAAAACAGTAATCAGGATGGGCTTGTGGGGTGTGGGGGTGAAGGAGCTTAGAGAAGGAGAGGTGAGAATCAAAAGGCGAGATGAAAAGTCATGGGAGCGTCAGCCACGAGGTGATGGTTGAAGGCTTACCTTAAAACAAAGGTCACTCGAGTACCTAGTCAGGACATTTCAAACAAATCAATCAGGATACTTTCGATAGCAGAGAAAACCCAAACATGTTAGTGACAAGAGAGGAGCGGGCGAGCCTGACTTTAGGCTCCTGAGACTTTCGGCTTTGTGGATGGAGGCTTGCTGCCATGCCTGGCACTCTAAGCTTGACACCCAATCCCATGTGGTACAGGGAGAGCACCACCCCCCACAAGTTGTCAGACTCCATAAATATACTGTGGCACATGTGCACCCTCACACACGTACACGATAAATAAATCCATGTAATAAAAGCATTAATTAATTAACAACCACTGGTTAGAGCCCATGTCAGTACTATGCACTGCACCGGGGACATGAGGACGAGCTTGTGATGATCACAAGCGTGTACAGTAAATGACCTGACTAGAACATCCAAATGGCTTCTAGGCAGACTTACTCTAAGATAAGGGTGTAGACAAGGGGAAACAATTAGGTGAGAAAATAGGACCGAGAAGCGGTCACTGAGTCAAGGGACACAAACGATTCAGGGACAAGCGTGGTGGCAACGAAGGCAGGGGGAAGTGGGCCAAGGGCTTGGAAGAGCTGCAGGGTGGGATGAGAACACAAAGGAGCAGAGAGGCCCTGACCGAGAACAGACACTCAAAGACCACCAGACCCTTGATGTGAGACCCCAGTGCAAGGACACCCGAGATGACCTCCACGTCCTCTAAAGCAGAGCCAAGAGGGACTTCGACACAAAGGCTTTCAGGAAAGGACAGCACCCTCTGTCCAGCTTCTCGTGCATGTGTGCTTGAAACTACTGTAACACCAGCTTTATTTGGGAGAAAATAAACTCAGGGAGAAGACTGCAAAATTTACACGTGGCGTGGCTAGTACAAGCATTGAGATGGAAAGGTGGTGGGTGGGGGTGGGGGAGGGAGCTTCTCCTCTTCCCTGGACAATATGCTCAGTTTCTGAAACATTTGCCAGAGCAGCCATGTTGAAATCTGTGACTGCTTTTAAAACTTGGGCTACCTAGAGTTTTAAATATAACTCTGAATTGTGGCTTCACCTGGCAAGATATATTTCATTATTAAGGGAGAAAAATAAAAAATAAAGTTTTAACCTGCCACGATGTCTCTGCTTCTATAACCACTACTGTTTAGCCTCTGCAGCTGTGGCTGAGGCCTAGCTGCACACGGAAAGGAGGTCAGTATCTAATCGATACTCCGACCACAGCGCACAGAGTTCTGGATCAAGTATATAGGCAAGAGTGTGTGATGTGCACACACCTGTGCTTGTGTGCCAGATACATGTCATGGCTGTATGTGTCACCAGATTCCAAATGATCTCAGACACAACTAAACCCTCGACTTACCTAAGACAAAGAGTCCAGGAGTGAAGTGGGAGAGCAGTTTTAGTCCCCAACTTTCAACTGATCAAAAAGAAATACTATTTTACCATTAAATGTTCATAAGTAAAGATTTATTGGCCTGGGAACTTTGCTCCAATCATTTCCGCATCATTGTGAGCACCCTGCTTCTGGGTACAAGGCAACATTCTCACCAAGCAGACACTGGGCTGTAGCCTTCACGGGAGAAGTTACTGGAGTAGTAAAACATAAACACAAGAGTCCAGAAGACACCATCAAAAACTATGCCAAAGTAGCCATTTCTCATGGCTGCCCACTGGGTGAAGCAAGTGTTCTTGATGGCAGTGTAAGCCCGAAAGAGATCACTGCTGCTTACCAGAAAGAAAATGCTAAGGATAGTCCAGATCACAGCTTTTCTAAACCAAAAAGCAATAGGGAAGATAACTCCTTTTTGTTTGTTTTGTTCTCACCGTGTAGCCCGGGCTGGCCTGAAACTCTTTAGGCAGACCAGGCTGACCTTGAACTCACAAAACCCCACCTGCCTTTGCCTGTAAGTACTGGGATTAAATCTGTTTAAACCTGTATGCCACCATGCCAGCAGCCCTTAATCGTTTTGTACGCTATTTGGAACTACCTTTTGAGGCTAGGAAACAACAGGTGAAAACGACACGAAGCCTGAGAGACAGCGTGGAGCTTCCCTAAGTGAGTCACTCAGCGCAGGGTGTGGCTCGCAGCCAACAGCAGACTCGCACACAACTTTGAAGTCTGAAAGCTCCCCGAACCCTGGAAACTAAAACTCCAGACCCTACCACTTAACGAGCACCACACAGAAACTTTAACTGCAGAGTTAAAGAGTCAGGGTTGAAAAGCTTCGGGCTGGAGGATGAACGCCTGCCCTGATACTGACTGCCTACATCTGTGTGCAAGCATTTACAGACGCAAACGCCCTAACCCAGACACTCTCAGCCTTCCTAATGCTGCGACCCTTTCATACAGTTCCTCGTGCTGGGGTGACCCCTGCCATAAAATTATTTTTGTTGCTACTTCTTAACTGTAATTTTGCTGCTGTTGTGAAGTGCGATGTAACCATCTGATATTCAGCCCTGTGCAGTTGGGACCCACAGGTTGAGAACTGCTGCAATCCATTATTGGCACCCAGCATCGTTTGCTTAGGTAAAAAGTCTGTTTACTAATGTCAGTTAGGGCAGGGTTAGAACATTTCAAGAACAATTAGACTGATAGAAGCACTGAAAAAATCATACTGGAAATACTTTAAGAATTTCTGCTCATGAGAGCAGGAATGGATGAAGGGTGCTAGTCAGAAGCCTGCAGTCAGAATTCTCGCTCCAGACCCTACAAGCTAGAAGTGGACGGACTGCAGCAAGCTGTCCTCTGACTGCCACGTGCCCGCAGAGTATGTGTGTGTGTGTGTGTGTGTGTGTGTGTGTGTGTGTGTGTGTGTCTACAAGCGCACACACGCGTGCCCTCACGCTCTATTTTAAGGCTAGCTGGGGAGAGCGGCTTTTTTTGTAAGTACTAAAAAATAATAAATCATGAAAGAATATGTTTCCAAGTTCCTTAAACTTACTTTTAATCAAAGTATAAAAGAAATAAAATTCCAGGTCTCCCTTTTATATTAAAACCAACAGGATAAAAGGAGCCACTTAAAACCAGATGGGTTAATGTTTACACAGAGGCAGCTTTTCCCAATTGTGTTCTCCTTTAAAGTTCAAAGGTTGAATGACCTTGCTGGAATTCCCCTGTCAGCTGGGAGTGTCTACTGGACTTCCAAACAGAAACTACACTCACATGACACATCAGAACGGAATGCCAAGTGGTATCTGTCCCTGCACCTTGAACCTGACGGGTAAGAATGAATCAATAAGCTTTACACAAAACGAGAAGCTTTTCCTCTCCCAGGCCACTTAACAAAGTATTAAATGTCATTATATTTCACAGTATGTACTTATGGTGTCAATACACTCAAATGTGCGGCTTCCACCTATCACTAACAGGCCCGTATTCAAATACAGCATACACCATTCTGAAGTGAGAATTTGAGTCCATATCTGCTTCCTGTTACTTCAGAGTAACCTCCTAAAGACCTAGATAATATGAAGCCTTCATTGATTTTGAGAACTCCTAAAACATCTCTTTGTAGAAAAGACACTGTAAGGTGAGGTGGTCATGAAACCCGTTCTTGGCAGTGTGAGCCAATCATGAGGTGAAACTCAACACAGAAGGTGCAGAGGCCAACCCCCTCGCCCACCGGCTAACCACACCCACCGGCTGGCCACACCCACCGGCTGGCCACATCCACCGGCTGGCCACACTTCCAGTCCCACCCCAGGCATTTCTCCTCTCAGTTTCAGAGGTTGAAAACACAGTAAACATTGCACCGAACTGTAGCCCAGCAACTTTTCTTTCAAACACTGTTTTCAGGGGGGAAAAAAAGTAACATTTCACAGTCTGAGTTTCTACAGAACGTTTTATTATCTCGATAGTGGCTGACATCTTCTATTACACAGAGCATACGTTTTATAATTGTTCTTTAATTTTGTAAACTTTTAAAGGAGGTAGAGAGATAGTTTAACTGTTAAAGAATATTTTCATTTAAACATATTTTTTATGTGTCTGAGCATTTTTTCTGGCATGTAATGTGATGGTCTGAATGAAATGGACCCCCAGAGGCCCATAGGGAGTGGCACCATTAGATATTGTGGCCTTGCTGAAGGAAGTGTGTCACTGGGGCGGGCTGTGAGGATTCAAATGCTCAAGCCAGGCCCAGTGTCAGTCTGTTCCTGTTTCCTGAATCACTTCAGCACCGTGACTATCTGCATGCCACGGTAACAGACTGAACCTCTGAACTCTAAGTCCCCAGCTGACTGTTTTCCTTTAGAAGAGCTGCTGTGGCATGGTGTCTCCTCACAGCGGTAGAACCCTAAGACATGTGCACATGTGCAAACGGGGCCTATGCAGACACACCCTAGGCATCAGATCCAGGAGCTAGAGAGAAGAATGATTGAGTCCCATGTGGGTCCTGGGACCCAAACCTAGACCGTGTGCAAGAGCAGAGAGTACTTAAGCCAGCGTCTCTCTAGCCCTTTGTTCTGAGGCAGGGTCTCACAGGGTCTAGCCTGGGCTTGAACTCCCTCTGAAGGTGGTAATGCCCTTGTCTGCCTCTCAAGTGCCAGGATGATAGTGTACTTCACCACTCCGAATGCAGGAAGCACCAGGGATGGGTTCCTCACACTTGCAGGTACGCTATCAACTGAGTCACAGCCCCTGTCCTACCATAAACTCTCACAATTCGAAGCACTGGCACATTAAGTAAAGATTACCAAATGCTGCTGTGTAGGGATCAGCTCCTCTATTGGGACCCAATACACAAATGTGTAATTGTTTCCTAAAATCCTGAAGCCTTCAAGTGGTAAACATACTTTATGTCAGTGAGCTGGCCAATGGCTGGCAACCTTAGGAAACCCAATGAGAATCCAGCACAACAGAGACTGAGAGGCAATATTGGACACGGGGAAAACACAGGGGCTTCAAGCTAAATAAAGCAACATGGCAATTAGTCAGAGCTGGGTAGTGACGCTCTCATAAAAACCCAAAGGAGCATCTGACGGCTCGGCCACGGCCATTTCTGGAGAGCAGACTGCTCTCGCCCGTCCCGTGTGCCTTGCCGGTTTTCTCACTAATTCCCTTTACAGTCAGTCACCCACAGGGATGCATGCCCCGGTTCCCTGTGAACTCTAGCAAGCCTGATGAATCCCAGGAGGGACCTGTGGCAGCGACAAGTTGCAGCTGCTCAGTTGAGCAATCTGGAGCCGGCAGCTGTATCTGACCTCAGCCACAAGTTCAAAGCTAACCACAGCCACTTTCTCACAGATGTAAAATGCACTTTATTTCTCCTGATACGTGCCCTTTTACTGGGCCAGCCTCGCTATGCTCGACTGAGTCATACCTAATTCATAGTGTGACACATCTGAAGGCTCACTTCTGCTGGGACTGCACGTTTGGTGCCACAGAGCCAAGTGTACACTTCAGTGTGGCTGGAAATGCAAAACACATAGTTTCTTCCCTGTGGTGGGGAGGGAGAAGAAGAAAGTATATCTGACTCCCTGTCTTTTCAGGAGTTTTGAGCAACTATTTTCTACCAAGGAGGTGGGATTTCCGGATGCCTGGGAAGTGTGGGAGCGCAGACTGGAGCATGCAGTTCCAAAATTAGACACCAGAGGGCGCAAGAAGCCCTTACAAGTTCCTGAAAAAGTTCTCCAATTGGGAAATTACATAACCCCATAGTCCAGAGACCACACACCCATAAAAATACTTGAGAGGTTCTAAAACTATCTAGGCTGGTGGATGAATGTGCACGCCGTATGAATCTAGTCCATAAATGACTGGGAGAGGATGCTGCTACTCTCTTCTCTTGGTATGTCTAACTGGAAATACGGGAGGGAATGTCATAGGAACCACAGAAATGAAACCTACCCAGACATGGTGGTTCCCTTGTATAAACTCAACATGTGGGCAAGCTCAGGCAGGACTGCTATGAGTAAGGAGCCAGCCTGGGCTACAGAATAAGGCCTTGTGCGAAACAAAACTAACAATGAAACAATCCAGGAATACATCAAAGTTGAAGAATTCAGAGAAAGAGTGAAAAGGAATTTTTTCAACATTACATTTGATCAAATAACTCAGCAAACGTGAGGACAAATGATTTAGGTTCATGAAGTAGAAGGGATGGGAGGAAGAGTGACACTCGAAGGACTGAGACACCATCAAGATGCCCAACACACACACACACACACACACACACACACACACACACACACACACACGAGTTGCAGTGTAAGAGCGACAGCGTAAGGTAGTAGTCATCGCTCTCGTCCTGAGGACTGAGTCAAGGAACTAGGCCTCTACATGCTCATTACCTTTTTATTTACTGCATGAAGAGGTGTGCATGTGTCTTGATACACATGTGAAAATATTAACAAATAGCTCTCCTACTATCTAGGTTGAGGGGCCTGACTGGGTTATGAGGCTCTGCAGCAGGAACCTTTACCCACTGAGCTATTCCACTGGCCCTACATATCTAAGCTTAACGGGGTCAAAGTGTTCTGAGTAACAAGCCCAAAGAAGTCCACACAAAGAAATATAACTACACTGTTAAAACTCAAAGAAAAACCTGTGTCAAGAGAAGTCCAGTCACACACACAAGAGCTCCTGAACATTGTCAGTGGATTTCTCTACAGACATAGATCAAAGGCACTGGAAAGATAAATTGAAAAGCACGAGAGCAAGCAGACCAAACCTTCCTCCAGGGATAAACGCAGAGGAAGCCTTCCTAGACAAAGCCTATACAAGGTGGGGAAGGGAGGGAAGGGGTTATAGAGCAGGCTAGCTAGACCTCACTAAGAAAGTGACTTGAGTCAAGACCTAAAAGAGGAATGAGGAGGAATGAGGAGGACACCCCAAGAACAGGAAACAGCACCAAATAATCCCCCCAAACACAAAGCAGGCACAGTAGCAGAAGACGTGATCAGGAGAGAGAAGACACCACGCTGGGGAGGTAAAGGGAGCCCTGGCTCCATTCCAGGGAGTGACAGTGTGGCTTTCATTCAGGACACGCAGTTGCTTTATGAGCTGAAACAGCAAGGGAAGAAGCATTAGTGGGCAACTGCAAGGGAGACGACTCTGGGGACAATCTAAAGCATCAGACTGTAAGGGTAACTCCAAGCTTGAGGACTGGAAAGTCCAGACTTGTGTGTTAATGAGCTGGGAAACTGAAGAGAATTTTGATAGGAACAAAGATCTGAGTGCATTAAAAGTCTGAGATACACATTAGACAGGGGGTGTACAGAACTGACCTCATCAGTCACTGCCTTTTCCTAGAAACATCCTTCAGCCGCGTTCAGTCTCACCTTTCTCCTCTGACTGTTCATACTAGTGTCTGCTATGTATGCTCGAGCCTAGGGTGTAGAGAAGTGCAGGCTGAAGACAAGGCTGAAAGTCAGAATTATAGAGCCATGAAATCAAAGAGAAAGGATTACAGATTTCTGAGAGATGGAGAAAGAAAGACAAAGAGAGAACAAGAACACCCAAGGATTGAATTCTAGGGCACCCCAGCAAACAGAAGTCAAGGAATTCAGAAGAGGCACACTTGACTGAACAGATAGAAGAGAACCCAAAGCTGAGATCCTGACAGCCACTCAGAAGGGCAATGGCTGACAGGTCAGGTCTGTACACATCACTTAACGGTCACGTACTCAACTTAGTACAAGTTTATCAAACCTGAAACAGTTTTAATATTTTAGGATCTATATTCATTAAGAATTGATATTGGGCAAAAATGTATCACCTGGTTTTAGAGTATATCAAATACATTGGTCAGCCGTCATATATATACACACAAATATATATATTTATCTTTTATCTAGAACATTTTAACATGTATGTATTTTGTATGTGAGAACATGCCATGGAACGCATGTGGAGGTCAGAGGACAATTTGCAGGAGTTGATGCCCTCCCTGTGTGGGTCCCAGGTATCAGACTCCGGATAGATTTGGCAGCAAGGACCTTTACCTGTTGACCCATCTTAAAGGCTCTACACTAGAACATTTCTTAAAATATTTGTCTAAAGGTTATGAATAGATTGAGCAAAAAGGAAGTTTTACCTATACTTGTTTGGGGAAACCTAATATAATTTTCACACACACTCACAGAGAGAGAGAGAGAAGAAAAATGAAGAATGCAGCATTTTGCAAAGTTACATCATCATTACAGAGCTGTTCTAGGCTAGCCTGCGATCGCACGGAGCTGTTCTAGGCTAGCATCCTATTGAACGGAGGTGTTCTAGGCTAGCATCCTATCGCACGGAGCTGTTCTAGGCTCGCATCCTTTTACTCTGCTGGCTGTTCTGAGTTAGCATCATTCTAACACTGAGGTAAAAGCTTTGGCGCATTCTTGTCCTTACTATATGTCAAAACTTATGTCAGCAAATTTGCTGCAGGGTATTTTCTTTCTGCTACTTCAAAGCTTTTACTGGAAATAAGATCTGCTCTACATTATTTATGCTAGAATATATGATATTCTTTGTGTCATTGCCATAACGACACATCTGCCTGTCCTCAGGTTTTCTTATTAGTCATCAAATGCCAAAGTGGTAAGATTTCATCTCCTGAAAAACTGAATAGAAAGTTGTCAAATAGTTAGATAATCTCAGCTCATGCCTTTTAAAGACATCTACATCCTACTGGCAACATACCATGCTGGTTTTGGTTCTGACCAAGTTTCCTTATGTGTGTTGTTCATTTTAATGATTTAATAATTCTGTGATTCTCGCATCTCATTTCCTTATATCTGTTCCCTGAAATGGGGTATAGCCTTGGGTTGTGGACATTTCTGTATTTCTTCGAATTACCCTGTTCTTAGTCCTCCTCTTTTAATTCTGAAAGAATGATGCAGTACAGAAAAGTTCACTTCAAAAGGTTCTATTATCTCCATGTCAAAGACAGCAAAGTACGAGGTTAAAAAGAAAACATCACAACACATTGTACTATTAACACTACTCAAGGTAAACAGGATCATCTTTTCCTAGAAACACCAGCTCGGTCTAGGAAATATGCTCTGCAGTCCGTCTCTTTGTCCCTCACTATCTCTGGCTCCCACCCTTATCACAAAAAGACAAAGGAGTACTGGGAAAGTGCACGTACCACGAGCACACAGACGTGTGCTGCACATGTGACTGCCTGTGGAACTCTACGCTCACAAGAATGATCTGAGTTTGAACAATCCTTTCTCTCATCCTCCTTCCCTGTTTGCTTCCTAATGTGTAAGAACCTACATGAGTTGCCAATGATCCCCCTGAAAGGCAGGCAGGCCTCCTGGACTCTTGTCTTCCTCGTGGCTGGAACAGGAGGACCTAGAGTGAGCCACATGCTGGCTCATATCTTTGACAAATGACTTTCAAAGATATCCAGTCACCAAGTTTGCATCAACTCTGGGAATGTTTAGGCATTAGCATCATCACCAGCTGCCAGCTCTGAGTGCAGCTGTGACAAGGAACAGGCCCTTGGGAATTTAACACAGCTTTTTCTAGAACAGCAATTTCAAGTGTCTTTCTAGGCAAATAGTTTTTCATAGTTCCAGACTCAAATTACTATGCCCTGTCCCACAGAACAAGACTCACAATTCCAGTGCAGTTACAACTGAGCAAGGTAACTTTCAATGACACCAATGTACAACCTGCCTGGTGCCACTGTCCAGGACCTTCTGCCTATAAACACTTCCCAGTTTAAAAGGACGACTACACTCTTTGTTTCCTTCTCTGCATATCTTCCTGGCACTATAGCTACTGTAGTATAGGATGGTATATATATAGCATATGTCTTCCCGGCACTATAGTTACTATAGTGCAGTATGGTATATATAGTACTATAGCTATTTCAAGTATGTTACAGAACAAAGCATAGTATGAGTTAACTCATTCTTTATTCTTTAAAGTAATTTTTAGATACAAAAACCTCAGTTTGGGTCACGAATCTATACATACCTCTTAGTACGGGTTAAAGACACACATTTACTAAACATGTTTTGAGTGTCTCTGGTTCACCGTTCAGTCCTGGGGAAATACTAGTGAAGAGTATGTCACTCTGAGAGGAACGCATGGAGAGCAGAGCAGAGGTAGGGATAGATATGCCATGCAACTAAAGTAAGATGGTTGGAGAGAGCCCCACTCACAGACCGAAGTAACAGAAGATGAGTAGTTGATACACAGTCATGTGAGAGCAGAGCACTTTACGTGTAAGGAATCTCACACACAGAGGCCCTAAAGCTCCAGAAGAAATCTCTGGCATTTCTAGAGAAAAGTGTGCCTGGGCCAGTGTCCTCCTTGCCTAACCTGTTGCTATGATAAACACCCTGGTAAAAGCAACGTAAGGAAGGAGTTTATTTTGGCTCCCAGTTCCAGAGTGCAGCCCACTGTGCCAAAGTGGTCAAGGCAGCAGGAGCTTGAAGCAGCTGGTCACACTTCGTCCACAGCCAGGAAGAACAGGATGATGAATGCTGGCTCTTTGCCTGCTTCCTTCTTTCATGAAGTCCAGGATGCAAGCCTATGGAATGGAGACGCCCACAGAGGTCTCTCTCCACCTCCAATCTGTATATCAAGATGATCCCTGACAGGGGATCCCAGAAGCTTGTTTCTAGATGCTATGAAGTTAACAATCAACACTAACCACAACTCCATCCTTTACAACTTGACATCCAAACACAACAATTTGAAGCCATGAACTTTCAACCCTTCTTTCCAGAATTTCATGACCATCTGTTAAATTTTTTATTACATCTACTTGTGTGTGTGTGTGTGTGTGTGTGTGTGTGTGACAGAGAGAGAGAGAGAGAGAGAGAGTGTGTGTGTGTACTCATGCATGTGCCCTGACACATGTGCATGCTATAGAAGTCAGAAGACAAGTTGCAGGAATAAGCTCTCTCCTTCCACATTTTGGCTTTGGGGATTGAACTCTTTGAGTTTCCCTGCCAGCTGCCATTTTATCATGCAAACATTTGTCCAGCACAACTTCAAAAGTCCCCATATTCTTCAACAATTCCAACACTGTTCAAAAGTCCAAGGTCTTACTTCGGATTTGAGGTAATCTCTTAACTGAGAATGCCTAGAAAATAAAAAAACAAGTTACACAGTTCCAAAATAAAGTGACGTGAGCAACCATTCCTACTGCAAAAGGGAGGAACAGAGGCCTAGCAATGAAAAACCAAACCAAAAGGAAGACTGAAACCCACACACCAAGCTTGCAGCACCAAGTCTGGCACAGGGTCATAGGATCTTCTGGGTTGGAAAGGGATTAGCAGCCCTGTGGGATGACATCACAGGTGAGGCAGGTAGAAGATAGAAGGAGGCCTGTCATTGGACAAGAAGGAAGGGTGGAGTGTGGGGCGGCTGGGCTGGGCCACCACAGAGTTGGGATGTGTTTCTGGCATGGAAACCTGCCTTGGGAACTAGATGAGTAGAGAGATTGCTGCCAGGCTCAGAGAGAGGCCTTCTGCAGTGTGATATGGGATGGAGCAAAGCGGGTGAGAGGCTTTGCGGACTGAGAATTAAGTTATCCAGCAGATATCTTGGGGCACCACGGTGTTGGACCTAGTGGGGGATAAAAGACAACCTTACTTTTTATTTTTTATATTTTTACAACAACACAGCCCCATCCTTCCAGACATGCAGCTTAGGCACACAGACTTCTCCTTTGAGTCAGCTTCACTCCATGGATACAGCTTTCCCTGTCAGATGTCCCACAGGTCTGACATCAACATTAGAACTTGACTTCACATCCACAGCCTCATGCGATAGCCTCTCAGGCCTCCTGTGGGGACACTGACATTACCACAGTGCCTGGCCTCTCTTAAAACGTGGAACAAAAACCCACCACCTCTTCAATCTTGCATATTTCACTGACTTTAAAACTAGCACCTAGCAGACAACAGTGCCAAGTTCTGTAACTCAAGACATCCCTGGTTCCCTGGACCACGGCTACACCAGTGTCTTTGTGGGGACCCTGGAGAGCTCTTCTAGGCACTGCTTCCAAGGAATCAAGACCCCATTCAGTTCAGACTTTCTTCCTTTGACTGAGTCTGTATCTGATAAAAAGGAGTCTGTTGGGTAAGATTTGCCTTCAGGCCTTTTCTATTGTCCAGTGCAACACGGGCTTCTCTTCAGTGAAGACCTCTTTCACAACTACAACTGTTTGCCCAGCACCAGCCTGATTGCTACCCTATCTTGAGATTTTTCTCTGCCAAACAAACTAGTGTATTCCCTTTAAATTCTACTCGACTAAGCTGTCAGCTGGCACCATGAAGCCAGAGTCTTGGCTGAAAGGTCACATGAACTGCCCCTGCCCAGGTCATGACCAAATCCTTTTTTCTCCTCTGAAACCTCATGACTTCACTGTCTACATTTTTCTCCTTTTTCTCCCAAGTTCCCAAAATAATGATCCAATACCTTCTGCCTAAAATATGCAAGGGTTTTTCTTGTCTGATGTTCTAACTCCTCCCTGATTCTTCCCGAAAACTAGTTTCAAAGGCCTATGAGCAGTACGTTCAAATTTATCCATTAAAGGCCTCCCTTCTTGCTGCCAATTTTCTTAGTTACTATTCCTACTGCTGTGATAAATAAAGGCAACTTAAGGAAGGAGTTTATTTTGGCTCCCAGTTTCAGAGTGCAGCCCACTGTGCCAAGGTAGTCACAGTATCAGGAGCTTAAAGCGGCTGGTCACACTGTGTCCACAGTCAGGAGCAACAGGATGATGAATGCTGGCTCTCTGCCTGCTTCCTTCTTTCATGAAGTCCAGGATGGAGACACCCACGGGGTGCGGGGGTGGTGGGTAGGGGTGTTCCCTACCTCAAATAAGCTCATCAAGATGGTCCCTGACAGGTTTCCTAGGAGGTTCTAGATGTATCAAGTTGACTATCAACATTAGCCATCTCAAGTAGTCGGTTAGAAAACAAACTACGGGGCTGGAGAGATGGCTCAGCGGTTAAGAGCTTTCAGAGGTCCTGAGTTCAATTCCCAGAACCACATGGCTCACAACCAACTATAACGGGATCTGATGCCCTCTTCTGGTGAGTCTGAAGACAGCTACAGAGTACTCATATAAATAAAAATAAGATAAAATAAAAAGAAAGAAAATGAACTACAAAAAACCTAAGGGACAGTGGTGACCAATCAGATAAAGCCCTGATAAACATTATAAGGTTTATATACAGATTAAGTAACTAGATGACAGTTAGTAGAAGCAAGAAGAACTGGTTAACAAAAGCTTCCTGGATATCTTCTTCCTTCTTGGTATAGTACATAGTATACTATAGCCTTGGGCACATAGTAGTACTTTGGCGCCATCGTGACCAGTCAGCTGTGTAGGTACAATTAACACAAAAGTAGGTAAGCAAATGGGGCTCTGCACGGGGTGGGGTGGGGGTGGGGGACCACTGGGTAAACAATGACAGACAGGGAGACATCTCATCTGAACGTGGGAAGAGGCTTCTTTTAAGAAATAATATTTGCCAGGGGTGGGCAGTATCACACGTCTTTGACCCCAGTGCTTAGGTCGCAGAGGTAGGTGGATCTCTCTGATTTCAAGGCCGGCCTGGTCTACAGAGTGAGTTCCAGGGCAGCCAAGACTTGAAACCCTATCTTGAAAAACAAAAACAAAACAGAAAAAATATTTGGAGGAAGATTGGTAGAATGACTTCCATTAACAGTTAGGATGCTGTATTAGGTACTTTTCTATTGCTGTGACAAAACACCAGGACCGAAAGCAACTTAGAAAAGAAAGAGTGAGTTTGGGCTCATATTTCCAAAGGGCAGCAGAGGCAGGAAAACAAAAGCTCGCATCCCAACCACCAATCCGCAGCAGAGAGCAGACCTGAAGTAAAGTGGAGCCTTAGCTCTCAAATGCTTCCCCCAGGGACTTACTTCCTCCTGCAAGGCTGTGCGCCCCAAACAGTGCCAACAGGGGACCAAGTGTTCAAAGCTTGAGCCTAGGAAGGTCATTTCTCCCTGAAACCAGCAGAGACTCAAGGGGAAAAAAACAGTACAGGGAACACTGCTGCTGTTGCTTAATGGACTGAGACAATACAATATCAAAAGGATCAGAGGACCAAAAGGAAGATTCCTCTAAATGCAGTGAGATGAGAGAAGGGTAGGAAGAGTACATACAGGAAATCAATCGAGAGGCTTTTACAGAGGTCGAGGAAATACAACAGCAGAGTAAGGGTGCGCGGCAGACCTGAAAGAGCAGTTTAAAGGCATTAAGAAGGGAGAAAAGAGGGCAGGAGAGATGGCTCACTCAGTGGTTAAGAGCACTGTCTGCTCTTCCAGAGGTCCTGAGTTCAGTTCCCAGCAATCACATGGTGGCTCACAACCATCTGTAATCAGGTCTGGTGCCCTCTTCTGGCCTGCAGGCATACATGCAGACAGAAAGCTGTATGACGTATACATAATAAATAAATAAATGTTTAAAAAAAAAAAAGAAAAAGAAGGTAGAAAAGAAAGGCTGGTGGCAGACACCAGATTCTTAAGGGCAAGCACACAGACCAAGCAAGGCCAGCCATGATAGACAGCTGGCGTCTTTGCGGCGTTTTCATAGGTAGCTATGAGTCCTGGTTCAGGGGAGGGGTCGAGGAACAAGGAAAGTCAGTCACAGACAGGAACAAGCTTCTACATCAGATGCCAGCTGTCTTATTTCTGACAGGCCCAAAGCTCAAATTTGTTTTGTCTCCACTGATGCCAGCAGCTTGGTCATGACTAAGAAACAAGTGGCTCCTGTCACATTATACATCATCGGGGTTGTATGCATTTATGTCATTGGTATAAGGAGAATACACTTTGTATAGCCTTTGTTAAATTTAAACAATTCCAAGGCACCAAGTATTTCAGTGCAGTAAAGAAACAAGGTGCAGAGATGGTTCCGTACAATGACTGATATGTAAGTGCAAGGATCTGAGTTCAGATCTCCAACACCCACATAAAGCTGGGCCGCATACACGCACACGCACGAATACCACACACACATACACACTAAAATAAGCAAACATTTCCTCACTGTGAATCAGAATATATACCCTCTGGAAGAAAGCACTCCCTCCTGTCCAGGAGCATCACCTACCGGTAACCAATGATGTCCTCAAAGAAGCGAATGTCTGTTTTATGGGAAACAACTGAGCAAGCTAACTACGGTGACATTCATCTTAAATCATTAACCTAAAGTTGAATTCAGTTACTCAGAGAAGAAAGAAAACTGGCATTTTTCTCCTTTAGAGAACACCAAACCCCTGAGTCCAGAAAGATTAAAACAAAAACCAAAAAACAAACAGACAAACAAGCAAAAACCACAGGGAGCTAAGGAGTTAGCTCACTCAGTAACGTGTTTTGCAAGAATGATACTCTGACATCTGGGTGCAGGTTTATAATCTCAGAGCTGGGCCGGTAGAAACAGGTGGATGCTGAGGCTCACTGGCCAGCCCGCCTGGTCTACTTGGCCACTGGCCAGTTTCAGACCAATGAGTCCCTATGTCAAACAAACAAAAAAGATGGACGGTACATGAGGAGTGACACCACAAACAGACAGACAGACAGACAGACACACACACACACACACACATATTCACCACACTCACAAACACACACACATTCACCACACACACACACACATTCACCACACACACATATTCACACTCACACACACACACCATACACACACACACCATACACACACACACATTCACCATACACACACACACACATGTTCACCATACACACACATTCACCACAAACACACATTTACCATACACATGCTCATAAACACACAACACACACCCAGACACACTCACATACACACACACACTCATTCACTCACTCACACAGACACTTGAGTGCTAACGTGCTCACACATGCTCCTATACACACACTCACACATATACTCAGGTACAATCACTTCACACAGGCTCACTCACAACACCCTTTTGTAAATATACTCATACACACACTCACACAAATATACACACGTCAAAGTAAAATAAAATTCTTAAAGTTGAACATTTAACATAATTTTTCTAGTAAGGTGAAGTTGAACAATCGTTAAATGTTCTAAGATCAGGATAAACAACAGCACTCTCTCTTTTTTAATGAAACACAAATTATTTCAAGTAAACCAAATGTCCGTGATACTAGTATTAATTCCTTACTTACAGGTGTGAAGGGGAATGAAATGACAAGTCTCCAGGAAATTAAAATGTGCAGAAAGGTACTAGAGCTAAAATTACACTTTGAAAATTGTGACAGACAAGAAAAAGAAATCTGACTTAATCAGCAACTGAAAACATTGCTACATTTAAAGTAGAAACAATGTTTACTCTTACAAGCAGACACACCAGGACTACCCCTGCATTCTTTCATTTAAACAGCTGTTGGTCGGTGCAGTGAAGACTCAGAGAGAAGACCTGGAGAAGTGAAGACCTCAGTGAAGACCTTGGGCTGGAGAGATGGCTCAGCGGTTAAGAGCACTGACTGCTCTTCCAGAGGCCCTGAGTTCAATTCCCAGCAGCCACATGATGGCTCACAACCATCTGTAATGCTCTCTTCTGGTGTGTCTGAAGACAGCGACAGTGTACTCATATACATGAAATAAATAAATCTTTAAAAAAAAAGAGAGAGAGAGAAGACCTGACTTTCCCACACTTAGCTCGTAAGAGGCAGCGGTGGGCCATTAACTCTTAGAGCTCCTGTCTCAAGACCACAGCTTCTGAGTCACTTCTAGTGTGTCTACACACACTCTACACACCCACACACAGTGCAGCGGACTGGACCTGTGGCTTTTCACGTGTTAAGCACATACTTCTCTAATATTGTGTTTTTAGATATTTAATCCTCACTTTCACATTACTGAATGGAATTTTCAGTACACTGTAACAAAAGACTCAAGTGAAGATGCCCATACCAGTCCATGCCTCTCCACTAACAAAGGCTTGTGGCCACAAAACACAGTACTTTCTGGAGAGCACCATTTCTGTGGTTCTTGCCTGTAGTAATATAAGAAGCATTAAGGACCCTGATGGTTAAAAAACTGAAGCAGAGGGTTGGGGATTTAGCTCAGTGGTAGAGCGCTTGCCTAGGAAGCGCAAGGCCCTGGGTTCGGTCCCCAGCTCCGAAAAAAAAGAACAAAAAAATAAATAAATAAATAAATGAGTAAATAAAAAAATTAAAAAAAAAAAACTGAAGCAGAAGAGAGAGACAAATGACTGTATTAATGGGCTTCAGCCCCTTTGAGCATTACTTATGTGAGAGGGTTTAATGCAGGCTTCAATGTGCAGGACACATGAAGCTTCTGAAGAGTCTTTACATTCGAAGTCAGCCACACTCAACTCTTGACTGCATAGGATGGGCCATGATCTTCAAAATCTTGGTACTCGGTGCTTAAAAACAGAACAAAAAAAAAAAAAAAAAATCTACTAGCAAGCCTAAAAGTTTGTAGAGGGAAAACAATTAGTCAGATCACAAGATATCACACTAAAAGAACAAAATGAGAAAATTTTAAAAATGGTCTTAGAAATATCTAGCACACACGTATTTGCTGGCTTCACCTTGCTGGTTCTTATCCACTCCAGACTGCCACAGAATCGAAGTCCCACAGAACTAAGATGTGATGATGTAATGATACTTTCTTATATCTGTGATTGACAGCCAAGGTATGAGATGCTTCTAAAACTTCAATCTCCAAGAGCAAAGTAAAAATGCTCGTTAGAAAAGAAGGTACAAAATCAAATTGAATTTGTAGGGGAGGAAGAGATTGGGATTTGAAGACTTTTTGTGCGGGTCTCTGATATGTCCAGGCTGGCCTCAAACTCTGACCCTCCTGTCTTAACCTACTAATGGCTACAACAAGAGGCATGCACCACCACACCTAGCTGGGGGAAAGGGTGTGTGTGTGTGTGTGTGTGTGTGTGTGTGTGTGTGTGTACACGTAGGTACATCCGTTCATATATATGCACACATACATATGCAAATGAGGAGGAAAATAACAATAATTTTCAAGTCCCAAACGGAAAGCATATATCAAATACATTGTAAGCTCGTACAATGTAACTGAAGGGAAGTTACATCTGAAATTCTAGCAGTTAAACTGATAACTACACATGGACTATATCCCTCTGGAGAACAGAAGGGCATCTGGTCTGTCCCTTCTTACATCTTTCTGGAGTGGGCTTTTTAGAAGAATTAATTTAATCCATGAATGTATTTATTTGTGTGTGGGACTGTGCACATGTGTATGGGTATGCACACCTGTGTGTGCAGGTGTGCACAGGTGTGGGCATTCACCTGTGCGTCAGCAAATGCGCACCTCCAGGAGTACAGGGCATCAGATCTCTTGGAGCTGGAGCCACACTGCCAGCTGTCTGCCAGCTGTCTGCCAGCTGTAGGGCTTGTTACACAGGTGCTGGGCTCTGGTCCTCATAAGTGAGCAGCTAGTACTGCTTAGCCCCTGGGCCACCTCTCCATTCTCTGAAAAAGATTTTTAAGTGCGATGATTTACTGACTACACTGTAATTCCCTTTTTTTAATTTTTTTTTTTTTTTTTTTTTTTTTTTTACTTTGTCTGCTTGCTTTGTTCCCAAGAAAACTTCACACTTTAAAAACGCGCTGAGTCAGGGGCTGGGGAGATGGCTCAACGGTTAAGAGTACTCACTGCTCTTCCAAAGGTCCTGAGTCGATTCCCAACACCCACATGGCTGTTTGATGCTGTTTTCTGGTGTGCAGATGTACCCATATATGCACATAAATCTTTAAAAACAAACACAACTGTCGAGTCTGGGAAGATGGAGGAAACGGTAAAGTGCCTGCTGAGTGCATGGAGGCCTGAAGTCATCTGACATCGTGTGACAGCAAATCTCTAACCCTAGTTAGTACCCAGGGTGCAAACAGGAGGATCCTGGAGGCTTAGTGTCCAACCAGCCTAGTCCACACTGAGAGCTCCAGGTTCCTGCCTGAAAAAATAAGGTGAGAAGTAATTGAGGAACACATCCTGACATCAACCTCTGGTACACATGTACGCACACGCACACACGCACACGCACACACGCGCACACACACACACACGCACGCATTACTAATTAAGCTGAGGCACAGAGCTGCATCTGTAGTAAGTCAGCTTACTCTGCCATAGTAAAATGTTTGTGACCCATTCAGTGCAGCTCTCGGCCACACTCCTGCCACACATGCAGACTCACTTCTGCTCTCCTAAGCCCCAGGAGCTCACTTCTCGAGCACAGTCCCTCCTACCACTAACCCATCCTGCGTCTTCTTCATTCAGGATCACTTCTGGTCTCAAAGTGACCACACAGAGAATAAATGTACTCCAGAAGTTTCCTCAGGTCTCCCACAATCTTATATTCTATGGGGTGGGGGGATGACAACAGAAAAGAAAAAGGGTCCCAACTCTGCTAAGTTACCTCATCAGGGTGTTCCTTCATATCAACAAAACATTAAACACCAAAAACTAAGACGTTCTTGTATGCCTTAAGTATGTCTATAATTAAATCAGTTGTGTATAGTCATGCTTCTACATGGTAACAAGGTCTACTAAATCATGGTCATACACAAGTGAATCAGTCTCAGGATTTGCTACATTCCTGCCATTTGAACCTTTGTGTTAACTCTAAAACTTCTTTAAGCTACTCTCAAAATCATAATTTAGCCCAGGCCTTTAAATGGCTGGCTTTTAATAACTTCCTATCTGGAATTCTTGCTTTCTGAGTGAGTGAGAGAGAGAGAGAGAGAGAGAGAGAGAGAGAAGCAAAGAGACAGAGACAGACAGACAGACAGACACTCAATAAGCAAACCAATGTATCTTTTTCAATGTTATATTTTCTTCAGGAACTGTTCATGTTTATCTCCTTTATTTCTTATCATCTTCAGCATTTAGCATCTTGACTCAGGGAAGCAACCTAAGTTCAGTAGTAGTATATTTTTTCCCCTTTAGTGAAACAAGGCTGGCATTCCAGATACCCTGCCTGTGATCTGTGACTAGAAGGGCTAGTGTTGTTACCTGGCACAAGTTAAAACCATGTAGGACATGAGCGGGCTTGTGGCATGTCAGTGGGGAATTACACAGATCCTATGTAACTGAGTGGGGAAGACCCAGCCACAACAGGAGGCTCCATTCCCTAAGCAGAGGACTGGAGTGGAGACAACAAGCTGAGCACTGTATGCATGGACCCACTGCTCTCTTCTTCCAACTGTGCGTACAACACGACCAGCTGCTTCAAGCTCCTGATGCCCTGATGTCCTCTCCAGAACAGACCATAACCAGGACCTGTGAACTAAATAAGCCCGTTCTCCCTTATGTTGCTTTGGTTATCACCAGGAAAAGCGAGTAAGGTCAAGACAGCAGACATCAATCTCAAAGATCTTAGGGCGAAAAAAGCATCACTTAAAGGAGACAACCGTATGCGATATAAAAAGTAGTGTGCTAATAACAATACAAAACACAGGCCCAGGGCTGGAAAGATGGCTCAGGCCTTAGGAACACAGGCTACTCTTTCAGAGGACCTGGGTTTGATTCCCAGAACCCACACAATGGCTCTTAACTATCTGTAACTCTAGTCCCAGTGGATCTGCCCCACCTCTTCTGGGCTCTGTGGGCAGGTAATTCGTGTTCATGGGACAAACATACCTGCAGGAGAAAACCACCCATATACGTGAAAAATGTAAATATCTAAACACTTTAAAAACCTGTCCTTTTCCTGTAATCATGACCCAGACCCCAGATTTAGTGACATTCGTTGGATGTTTTAACAAATATAAGGATGTTTTAACACATAAAGATATATGTTAACCAGTCGTGTAACACATGTACATAGTGTGTATAGCCTATTTTAACGAAACAAGTTTCATTAATAAAGACTGTATTTTTAGGTCCTTGGAAAATCCCCCCACTCATATTGTAAGACATCTACCCTATTATTCTAAATGTCCCACAATAAAAGTTTGAAAGACAAAGAAACTGGAGAAATAAAAGTCACCAGACATTTTTTGCTGACTCCAAGGTAATGAGCCAATTCAAAATAATACATAATAAAACTACCCAGATGCAGTTCTCTGAATTTTCTTTCTGGCTTCCTGACTTTACTGAGAGAGAACGAGTCATTCTCTGAAATTCTTAAAACAGTTGTAAGCATCACAGAGAAAATGGAGCAGCTGGGGAGGTGGCTCAGCTGTTAGGGCCCTGGCTGCTGCTCTAGAGGACCCAGGTTCAATTCCTAGTACCCACATTGTGGCTCACAACATCTGTAACACTACAGTCCCAGGGAATCTGACACTCTTCTGGCTCCCCTGGGCACCGGGCACACATGTGTGGTACACAGATATACATGCAGATAAAACACACACACACAATAAATTTTAACATTTTAAGAAAAAAACAGATGAAACAATAGCTTTAAGATTTGCCTAAATAGGGGTTGGGGATTTAGCTCAGTGGTAGAGTGCTTGCCTAACAAGCGCAAGGCCCTGGGTTCGGTCCCCAGCTCCGAAAAAAAGAAAAAAGAAAAAAAAAAAGATTTGCCTAAATAGTACAGAGTCCCAGGGCAGGGTAGAGTACTAGCCTAGAACAGTGCAGAGCAATGGGTTTGATCTTTAGTACCACAAGAATGCAAAGCACTTAAATGAAACAGACCCCATCCCATTCAGTGACACTGAGCAAGCAGAGGTGAGAGCCAACCGCTGCACTTGGTCAAGTCAAAGTCATACCATGCACTGTGTATGAGCACTGAATTCAGCAGCATGAATTCATATTAATAGTACCAATCTAATGTGAAAGTCTAAAACCTACACAATGTCACCAAGCCTTCCCTGCAGCTCTGAAAAAAGAATAGAGCACTGTACGGCCCTAGTCCTAACGGTGATGCAATAAAGACAGTTCTGATGGGTAGCGATGGGTCCTGTGTTTAGTAAACTTGCCACAACTTTGCTGTCTGTTTCATAGTATTGGGAAAATACACGCCAACAGCAAAAGGAGAAAGTATAAAGAAACTACCTAATTAATTCTTCCTCCTTATACATCTACTGTTTGCTTAGGTATGAAGAAACCTATCTATATACGTTTGTAGGTATGTATGCATGTGTGTATGTGTATATACAGTGCATGCTGCTTTTAACACAACAAATGACAACATGCTGCACACTGTTCCCTAGTGCTTTTCTCAGTTAGTAATGGATCTGGGCAGATTCTTCTACACATGCCTCTGTGGCTTTACTTCATTATTTACATTAGCTGCAATGTTCCATGCAACATTAGCCGCAGTGTTTCATGCAACATTAGATACAGAGTGTTCCATGCAACATTAGATACAGAGTGTTCCATGCAACATTAGATACAGAGTGTTCCATGCAACATTAGATACAGAGTGTTTCATGCAACATTAGCCACAGTGTTTCATGCAACATTAGCTGCAGTGTTCTATGCAACATTAGCTGCAGTGTTCCATGCAACATTAGCTGCAGTGTTCCATGAAACATTAGATATAGTGTTCCATGCAACATTAGCTGCAGTGTTTCATGCAACATTAGCCGCAGTGTTCCATGCAACATTAGCTGCAGTGTTCCATGCAACTTTAGCCGCAGTGTTCCATGCAACATTAGATATAGTGTTCCATGCAACATTAGATACAGAGTGTTCCATGCAACATTAGCCACAGTGTTTCATGCAACATTAGCTGCAGTGTTCCATGCAACATTAGCTGCAGTGTTCCATGCAACATTAGCTGCAGTGTTCCATGAAACATTAGATAGTGTTCCATGCAACATTAGCTGCAGTGTTCCATGAAACATTAGATATAGTGTTCCATGCAACATTAGCTGCAGTGTTTCATGCAACATTAGCCGCAGTGTTCCATGCAACATTAGCTGCAGTGTTCCATGCAACATTAGCTGCAGTGTTCCATGCAACTTTAGCCGCAGTGTTCCATGCAACATTAGCTGCAGTGTTCCATGCAACTTTAGCCGCAGTGTTCCATGCAACTTTAGCCGCAGTGTTCCATGCAACATTAGATACAGAGTGTTCCATGCAACATTAGATACAGAGTGTTCCATGTAACATTAGCTGCAGTGTTCCATGAAACATTAGCCGCAGTGTTCCATGCAACTTTAGCCGCAGTGTTCCATGCAACTTTAGCCGCAGTGTTCCATGCAACTTTAGCCGCAGTGTTCCATGCAACATTAGATACATAGTGTTCCATGCAACATTAGATACAGAGTGTTCCATGCAACATTAGCTGCAGTGTTCCATGCAACATTAGCCGCAGTGTTCCATGCAACATTAGATATAGTGTTCCATGCAACATTAGATACAGTGTTCCATGCAACATTAGATACAGAGTGTTCCATGCAACATTAGCCACAGTGTTTCATGCAACATTAGCTGCAGTGTTCCATGCAACATTAGCTGCAGTGTTCCATGCAACATTAGCTGCAGTGTTCCATGAAACATTAGATATAGTGTTCCATGCAACATTAGCCACAGTGTTTCATGCAACATTAGCCACAGTGTTTCATGCAACATTAGCTGCAGTGTTCCATGCAACATTAGCTGCAGTGTTCCATGCAACATTAGCTGCAGTGTTCCATGAAACATTAGATATAGTGTTCCATGCAACATTAGCTGCAGTGTTCCATGAAACATTAGATATAGTGTTCCATGCAACATTAGCTGCAGTGTTTCATGCAACATTAGCCGCAGTGTTCCATGCAACATTAGCTGCAGTGTTCCATGCAACTTTAGCCGCAGTGTTCCATGCAACATTAGCTGCAGTGTTCCATGCAACTTTAGCCGCAGTGTTCCATGCAACATTAGATACAGAGTGTTCCATGCAACATTAGATACAGAGTGTTCCATGCAACATTAGCTGCAGTGTTTCATGCAACATTAGCCGCAGTGTTCCATGCAACTTTAGCCGCAGTGTTCCATGCAACATTAGATACAGAGTGTTCCATGCAACTTTAGCCGCAGTGTTCCATGCAACATTAGATACAGAGTGTTCCATGCAACATTAGATACAGAGTGTTCCATGCAACATTAGCTGCAGTGTTCCATGCAACATTAGCCGCAGTGTTCCATGCAACATTAGATATAGTGTTCCATGCAACATTAGATACAGTGTTCCATGCAACATTAGATACAGAGTGTTTCATGCAACATTAGCCACAGTGTTTCATGCAACATTAGCTGCAGTGTTCCATGCAACATTAGCTGCAGTGTTCCATGCAACATTAGCTGCAGTGTTCCATGAAACATTAGATATAGTGTTCCATGCAACATTAGCTGCAGTGTTTCATGCAACATTAGCCACAGTGTTCCATGCAACATTAGCTGCAGTGTTCCATGCAACTTTAGCCACAGTGTTCCATGCAACATTAGCTACAGTGTTCCATGCAACTTTAGCCGCAGTGTTCCATGCAACATTAGATACCGAGTGTTCCATGCAACATTAGATACAGAGTGTTCCATGCAACATTAGCTGCAGTGTTTCATGCAACATTAGATACAGAGTATTCCATGCAACATTAGATACAGAGTGTTCCATGCAACATTAGCTGCAGAGTGTTACATGTATGACGGTACTTTAACCAAACCTCCATTGCATCATGTTTATTTCTAGTTGTCATTTTTTATTTCAAACAATATTGTAATATCATTATATGTAATATATATGTGTGCAAGCACAATTATGTGTGCAAGATAAATTATTATAAGTACCACCTGTTAACAGAATTAAGCAGATTTAAACAAGAAACCAGCATATCTACAAAGGAGACAAGAAAATACCTTCAAATTAAATGCTTAGTGATTAAAAGATGCCAAACATCAACAGAGTTAGAAACAGAGTAACGAATCAGGAAAATGGAAAAAAAAAAAAAAGGAAAAAGGAGGGAGCAAGGAAACTTTACATGATCCCTGGGACAGAAGGATAAAAAGATTGAGATAATAAAAAATAGAAAGGGGAAAATTACATAAATAAGGCTAAATAAGGCAAGATAAGAAAAAAAAAAGACATGATTTCTCCTGCATAAAATAGAGTTACTCAATAGATTTGAGACAAGCTTGGAACCGCATGGTTTAGATGAGCATTGGAGGCTTTACCTTTAACAGTAACACAGTCTATTATCACCAGAAGAGAAGCCTGGGGAAGAGGGGTTCCCAAAAGCAAGGCAGAGAAGATCCTTCCTGCAGTACACCTGGTTCCTCAACCCTCACCCCCTCAACAGGAAAAACAGTCAGTCACACCATCATACAAACAAAGCATGCCTTGCCTTGGAAGATCCTGATTTTAAAAATAGAGATTTAGACCTAATTTTTTTCTCCCTTCTTGAAATTTCTTCGACTCAAGAGTGCTATTCTAATACATCACCTAATGTAAAACACAGTCAACAGCTTACCTCTCCCGGTGTGTTAGGATCTGAGGGCCACAACACAAATTGACTCATGTTTTGTCCGTTACTGCATCCAGGGTTTCTTTACACGGTATCCATGGCAGACTGCGTAGGTAGCAGCAGGGTTCTGCAAAACTGAAAACCTCACAATTGTCAATGCATAAACCTAGGTTACCTCGAGGATCAATCCACTGTGGAGAGCAGCTACACCACACAGACACTTAGCTATGCAGTTTAGTGGACATGACTATGATCAAAGTCGAAATGGCCAAGACTACAGGAAAACAATAATGCTAGCCCAGAAGATCTCAAAATGTAAATGATTTTTATCATATTTAAATATATTCTAACTCACTGGCCCAGTAACAGTATATTAAATGGGGGTGAGTATCAGTACTGTCCAGGAACTGTGAGAAGATTTAAATATGAACAAACATAAATTTTACTGCAAAAAGCTGTTTACTTTTGGAGTATTCAACTGCCTTGAAGAAAAGCTTAGATTTAAAAATCTAAAGATGCTTACTAGTTTCTTAGGGAAAACACAACCATGCAACATAAATTCATGGTCTCCTAACCCCACTCTATCCAATCTAATGACACATTTTGGGGACCTCTCAAGATCTGCCTTTTATTTAATAGCCTGTGCACAGCCACCTTACTGGGGCTACAGGTAGGTAGGTGGTGACTCTTGCTGAGATCCGATTACACAGCACAATGAAGCATCTGCACTGTATTTCATTTGATAGCCCAAACAAGGTGGTTACGGTACTTGCTTTTGCGGGGTGAATGTACACTCTTTGTAATATTTAATGGTGCTTTTAAAGGAAACACTTTCGTCTTCAAGGGATTTTTGAGGGGAAACGGGGGGGGGGGGCGGCGCATTGGGGGGACTGCTACAATCATTCCTTGTGACTATACACAGCAGGTGAAGCACGACTAGATATTTATCAATTAGTTTTTATATTGGTTATAACTATCATTCATCTTTCAAATAGTTTACCAACATAAGAAATATTTAAGAAAAAGAAAGTTTACCCTGATGAAAAGAAAGCATTTATAACATCAACTACCAGCACGGTGCGACAACGGTGACTTATTATTCGATAACCTTCCTGCCATCACACTCCAGTTCTTCCCAGAAAAGTAAAGGTAGCCGCAGGAAGCCAAGAGATAAGGACCCATTTGTACATTTCACCAACTCTAAAACAAAACGCGTCCGAATTTTCCTCTGCACCTGCATCATAGGGCAGGGAGGGGGCAAGGTACCCTGGAGTCGCGCTAGCACTCAGAGGCGGGATGCTGACACCCGGGATGCACTCAGCGGCTACGCCAGTCGGGCTTTTCACTCTGCCCAAACCCTTTCCAGCAGGCGTTCACCTCTCGCAAGACCTAAAGAAGACCGGCTCGCTGTCCCCTACTCTATCACAGGCTCAGGAGTAGGCAGCGAGACTAGCTGAGCGCACCACAGCTGCCCCAGAAGCCATGTCGCCAACTCCCGCTAGCGCCGCCAGGTTCCTAGAACACTTACTTCCAAGTTCTCGGCCCGAAGCCGAGTTCGCACGACCGCAAGCTTTCTCACGGCGCTCCTGCGACAGCGCTGGACACCCGACCCAGCGCAACCCCTGCGCGCAGGCGCCGCCTCCGCCTCCACAACGTCCGCGTATGACGTCACTTCCGACACACCGCTCCGCAGTGGGTCGGGGGGCTCCTGAAGCTCTGTGTTGTTAGCCTGCGGGTCCTGGGCTGCATGACCCAATTCCTTTTTTTCTGCAGACTCTCTTCCATGCTTAAATTGGCCGCTCCAATCCAAATTAGCGGGGCGTTTGGACAAAGTCACGAGATTGTCGAGGTTTCCCGAAGTCTCTGCCGGGTGTCGGCCTCTGAGGTTGCAGTTGCTGGCTGCAGTTCTGCCCGTTTCACTTCTGAGGGTGCTGGTGTTGTGTTACAAGGGCAAGTTACTTTACTGTGGGCCTTACTCAACTGTGAAAAACACTAGTACCCACAACCTGAGGCTGTTGTGTTCTTTGAGGTAATGTATAGAACGTTCCAGCATACTGCAATGAACATTAACAGGGTTTTTTTTTTTCATTGTTGTTGTTTGTTTGTTTTTTCTAATGATGTGATATACTTGCTTGTTCCGCGTTGGAACACATACGTGTACTGGAAATACTTTTGTTCAGTGCTTAGCTGATGAAACTGGGTACCTTCCCCTTTGGAAACATATATATAAACTTGATTGAAAACTTTTGCTGAGTTATCGTGCTAATGGGAGGCACCACGACTAAAACAAGTTGTCCCTGAAAAGTAGGCATACTCATCAATAAGGAGGTCTGTGTGTGTATGTGTGTGTGTGTGTGTGTGTGTGTGTGTGTGTGTGTGTCCCCACAAATCTCATATTGACCCGGCAAAGCAGGGGGTGTCTTCGTTTTTAACTGGTTAATAGGAGCAGTTCTAGAAGGTTAGCAGGCTATGACTGTACTGCCACTGACAGGGCAGGGTTTCATTTACTCTTTTGTAGTTCAAAGTTTACTCTTTTGTAGCTCAGCCTTTTGTTTAGAAAGATGGCAAAACAAGCTAGTAGTAGTGTTGAAATGTGGGTGAGGGGTCAATGTTCCAAATAACTCAGAAACACCCCCCCCCATAGACCTGTAGAATAATATAGCTAGATTAGATGAAGTGTTTCCAGTGCTACATTTTATTAGAACAATGACTTTGGTTGCTCTGAGATAAGGTCCCCTGTATAGCTCAGACTGCTCCTCCTGGAACCCTCCTAGTGTTAACAGGTCTTGGAGACGTATACAGCCATGCCTGGTTTAGACCCAATGATTTTGTAATGCACTGTTTGACTGTAAGGATTCAGTAATTTGCCACAAGGTACAGAGTTAGCCAGTGTGATCTTAGAATCGAGCCTCTTTAATTCCATTTATTATTCATTTACTCACATAAGACGCACAGACTTTAGAGAAAGATGGATACAGTGAACACTTGCTTGAGGAAGTTTCCTACCTTGGGAGGACAGCAGCCCTTGATGGAAAGGTAATTTAACGTTAGCATAATCACAGGGACATCTAGTTCCATCCGTCAACCAATGACACTTTCCTTTGCTCCCCAGAAACCATAGCTTGGGTTTTAGAAATACAAGATGATAATGTTTTCATCAAAATTTAAATCATTAAAGCCAGACTTTCAAAACTGTCAAGCAATCAGGATTTACACTGATCTCATAGTCAGCTACCAGAGACCCAGACACTATGAACCATGGCCTTTGTGTTGAAAGCAGATTCCCCTCAGCTTCTTCATTTGCCTCATCAACGCTTTCTTCTTAGCTACTTGTTTCTCTAGTCGATTAACAGGGCCGATTGGGAATAATCCTTATTGCCTCTCGAGACAGACCACCCTCCATGTCTACAATGAGCACAATTATCTAGGGTGACAAGGCTGTACCCCAGAACACTCATGGGAACCAGATTGTCCCCCACAAGTGACAACAGCAACAACTTTCCACAGCCTGATCGTGGAACCAGAACTGAGATAACCAAACACTGGCACAACCAAGATCAACCATTCTGTCAGCTAACCACAAACCAATTTCTTCCTTCCTATCTCTTTTACATATAAAGTTGCAGCGTTCCTGTTAGCCCATGGAAGACAAGCTTGCAGTCACCGTTCCATTTATCAGTTCTTCCCAGCATGCCATACTGATTAAACCTACTTTTTGTGACTCATCTCACCGCTTTGGATGGCATATTAGAATAGGTGGCCAGGTCTAGTGTTGGGACCCTGAGCCAGGTCTTTTTTGCCTAAAGCCCTGGAGACAAAATCTCTTATCATTGTCTATTTTAATACATTTCATCTTGAAGATGTTATGGTTCTTAATGCCCTGCCCCTTTCTGTCCCACACTTGAGCAAGAAACCAACAGCTTATTTTCTTTGTTTAGAATAAAATAAAAATTTAAAATAAAAACCAGATAATTCTCTTCATACGCACAGAACCACCTATCTTTTATGAGAGTCCATTTTCTTTGTCAACTTGATAAGTCACACACAGTTATTTGATGAAACGTTTTGTGTATTTCTGTAAAATAATTCCTTAAATGAAAATGACATTTCCATGTGTTGTTTTTTTTTTTAAATTCATTTTTATGTGTGGTTGCCCTGACCCGCAGTCAGGGCAGTCGACCAGGGTCTGGGGTCCACCTAGGAGAGAATAGGGGACAAGAGACGCAAAGAACGGACAGTAAGTCAAGAAGTGTGATCAAACTGACAATTTTTAATTTTTCTCAGGCAGAAGATATACTGGTAGGAGCAAAATGTGGGGAGTGGTTAGGTAACCACAAAAGAATGGGCCTGGCTCAATGACCAGGATGTTGGCTGGGTAAATCAGTCGGGGGTGGGGGTCGGGGGTGGACAGTAGGGTGGGTGACTTAGTGACCTGACCACCAGTGCTAAACGACCTGACAACCAGATTTATTCTATCTGTTGAGTTCAAGCAGAACTGCAGGTGCAGGCTTAGGCATGGCTGTTTTGATCTAACATACGGCTAAAATACAATTGCCCTTGAATCTAGCATGAAGGCTGCTTCCAACATGAGGTGTTTTGCCTGCATGTATGCCCATGTACCATGTGCAAACCTGATGCCTAAAGAGGTCTGAAGAAGGTCTCAGAGACTTTTAGATTGAAATTATGGACAGTTGAGAAGCTTCCTTGTAGGTGTTGGGAGTTGAACCCTGGTTCTCCGGAAGAGCAGCCAGTGCCCCAATTAGTTGGTTTTGAATAAAACATACAAAACTCCATAATATGGATGGGACTTGTCCAAGTGGTTGAAGGCTGTGAAAAGAAAAGGTTGAGGTAGGTGTCCTGAGGAAATGATAAGTCGGCCTCTGGGTGTCTATCTGCCTCTGGACTTGAGCTGCAGGACCCAAGCCTCATAGGACTCCAAGCTGCTGGTCTACACTGAGGGTCTCAGTTTGTTAGGCTACACGGTTGTGTGATCCAGTTCCTCAGAATGGATCACATGTTAGTAGCCATGTGACCTTAAATAAATCACCTCTTTTAAAATTTCTTCCTGAACAAACACCATGATACTGTCATACAAAAATGAGTAAAACTGGGCTGGAGAGATGGCTTGGCGGTTAAGAACACTGACTGCTCTTCCAGAGGTCCTGAGTTCAATTCCCGGCAACCATATGGTGGCTCACAACCATCTGTAATGGAATCTGATGCCCTCTTCTGGTGTGTCTGAAGACAGCTACAGTGTACTCATATACATAAATAAATCTTAAAAAAGAAAAAAGGAGGAAGAAAATGAGTAAAATTTACCACTGTGACCACTAGATGTCAGGAGGTAAAGTGTGAGTCTGCCTCTGTTTTTCTCTGCTCCCCACCCCACCCCACCGCTACCCCCACCTCTCCTTTGACCTATTGAACTATTACCTACATTTGAGTGCCCCGAGACTTTGGGAGCTGATAGGTCTTAAACATTTGCTGAACGAGTAAAAAAGTAAATAAATTTCAGGAATAATTCTAGGCTTTTCTTTCCACATCTAGTGCCCTGCCCTTTTACCTATTAAAAGAACTTCTTTTTAAAGTACAGTGGTGAGTTTAGAATGGAAAGATGAAACCATAGAGAGGAATTTACAGAAAACGGAGAAAAAGTCATTACATCCCTCTTGCTTGCATGTTTTGAAGCTTCATCTGTATAGCCCAGGGTGGTCTCAAACTCACAGTCATCCTCCTGCCTCTGCCTCCTGAGTATTGAAATTGCAGCCTTGAACCACCACAGTACCATAACACCATGTTCAGCAGAGCCAATGCCAAAACACCGTGGTTTTGAGAGTGGACTTACTGTAAAACACAAGATGAAAACAGTGATCAAAACGGTCACATATTAATATTGTTTTAGTATATTCTTACTTTTAGTGCATGCTTGAAAACTTACATAATGCAAAGTTAAAATGAGAACGGTCATTAGTGACTCATGAATATTTTCCTTCCTGTCCGTGAGACTGAATTTAAACTACCCCAAGGAACCTTTGGATTCTTTGCCTGACAGGAAACAGATTGAGCTTTTCAGTGGATAGGGATCCAGAGATGGGGAGAAATAGCCACCCCTGTTCCCTGCATAGGTAGAGGGAGACCTGCGTGGTTGAGCAGGCAAAAATTCAGTATCTGTGGTAGGGTTCAACGTTTACGCTCTGGGCACTGTATTAGTTTCAGTGCTTACAATGATTTCTTTGAAGCATTAACAAACCTGAGACACCTTGTGACCTGAGGGTGCAGGACGATGCAGTTGCTACAGTGAAAGTCAGGTACTTAAAAGAGGCAACATACAGGTGGTGTGGGGTGCACCCAAGAGGATGATATCCTATGAAGTAGCACTTTGTATGTAGTGAGAATTTTGTTTTGTTTCTTAAAAACCCAACTATGGTGTGTGAATATGTTTTATTTTAATCCCAGGTGTGGGACATGGGGCTGCTTCAGATTGTCCACAGCAGCTGACTGTGATTTGTCTCATGCTCTGGCAGGGGTGTGATTCTGCCACCCGAGGAGAGTTTACATCTGGAGTTCTCGGGACTCTTGAGGGAGTATGAAAATGTCAGAAGCTGTGGGGGGGGGGGCTGCAGCTGCTTCCTGTTGCTGTGAGCAAAGAGATAAGAAGAAGAAATTGGATATCCTGATAACAAAGATTGAACTTGCCCCAAGGAGCTTGATGACCTTTAGCAGCAGGAAGTAGTTAAGGAGATCTATGCCTCCTTTCCCTCTAACTTTCTTTCCCACTGACCTAGTGTTGGGAGTTGGAAGGGCTGGAGGTGGAGAAGGATGGTCGATAATCCAAGAAAGTAGCCAAAAGTACGGTTATATTTGTAAGACAAGTAAAATAATAGAATGGTATGGAAGGTGACACAAAAGACTCTACACGCAGCAACATGGCATAACCTACTTAATTGACATCCATAAACTCAGCCAATTTGGAACCCACCGTACATGTAGACAATTTTGTACCATCAGGAAAAGAAAAATCAATGTGCTTCCACACATTGTATCCCTATTTCTGTTTTGGGACACTCACAGAGGGACTAATTGTTAGGATTGTGTGTGGCTGGGTTGTGGAGGAGCAGGAAGCATCAGCACTGGCTAAGCCTGATAGGAGCTGCCCTTCGAACTTTGTCCCCTAAATGCCTCACTTGCCTTTTGCTGATTCTGCTCCCACTGAGGTGCCGACTCTAAACAGCCAAGAAGTTTAATGGATTCATCCAGAAGCTTGCACCAAGAGCTGACTGTGGGAGACACCACAGAAAGTTCTGTGCTCAACTAAAATAAAAGTGCAGACCCGATGGCCACATGGAGATGTGCTTATTATCGCCCCCTTGCTCCAAGGGGGTGGGATGTAATAAGGCTACTCAGTGCTATTAAACCTTGAACGCTACCTGCTCAGGTTCCTAGATGCTGGCACACCAGTATCTCCTAGACACCAGTATCTGAAGGGAGGTAAAGCTGAGGTTAATGCTTCTTATAGGAAGCGAGACCTGGGCTGGCTGTGAAGACTTCTGCCAACCGAACACACTAGGAGAGTTTGGGGACTAGCCATGGTTTTAGAGGCAGCAGACAGAGATTCCTGTCGCTTGTAAGTAGCTGCTTGCTACAAGGCTGTTGTTGTCATCGCTGCCATCTGAGGGCACACTTGAATGGCTGGCTCTCCTTGACACGTGGGCTACGATTGTTGGAATGAGTCTGACTGATGCTCGATGCTTCCCGGGACTCAGCGTTTTTCTACTAGCCAGAACCTTTCTTAGTTTCAAGAAGTAACGCACCCGGAAATAATATTTAGACATTGTTAAAACGTGCAAACATCAGCGAAGATTTACAAGGACGCCTTTACTTGTCAACCTGCACACTTGTCAACACTGTCATCTGGCTACTTGGTGGACTTTGGCAAACATGAGAAGCCATACGCAGCTGGAAGGACCGTGTCCCAGCTGAGCTTTTAGAGGGAAGAGACAAGGCATGGTTTGTTGTCATACCCAGCCTACATTCAGCCCATAATATGTGTGCAGTTCCTGGACGAACTGTGAAAAATCCCAGCCTTTAGAAGGGACAGAACCAGAGAAGGCAGGGCCTTCTGTGCCCTGGCAAATGACTGCTTTGTGAACAAGTGGTTGACTCCGGTGGTGTGATCCAGCAGCTCAGCTTGCCTTTGGACAATCCCTTTACTAGAGGAAGAGGATCACCCTCCTTGGAGCGCAGCCGGCCCGGCAGAGCACGAAGTGCAAGGGGCAGGAGGCAGTAGCAGCGGTTCCCATTGGCCCAGCGCGCGCCCCTCCTCTTGGGGCCGCCCAGAAAAGGAGCCCTGGGCTGCCCCAGACGTCAGAGGTGCAGGATACCTTGAGAAAATGGCTGAGTATCTGAGGCTGCCCCACTCCCTGGCGATGATCCGCCTCTGCAACCCGCCAGTCAACGCCGTCAGGTAACCCCGGGACCGCGGGGTGTGGCGGGTCTGGGTGGGGGCTTGTCTCCGCTGGAAGCACGGGCCAATGGGCAGCTGTCCGTCTGTCCGCTGGTGACCTCACGGCGTGTTTACGTCTGGTTCTGGCGTGTCTGGAACCCACAGAGGTGAGTCTGGTGCAGCAAGTGGCTGTCTGAACCCCCTTCCTGCAACCCTCGTGCTGGCTTGCAACCCCAGCGTCTCTGTGAGGCCAAAACCTATAGTTAACTGACTTGTAGAAAAGCAGAGTTTGGTTCCTGTGCGTGTCAACTCTCCTTGTCAGAGGAGGCCTACTGAATAGTATTTTCTGAAAGGCTGAAGTTTACTTCACCTGCGATACCCTCCTGTGCAACGCTCTTAGCACATTACCGTTAAAAATGAGATCTGTTGTCTTTTTGAAAAATGATGTTCATTTACCCTGTTCATTTTTTATCACCGCGAATAGAATATAATTCTATATTAGCCCCAGGAGGAGGCTAATATAATTAAAACCCATATATAACCCATACATTGCAGAAGTAGTAGACAGGATTGTGACGGAGACTGTATAATTTTGACTGGTGAGACCTTGCTAAAACCCTTTTCCTAGGTGACACCTTACAGCCTAACGGACAAACCTGGGTGCCGTTCTAGCCCTGTTCACTCTGCAGGGGACCAGTGCAATGGGCTTAGGCTAACTTGCAGAACAGGGTGGTATGGGGGAAGGGGAAGAAGCCCCAGTGACCTTAGAGCTCCCACATTGGAAGCAGCCTCCGCAGCAAAGATCATGATTCCCGGTGGCTGCTAAGAGCCCCCTCCCCTAATCCTTCTCTGCCTATATCGTCTAGTCCTCTCCAGAGACCCGAGGGTACGATCAGGGCAAGGAGGGGTGGCTGGATAGTCTGGTAGTGTTCTGGTCCCGCCCTTCCATGACAATCAACTACCAACAATGATCTTTGGCAAACAAACTCACCAAACTTGCAGCGATTTGACTGGGAGAATTGTCCCGTACAACGGATGAGAACAGCTAGCCATTCACCAGAGAGAGGGCGTTTGCGAGAGGCCAGATAAATGATTCCTCCTAAGTCTAGCTCAGTAGACTAGTAACTGAAGTTAGTTACAAGAATATAGTTACTTCTAAAACAATGGAACCCCTGGAAGCCAACCGCAACACAATGACTCATGGGACTCCTTACAATTGCTTCTGCTCCTGTAACCTGGGCGAGGGGCCTTATGGACCTTGCACGTTTCTGAGCTTCCTGAGCATCCTGAACATCAGACAATGTGTTTAGCTCCCAGTACCTTGTTAGTGTCTTTAGCTTCCCGGTCTTAGCCTTTCGCCCCTTCCAGGAAAGAATGCTTCAGTCCCAAGGAAGTAACTGCACAGCAGCAGAGTAAATAAAGCAAAAATGGGCCATTTGCTGAAAATTCCCACCGCAGGCTGCCGGAGCAAAACCAAACAGATGCCAGGTTGGCACATGCGTGGAATCGCAGCACTCAGGAGGCTGCAGTAGAACCGTTGATCTAGTCAGACCCCGTCTCAGAACAAACAAACAAACAAACAAACAAACAACATAAAAGAGGAGTCATGTTAATTTTAACTAAGATTTAAACCACACTGTTATTTGATCTTATTTTTTAAAGATCTGTTTATTTATTTTATGGGTACACTGTAGCTGTCTTCAGACACACCAGAAGAGGGCATCAGATCTCATTACAGATGGTTGTGAGCCACCACGTGGCTGGGAATTGAACTCAGGACCTCTGGAAGAGCAGTCAGTGCTCTTAACCGCCGAGCCATCTCTCCAGGCCACATTTTATTTTTTAAGCTTGAAAATTATTATTATTTTATGTGTATGGGTCTTTTACCTGCAGGTATATCTGTGTATCACATGCTCTGGTGTTGTTTGGTTTTTTTGTTTGTTTTGAAACAGGGTCTTACTTTGCAGTTCTGGCTGACCTAGACTAACTATGTGAACTAGGGTGGCCTTGAACTTGCCGAGAGCCACCTGCCTCTGCCTCCCAAATATTGGGATTAAAGGTGTGTGCTACTACCCTTGGCTTAACCTGTACTTACTTTAATGTGAAGGATAGCATTGATTAATACATAATACGCAGAAATTACTGGCCACTTTGGGGGGGTGGGGCGGAAGCAAACTACTGGTCACTCCAATTTCATTCAGCTCAGAAACCAGGAAGTGGTGACCACATGTGTTTTCACAAAGAAAGCATAAGCAATATGATTCTGTATCCACATGGGGGCTCATGGACTGACAGGATTACTTGATAAGGGATTCTATTGAATGCTCTTCACGAGGCACTATGTCCATCAAGCGGTAAGGAGGGAGATATCCCACAGTCTCACAACTATTCCTTCTGGTGCCAGCCGGTGTGTTTCTTAGCCTGCTGGGTCCCTCCCCAGTTGGGAGAACGCTTAAGTTAAATGAAACGGAGATTATAAATTATTCCACACTTGCAAGGCCTCCTTGAGCAGCCTGTGGTCAGTCCCCTGTAGTAGCCCCCCTTCTGAACATCTGCTTCAGCTTTGTGGAGATTTTTTTCTTCTCTTAGACCATGCGCTTCCCCATGTGTTTCTCTGAACTTTAATTTTAGGTAAGTCGTTCATCCCATTTTAATGGCTTAGCATCCTTGTTTTTAACCTTAATTTTCTCCCCTCCCTTTCTCCATCTCTCCCTCCCACTCTTTCCCCCTTCCTTCTTCCTAATTTTATGCAGGAAGTTATCTCTCTCTACCTGCAATTGTAAACTGTCCAATTCTCTTTCCTCAACCAGTTAAAATCCTTCCTCGTTGGAGTGGGCAGCCATGTTGTTCTCCACTCTGGGAAGGTTCCGTTTCTTCCTAACTGAAGAACATGACTGCTTACTATCCCACGGACAATGGTTTTCAACATTTTTTTATTACTGTCATCTACTTAGTTAAGAAACCAAATTTGAAGGTGCACACATGCATATAGCCTGTAGAACTGAAAACAGAATTTCCCGAAACCCAGCCAATCCTTACATGCTGAAGATTTCGGAATATTTAGTTTTCTTTCTTTCTTCCTTCTTTTCTTTCTTTCTTTTTTTTTTTTTTCTTTTTCTTTTTTTCGGAGCTGGGGACCGAACCCAGTTTCTTTCTTTTTTTTAAGCTGATTGTACATCACAACTTTGATTTGAGAAGCTTTGGTTTAAGTAACAACAGCGAGAAAAAAAGAAAATCAGAAGGAAAATCCCGCTGTGGACAACAAAGCTGGAGGGTTGGGTTTAAGCCAGCACTCAGAAAATGCTATCTTAAGTTTTTTTGCTTTTCTTTTTTTAATCTTTATAGAGGTGTGCTGTGCATGAATGTGCGTTCACATTTACATGTGCGTGAGGGTGCGCTGTGTGTGAGTATGGAAGCTGGTGGTTGGCCTTGTAAGTCTTCCTTGCTTGAGGCTAAGGCAGTTGGACGCAGAACTCACCAATGTGGTTTGTCAAGTTAGCTTGCCCAAATGTCCCGGTCTCCTGGCCACCACACCCACCCAGCACTCACATAGGTTCTGGTCTCCAGTCACGGTGTGTGCTGCTTTTGTGGTAGGTACATTACCTATTTTCTTAGCCAGTGAATATTATCATCACCCTAGACTCCACTTACACATCTGACTTTGGAAGGAGAGGGCAGGGGCAAAGCAGGGGTGTGTGGCGGGGGCAGGGGAGAGCCAAGGCACTTTCTCAGATCTCCCGTACACTACCTCACTGGAGCCTCTCATCAGCTGAATTTAATAGAACCGTATCAGTTACAACCATTGTCCTTCCTCATTTCTGAGTTTTCAAGGGTCTGGAAGAACGCAGGAGGGAGGGTGGGTTGGAATGAGAGAAGTCTTGTCTTCTCCTAACACTGACTGAGGTTAATTGCAGTTCAAATCGAGATCATCTCTTTTTTTTTTGGTTCTTTTTTTTTTTTTTTTTTTTTTTTTCGGAGCTGGGGATCGAACCCAGGGCCTTGCGCTTCCTAGGTAAGCGCTCTACCACTGAGCTAAATCCCCAGCCCCGAGATCATCTCTTAAAAACAGCCAGCTCTTTGTATCCCTGGACTCACATCAGCCAACCACGGAGAAAGAGTGGTTTTATCCAGGATGTTTGGGTCTCTTTTTTGCACGTACATCTCTCTTTTTTCTTGTACAAAAAAAAAACTATTAGCAAGCATTTTCATTTTCTGGGATATTATTAAACAGTCTAGAAATTAATATATTTTATATGCAGAATGTGTCTTTTATGTTAGGGGCTTGAACATTATGAGGAGTTTGGAATTCTGGGAGGAATGGAAAGTCTTAGAACCAATTTCACACATATACTGGGGAGCGATTATGTGTAATTTTTGGACTTCTAAATATTATATAATGCTTTAAAACCCATTTCATAATCAGGTTGGGGTTTCCAGTAGCCAGATGAAATCCAAGGTTCTGTTTGCTTTTCTCTGGGTTACAGGGTGAAAGGCAACTGGGGGAAAGGTAACCATCGTACACAAGGGCAAGCATCCTCTGTGTCCCCTGAGGTTTGGACTCTTAGTTGCTGGCCTTAGCCAAAGTCCTCTCTAGCAGTTGGTTCTTTGAGGAGCTCTCTCCCTCTGGGTAAAGAGCAGGGATTTTGTTCCTTGACAGCTAATTCACTAAGTGTACAGATAACTCACTTAAGAAAATCCTTTTCTTTCCTTCCTACCTCTCTCCTCAGCCCTTTTCTATTTCTGGTTGTTTGTTTGAAGTTACACCTTTCTAGCCAGGTGACATATGCTAATTGAAATGATTTGGGTTTTTTTTTCCCCATAGAAATAGTTTAGCTCCCTCATTGCTAGACTAGCCAGCTACATTTGCCTCTCTTCTCATGCAAGTCAGCCCGGTTTCTAAGTGCGCAATACAAAGATTTCTATCCCTACCTCTGGAAACAGTAACTTTTGTTTTGTTTTGTTTTTTCTTTTGTAATTCACATAGTAAGAAACCTTATGTTTGATGTTACAACTAACGACACACCCTCAGAACCGACAACTTTTTTTAAAACACCAAACTTACCCCTAGAGGTTTTTTTTGCTTATTTTCTTAAGTTTCTGTTTTGGAAAAAATAATGATCATTTTTAGATGAGGCTTAATTTGATAAAGCTAAGACCTAAAAAATAAACAACGGTTGAAAATGAAAATCCCCCTGTGATCAAAGAAGCTGGGCTCTCAGGAAATGTCCCCTTGCTTTGCGCCCACACAGTGGGCACTTGTCTCCTCGCCCTGTGGCCCCCACATAGTGAGCACTGGTCTTCTCATTCTGTGGTCCTCATTTAGTGGACACTCCTCTCCTCGCTCTGTGGGCCCCACACAGAGGACACTGAACTCCTCGTTCCGTGGTCCCGACACAGTGGGCACTCAATTCCTCACTCTGTCCTCTCTTCCTGGCAGTGTGGTGATGAGGACATGTTTGTCCTGGCTGCTGGGGTCTTTCCAGTGTTGCAGAGCTGTGTTTCCTCCAGAATCATCTGAGTCTTTAAAGCTGGAACATTCCTTAGGGAACATAGGAGGCGCTAGACCCGGTAGCTCACAATTACCTTTTCCCTAGCTACGTTTCTGTTGCGGTAAAAATAAAAAAGGGCAAACCGGTTCGCGCGTGTACCCTGGCGGTCGAGCTCTCGCTAGTTGTGGCTCCAGCGGGCTATTGGAACTAGCGCTAATTTATCTCCGCAGCTCCACGCTGTCCCCAAGTACTTTCTGACCCACTGTCCCAACACAGCACCCTGTCAGGCCTCCTGGCCCTCACTCGCAGCTCTCTTGGCTGGTTTCCACCACGCCAGGCACACACATCCCAATTCCATGGTGGGCCCGTGTGTCCCGCCACCATACACTCCCTTGAACTCAATTAAGTCGCCACATGAAAGACCACATCACACAATATCCTCTGATCTAATTGATAAGATATAATTTGTCCATCTAGATTACACAAAATCCTATACAATCCATTCCTTAAGAATAGTCATAACAATCTGTAATATGGGCAGAGAAGAATCTTAACATCTGCCGCCATGTTCTCTCAGCTGTTTTCCACTGGCTCCGGCCTCCTCTGCCTCTCTAAAACTTTTCTCCCACCCATCCTTCCTTCTCGTCCAAAGACAGGCCTCATTCTATCCTGTACCTGCCTTCACCTGCATAACGACATACCCACATCTTTCTCCCCTTAACCTAGAGAAAACAAAACACAGCTGGTTTCCTTTTCCAGTTTTTCCGACTTACGAACTTTCCCCCAAATTACCACAAACACAGAGGAGAGGCTAGGTAAAGTGGGAAGAACCAATACCTCACCCCAGTGGTGCCCACAGAGGTTGTTTTGACTCAGTTGGGGCCATATGTAATCCACAAGGAAAAATAGCTGCCCCTCTGGCTTTCCTGTCTGCCATTCAGCCAACCCCCGGGTGAGGAACTGACCACTCCCACCATGGAAGGTTCCCTAATGAATACATAATTTTCTCCTTGCAAATATTTTTTGAGTAGTGAGGTCTAACACTTATTTACATAGTGTTTCCAGGTTATGGACGACTGTGAGTAGTCTCATATTAATTCGATCTCATTTCCTATGAGGAACTTCACTCCAGGAGGATTTAGGTGCTCTGGGGAGAAGGAACCTATTTCCCAGATGCAGAGGGAAATGCACGTACCCTGTGAACTGGTAAACATTGTGTACAGTCCTCAAGCTGTGCCATGATACAGTTGCTAATTAACCAGTCAAAAGCAAGGGCTTTTATTTCCTCCCGGATCAAAGGTGGAAAGTCACTAGGGGAAAGGAAATTATTATAAGTGTGTTTATTGGGAGTAATCTGGGGATTTACCCGGAGAAACAGTTTAAATCCTTCATTAAATGTAGCCAGACAGTGTTTGCTTGAGTTCAGATGGCTGTTGGCCGAGTGTAGGTTCAGCACATGCTTGGTGACTGGGCTTGATCCTGGAAACAGTGGATTATAGGTGTGTGTGTGTGTGTGTGTGTGTGTGTGTGTGTGTGTGTGTGTTCCCCATAGCAGTCATCCTTTCTCTTTATTTCTAATTTTTGAGCTAATTTCTTTTGTTACCAAAAACATTCATGAAAAGAGGTGTGTGGTTGGGATGGGAAAAGCCCGTCTCTCTTCAAGCCACGGAGTGAGGTGATTTTGGTTGAGGCCAATCTTTCATTGTTGTGAGGGTTTGTTTTGGAGTTTTGAAACAAGATTTCACCCTGTAATGCAAGCTGGCCTTGAACTTGTGACAATACTCTTGCCTCAAGCATCCAAGTGCTGGAATTACAGATGTGAGCCACCACTGGCTGCCGTTCTTTACCCAGAAGGAAAATACCGTGACTTTCTGTACCCCTGGGTGTCCCATCTGCCATTCAGCCTAAACAGATTTTTAACAATGTAACTACACACAGGATGCCTGCAGCCTGATGAACACAGAGTTCTGGGAAATCTGAGTAGGGAATCACAGGCTTCATGCCACTAATCCACTCTGCCCCACAACAGGCCTCCACAGGTAGGCATTTCCATAGCTTAGCCTTGGCCCTAGAAGGACGCCCACATCCATTGCATGTGCCTTGTCATGTCATGGCTCATAATCTGTTTTCCTCATCAGACTTCATTTCTAATTAACCAGTCAAAAGCAAAAGGTTAAAGGATAAAAAATAACTAGGGAAAAGGTAGTTGTCATGCCAAGGGAATATGAGGAGGAAGATCCATCCAAGGAGTTCTGTGTTTGCTGGGGCTGGGCCTAAGCGGGTAGCTCTTAATACAGTAGCTCCTTCCCCGGAGGCTCTCCCTTAAGGCTGTAGCCAATTCCTGTTCCCGCTGCACTTTCTCAGACCTGGGAGAGGAATAGCTCCTTTGTTCCCAAGGACTTCCTTGTTCTGTTTTAAGGAGGTTCTCACCAGTTTCCTGAGGGCCAGCTTGTTCACCAAGTGAATATGTTCCCAGTTTCCCCTCTGTTTTATTCTTTAGTTCCTTCTCATTTTTAATTTTTAATGGAAAATTGTCTTTCTAGCTTATTGAGTCTTTTCTTTCTTTTTCCCTTGTCCTCGCATATTTTCTTTTTTTTTTTTAAAGACAAGGTCTCGGTATGTAGCTTCAGCCCACAGAGATCCACTAGTTTTCGCCTCCCAAGTTCCTAGATTAAAGGTGAGAGCCATCACGATTACCTACTGCACTGCTGTTTGAATAATTCTTCTTCTCTTCCCCCAAAACTATTATAAGTCCTTAACCGATGTCTTAGCCAAATTTCTTTCTGTTCCAGTCAAAGTCTAGGGTCTCTGAGTAGTCTGACAACTTTCCCAGAACACCGCCTTTCACATCTCTAAAATGGCCACCCTGTGGAAGATACTATGTATTTTACCTGAACTAGGAACACATGCACACAAAAAGCACAGCTGAAAATAATACTTCGTGAACTCGAAACCTAACCTCATCTGTTTGGCCAGTTTTATTTTCTTATTTGTTAATTTCTTTTTGAAAAATTGCACAAATTTGATTTAATAAACTTTAGGTGGTTCCTGCTCATTTTGTTTTTGTTTTAATAATTCCAAAGGGAAAGACTCCTGGAGTAAAGCAGGCCACGGGTCACATGTCTTTCTAGCATCCATTCTCCTGCTTGAGAGAGACACTTAAATACCCCTCACCTGGCCCAGTCAAACCCCGTTATTTGTAGCTGGTTTTCTTCTCAGTTTTCAGAATGAACAAAAAATGTGTATAAAAGAGGAGGGGATGGTTGCCATGTGAACGCCCAGCGCTCTCCTCAGTGGCTCCCAGGAGAGGGAGATCCAGAAGGAGACAGCTTGGCTATGGGGTCCATACCCACCATTTACCCACAGAGAGAGAATAGTGTTCTGTCCACAGTTGAGTTCCCAACGAGGATGTGACTTTTCTTTGTTGTTATTCCCTAAACAGTGTACCGTGAGCTGTGCAGCATGCTTGTTTTGTGGTTTATTGTAAATAGTTGGGAAATGAAGATTTGTATGGGGTGTGTGGAAATACTGCAGTGTTTTATCTGCCAGACTTTGAATGTGTGAGGGGTTTTGTTAGGCTGGGGGCATGGTTTCCCAGAGGCAATTCCACCCGGATTCTGAAGGACAACTCCTCAGCCTTTTGGACTTCTTGGTATTATATAACGTCTCAGATTCTGTTTATTCCGTTTCCTATTAATAAAGCAGGAGTGGGAGGTTTTGTTTAATTGTATGTAGGTAAAATGTAACTGGGTGGAAGGTAATTATGGCTCATGAGGGCAAGTATTTACTGTAGTCTGTGGATCTGTCTTGTTGATCTTAGCACCTCTTCTGTAACAGTTTGCTTTTCCATTTGGCTTGAAATTTTCACACTGTATACACAAGAAGGACGATCGTGCCCAGAATACATAGAATTCCAAGCAGAACGGGTTAGAGCTTGCTGCTGTCTTCCTTGCAGCTGACAGCCCACGATTTTCTAGGTCCCCCTCCTTCACCATCCTCATCCACTTGGCAAATTCTCTTTCCCTTGTGACAACTCTCCCGAATGGGATCGCCGAGTCTTCCCCACTTCTGGAAAGCAGACAGACCTGGAGGATGACCCTTAGCTGGAGTTCCTGTACCTCTGGCACAGTTACCCTCCCGCGGGTTTAGCTGTATTTTCTGTAGCTGTCTCCCTCATATACTGAAAAGCATCTACTGCAGGCCGTGCTCAACGATTCTTTGCCTTGCCTTTTCCTCCTAAATTAATTGGGGTGGAATGTGGCTGCCACAGACAGAAAACTTTCAAAGACTGTGAATTAAACAAAGGCTAGTGATTTCTCTCACCGCGATCCGGAGTAGCTGCTCCGCAACCCCGTGACTGTCCTGCGGTCCTCCGTACATACGTTCTACCTCTTGGTACAAGAAGGATATTTCCATCCAGCTAGCTCACCCGCATTCTTGCCAGGAGTAGGAAGAAAAGAAAAGTAGGAAATTATGTCCACTGTTTTCCAGAAACCTTCCTCAAAGATGCACAAATCAGATAGAGAACTTGGTGCCTAGGGCAGACTGTACTGCAAAAGCATACTGGGAAATGTAGTCTTTGTTTTGGGCCACCCTGGATCCAGCTAAGAAGAAGGTGTTAGAAGAATGGATGTGGATGTGGCTCAGTGGTTAAGAGCAGTCTCCAGAGGTCCTGAGTTCAATTCCCAGCAACCACATGGTGCCTCACAACCATCTGTAGTAAAGAGAGAGAGAGAGAGAGAGAGAGAGAGAGAGAGGAGAGAATAGAATAGAATAGAATAGAATAGAATAGAATAGAATAGATGTAATAACTAGCAGCCCTGCCTCATGTCCTAGACAGGTTCTCCTTTATCTTTTCTGTTTTGGAAGCATGAGAAATTGAAGGGAAAGCTGTCCTTTCCTGTTATGCCTGCCTCCTTTGTACCTTCATCCACCACCCTCTCAGATCCTTTACATGGTAGTTGTGTATACCTATCAGGTAACTCTGTACTTGTGATATCATGAACAGTTAGTTCAGAACTGGTTACTAATTTTTCATGATCAAAGTTAGAGCACAATGGGGGAAAATAATATTGCCTTAAAATGGGTTTATTTTATCAGCCCAACACTTAATTGACAGTAGACATTTCATTGATTGAACAAATAGTGAAAATTCTGTGGTAAGAATCTGTATTTTTTTTTTAAATCCATCATAGCTGTTCAGTGGTTTGTTAATAAAGAAGATGACAGAAATTTAATTTTGGTTAATTTGCTTTATGAATTTTTTCTTTTAGTCCAACTGTAATCAGGGAAGTAAGAAATGGACTCCAGAAAGCTGGATCAGACCACACGGTTAAAGCCATTGTGATCTGTGGCGCAAACGGAAACTTCTGTGCAGGTAACTAAGCGTCTCCATCTCTCCTTACCCCTATACTCAGACTACGCCCAGCAGTGCATCGGCTGTCCCTGTGGGTAATGACTAGGGGGACACTGGAGTGGAGGCGAAAAGCATCATGGGTGATGGGGCATATCTGTCCCAAGAGAGACCTAGACAGGACTGAGCCTTTGAAGAACATTTTGTTAGTAGCTGCCTCCTGCTGTAAACTGGCTGATGTGCGTGTCTGCTCTACATACGTCCCTTCTATTCTGTAAGAGCTTGGGCCAGTCTCTGATATCCTTACCTCGTCGTCTCTGCCTATAGAGTAGGGCCCATAATTTCTAGCGGAAGGAGGTTGTGTGAGATTAAGTGCTTTAGCTGAGTACCTTTGTAGGTGTCTGTACCCAGAACTTGTGCAGGAAGCGCGACTGTTTATTCAGACAGCCCCGCCCCCAGTGACCTCAGCACTGCTTCTCTGGGTCTGCCCAACAATGCACAGCACAAGTATCTAAAGCGATGACTCTTTTGGTGTAGTCTGTAGCACCTCCTTCTTTCCCCGCCCTTTGGCGGAAGTCACGTGGGAATGAGGGTCCAATAGCAGAGCTCTTCAGTGTTTGTAAATGGTAGCCTGGGAGTACGCCAGTTCCTGGGGTCAGGATTAAAAACAATATAAAAATACTGGCCATAAAATCACTGCTTATATTGCCTGCTCAGTGCCGTAGAGATTACTCACTAACCAAAAACAAAACAGTATGTTTTTAAACATTTTAATGCTCGGCAAGTCCAGGTGAGGATGGCGGAAGAAGAGACAGATTAAATTAATCTCACTAGACTCTGAAGCTTGCAGCCGTGACTTGAAGCCTGACAAGGGTCAGAATCATGGGGAGCCCGATTTTCTGCATGAGGAGAGGTGACAACCGGAATGTGATATAACTTGTGGGCTGAATAATGTTGCTTTAAGGAAGTTATCAGAAATGGTCCACTTTGATTAGTAGACACGCGTAGGATGGTGAACCTTCAAATAGGGCAAGGCGCCCTTTTCCTAAACACATCAGCATGGTTACAAAGATCAGTCGGGAACCGGAGCAGAACATTTGGGGGTACAGTGTTATGAAATAAAAAGAAGAGGCATGCAAGTAGTTGGGGACCTGGCAGGCCCGTGACAAGGTGTCCCCTGAGCAATCGCACCGTGAGACAGACCTGGCGTAAGGGGGAGTTACCTGGGGGAGGGGAGAGGAGTGAGGACCCGGAGAAGGGGCGGAGGCAGACATTCCTACACATCAAATACGGTTAAAATTAAAGAAGAGAGGGAAAGCAAAACCAGTGCATTTGCGTGCAAGGGTCCTCTCCCGTGGCCTCAGCACTAAGAAGGCTAAAGGAGGAGAGTTATGAGTTCGAGGTCAGCCTGGGCTATATAATGAGCTCAAGGCAAGTTCAGGTTACACAGTGAGACAGCCTCAAAGGAAGAGAGCCAAGGGGGTAGGGGCGGGAACAAAATAACATCCAGCATGACACAGTCATCGCAACCACATGTTCTCAGCCGCTGCAGCCATTCGTACTGGGCCTGCACAAGATCGGTTCTATCCTTAGACAGCTGTGGTGGGGGAGGGGCACTTGGGCCCTGCCTCTCCCTGCGGAACTACTGACCTCTGGTAGATGCTGGGAGAGGGGTAGTCATTGCCTTTCGTTGTCTATCCACTGCTAGCCAGCAGCCTCTAGTGGAAAATTCCAAGCCCATGGTAATGCAGATGGTTCTAGCTAAACTTATGGAAGCAAAACACAAAGGCATGGATGTGGGAAAGGGATTTTGTGGAGAGTGGGTGTTGTCAGGAGTTGGGGGGACGTAAGAGAGGGTGAGGTGTATAAAACTGTCAAAGAACAAATTTAATTGTTTTAAGAAAGCTGAAAAACAAAACAAATGGGTAACATCAAAGATGCTAGAAATATGAATTATGAAAAACTGTATTTACTAAAAGTGAGTTAAAGAGAAGCAAAACCCAAGCAGTTGTATAACCTTTAAAGAAAGGGAATCAGAGTCGTGTGTGGTGGCACAGGCCTGTTATCTTAACTCAGGAAGTGGAGGACCCCTGACCTGTACGATGAGTTTCCTACAGCCTGAACTCCATGGCAACGCCCTAATAAATCAAAAATCAAATCAATTGGTAATCAGGAAACTCACAAAATAAATTCTAGACCTAGGAGGCATCATTGGCAAACTCTCCTACAAATTAAAAATTACGGCTCCAACTTTACCAGAAGATTCTAGGAAGGAGAGAGGTGGAGCCTGGAAGCTTCTCCTGGTTAGTGTTCTGAGGCTGCTGTAACAAGTTCTCATGAGCTTTGATATATTGTATTTAATTTAATTGTTGCATCTCGACCAACTGGTTAATAACTCAAAACGTTAAATTTCTTACTGGGAATGCAGAGGATCACACTAGGTAAGGGGTTGGTAGGAAACCTAAAGGACATGGGGTGTGGGACCGGCTGTGCAGCTCATGGCCTGGCGTATTCATGTGATGTGGGCGAGGAGGGAGAGGAATGAAGCAGGTAATAAGTTGAACACAAACTTATCTTTTAATTTAAACGTTTTTTTTCAGTCTGGAGACTAAACCCAGGCCCTATGCATGCTATATGGCACTATATGGCCAGCCCTGGAATAATTCATTTTCAAAGAATAGATGACACCCTATGGAAACACTGTTAGGAATTACCTGTTCTGTCTGGTAAAGACAAAAATAAGGTTTCACAGTATGTTCTCCTTGTTGAAAATGCATACTGAACTTCAAGGAGTCAAGATAGGTATTGAGACAAAAAGAGCAAATTGCACTTGCAGCCATAAATCCATTTACATAGGCGTGGGAGGACTAAGAACTCAGCAAAGCTTCATCTCTGCGATGGCATTTAGGTGGTCCTTCGTGGTGGTTGTTGTACAGGTTTTACATTTTTATAATCCCTGCATCATTTTTATAATCCAGAAAGACAAGCCATGTTAATTTTCTTACTCATAAGAAATCTATCGGGGGCTGGAGAGATGACTCAGTGGATAAGAACACTGGCAGCTCTTGCAGAGGACTGGGGTTTGATTCCCATTCACACCGTGGTGGAATGGCCACTCACCACCATCGGTAACTCCAGTTCCAAGGAATCTAGCGCCCTCTTCTGACCTCTACAGGCACTGCATGCATGCATGCTCAGACATACCATGCAGACAAAATCCTCATACCTATAAAACAAAAATAAAGAAATCATTTTAAAAATGCTTTCAGGGGCTGGAGAGATGGCTCAGCGGTTAAGAGCACTGACTGCTCTTCCAGAGGTCCTGAGTTCAATCCCCAGCAACCACATGGTGGCTCACAACCATCTGTAATGAGATCTGATGCCCTCTTCTGGTGTGTCTGAATTTACAGTGTACTCATATACATAAAATAAATAAATATATCTTTAAAAATGCTTTCAGGAAATCTATCTATGCTAAACTAGTTACTGACATAACACATAGGCAATTTGCCTTTTACAATGCCACCTTACACTGTGATGGTCTGTGCTCTTACTGAAGAAAGGGTTATATTCTTCTAAAATAGGTTGGTGAACAGCAAGAGGCACTGATTCCCAAAATGATTGACTTGGTAAAGAACCTAGTTCTTTATTCTGAGCTTTTAAAATTTCCACAACTTAATGGGAGCATAGAATTTGGTTCACCATAAAGATTGGATTTTTCTCTCATTGCCTTCTGTTTATAGTCTGAGAACAGAGCATCTCTCAGCCCCAGGGCATCTAAGACTGGCTGGGTCCCCTCGTGTTAGTGATCAAGGCTCAGTCCTTCTGAACCACTTTTCCTTGTCCCTGTCTCTTTAGGTGCTGATATCCATGGCTTTAGTGCTTTTACCCCTGGCCTTGCATTAGGAAGCTTGGTAGATGAAATACAGAGATACCAGAAGCCGGTGTTGGCCGCTATCCAAGGTGTGGCTCTCGGAGGAGGACTGGAGCTGGCCTTGGGCTGTCACTATCGGATTGCCAATGCAAAGGTAAGAGGTGCCTAGGGGTGCAGTTAGGGTGGGCCCTGCCTTCAGTGCCAGCTCAAAGTGCGGTTATGCCTGTGGCTGATGGCTTGGAACGGCTGACAGTCCTGTGCGCCTTGAGTGCTGGTGCCCCCTTTTCACAGCGTTCCCTGGGCCTTAGGTTCCAGAGTTGTTCTAAGGACGTTCCACTGGGACTGGGCTCCACCACTCTGCACTTTGATTGGTTGTGGTTTTCTATAATGGTCTTCAAGAGTTACAAAGAGATGCTTCCTTGATGAGGGTTGAGGACTACACTCATCTGGGGATTAGGGCAAATATCTGGCTGGTGGCTGTTTTCTTCAGTAAAGTGGTGCTTGTAGGTTCCCCCTCCAAGATCTTCTGACCTCATGAGCCATGTAAGTCGGCTAGGTCTCCAGTTCCAGGAAGGACTGCCCTTTGATGAGCAGGCCTTATGTCCAGTTAGAGAGCTGCTGGTTACCATGAAGGTAAGGGTGCTGCCACTGCACTCGTGGTACTTGCTTTGGTTCATGGGCTTTATAGTTGGCTTACGTGGTTGGTTGCTTCCTTCCTTTGGAAGCTGTGTACCAAGTAAGCTAGTCCTCAGGGAGGCTTTTAAGTCAATTCCAGCCTTGTAGCCTCTGGGGCCCATTTCCAAAGTGCATAATGCCCTCAGCAGCAGAGACTTCCCGTCCATCTCTGGGAGGCAACAGAAGGCAAACAGTAAGACGCGACAGTGTGCTGGGAGCCTCTTGGGTACTCATGACCAATCGCTCAAACAGAGACCTCTCATGCCTGGTGGGTTTTTGTTTTGTTTTGTTTTGTTTTGCTACCCTATGGATAGCATATGTGTTAAATACCCCTTGTGGGTAGCATTGTCAGCTCAGATGGGAAAATGCCATTTAAAACATATAAAAGAAAAAAAAAACATATACGTAGGGCTGGAGAGATGGCTCAGCAGTTAAAAGAACTGAGTTCTCTCCCAGAGATCCTGAGTACAATTCCCAGCAACCACATGGTGGCTCACAACCGTCTGTAATTGGATCTGATGCCCTCTTCTGGTTTGTCTGAAGACAGCAGCAGTGTACTCATACACATGAAACGAATAAATAAACCTAAAAAAGAAAGCCATATTTGTATTCGTAGATACAGATTCAGATGTGTTATATGTAATCTTAGGTAGAGAGATAATAGCTTGTGACTCTTTCAGACATTTTGACAGCTTACCCTCTTCCCTCTTTCTTCTGGTTTTTATTCCCTTTCCTAATGAAAACTCCCCCCCATTGTTACTGTTTTCCCTTGAGAACTACTTGTACCCTGATGGTCCCTTCTCTATTGAAAACTGTGAAACACGTCATGGATACACGTGCCGTCCTTGGCAGCTCCCAGGCCAGGCATCTCTGCATAGTTTGAGAGCCTGTGCTGCCAGACTGAGCGCCTTGTTTTATTATACTCACTTGCAGGCGGCAAGTGGGTTTCATCGTGGCTTACGTTCACATCCCCAGTGGCCACTGATACTTACTGAGCACCACTGGCCACTCATGTCCTTTCTTTGGGGTGTTGTTTGCTCAGATAATCAGCCCATTATCAGTCAGTTGTCCTTTTATTGTTAGGTTGTGAGTATTCTTTGTAGCTTGGAGATGGGAGAAGCTCTGTATCACTCTTTCTCCTCCTCTGGGTTTTCTTTACATTCTGATACTTGTGGGAACTCCGAGAGCCCTAGAGGCTACTTTGTTTTCTGTGACATGTCACTGTGGAGTCAAAGGGGAAAATGTGCCCAAGCAAGGGTGCGTGGAAAGACAGGGATTAAAGGAGACAGCAGACACTGTGCATGCCCTCTGGACACTGTTGCTGATTTCAGTGAAACTGTTTCTTATGGGTGGGATGTCAGGAGCGTGCTTGTCTACTATCTCATTTCACCGTCTCCTAAGGTGGGGGTTCTTCCTTTAATGTTTTGTAGGCTCGTGTCGGCTTGCCAGAAGTCACACTGGGGATTCTTCCTGGTGCAAGAGGAACCCAGCTTCTCCCCAGGGTCGTTGGAGTTCCTGTTGCTCTTGACTTAATTACCTCAGGTCAGTGGCTGTGATTTGGATCAATGTGGAGAACTAGGTCAGCATCTAGGCAATCTTGTCTTGGTCACTTACCACCCACCTGAGTTCTAAAGAGGCTACTTTAGCTTCTCTGACTCCAAATTTTGTCATCTGTGAAATAGAAACAGTAACTCTCCTGAGCACTTCCCAAATGTTTCTATGAGGAGCCCACATGAGACATATTACAGTTTATCCTTTTATCCATAGAGTACATGCTCATATAGGAACATAATAATCAGACCTGGTTTAGAAAGTTTAATGTCTGGGGCCGTGGGTGTAGCTTAGTTGGTAGAGTGCTTGTCTAGCATTTGTGAAACTTCGGTTGACTCCTTGGCATAAAACCAGGTTCCACAGCATAAAACCTGGTGTGGTGATTCCTGACTAATCCTAGCACTCAGTAGTTATAAGCAGGAAGGCTCATTTTCAGCCATATAGTGTGTTGAGGGCTAGACCTAGCGACAAGGAAGGGAGGAAGGAAGGAAGGAAGGAAGGAAGGAAGGAAGGAAGGAAGGAAGGCGGGCAGGTGGGCAGGTGGGCATAATAGCCAAAAGAATTAAAACTAGAATTTTCAAATTTAGGTACCAGTGACTGAATTATTCATTTTCAAGGTATTAAGATAATAGTTTAAGTGAAAGTTTTTCTTTTTGAATGGGGAATTGAACTAAAAACGTGACTTTCCTTTGAGACAAGGTTGGAAGACAGAATGTGTACGAGTACTTATTCCAAACAAGCATGGTTCATTGTGAACCTGTGGGCCATCTTTCCTCTCACCATGTGCACAGTAGCGGCACCTACCAGAGGGCGATGCAGATTGGAAACTGTGCTTAGGCCCCTCTTAGAATTCCCAATTCCTTAGCTCCAGCTGTGTTCTAAGATCAAGATCCCACTTGCAGATGACAGCCTAGTGAATGAGCAGTTAACATAGCAAAGGTGCAAATTCTGTTATTTTAGCAAAAAGTTGTGCTAGCATGTAATGGATTTCTCATCATTTTAAAAATTATCTGTTCAGAAAGCTTTCTAAGGTTCCTAGTTTTAATTTCCAGTATAGTAAATATTGACAGATACAACCTATGTGATAGTAGATCTTTAATTCCTAAGGATATAAATGGGTGATGTTTTAGAACTAATATTAGAGATCTGTATGCTCTGATTAAAAACCGACAGAAAAGCAATATGCGTGTGGGCCAACATAGAAGCCATCAGTCTATACGGATTAAAAATAGCTTTGTCCTTTTAAAAGAGGCGTGTGGAAGGAAAGTTAGAAAAACTCGATGTATTGAATTCAAGTTCATTCAAACAGTCCCATCACCAACCGTTTAATATGAGTGTATTTTAAAACGGAAAGTATTCGCAGTGGCTTCAGTTTCTTCAGAGAATGCTTGGAATTCAGAATTCTACGGGAATTCAGTGCACGTGAGACGGGCTATTCAGCAAAAGACAAAATAGAAACAGAATCATAGAATATCTGAGGGAATAAAAGTGGTGGGTTCTAAGTTGGTAAACCCTAAGGTTTACAGAATTAAGTCAGTGAGGAAATTGAAGAAACTAGTCAAGAAGCCAGGGGTGCCCCAGAGAAAAGTCAGGAAGAAAAACGACTTCTTAAACAAAGAGAATTGAAGGGAACTTGGCTTGGGTTTTTGCCCACAGCGTGATTCACGGGATGCCGCTAGCTTTGCCCACGGCACTGACTCATGGGCTGCCACCATGCTAGCCTCATGAGAAAAGAAGCAGAAACTCCCAGATGGACAGGTTTTGACTTGTGTAGCAAAGGCTCGGTGAATAGGGAGACACTGGTCCAGTAACCCACGCCTGTCTTCTGGAGTAGATGTTGCGATCTGGCGGCTGGGTTGGTAGTTGATTTTAAAGTGATAGCTCAGAAACGTTCCATGGAGACCTTGAAATTTTAAGCTTTGGAAAAAATCTTGAAGAGATTTGGAAAGAAACATGGCAATGTCAGATGTGTGGGAGGTGCTCCCTGCTCCGGTCACTCTGGGGTCTCCCTACGGCTCATCTTCCAGCGCTATTGGCTCACAGCTTTCGAGACAGAGGTCCGGTCCACACTGCGTGTGGCCCAAGAAAGAATGATTCTCAGCCTGGCTGAGGCTTTGGGTTGAGCCTGCAGGGCCTCCTTGTGTTTACTCCTTAGTAATTTGGATCAGAATTAGGCTTGTTGTTAAGGCATTAGTAACTGAAAACACAGCCATAATATTCTTTCTGTGAGTCTCAAGAGCTTGGTAAGAACCAGCCCCTGCGTAGGCAGCTCTCGTTTCCCCATCTTGTTGCCCCAGGGCTCCGAGTAGTGCCCAGGTTCATTTTCAGTGCCTTGGTCTTTTTGCCCTGCCCAAGCAGGCTCACTTTGGCTCGCCCAAGAGTCTACTGATGACACTTGACACCTCCTCAATAGAGGAGGTTTGGACAGCTGTTGGTGTAGCAGTTGCTGACCCTCTGCAGAGCTCTGATTCCAATAAGCTTGGGATTAGGGGCTTCACATCCCTGCCCGGACATTGAAGGAGCAGTTGTTGAAGTGTCTGCTTCCTTGGACTCTCCATAGAAAGTTCCTGGTTTGCAGTAGATACAATGTAGATATCCTGCGTTCTGTTGCTTTCCTCTTCTACTACACTCCAAACCCAACCATTTCTCCCACTTCTGTAGAGACACACAGGTTATACACCTCTATAAGGATCTAAAGAGACCACTCAGAATCACTCTTTTACTCAGAATTACCGTGGTAAGCATAATCACCTCCATTATCAGAGATGAAATCGGAGTCCTTGTACAGTCCCTCGTTTCTCTAATAGTAAGAATCAGAGCTGCCATTTGAATTCAAGCTTCGTGGCTACATCTGTAGTGCAGTTCAACCACTACAGTCCGGCCCCAGCATGGTGGTGCACAGGAGTCAGAGACAAGCGGATCTCTGAGTTTGAGACCAGCCTAGGTTATGCGTGGAATTCCTGGGCAGTCAGAGCTACACGGTGAGACCCTGTCTCAAAAACAAATCATCAAGTACACCAGTCAGGTCATTAGGCATTTCACGTACCAGTTGGTATCTCCAGAAATGGCAACCTTCCCCACCAGACAGAGCAACGCCCCAGTTTGTTCTCACACCGTTCTTTGATTTCTTTTATTCCCTTTTGCTCCAGGAAAATATCTTTCAGCAGATGAAGCACTCAGGCTTGGAATTCTGGATGCAGTCGTGAAGTCAGACCCAGTTGAAGAAGCCATCAAATTTGCTCAGAAGATTATAGGTAAACAATAATAAAAAAAATAGTGCAAGATCAGGAACATGCTAAGTGTGCATTCTACTAAGGAACCCCGTAAGTGGCTGATGGGGCCTCCATGTAGTAGAATGCAGCTTCAACGCTTGGTACATTGTATCAGCTAATGAAAAGAATGTTATTTTAGGTGGTGCTTTGCAGACAGTATAACAGAACAAGGTAGGGTGGGAGAGAAGGTGTATATGCCGAGAATGGGTATGCGTGCCTGCTGGCTGTGCCTGAAGCTTCCGGGAGTGCTCCTGGGCAGAGGAACTGCATTTGTGAGCTTTGGGCATTTTATACCCTGTGAGTGTTTTTCTGCTTGAAAAGTAGAATTAAAGTTGAGACAGAGGAACAAACATGTGAGTGGTTGGGATCTGCACAGCTCTCAGAGACAGCATGGCCTCTGGAGCTTCTGCCCCTGCCATCCCTGCAGACCAAGCGTGCCTTTAGCACCACTTACTCATAGTGGCTCACTGATTTTTGCTGTTGTTTTTAACTTCAAGCTGTGCCTTTAAATCTAGAAAAATTTGAAACCGTGGCTGAGGATATAGCTGGGAGATGAGTGCAAAGCCAGAGTTCAATTCCTACTAGCCTTCTTGTGAGAAAATCGCAACAGAAGCCAAATGGTTTGATAACTTCTATGGGAAAGTTTGTGGAGGCTGGAGCCCCTCACAGAGGCTAAAATTGCCTAAGAAAATACTCGTGAGGACTGTCGGGCTCCAGGCAGTATGGAGTGTGTGCTAGTCTCTTAGTGACAGAAGGCTTGTGGTCACTCCAAGGTGTGCCCCTGGCAGGGACCAATTTTTTTTTTGAACATCTTTTTTTATGGTTCGACTAAGTTTTGGTGTGACAGTGGCATTCACACTACAAAGATAAGGGGCACCAATGGGAAAATACCGCTGCCTTCTAACCGGGAGTCAGCAAGCCCTGCCCACATGGAGGCGTCCTACCTGCAGTGTTCTGCCTCTAGTGGTGCTCTGCCTCCCAGGCTGCTGTCACAGGTCTGTGGCCCTGTGCTCCAGGGAGGGCTGCTTAGCTTGTGGGCACTGACCTGGCTCGTAGCTTGGAACCGACCTAGCTTGTGAGCATCGACTTGCACAATTTGTTTGCAGAGAGTGCCCTAGGCCATTCTAGGAATGGGCCTCAAGTTCACACATTGATTTTTCTTAATATTTTATTTATTTATTATATAGGAGTACACTGTAGCTGTCTTCAGACACACCAGAAGAGGGCGTCAGATCTCTTTACAGATGGTTGTGAGCCACCATGTGGTTGCTGGGATTGAACTCAGGACCTCTGGAAGAGCAGTCAGTCGTCTTAACCACTGAGCCATCTCTCCACCAATAGCAGCTTGGGTTCCTATGGGAAGTTCTGTCCTTCTCTGTTTTTTTTTCTGCTTTGTGAGTGCTTTAGAGGATAAGGACCAAGGCCTACTATTCTTACTATGGTCTGTGGTGTTTATTCCTTTCAGCTTTTAAAGTTAACTGTAAACATTATAGTTTATAAAACAGAACGATGCCTGGTCTTAGCAACATTACAGTTTGTCCACTTGGTGGCACCCCAACCTCGAGCCATTGTCTGCTTTAAAACTTAGGTTGCCTATGGTTCTGGCTAGGGGCAGTTATTTGTGATGGTTTTAAAACTTTGTTGAGAAGAGTGTATGGAGGTGTGTAAACTTGCTTGTGATGTACAAATGTTTCAGCAGTGAGGTTCTGCCTGAGTGATAAGTGTTGTGTTGAGAGAGAGAGAGAGAGAGAGAGAGAGAGAGAGAGAGAAGCCAAGGATATGTTTGATAGAAGTGCAGTATGGTGAGGTGAAAGGGGGGCCTCTGTGGGCCCATGCCAAGCCACCCTCCCCACCAGCCACATGACAGTTTAGTATAGAATAGAGTTTATTTAGGGCATAGGAAGGGGAGTTGAGAAGGGAGTAGAGACAGAAAGGCGCATACACACATGCACACACACACACACACACACACACACACACACACAGGGTGGGGGACAGGGGGGAGGGGGGAGAGAGAGAGAGAGAGAGAGAGAGAGAGAGAAGAGAGAGAGAAGAGGGACAGGAGAGGAGAGGAGAGGAGAGGAGAGGAGAGGAGAGGAGAGGAGAGGAGAGGAGAGGAGAGGAGAGGAGAGGAGAGGAGAGGAGAGACTGGCCAGGAATACATGGAGAGGTGGGATAGGGGTGGGAAGAGAGGGAGAAGAGGCAGAGAGAGTAAGAGAGTAACAGAGAGGAAGGGCCAAACAGTGCTTTTCATAATAAACCAGGTGTTACCTGGTTGTTGCCTGGTAACTGTGTGGCGGAGACGAGAAGGAATGCTAAAATAAGTACTTGCGGCGTGAAACCATAGGCTTGATTCCAATTCCAAGAAGAGAAAGGAAAAAAAAAAAACAAAAACACAAAAATGTACATACATTTTGTACCTATAGCTAGTTAGAATCCGTAAAAGTAGTTATGAAAACCGTCAGGAGACAACGGTAAGTGGAAAAAACCACCTCACAAATCTTACTCTGCGGCTTTTGCTTCTACTGTGGTGCAGTCTGCTGTTTGCTCGCTGGCTGTGCGGGGAGGCTCACGGGGAGTCAGACTCCGGGCTTCGCACATGTGTGGCAGATGTCGCCATCCCTTGCTTCAATTTTTTTCCTAGCTTAGGTTTTGTTAGTCCCGCCCCCCCCCCCCATATTTCTAATGTTTAACTGTATGCATTCCTCATTGTGTAGATCGTAATTGACTTTATTTACAATTCCCCACTTGAGTACTAATCCAGACAAATAGAGTTCGAATGCCCCTGGGCTTCCTCAGGCTTTCTCAGTGCTTCGTTTATGAACAGTGAAACCCATTCATTTTAGGTGTAGCATTTGCTGAGTGTTGGTAATGGTTTACAGTTGTGTGGTTATCACCAGAGAGTAGTAGGGTATATATTTTTCATTTCAAAAAGAACCGGCTCCTTCTGGTAGAGGCCATTCAGCTGAGGCTTCAAGACACAGCAGTTTTCTGCTTTTAGAATTCCACATCCACATAGTGTTGGACTCTGCATGCTTTTGAGAGGCGCCTGTGTTGTCCAATGTAGTAATAACTGACTACTCTCCACTACTGAAGAGTATTCCGTAGTTTCTTTAGCTGATGGACAATTGGTTTTTACCACTCTGAATCCTCACTGGTCTTTGAGGACATGAATTTCACACACACACATACACACAGGTATATGTGCCTGTACATACACATACAATAATACTTAAATAAAATAATTAAAAATATTGTTCTTTTTTCTACTTTCCAAGCCATTGAATTTGCCCAGAGGGAAAAGAGGCATGCCAGTGTCTTGGTGGGTGCATCTGATTCGGAAATGACCTCTGGATTGGACATCAGGATTTCATTCTCCTCTTAGCCATGTGTGAACCACAATAGGTCTTCTTTTAATTTTCTTGTCTCTAACAAAGAAGGGATCCACAAAATTAACTCCTGGCCATGTTCTGAGAAAGCAAAGGCAGCACTGGCGGGGATCTCAGTGTTCGGCCTTACTATAACCAAGCACACCCCAGTGTCTGCTTTGGGTTTCAGGGATAGAATCCCATGGAAAATGCTAGTGATTTTATTGCTATTGGGTTTTTGTTTGTTTGTTTTGCCTGAGCTCAAATGTTTTCGATCTTGACTATTTCAGGTTGAGGGTGATAGAGTGCTTGCCTAACATGTAGGAGGTCCCTGGGTTCAATCCACGTAGCCCATAAAACTGTGGATGTTGGCACCCTGCTGTAATCCCAGCTCTCTGAGGTGGAGGCAGGAGGGAGAGAAGACCGTTCTTGGCTACATGAGACCCAGTGACCTCCTTGGGAAGATAGGTGTAATAGGTGGACAGTAGAAGAGGTGGCAGCAGTAAAGGTCTGAACACCTCACTGCTGTCCGTGACCTTATCATCTCACAAAGGCACAATTGCCCGCGTCTGCTTTTCATTTTAATCTAACACTCTTCTTTTTGTGATTTCCTTGTTCTCTCCCTCTCTCATTTGCTTTTAAATGCAGCCATTGGTCTGTAAACATTTGACAAAACGAAACTGGTGGACCACCTCGATGGTCAGATTCATAAGCAGACAACCCCTCATTAATGTGTGTTTGTACGTGTGTGGGAAGTCTCCTCTACGAAGCTAGTTTTGCTGTACAGCGTCAGTTCTCTAACTTCACTGAGTAGGGATTTTCTGTCAAAAAGCCTTCAGCCTATTGCCACAGTCACTACTCCAGTGTCAAATTAAGAAGCTCAAAGGTTTCATTTTCCACCCTACATGAGTGAGGGGAGTGAGTCACAAGTGCTGGTCTGGAGGGAGTGGAGAAGCTGCTGCGCCTGTCTCTACAAACCTTAAAAACAAACAAACAACATGAAAGAGGAGTCATGTTAATTTTTACTAAGATTTAAACCACATGGTTATTAGATCTTATTTTGTAAAGATTTGTTTATTTATTTTGTGAGTACACTGTCGCTGTCCTCAGACACACCAGAAGAGGACGTCAGATCCCATTACAGATGGTTGTGAGCCACCATGTGGTTGCTGGGAATTGAACCCGGGACCTCTGGTAGAGCAGCCAGTTCTCTTAAGCACTGTGTTATATGTTTCCTAACATATGAATCCCACCGGGCTTTATCCCAGAGACAAGGGATAGAACAGAGCCACTTTGAATTCCTTGCCCCACCCTGAGGAAGGGGGGCCTTGTAAAGTGCCACTCATTCCCGCTTGCCTGTGACTAGTAGCCTGGCGGTCTCTTGGGTAAGAACTCCTAGTCCCCATGCCAAGTTCCTGGTGTGAGGGCTGGGCACAGAGAGCATTCATCTGGGAGTCTCAGCTCAGGAAAGGATGCTCAGGCCCTTTGCCCTGGATGCTTAGTCCATTTTCAACAATTCTATTTCTGCCCAAAGACTTTGGTCCCTGTTCATTTGGATTTTGTGGCTTCCAAGAGCTCCTAGTGCTTTCCCTTGGTCTTGCTTTTCATTTTACTGCCTACTCTTTGTAATCTATTGTTTTTTCTTTCTCTGAATATTTCCAAAGAACTGAGGGATCTGTCCTACACAGGAAGCCTCCTCTTGAGGTGTCACCCACAGTGAGTAGCCTTCCTGGAGTTGAGGATACGCAACCGTTCTCTCAGTCAATTGTGGAGTCTCTAACACGGGTGCAGCACATTGGGTCAGAGTACGAGGAAAGGAGTCTTTGTCTCTAAGGCAACAATTTATGTGAGCCACACATTGGGTCTCGTTAGCCAGACTGATAATCTCTGCACCGTTGGCAGAAGGGTGTGTGGGAGATGATCACATTTTGTCACATAGTTTTGTCAAAACTTGTGAGCAGAGCCAAGGGTAGAAGTGGTCACAGGCCTGGAGGGTACCAGATCCTATAACTGGGAGTTTGTGAGCCACCATGTGGTTGCTGGGAATTGAACTCAGGACCTCTGGAAGAGCAGCCTGTGCTCTTAACCACTGAGCCCTCCTTCCAGTCCCCAGCCTTCCTCTTTCCCCAGAAGCTGATGCTAAACTCTCGGGCAGTACTGCCAGAGGCTGTCATTGTCTGCGCGCGGTGTAGGTGCCTTCTTACTCCTCAGAGTCAGGGCGAACTTGCCGGCAACTGCAGATGTCCTCCGGAAGTGACTCCCAGGCCTAAGTCTGCTCCTGGCCCTCTATGAGGCCAGACACTAATGTTTTTCAGATCGTGTTCTGCCTCTGTCCTGAAACCGTTTTAAGTATGTGTGTGATGAGAAGTAGACATTTGAATTTCTTAAACCTTTCAAAGAAAGCTGGTGTGTTGTGGTGTTGGAAAGCAGTTCTGGTCATGGAGGGGGCCATACAATAGCAGGCTCACATGTAGCATTCCAGGTCTGCAGGGTCCCAAGTGGGTGAGGCCACAGCCCATTGGCCATCCACGAATAACACCGGCGTTGCCTGCACAGACCTCACCTTCCTTGTTAAACCTGCCTCTCCCCTGCATGGTGGGCTGGGCTGATACACTGAGTAACTGAGGGCCCTAGCTCATGGTTCTCTCTCCAAAGACAGGGGTGAGGAGGGACTACACGTTGCTAACCTGCTGCACTCCCATCTGAAAATGACTTTTATGTCCGATAGCAGTGGTCCTCGGCCTTCCTAATGCAGCTCCTCGTGTGGTACACCCCAATCCTAAGATGATTTCGTCGCTACTTCATAACTGTAATTTTGCTACTGTATGTGTCCTAATGTAAATATCTGTTTTCTGATGGTCTCAGGTAACCCCTATGAAAAAGTCATTTGACCCCCAGAAGGGTGACAATCCCTAGGTTGAGAAACACTGTCCAATAGGGTGGCATTCACTTAAAAGCCTTCTCACTGGTACGGGTAATTAATGTTTGTGTAATCAAGTTATGGTCTCACATTTAGCTTAAAAACAAAACAAAACAAACAAACAAAAAACCCAAAACAGTATGAGATTTCAGAATCCCCACTATATGTGATGCTATCTAGACTGTTCTCTTGCTTCCTGAAACTCCTTGGCACATGGCTGTCAGCTCTGCGTTCTTCTGTAATGGCTGTATGTATGTCATAAGCTGAGATAGGCTCTCTGTCTGACTGTCTTAGTGGTTCATAAGCTCTGATAGGCTCTCTGTCTGATTATCTTAGGGGTACATTTATGCTGTGATAGGCTCTGTCTGACTGTCTTAGGGGTACATTTATGCAGATGGTTCATGCTGGACCTAGTAACCCTTAGTAGAACCCATTAGGTGGTGCTGAGTTTTGGTAACTGATTTGGTGTGTGTTTTTATCTGATTTAAAAATCATTCCATTAAATTAAGAAGATTATAGAACCACATGGTTCTGATGCCTAACTCAAGTTCTGGTTTTTTTTTCCTAGAAAAAAATTATAGTATTAGGAATTCGGTGAAATTATAGTTTGTTTTGAGGATTGCGGATGCTTGGCAGGGAACAGAATTCATTTACTTAGTACCTATGTATCAAGTTCTCCTACCTGTGTATCAGTTCTCCCACTGGTATCAGTTCTCCCACTGTGTATCAGTTCTCCCACCTGTGTATCAGTTCTCCCACCTGTGTATCAGTTCTCCCACCTGTGTATCCAGCTATACTACCACCTTTTGGGGGGAAGAAAAAAAAGACTCTTTTTTGCCCTGTGGGTTATCTTTCCTCCTGTATTAAAAATTAATTCACTATCCTGGAACACCTTATCAATGAACTTTCAATTCTTTTTCATTGGCAATCATTGCCTCGTATAACATTCCTGTCTGTTATGGTAGTCTAAAGGTTTTGTCATTATTAGGAAAAATGTGAATAATTTTGAAATATGAGTACTAAGAACTGTACTCTGTGCAGACAGATTAATATTCAGTATATTATAAAGTTGTCTTGACCTCAGAATAAAAAGAGAATGCACCTTTCATGTCTGAATTAGTAACACAATAATTAATATTCAATATATTATAAAGTTGTCTTGACCTCAGAATAAAAAGAGAATGCACCTTTCATGTCTGAATTAGTAACACAATAATTAATATTCAATATATTATAAAGTTGTCTTGACCTCAGAATAAAAAGAGAATGCAACTTTCATGTCTGAATTAGTAACACAATACTTTAGATCTTCTAAATTTTACTTTACGGTCTGAAGTTACTAAGATTGCAGACTTGGAATCTGTGTTTCATTATATATTGTAATGCATGGCGTCTAATTGGGTCGTAGGAGCCATGCACCATTGTTTTGCTCTCGTGCAGTCCTGTTCCCTTCCTGCTATGCTAACGGTACTCTGATCTTTTGCAATCCCTTTCAGATAAACCCATAGAACCCCGCAGGATCTTTAACAAGCCAGTTCCAAGCTTGCCCAACATGGACAGTGTTTTTGCAGAAGCCATCGCCAAGGTACGAAAACAGTACCCTGGTGTCCTGGCTCCGGAGACGTGTGTCCGCTCAATCCAGGCCTCTGTGAAGCATCCCTACGAAGTAGGCATCAAGGAAGAGGAAAAGCTGTTTATGTACCTCCGGGCATCCGGGCAGGCTAAAGCCCTACAGTATGCCTTCTTTGCTGAAAAGTCTGCAAATAAGTGGTCAACTCCCTCAGGAGCGTCTTGGAAAACAGCCTCTGCTCAACCCGTCTCCTCAGTTGGCGTTCTTGGTAAGGACATTCTTCAAACCTGTGAGTTTCTTCTAATCGATTGAGAAGTTCATACACGTGTACACTGTGTCTGGCTCTAGCTCCCCACTCCCTTCCCTTCAGTTCCTTCCTTACCCTCCCCCACCACTATTTTCTCCCGACTTCATGTGTTCTCTCTCTTTTTCAAAATCACAGAAGCCACTTAATGCTGCTAACATGTCCATGGGTGTAAGGCCATCTACTGGAACATGGGAAGCCTTCAGAGAGGATGGACTCATCCTTAAAGAAAACTGACTCTTCTTGTGCCAACAGCCATTACTGGCCAGTAGCTCCTAGGCTTGCAGATGGACTCCCTGCCCTCCTCTCCTTTATGCTGGGATTTTGTCCAACCCCATGTTGAACTGGTCTTGCATGTGTGGTCAAAGCTGTTGTTGGTTCATATGTGCAACGGCACTGTTGTGTACAAAAAACACAGCACATTTCAAATGTCACTTTCTCGGGGAAGCTATTATTTTGTTGAACATGGTACTCATGTTAACACTTGTTAATTCTTGCTGGAGCCCACGAACTCTCTCCATTCTGTGGGTCAGCTGTAAGGACCTCCCAACTGTGGCAGTTCTGTCCACACATCGGCCATATGAGTGGAGTTTGTTTCCAACTCTCAGCATAAACCATCTGTTCGCTGCCTTGACTACTGCAGTTTGTCCTAATTATCGAAACTGGGAAGAATGACTTCCCCGATTTGTTTTTAAGATTTAATTTATCTAAGGTATGTGAGTACAGCGTTGCTGTCTTCAGACACATCAGAACAGGGCATTGAGTCCCATTACAGATGGTTGTGAGCTGGGAATTGAACTCTGGACCTCCAGAAGAGCAGCCAGTGCTTTTAACTGCTGAGCCATCTCCCCAGCCCCATCTCCAATTTTTAAAAATACTGTTTTTGACTCTTCTAGGTTTCTTGCATTTCTGTATGAATTTTAGAATCTGGTGTTAATTTATACAAGGAGTTGGGGTGGTATAGTGCCTGCATTGGCTTTACAGATTAATTTGATATTTCATCTTAACAATACTGAATTTTTTTCTGGTCCATGAACATTGGCTGTCTCCTTTCAGCCACTATTTAGGTCTCTTTGATTCTTTTTATTTCTTTCCCTCCCTCTTCTTTCTTTTTTCTTTCTTTTTTTTTAAATGTGAGGGATCAGACTCTGAGCCTTGTGCATACAGGCCCTCTAACACTGAACAATAAATACCCTGGCCACTCTTTAATTTTTCAATGGTGTTTCATTGGTTTTTAGAACACAAGCCCTCCTTTGTTAAATGTATTCCAAAAGTATAATTATTTTTTATGTTAGTGTAGGTAGAATTTCCTTCTTATTTTCATACAGTTCATTGTTAATATGTGGAAATACACTGGGGCGGGAGAGATGACTCAGCAGTTAAGAGTAACTGCTTTGAGGCTGTGAATATCAGAGTTTTGATCCCAGCATCTGTATGATAAGTTGAGCAGCCCCCAAACACCTGTAACACCTGCTCTAGGGAGGGTGGCCAAGACAAGAATATGACTGTGCTTGCTGGCTTCCGGACTAGATGAAAAGACACAAACCCTCTGCCTCTTAAAAGAGAGGTCCCTGCTTCAAAAGGAATAGGCAGAAAGGACAGACAGGGACGCCCAGCTCCTCCTAATGATGTCTATGACACAAAAGCAATAGTAATTTTAAAATATTTATTTCTCTATGTGCACTAATATTATTTACACCCAAACCACAGTTTCCTCTCCTCTCCTCCAATTTCCTCCCCGGCACATGCCCACTAATCCTTGGGAAGGGGCAGGCCTTCCAGGGATATCAAGTTGCCAAATATGGCATATCAAGTTGCAGTAAAGACTGGGCACCTCCCCTGTATTAAGATTGGATGAGGCAACCCAGTAGTAGGAAAGGGGTCCCAAAAATCAGGCAAAAGAGTCAGAGACAGCCCTGCTCCCGTTGTTAGGAGTCCCATAAGAAGGCCAAGCTGTACAACTCTAAAATATATGCACGGGGCCTAGGTCAGACCCCTGCAGGTCCCCGATTGTTGCCTCAATGTCTGTGAGCCCAGGTTAGTTGATTATGAAGTTTTCTTGCGGTGTCCTTGACCGCCCTGGCTCCTACAATCCTTCCTTCCCAACTTCCATAGGATTCCCTGAGCGCTTCCTAATGTTTGGCTGTGGGTCTCTTCATCTGTTTCCATCAGTGGCTGGGTGAGGCCTCTCTGATGACAACTGAGTGAGGTACCAATCTGTGAGCAGAGTGGAAGAGCTCTGGGAATCATGATTAAAGGGAGCACAGTGCTCTCGTGTCCAGATTTTAGATCCTGAAACTTGACTGGACTTGTCTATTAGTTCTTTTTTTTTTTTAAGATATATTTATTTATTATACATAAGTACACTGTAGCTGTCTTCAGACTCACCAGATCATCTCATTACAGATGGTTGCGAGCCACCATGTGGTTGCTGGGATTTGAACTCAGGACCTCTGGAGGAGCAGTCAGTGCTGCACTCAGTGCTCTTAACCACTGAGCCATCTCTCCAGCCCTTGTCTATTAGTTCTAATAGCTTGTGTGGATGAGGGCATGTGAATCCTAATGGTTTTTATATCCCCCTCTCCCCCCGGAGCACATAACAGTGCATGAACTATTCAATACATTTATGTTCACTGACCAACCCCAGTGTTCTTATGAGTTGTCGGTGCCAGGCACAGAAGCTAGGGCCTCGTGTGTGATCATCACACAGTGATAGTGACCAGCAGCTCTATCCCTGGGGTCAATCTTTTAAAATGTCACTTTGCCACAGACGCGTTCTACCAGTGACCAGCTAACTGTTCGGCTCCCAGTAAGAGCAAATCACGTTTTCTTTCCTTTTCTCCGAATCTGCAGGCTTGGGAACGATGGGCCGAGGCATCGCCATTTCTTTTGCGAGAGTGGGGATCTCTGTGGTTGCTGTGGAGTCAGACCCAAAGCAGCTAGATGCTGCAAAGAAGATAATCACTTTCACCTTGGAGAAGGAAGCATCCAGAGCGCATCAGAACGGCCAAGCTTCGGCAAAACCAAAACTCAGGTTCTCCTCATCCACAAAGGAACTTTCAACTGTGGATTTGGTGGTTGAAGCAGTGTTCGAAGACATGAACCTGAAGAAAAAGGTCTTTGCTGAGCTGTCAGCCCTGTGCAAGCCAGGAGCCTTTCTGTGCACCAATACCTCGGCGCTGAACGTGGACGACATTGCTTCTTCCACAGATCGCCCTCAGCTGGTGATTGGCACCCACTTCTTCTCACCAGCCCATGTCATGAGGTTGCTAGAGGTCATTCCTAGCCGATACTCTTCCCCTACTACCATCGCCACAGTTATGAGCTTGTCCAAAAAGATCGGAAAGATTGGAGTAGTGGTTGGCAACTGCTATGGATTTGTTGGGAATCGGATGTTGGCTCCCTATTACAACCAGGGGTTTTTCTTGTTAGAGGAAGGTAGCAAGCCAGAGGATGTAGACGGGGTCTTAGAAGAGTTTGGTTTTAGAATGGGACCCTTCAGAGTGTCAGACCTCGCAGGGCTAGATGTGGGTTGGAAAATTCGCAAGGGGCAAGGCCTTACTGGACCATCATTGCCACCAGGGACCCCCGTCCGAAAGAGGGGCAACAGCAGGTACTCCCCACTTGGCGATATGCTCTGTGAAGCTGGGCGGTTTGGTCAGAAGACAGGTAAAGGCTGGTATCAGTATGACAAGCCACTGGGTCGCATCCACAAACCTGATCCCTGGCTTTCTACGTTCCTGTCACAATATAGAGAGGTTCACCACATCGAGCAGCGCACCATCAGCAAGGAGGAGATCCTGGAGCGTTGCTTATATTCCCTCATCAATGAGGCGTTCCGCATCTTGGAGGAGGGGATGGCTGCTCGCCCAGAGCACATTGATGTCATCTACTTGCACGGGTACGGGTGGCCAAGGCACAAGGGCGGGCCCATGTTCTATGCTGCCTCAGTTGGGTTGCCCACAGTTCTAGAGAAACTGCAGAAATATTACAGGCAGAACCCTGACATCCCCCAGCTGGAGCCCAGTGACTACCTCAGAAGGCTGGTAGCCCAGGGAAGCCCTCCTCTGAAGGAATGGCAAAGCTTGGCAGGGCCCCACGGCAGCAAACTGTGATTCAGCCTTCTGCGTTTTGCCACGTATGTTGGCACCTAATTTCAGTATGATTCCTTCCTAAAATCCAAACAGATCGCTCTGAAGTACAAATCATGATTGCTGCTGCTGCTGCTGCTGATAGCTGGTCAGTAAAAGCTCCTCTCTGTATCTTTCTACCTCATAATTCCAATGGTCAGACTTCAGGAATGTCTACAGTTAGTCTATACCTCTGACTGCACTTCTATCGGAAAAATTCAACGAATGTATGTTTACTACTACAAGCATTCTTCTCTTTTGACTGTTTGCCCACTCTAACAAAAACGTATACAAAATGTTGCTAATAGAATAATTCACACCTCCAGTTGACAACCCAAATGGCCTTAGCAGATCAACACAGGTGGCATATACACGCACTTGACACATTCCAGCTGTGTGAAGTTACTGCCACCTGTTGTAACATGGTGCTGGGTTAGAGCACTGTTCTGAGTGAGGGGAGGCAGGCAGAGAAGGCAGGCAGATAAGGCCACACATCATATGGATGTGGATATAAAATTCCAGGATATGCAGGTCTGTGGACAACATAGATGAGTAGCCCAAGGCTGTAACTGTTCATACATGCATATATTTTTTGGTCCTTTTTTTTTTTCGGAGCTGGGGACCGAACCCAGGGCCTTGCGCTTCCTAGGTAAGCGCTCTAACCACTGAGCTAAATCCCCAGCCCCGAGGCTGTAACTGTTAGAAGTTAAAAATCACTACTGATTAGTACAGAGTATCTTTGGGAGCTGATAAAATTTTCTAAAATTACTCTAGTGGTGGATCTGTAACACATTGAGTTCAATGGTTCAAAGTGAATTATATTTTATATATATATATATATATATATATATATACATATATATATAGTCTATCTCAATAAAGTTAATAAAATTAATGATTCATTGTGTAGAAAAGTGTTCTCATAATATCTTCATCTATTAACCTAAACAAAGTTGTTGGAATTTCTGCGGGAGAGATCTCAAGTGAATGGAGTAATTTTCCATCATGAGACAACATGGTGAGACAAACGGATGCCGAGGTGAGGCAGACTGATGCCGACCGGGAATCAGGAGTTCAAGGGCTGGAGTGGGTAGCATGGGACCCCATTGCAAAGCAAAGCAAAACAAAACAAAGCAAAACAAAACCAAAACAAAACTCCAAAATCCCACACAAGCAAAAAACAGAGAATATGCCTTGCATTGTAATTCAGTTTGGAATTTTAAAATATGGATTATTAGCATTTGGGTTATTTGATTTAAATTCGGGGCATTCCGAAGGATTTCTTGGAGTTGTAGCTTTGAACAAAAACTCTAAATTAACTTCTTAAGGTGATCATATCGGCTTTTCCACAAGCCATGGGCGAACTTCTGTTGAGTTCTTAAAACATCTTCTAATTAAAGCAGCAGAAGGACCAGTGAGATGGCTCAGTGGGTGACACGGCAGCCACACAGGCTTGATGACATGAGTTCACTTTCTGGAACCCATGCGAAGGTGGAAGGAGAGCACCAACTTCACAAAGTTGTCCTCCGACCTCACCAGTCTTCATAAACACATGGAGAAACAACCTCAAAAGTTACGTGGCAGCACAAAAAGACAAGACTAGCATCACACAGAATACCAGTGGCAGAATTGCCATACCTGACTCCAGCTTGTAGCCATAACAATGCCACGGTCCTGGCACAAACAGGCAACATGGCTCAGTGGAATAGAATTGGAGGCCTAAAGTCCATGTAACTACAGCTATGATCATTGACAAAGATGACAAAAATATACACTGGAGGAAGGACAAACTCTTCAACAAGTAATACTGGGAAACGTGGTTATCAATATGCATAGAAATGAAAAAAGAGATTCTTTTATCTTGCACAAAGAAACCTCTCAACTCCCATGTTGGTCAGTGAGGTTCCATGGACACCCGAACCTTATAAACTATTGCTATTGCTCTTGGTTACCCACCATAACTTGACAGTAAGATCCTATTGCTGAAAACATTGTATACTTGAATCACTGAACATGGAGAAACCAAGCTGGTACTGACCCATACTGGCCAGTTTTCGTAGTGCTAGAAGGGGCTCTGCCTGTCACTGGAAGATACAAACGAGTATCAGTCTCATCCAGCCGTGAACCCAATGAGGGGTAACAATGACTGGCCTGCTCAGGTGCATCCATAGGTGCAATAGTGGTACAAATGTTGGTTTTCATTAATGGTGTAACCCTGGGTAGGTTGAACCACACTCCAGAGCAAGTACCACTCCCAAGAGTAGTTGAGCAACAGAAGTTGGATTCAAGTTTTTTATAAAAAGAAGAAAAAAGAAAGACTAGAAGTTGCTGTCTAAGAATGTGGGTAAGAGTTGAGGGGAGTTGAGGGAGAGAGTGAGTATGGTCAACATATATTAGGAGAAATTCTCAAAGAATTAGTCAAAATCTTAGTGTTTGGAAAAACACCTCAACTTTAAATGGATCGAGGACTTCCACATAAGACCTGAAAAAGTAGGACACATTCTCCCAGTTATAGGCACAGGTTAAAGCTTGCTGCATAAAACTCCAGTAACACAGAAAAATCACACCAACAATCGCCATGTGGGATCTCAAGGCATCTGGACAGCAAATGAAATGTGAACCCAGTGAATAGGCGGGCCAAAGAGTGGGAGAAAATCCTTGCCAGCTATAGACTGTAGAGTATGAGTGTCTAGAATATAAAAAGAACTCAAGAGTAAATGTTAAGAAAATAACTCATTTTAAAAATGGGCTATAGAACTAGACAGGAAATTCCCAAAAGAAGAAATAAAAATGGCTAGGAAGCACTTTAAAAATACTCTATTTTGGGGTCTACTTAGATCCAACATAACTTAAAAACATCAGGTCCATGCAAATGACAAAACTTTATGGTAAACAAGCCACTACTGATTTTTGAGGGCTGCAGAACAGACTCAGGAGCGGAACTCTGACCCTCCCACTGCCCTGCCTCCAGGCAGAATATTACAGAGTATTTAAACTTCAAAATTACAAACATCTGTGCCAAGTTATTTTTCCACCAATAAGGATTTAGAGATAAGGGCTTTCCTTATATGGTTAATCTCTGTCAACTGATACAAAATGTAGGTTTTACAATCCAACCAATCAAATCCACTTGTTCCTTTGTAGTTAGAAACAGTCATTATGTTTTGGGGGAACAAAGGATGAATAATGGGAGCTGTAGTTAGGGACAGAACAGTCATTATGCTCTGAAACAGAAGATGAATAGCAGAAGTTGTTCAGTTTTTAGAAAGTTCCCAGCTACCCTTAGGGCTGGGTCCATGAACTTAGTTTCCCCCTGGGATTAAATGGAGTCTGAAACAAAATGGCTGTACTTAGGACAAGTTTCTTTGGCTTGTTCCCAATGGTCTGACTTTCTTAGCCATCATAGAAATGCAGATTAACCCTATGTTGAGTCCATTGTATCCCAACCATTATAATGCCTACCATTACAATGACCACCATCATAATGACCACCATCACAATGACCATCATTACAATGACCATCATCACAATGACCACCATCACAAAGACCACCAACACAATGACCACCATCACAATGACCACTATCACAATCACCACCATTACAATGACCACCATCACAATGACCACCATCACAATGATCATCATCACTATGACCACCATTATAATGACCATCATCATAATGCATATGATAACAAATGCTGATGTGGATGCTGGGGAAGGGAACCTGCATACACTGACAGTGAGAGAGTAGACTAGTGCAGCTAGGAAATCAGTCTGGAAATTTCTTTAACACATGAAATAGAACTGCCAAGTGACCCAGCTATACTGTTCCTGGATACACACCCAATGCCCTTAAATCCTACTACAGAGACAGTTGAACATCCACACGCCACATGCATTGTTCATGATGGCTAAGTGGCATCAACCCAGATTCCACAACTAGGTGACCCGATAAGAAAAATATGGTCCATATACACAGTGGAATATCACGCAACTGTAAAGAAAAATGAAATGAAAATTTCAGGTAAATGGATGGAACTGGAGAAAATCACATGGTGTGAAGTACCTCACTACAGGCAGATCCCAGCTTTAAATCTTTTGTTCTGTGTGTATAACTTGGAGCATACGTGTAAGCCAGGCAACTTGAAAGGGGCCCCGAGGCACATAAAAAAAAGTGTCCTAGGAGGTTATAGGTAAAAAGAAAACAGAGAGGCAGAATGCACGGGAAAGAAAGGCTTAAGCAAGGAAGAGCATAGGAGTACGGGAAACCAGGGAGTGAATGGAAGGACCAACGGAACATGAAAAGCCATCTGAGAGCACACTCACAAGTCAACCTAAAAAATAATAATAGCAAGTGCCAGGGACAATGGTGAGCACTTTTAATCCCAGCACTCAGGAGGCCGAAGAGGCAGTGAGGGCTTTGTGAATTCACTGGTCTACAGAGAGACCTTGTCTCGTCAGTCAGTCAGTCAGTCAGTCAGTCAGTCAACAGAGGGGTAGTAGAACACAGGTAACATGGAAGAAGAGACAACACAGACCAAGAGAGATGCTCAGGCATCAGGCAGGGGGCAATGACCACGAAGAGGTGAAAACTCAGTTCTGATTGACATCATGAACCTGGATCAAACTTGGGGAGTCTGCTGCTATGCGGTTCATTGCCAGCACATTTAAACGCAGTATGATTCGGGAAGAGTCATTCCGAGCACAATGAAGCTTAGGGCGGGACTACTTAAAGGCTTAGAACCTAGTGTGTTCTCGGACAGAGATAGCATAGAGGTCCCAGGCTATGAAATACATGTGTCATCTCCCCTGAGGAGGTTCTAGTAACTGGGGGCTAAGATAAAAGTCTACAGAGGGAAGAGTCTGGATAAATAAATGTCTTGGGTGAGGTCTGCCTTCACAGATAGCAAAAAGGTCACCAGGTCATTAACAGTATCCACTCCCAGCTTTCTGGGTGTGAAAACAGATATTTATCCTCCATTTAGGAGAGGCCCCTGTGTGTTTAACATTTATGGCTTCCCATAACAGAGGCTGTGGCAGAACGCACTGCCTCCGTGGCTAGTCTGAAGCAGTGCTCCTCAGCTCACCGTCTCCAGATGCATTTCTGCTAATATTTTTGCTGCATTTTAAGAGTTCTACTAATTATCACAATTTTTTTTTGGAGAGAGCTCTCTTAATTGATTGGTTGTGAAGACCTACCGAGCAAAATGGGTGTGATACAGCTTATTCCACACAAACCTTTGTAAATAACCCTTAGCATGGCAAAACGATATCGCACTGTCTCTTATCGGGGTATGACAAAAGCACTTGTCTGCATAGACAAGCTGATAATTAAACAGGTAATGACAGCCATTAAACATAACAACATCATAACAGTATGATGGGGAGCCAATAGTATAATAATGTCCTTGCCGTTTCCCCCAAAGTCTTAGCTTGATAAGTTAGAGTCCTGAAGTCTTCCCAGGTTACCAGTTTGCCCTTCCTCTTGGGACGTCTTCTCTTGATAGGGTGTTTTATCATCTACCTTCAGATGCCTCATTGATCTGGTGGTCTCTGGATGTCCTGGGCAGACGTATCAGGAACCATCTGGGACTACATTTATTTTCCGAAAACGCAGAAGTATAACTGTACCTCTGTGTAGAACTTTAGGCTCTTTCTTATGCAGTATTTTTTAGGGTGAGTGCTTTTGGGCAGCAGAAAAAAGCATTATACTTTATATACCTTACATGTGGGACATAGAAAAGTCTATCTCAAACCAACTAGAACACTTCCTCCCAGCTGGTCAACTTTCATCATTCTAGAAGGTGCTAAGCAGGCTGCTAGGGGAGAAAAGACACTTGTAGTATCACCCGGTACCGAACTGTACAAGCTGAAACACCAGCCTTCCAGGCAAGACGCGCCCACTGGTGCCATAGTGGTGACTGTTACATGTAGGCACAAATATTTCTTTAATAAGAGTTCAACTCCTCCTCCTGCCCACTACTCACCAGAGGTAAAGAAAGGTTATTAGGATATGGGGGAAGTGGACGTGTTTTAGAAACAGTTCTTTGGAGTGATTCCAATCTGTTACTCTCAATCCAGTTTACTAGCAAACACCACACAGGAACCAGCAGCTGCAGACCAGTCCACTCAGCAGACACCACATATGAACCAGCAGCTGCAGACCAGTCCACTCAGCAGACACCACACAGGAATCAGCAGCTGCAGACCAGTCCACTCAGCAGACACCACATATGAACCAGCAGCTGCAGACCAGTCCACTCAGCAGACACCACATATGAACCAGCAGCTGCAGACCAGTCCACTCAGCAGACACCACATATGAACCAGCAGCTGCAGACCAGTCCACTCAGCAGACACCACATATGAACCAGCAGCTGCAGACCAGTCCACTCAGCAGACACCACACAGGAATCAGCAGCTGCAGACCAGTCCACTCAGCAGACACCACACAGGAATCAGCAGCTGCAGACCAGTCCACTCAGCAGACACCACACAGGAATCAGCAGCTGCAGACCAGTCCACTCAGCAGACACCACACAGGAATCAGCAGCTACAGTTCAATCCAGAAGGAATCTGAGCAGCTCACCAACTGGCCTGAGTTCGCAGAGAACCTCACAAGAAATCTGACAAGTTTCTCTCTATGATATCACCACAAGCAAAACTCAGCAACGTAATGTAAGGCGAACCAATACATGCACGCCATCAACAAAGAGTAGTGAGGCGGAACGAAGCAAACCAATGCTCCAGCTCCCACTGAAGAACAGTCACCTGTGTCTGCTTCAGGACAACGTTCTTTCACCCGTGTGCCCCAGCAAAACATCATGTGACATAACTTGACCCTCCAAAGAAATGAGAAGTTCCCACTTTAGTTATGGGAGTAACAGATTTCTAATTGGATTTAAGACCTGTCTTACAAGAGGGAATTTCATTTCTGGTACTATGATGCTGGCCCAAAGCCCATGGATGAGGTGGTCATAGCTCCTAGGTTATTTTGCTAAGTGGCCTGGCTGTCAAACTGCCTTCTATATATGATTATCACCCTAGACCTGGCTTCCCTCAGCTTTGGCCAGAGAGGCTTCCCTCTAAAGTGGGCAGCCGTTGGTGCAAAAATGCATGCCTGGTCAAAGTGCTGAGATGAAGAGATTAAGTACTCAGCCCTGAGTGAGATGTCTACATTAATCCCGTGACCGCCAAGGCTCAGGGAACAGCAGGAGAGAAGGCAGAAAGGGTGTTAGCACTGGAGGGTGGGGAGAGTGCTGTATAGGTGCTGTGTTCTGGTCATGACGTGGCTATTGCAAGCATGGGCTCACTGCAGCTCTGGTTGCCGGCACAAGACCAAGTCAGCCAGGATCTCAGCACAGATGATCTCTGGGCCCCACCGCTTACTGAGGAATTACTGGCAGTGGCTGTCTGTTAGAGAGGGGGGATTATTCTACTTTGAAGTGTGGTAGGTTTTTAGTGGGTTATGGAGAGGGGGAGGAAATTGGGAATAAGGGTGTGTTGGGGGATGTTGGGGGAGTTGGAGTGGAGAAATAGGAGGTAGAGATGATCATATTTCATTGTATGCATGTATAGGATTCTCAAAAAATAAGAAAAAATCAAAACGCCTTATTCTGCACATCCTTTAGTTTATGCACGTGCATTTGGGTGTGTTTCTTGGAAGAGGTGCCATGTTTGATAGCATAGTCTCAAGAGTGCCTGCAACCCACTAAAGTTTAATCGACCAAAGCTGCATGCACAAATGAAGACAGGAGCTCAGGTATTCTTATTTCACATCAAGGAAGAATGAGGTAATTACAACTTTTGTGGCTTGCCGATGATCGAATGCAATCTGAAGTTCTTTAGGCTATCCTAACGTGCTGTTAAAAGTCACCTTTAAAAAAAAGAATTATTTATTTAGGTATATGAGTGTATGCCAGTAGAGGAAATCAGATCCTACTGCAGACGGTCACGTGGTTGCTGGGAATTGGTTCAGGACCTCTGGAAGAGCAGTCATTTCTCCAGCTCCCAAAATCACATTCTTTTTTTTTTTTTTTGGTTCTTTTTTTCGGAGCTGGGGACCGAACCCAGGGCCTTGCGCTTCCTAGGTAAGCGCTCTACCACTGAGCTAAATCCCCAGCCCCCCAAAATCACATTCTTAAAGGACAAAGTTTGTTGTTAATTTTAAAACTATTCTTCTGTAAAAGAAAAAAATCTTAAATGGTATTTCTTTTTAAAAGTAATTTACACTGACAAGAACTGTATTCTAGAAGTACCTTTGAAGCCTATTGCGCTACTATAATTTTAAAGGGAAGACTAATGAAGCCCTCCAATCAGCAAAGCCACATTGCGCCTGCGCTTTCTACACCTTCTTTCCCAATAGTATCACGTGGTGGTGGTGGTGGTGGTAGTGATGAATGGGAGAATGGGGCAGGGGCGTGGATGGAATGCCTGAGGCCTGTGATTTCTAGCTAACACTAAACTTTCTAGGACTTTAACATTTGTCTTTAAACACAGACCTCTCTTTAAAACCCACCAGAATGCTTTGGGCTCTCTAGGTGACCTGGGCTCTCTAGGTGACCTGGGCCCTTTGGTAACCATTGACAAGATTAATCCCAACTCAAGCATTCTAGACTATGTTTAGAAATAGTTTTCTGCTGAACCACAGTGGTTCTCAACTATCCTTGGTACTGTCCCCATCTGCTTACCTTGACTGCCTTTGCATATTTTGAGTTTAACAGCTACACTATGCCACTTCCTGGTGGAACAGCAGCATCACACCACTTCCGGTGACGTCATGCAGTACGCCAAGATGTCGTCAGTCAGATTGAAATAATGACGCCGCTAAATTGTGCTTCCTGGGCTCTCTGGCACTTTCGCGAATCCTTTCTTTCTTCTGTTGTTTTCCATTGTTTTCTACTTAACCATCAGCGGACTGTAGCAGGGGAAGGTGTCCGCCTTGACTGGTTCTTCAGTAGAGTCAAAGGTTTAGGAAGGAATTCCATTCGTCAGGAGAGTGGAAACGGAGAGGGTTGAACAGGGCTCTGTGTTCTTACCCTATGAATTTCATGCATGTCAACCGCAGGAGCTACATGTTTCCTTTCAGCTGACTTGGAGGAGACCAGCAGAAGGAGTGCCTGGAGCGAACCTCTTCTAAGAGGACTGCGCAAAGCTAATGAGCTGTCGCAAGCTTTCCTTGTACCTAGGGCCATTCCACCTTCTCTCAGAGGACACGGAAGCCGATGCTATTTCCAGGCAGAACGTGATATCCTTAGGGTGAGGTTAGGGCAGAACTGCCTCCAAATGATAATTATCCTTGGATTTCAGAGCATGCAGAGGTCTTGAGGATTGCTTTTAGAATTTGGCAGAGAATGCTGGCTGTTACCTGGCATTTCTCTGATACTAACTGGCTCCTTTTTCAGTTGTGCGCATAGTTGCCATGATATAAAAATCTTGGTGAGTTTCTAATGAATCAAACTGTGGACATGTGTGCTCTACACAGGGGACTGTCAATGAGGGGTCGGGTGGCAGCTCCAGGAAGCTGCCTTCACTGTCCAACAGTGTGCATCTTTGTTCTTCTTTCTGCCTCCTTCATCGTGCTGCCTGGGACATAGATGTAATGGCTAGAGTTCTACCCACTGAACCATGCAGATAGGGCCATCTCCTAAAATAAAGTCCAATCAAGATGATTGGGTCCCCGGAGACCTCAGAGAGCACAGTTGTCACTCCAAATGACCTCCCTACAGTCATTCATGTGTGAACTGTCATGGGCAAGCCAGTGCTCCTGAAGGTCTTTAGTCACAGCTGACCTGAATCTGAACTGATGCATGTAGGCTCCAGGAATTGGGGGAGGATAAGTTGTTCTGTTCTCGGCAAACAGGGAGCTACAAGAACCCAGCTCTATGTGTATGTGCATGTGCATGCGCATGTGTGTGTGCACATGTGCCTGTGCCTGTGTGTATCCCTTGCTTTAAACATTTTTTTGGTTTTCATTTCATAATCTGTTGTGTTTTTTCAACTTAATGTTGGAATGCTCAGAAATTTTTTATGCCACACTGTAAATATAACTGCTGAGGGAAGCCCACAGAGAGGACCACTGTGAACACCAGAGCAGGACTGGATGTCAGTACTGAGCAAGATGTAGTCTCGAAGGCCAGACTGAACCTCACATTTTCTGCTCTGTAATTAAAGATACAAGCACAGTGAAATGTGTACCACTTGAGAGGTTGCTTGCTGTGTTGTGATGGAGGGGACAGTTTAGAAAGCAGTATCTCTCATGAAGCAGCAGAGGGGAACCGCCGACAACTGGGGTTCACAAACCTGCTTACTAGATCGGAGATCTGTAAACTGGGGTGCCCAGTCCAGACAAAACTGAATAATAACCCATGGCAGTTCAGGTAGTGTATATTAGAACTACTGTTGCCTCTCCATCTCGAGCTAAGACACTAATCCTGCTTAAAATTCCATGAGCTGCGGACACAGCCTCATGGGGTCTCAGAAAGCTGCAGATCAGGGCCTGCACACAGGGGCTGTTGACCACACTATTTGACTTCAGAAATGCAGTGGCCCAAACCTCTGTATTAGCCAGGGTTCTCCAGAGCAGCGGTTCTCAACCTGTAGACAACTTTAGCGTTGCATATTGGATATCCTTCCTATCAGATACTTATATCGTGATTCATAACTAGCAGATTACAGTTATGAAGTGGCAATAAAATAATTTTATGGTTGCGTGAAAGGGAGGCTCTGATGCTAACCCTGTTCCCCAATTGGTTCTTGATTTGTCAATAAAGAAAGCTGGGGGCTAATTGCTGGGCTGAGGGTACGGGCGGAACATCCAGGCCTCAGGAGGAAAAGGGAGATGCAAAGGAAGGAGAGAGACTTTTCTGCCATGCTGTGGAGGAAAAAGGACCCAGCAATCATGTAAGGCCTTTCGGGGAGCTAGGGCCTACAGCCTCCGCTATGGATGGGTGGCCATGGATGTCTGGCAGAGGCTAGGTGAAACGAGCCATTAAGTTTAGGGTGGGAGGAGAGTCAGAGATAATAAGTTGGCGAGGGCACAGTCAGAGATAATAAGTTGGCGAGGGCACACTTTTCCAGGCAGGAGATATCTACGCTCAGCAATTATGCATAATAGGCAAGTTAAAGAAACGGGCTGTGTGTGGGTGTCCTTTGTCTCTAGATTCAAGGGTCTCAGGTGGGAGCTGGGAGCGTGACCCCTCTCCTGAAGCAAAGGCGGGTACAAAGAGAAGTCAGGTTGGGGCTGGCAGTAGCTGGTCCCAGAGCTAAGCTGGGTAGAACAAAAGGAAGCCAGGAGGGGCTGGTAGTGTGGTAGCTCCGGGATAAAGCAGAACATTTTCAAATTACTGGTGGTCACCACAATATGAGGAACTATATTAAAGGGCCATAGCATTAGGAAGGTTGAGAACCACTGTCGTAGAAGAACGGAACAGATAGAATGACTATGGAATAGAATTAATTTTATCATATGTGTACACACACACACACACACACACACACACACATACATATGTATTATATTATTATATATGTGAATATTTAACTGCGGCTTTATTTGAGTGTATTGCTGGCTGTGGCCTGGGTATTTCAACAATGGCTATCTCCTGATGGAAAGACCAGGTGTCTAGTAGTTGTTCTGTCCATAAAACTGAATGTCTCAACAGCCTCTTTCTGACCCTACAGTCCTAGGGAAGACCCAGAGAACTGCCTGTCTTCAGGCTTCAGAGGACTCCTTAAAAATATGTTTTAATGGCGGTGAAGGAAGGCCTCAGTAGCAGCATAGATGAACTTGCCAGCAAGAGTAAGAGCAAGCAGGCAAAATCTTCTGTCTTCCATGTCCTTTTACGTAGCCTAGAAAGTGTGGTCTGGGTTTGGAATGGATCTTCCCACATTCAATGATCCAGATGTAGGGTGGGTCTTCCCACATTCAATGATCCAGATGTAGGGTGGATCTTCCCACATCCAATGATCTAGATGTAGGGTGGGTCTCCCCATGACAAGAAAATCCCTCACAGGCACGCCTCGATGCTTGGCTTTTAATTTATTCCTGATGTAGTCACGTTGCCAACCAAGATTAGCACTGCAACCCCACATTCTCAATCTTCCCAGTCAAAGCCTTACCTTTGATATGGTGGACTTGTCCTGAGAATTCATGTTCTGTAGAACTCCACAACTCTTATAATTAAATCCCAGGTTTGATTCCTCTGCTGCTTCTCCCCTGAGACTACAGGACATGAGACTCTTTACATAATGCTAGGTAAGTCGTCTGGTGTTCGCAGTTCATGTAACCTTAGTAATAATCATTACACACTGTTTGCGGTGTTTCTCTAGAACAGTAATCGCCTGCAGCGATAGCCAGCTGTCTTCATTTAGCTACACCTTCCTCTGACCTCAAATGCCTCATTATTTCCCGACTGTATCTTATCCTAACTTCTCCTCTGGCAAAAGTGTCAACTTTGTGCAGTTTTAGCTTGCCAGGGACTAAGAATGCTTATGCAGTTAGTGATCTGGTTTGAAATACCCATTCGGAACTTGTCTACCTACCCAGATCCTGCACACTGTTCCCCCGGTGAGTCCGCCTGACCCTCCCCTACACCTCTTTAAAGCCCCCAGATACGACCCAGGCCCTACATGCAGTGCCACAGCCTTTAACACAATCAACCTCTAGCCTTCCCCTGGGAACCACACTGCCTGCCTCTGACATACAGGCCCCTCCTACACCCCATCAAATATCTGCACCTGGCCATATCTACCCCACACTGCAGGCTTGGACTGGGATTCACACCAAGCACACCGGTGTAGCAGCCTCCTAACATTTTCCACCTACGCCATTTTCAACCTTCAGACCCAACCTGCCTACACACCCTTTCTTCTGCTCCAACCTGCTCTGTCCACATCAGACACAAAACTAACAGAGAGAGTACACATGTCCAGAACTTATGGAATAAATACAAACATTATGAAAGATCAAGAGAGCGCATCCCTTTCTACCCCACACCAAACAGCTTAGTCTTGTAGAAATGGTTGCCAGTGAGGGTTACCTAGGTGAACTTTGGGACACAGAACTTAAGAGAACAGTCATAAAGGCCATCAAAGAACTCAAGTTTGAAGAGGACACAATGAAACCGTGAAAGGAACTTAAAAAGAATTCAAGGAGAATAAACCTTAAACGTGGAAAGAATCAAGTAGAAGACAGAGTGTCAGGACTTGAAGATAAAGTGGAGGATCTGGACCAGATAAGCAAGAAATACAAAAAAGTCTAAGAACACACGGGGAGTGTGAGACGCCAGGAAAAGAGCAAATCTTCACGTTAGCTATAGGTAAGGATGAGCAGTCTCAGGTTAACGTCACAGATGAGATCTGCAACGAGACCCATAGAAGAAAAGTTCCCCACACTAAGGGAAGACCAGCACACACAGACACGAGAAACGCACAGAATGCCAAATAAACAAGACCATAAAAGAAAATCGCTCTAAATAAGTTTGGTCCCCAAAGATTCATGTGTTTGAATGCTCGGCCCGTGGGGAGTGGCACTATTAGGAGGTGTGGCCTTATTGGGGAGGTGTGGCCTTGTGGGAGGAAGTGTGTCATCATGGAGGTGGGGCTTTGAGGTCTTAAATGCTAAAGCTACACCCAGTGTGAAACGCCTCCAGTGCCCTTGCTGCCTGTAGATCAAAATGTAAAACTCTCAGCTCCGTCTCCAACATCAAGATGTCCCAGAAGCTGCCATGTTTCCCATCATGATGCTAATAGACTAAACTTCGCTGTTATCCAGCTCCAGATGAAATGTTTTCTTTTATAAAAGCTGCCTTGGTCATGGTATCTCTTTACGGCAATAAAACCCTGTAGGGCACCATATCATAGTTAAAACACTAATTGTATAGAACAAAGAAAAGGTGCAAGAGAAAAACACACGTAACGTATAAAGGAAAACCCATCAAAATGGCAGCCGATTTCTCAGTAGGAACTTTGAAAATCACAAGAGCCCGGAACGATGCGTTCCAAGTCCTAAGGGACCACAAGGAGCAACCAAGGCCACTCACCACAGCGGAGGGAGAAAGAAAAATATTCCACGTTATAAGTAGCCTTTAAAATTTTATATCCAACAAACCGAGCCTGAGTGCAATAGAGAAAGCAATTATGTCAGGCTGACGAGAGGAATGAGAGTACTCAGGAGGCTGTGTAAAGAAATGCACAGACATAATTACTGTAGTGCCATATTGGATTTGGGCCTGGCCACTTTGTAACTGCATGGCCACAGTAAAAGTCATGGGATTGTTGGACAGAGGCCTCTCCCATGTATTTACGGCACAGGAAGAAAAGACCAAGTAGTAAACACCCAGTGTCTCCACTGCATGACCTCTGCTGAGCCCGGCTGATGCATGTGGAACTGACACACCCGGACCACACCTGGGTGGTGGTCAATTTACTTCTGCCTTTTACTTCCTCAGCCTTTATCCTTGAGATTTAGGCTGGTCTTCTGGGATTTCTCCCTAATTAATTCAGGCCTCCTAGTTGGTCTTTTGTTACCGAAGTCATGAGCCAGGTAGTCACAAGCCAGGGTTTCCCACTGTGCTTCCCAGTTATTTTCTACCTGGAGACTTGGGTATATAAGTGAATAAAGCTACAGGAGACTCTCACTCTTCTTCCTCACTCTCACTATTCCTCTCACTCTCACTCTTCCTTCCGCTCTCCATTCTCTCTCTCTCTCTCTCTCTCTCTCTCTCTCTCTCTCTCTCTCTCTCTCTTCCTCTCTTCCTCTCCTGGCTTGACACGATAACCTGTGTGTGTGTGTGTTTCTTTCATCCCGTAGGCTTTCGCCCGATTCTCGGTACCAGGTTGGTGCTGGCGCCGACAAATTACTAAAGCACAAAGTACCCTGGGAACACAGACACCACCACCAAAGACTAACAACACAGTGACCACAATGTACACACACGTTTCAACGATAACCTTTAATATTCGTGGCCTCGGTTCTCTAGGCAAAAGACGCACGCTGACTGAATAGATGAAAAAACAAAATCCACCTATCTGGGGTCTCCAAGACCCACACCTCGGCTTTAAAGGTAGGTGCTACCTTAGAGTAAAAGGATGGACAAGTGGACTCCAGGCGAACAGCCACGGAGCATGAAGGCCTAACATCAGACAAAATAGACTTCAAACTAGAACTAATCAAGAGAGATGAAGACGACGCTTCGTCCTAATCAAGGGACCAATTAATCAGGAAGGCATCACTTACTATCCTGATTCTACTCATCAAACTGGCACACCCGATTTCACTAAACATGTTCTACTGGATGTAATGACACAGGCTATGCCAACCCATTAGTAGTAGGTGATTTCAACACCACATTTTCTCCAACAGATAGGTTAGTTGGACAAAAACGTGAATGGGAAAACATCGGGATTAAATGACAACATACATACATCAAATGGACTTAATAGATATCCACAGAACATTCTACCCAAACACCAATGGACATACATTCCACTCAGCAGCTCCTGAAAGCGTCTGTAAAACATCCCGCATCCTGGACACAGAACAAATCTTTACAAATTGAAAAAGACTGAAATAACTCTGTGCATCCTATCTGACCACAATGTAATAAAGCTTAAAAAAACAAACAAACAAACAAACAAACAAAAAAACACTGCAAGCCAATTTCTAGTACTTACCCAAACCATAAAGATTCAATAACTCATTACTCAGTGGTGAATGATTCAAAGAAAACATCATGAAAGAAATAAAAAAATCCCTGGAAGTAAACGAAACTGTAAATATAATACAACAGAACCTCTGTGACACACTGAAAGCAGTCCTATGGAGGAAATTTATAACACTAAGTGTACACATTAAACAATCAGAAAGATCATGACTGTCTTTTACTTTATAGTAATGTCCACTTATCAGTGAGTATATTACCATATTTGTCTGTCTTGGATCTGGGTTTCCTCACTCAGGATGATTTTTTTTCTTTTTCCATCCATTTGCCTACAAATTTCATGATGTCATTGTTTTTAACAGGTGAGTAATATTCCATTGCGTAAATGTACCACATTTTCTTTATCCATAATTTGATTGAGGGACATCTGGATTGTTTTTTTCAGTTTCTGCCTATTATAAATAAAGCTGCTATGAGCATAGTTGATCAAGTGTCCTTGTGACAGGATGAGGTGTCCTTTGGGTAAATGCCCAGGAACAGTATAGCTGGGTATTGAAGTAGATCAATTTCCAGTTTTCTGAGAAACCACCATAATGGCTGTACAAGTTTGCGCAGTGCTCCCCTTGCTCCACACCCTCAGCAGAATGAACTGTCGATTGTGGTTTTTATCTGAGTCACTCTGATAGGCGTGAAACAGAGTCTCAAAGTCGTTTGATTTGCATTTCCCTGATGGCTAAGGATGTCGGATATTTCTTTAAGTGTTTCTCAGCCATTTGAGATTCCTATGTTGAGAATTCTCTGTTTATATCTGTGCCTCATTTTTAATTGGATTATTAGGCTTGCTGATGTCTAGTTTCTTAAGTCTTTTATATATTTTGGATATTTGCCTTCCGTCAAATGTAGGGTTGGTCATGCTATAGTCTACAGACCCAGAGAGAGAGACTGAGTAACCAAAAGGGCTTAAGAGGGGTGCAAAAGTCTCCCTGAGAAGAAGATTTCCTAGGTGGAACAGGGGCAGATGGGGCTGGGAACCGGAGGGATCAGGTGTGTGAGGGGTGCTGGGAGAAACGACTAGAATTGGCAGGCATTTCAGGTATAAGGGTGGAAACCTATTGCAATGGACACTCCATGGAATCTATGTGAGTAACCCTAGCAGAGACTCCTAGTAATGGGGGACACAGGTCTTGAACAGGCTGTCCTCTGTAACTAGCCTAGGCTTCAGTGAAGGGATTGGGACACCAACCCAGTCACAAAACCTTCGATCTACCGTTTGTTCTACCCGCAGAGCATTCTGGAACCAGAGCCTAGCAGAATCGTCATCAGAACCAGAGAGACTTCATCCAATGGGAGAACCTATCAATGGCTCAAATGATGCAATTCAAAAAGTTGGAAAACAGCTAGTCGATGGCAAGAAATAATAAAAATGAAAGCAGAAAGTAATGAACTGGAAACAAAAGAATACAAAGAAACAAGGGGCCAAAGGGTTGGTTCCTTAACAAGGTAAACAAGAGTGACAAACTCTTGGACCAACTGTCAAAAAAAAAAAAAAAAAAGAGAGAGAGGATTGAAGTTAACAGAACCATAAATGAACAGAGAAGCATTACAATAGACAACAAAGGAATTCACAAATTTATAAGGGAGGATTTTAGAGCCTTATTCTCTTAAGTTGGAAAACCTAAAAGAAATGGATGTATTTCTAGATATAGCCAGTCAAAAGCCTAAACAGACCCATAACAATGCCATAAGGAGTTTGAAAAAGTAACAAGAAGCCATCTATTTCCCCCACCCCCAAATGTCCAGGGCCAGATGGATTTATGGCAAAACTCTACCAGAATTTCAAAGAAAATCTACAACCAGGAGGGGAAAGAGAGAAAGGAAGAGAAAGAAAAGAAGAGGAGTGTGATTACTCTTTCAAAACTCCATTGAAGAAGCCAACATTGGTCTAACCAACCAGGTAGAGACACAACAGAAAAAGAAAACTACAGCCAATATCCCTGAAGAACACAGGTTCAGAAATGCTCAATAAAGCACTTGCAAATAGAATACAGAAATGCATTAAAAAAAACAAAACAAACCGACTACCCACCATGACTAAGTTGGCTTTGTCCCTGGAATTCAGAGAAGGTAATAAACCACACAAATGGATGTAAAGACAAAAGTCACATGATCATCTCAATAAATGCAGAAAGAGCCTTCGGTGAAACCAGCAAGTCTTCATGATAAAAGCTCTAGAGAACGCAGAGCCAGAGAGAACACACCTCAACATAATAAAAGCAACACAAGAGAAACCCACAGCCAACATCAGCCTAGGCAGAGGAAAGCTTGAAACAATCCCACGGAAGTCAGGGCTGAGAGGGATGTCGCCTAGTTCCACTCCCTTTCAATGTTGTGTTCAAAGCATAAGCTGAAGTAATAAGGCAAGAGAAGGAAACCAAAGAGATATAAATAGGGAAGGAAGTCACACTACTCCTATTTGTGGATGATTTCAGAGATCCCAGAACACTTCTAGAGACGATAAATAAATTCAGTCATGTGGCAAGGGTCATAGTCAGTTTTCATGCATCAACAGCTTTTCTATCCATCTACAACGAACATACAGAGCAGGAGACCATGGACATATTCCCATCACCACAGCCTCAAGGAAAACAAAATATCCAGGAATAAACCTAACAGAATGGGTGGAGGACCTCTACAATAAAAACTTTAAACCTCTGAAGAGAGAGATGGGGAAAGACACAAGAAAATGAAGAGACAGCAAATGTTCATGTATTAGTAGAATTAATATTGTGAAATGATCATTTTACCAAAAACTATTCACATATTCAATGCGTCCCAGTCAAAACTCCCATCTTGTTACCATATAAATAGAAAAGGTATCCTAAGATTAATATAGAACCACAAAATACCCCAGATAGGCAAAACAATCCTGAGCAAAAAGAACAACGCTTGAGGGAGTACAATCCCAGGTCTCAAGATACATTACAGAGACAAAGTAACAAAGCAGTGTGCAACTGTAACAAAACAGACATGTAGACCAGTGGAACAAAATCAAAGGCCCAAACATTAGTACATATAACTGAGCCATGTAGCATTTAACAAAGACATTGAAAATCAAATCTGGAGACAAGAAAACATCTTCAACAAATAGTTCAGGAAATTAGATGTCCATATGCAGGAGAAAGAAAATAGACCAGTATCTGTCCCCTTGCACAAAAACTAAGGTAGCATACTATTAACTATCTACCTAAAAATATCTATAGAATGTAAGTCAACATATAAGTATACATATAGAGTTTAAATGAAACTTTCCCATCTAGACGGCAATACTCCCTCCAAAGATACAAAGACCACTAACAACAACAACAACAACAAAATTAACACCAGGCACAATAATTCCTCTTTTGAGTTGGCCATGGTTGGGCAAAAGACTCTACAAACATTAAAAGCTACCGTTAATGCCTCTGTTTGATTTCCAGATGTGGAAGGTAAGTCCTTATGGCTGAAGACACTCTGTGCTTCAGACACAGGACCCAGAGGCTCCTGAGCTCTAACTGCCTCTAAGCTTCCTCCCTGAGAACTTGCTTTCACAGCACCAGAAAGCACTATGTAAGCTTCCAAAAGAAGGAGGCAATCAGCAACCCAACCATACATACACACAACAACCATCTTGTGCAAACGGGTGGCACCCACATATTAACGCTAACCAACAGCTTCCTCACTGGATTTAATACCTGTTCAACAAGAGGGTAATCGTGCCTGATATGAGAAACCTAGTCAACTAGCTACTAGGACTAGTTCAGTCATGGATCTTGGAGGGGGAAACCTAGAACTACCACCCTACTAAACAACATAATTCCTAACTACATTCTAGATAATTGTCCTTATATCCACAGATAAGGGTAGGCTCCATCCCTCACCACAGAAACTTCTCCTTGTATCCTACAGAGACCATGACAGAAAACCACAGCCAATCAAATGCACAGTTCTGGAGCCCACAACCCAACTCAGATACCTCAGGTTCAGGGTTAACTGCAAAAGTGGCGGCAGAAAGATGGTGAGAGCCAGGACCAGGAAGTTTGTGTGAACCATGTTTCCTAGGATTGTCAGAAGCTACATCCCTAAAGTCTCACCAGCATGGCTGCCTAAACGTGAGCCGGACAAGGACAACAGCAACAGACACGAAGCCTCAACCTTAGACAAAGCACTGTGAGGTAAGCCACCAGAGACCACCACACGGACTCTTAAAGCTGACAAGTACGTCTTTATTGGCAGCCAGTGGCTGCACAGAGGACTCCGCCCAAATCATGCAGCCCTGAGCCTCACAGCCCTTTGCCATTTATGCACAAAACCCCACATCCTGGTTGATACTTCAGAAAGCAAGACATGGAACACAGATGCCGAAAAGCAAGGTTGGTACATTTAGGGACTTTCCCCGGACCTATGGAATAGGTCTTTGATGGATTAGGTCTTCGTTCCCATTTGGGCAGGTATTAGGGCCTACGTGCTGGGTTCCAAGGTCAGACTGGTGCCTCTAACATGGCGTCAGATATACTAAGGGCTAGGGACCTACTACGAAAGAACTATAGGCAAGTAAGGAGAGCCGAGAGCAGGAGAAATAGTCTTCCCTGGAAATAGCACGTCAATTCATTTATCAATACTAAATGGTCAATTCCGAAAACATATGCATTCAGTAACATTAGACAAACTGAGCAGGGCTTCTTTATGTGTTTAAGAAAATATATGTAATAACAGGAAAAGACAGAAGAGGACATAATTTGAAAGAGCAAGGAGGGTGTATATGTGAGGCTTTGGAGGGAGAAAAGAAGGAGGAAATGATACAACTGTATTGCGATCTCAAAAATTAAGGAGATGTTCTTAAAATCCCATCTTAACTCTCCTTTTACTTCCCCTGTCCCTGCCCCCTCTAGGAGGGATGGTCCCAAGGGTAGAGATCAGGTGAGCTGCCCTGCTTGGTGGCTGCAGCACACAGAAGAGTATTCCACCCACCCTGACTGAGCAGCACAGTAGAGCCAGCCCTGCTGACAGGGGTACAAGTGAGCCAGCCCCACCCACTGTCTGCCATGTCGGCGCCAGCACCGACACGGTACCGAGAATCAGGCGAAAGCCTACGGGATGAAAGAAACACACATACACACACACACAGGTTATCGTGTCAAGCCAGGAGAGGAAGAAAGGAAGAGAGGAAGAGAGGAAGAGAGGAAGAGAGAGAGAGAGAGAGAGAGAGAGAGAGAGAGAGAGAGAGAGAGAGAGAGAGTGGAAGAGCAGAAGGAAGAGTGAGAGTCTCCTGTAGCTTTATTCACCACTTATATACCCAAGTCTCCAGGTAGAAAATATCTGGGAAGCACAGTGGGAAACCCTGGCTGTGACTTGGGTAACAAAAGACCGACTACGAGACCTGAATTAATTAGGGAGAAATCCAAGAAGACCAGCCTAAATCTCAAGGATAAAGGCTGAGGAAGCAAAAGGCAGAAGTAAATTGACCACCACCCAGGTGTGGTCCGGGTGTGTCAGTTCCACAGCATCAGCCGGGCTCAGCAGAGGTCATGCAGTGGAGACACGGGGTGTTTACTACTTGGTCTTTTCTTCCTGTGCCGTAAATACATGGGAGAGGCCTCTGTCCAACAATCCCATGACTTTAACTGTGGTCATACAGTTACAAAGCGGCCAGGCCCAAATCCAATATGGCTCACTACACTGCCAAGCAGTGATGTGGGCACAGAGAGATGCACCCCACCACCACCAGTAGGAGAGCTGGCCCTGTCTCTCACAGGCTGCAGCATTTGGGAGAGCAGCCCTGTGCCTTGCCTGGAAAAGCAGGAGAGCTGGCCCTGGTGGTGTGAGTGCAGAAGTACAGGAGGGCTGACCGACTCAGGTTCCACCCAGGCCCAGATCCAGGACTCTGAATTGCCCCACCCCAACATTTACCCCATCTATGAACTGCAGGAGCAAGGGAAGGGGCTGGTCCTGCAGATCCAAAGCTGCAGGATCTCCATGACACTGGGCAGCCACAGGATATCTGACAGGAGCCCCAGCGAGGGTCCAGTATTGATGGTGCAGTGGAAGCACAAACCACACTAGTGACTTGTTGTGATGAACATTTATAAGTAAAAATGTGTGGACAAAAGGGCATACTATTTATTTATGTTGTTTTTAACTTTTATTTTCTTTTGTGGGGAGGTTGCCAGGATGGAGGGTGGATATGAAGGGGTGGGAAGATGAGTGGAACTGGGGTTCACAAGGAATCAATACTTTTTTGTTTTAAATCCTACCTTGAACGTTGTTCCCTAGAATAGCTTGTCATCTTCTCTTGTGGATCAGAATCCCTTGGAAAAGCCTCTGAGATCTGGATGCCCATGCAAAGTCCTCTGGTGAATGTCATCCTGGTGAGTGCTCTGAGGACTATGCTTGAGAGGGAGCGAAGTGAGGTAAACAGAGGATGCTGAGCTGTGATGCTAGGGAGGCAGCTGTGGTCCCCTGGGGGAGCTGTGAGGCTCAGACACCCGCAGAGATGTCTGAATGGAGTCAAGGGAGATTAATGCTTGCACCCCACTTTGGGCTTTTGAATATGTATGCTGTCCCTGGAAAGGAAGTTGACATTGGCTGTGCCTCAAGCCAAGGTAATATCCTCCACCCAAGTCCTCCACGTCAGGGATAGTGAAGGTGGAGCCCAGTCAGCTCTGCCTTGGAGAACCGCGCTGCTTTAATCAGATTTTATCTTCATTTATGCCCTTCCCTGGTGTTCCTCACCTGGACTCTCACCTATATTTGCATCCAGTGCCTCTCAACTCCCCACGCCCTTCTGATTGGCTTCCTGGAATCCACAATCTACAGCCGCAACACCCCTGAGTCTCAAAATGTTCCCTGAACGTTCATTCACCTTGGCAAAAATTCTTAGAGCATTTGGTCAGGGTTCCAAAGAATAGATCGTCTGTCAGCGTCTGAAAAATCAGAGAAGCATGACAACCATTGACTGTGGAAATTAATATTTCACCATGGGTTTTAAGTGTAGTAACCCTGTCAACTTAGGGCTGCTACACTGGATGATCTGGTCCCCCACATGGCCCCAGGGGTGCTGGACCACATTTATGATGCCATCTTTTCTAAAGGCCTCGGCTGCATGTTTCTATATGTTTAATAAGACATTTTCTCTTATTAAGTTGGTTACCTCAGGTATTCACTGTTGTGGCAGAAATCAGATTAAAGAAGTAATTCATTGCATGGCAGTTGCTACCTGTCCCTTTTAGAAACAGATACCATATAACTAGGGAGGGGAAGACAGGTGTTTAGACACTCAAAGACACACAAGGAGACAGAGAATGTAGCATGTGTCATGTGCAAGTGAGTAGTGTTTGTCCTGGACCTCAGAGAGGGAGGAGGACACTAAGGTGGAGTGCCAGTGTCCTGGAGTCCATCCCTCACACTTTCTCATTCTCACACATGGCTGTCTTCTTCCTTCCTGCTGCTCTTCTCCCAAAGTGCGTCAGCTCTTGGTTGGTGTTCTCAGCACCCTTAACCATCAAACATCAGAAGACAACATCCAGAAGCAGCAGCAGCAGCAGCAGCAGCAGCAGCAGCAGCAGCAGCAGCAGCAGCAGCAGCAGCAGCAGCACAGTGCAATAGCTGGGCTCCCCAGAGGCCAGAGCGCTCCTAATTAAAACCCAGTTCCCCACTTGGCTTAGGACAAACTAAAATGAAAACAACAATAACGACACAACAGTGGTTTTACAGTGTCTAGAGACCCCTCGGGATTAAGCCCCACGACTCCTTTGATCTCTTCTCCAGTTTCTCCACTTGGCCCCTTCTGCCACAGAAGCTTCTGCCTGGGGACCTTGGCATGTCTTATTCTGTGTACTCATTTCCCTCAGTCACAAAGTGCCCCTGCCCTTTCGTTCTATTTCAATCTCTCCCTGTTGGATCAGCCTTCTCGGACTTGCCTTCCCTACCTCCCTGCAACACTGCACTTGTCACAGCACGGTCGCTGTCTGACTCAACACACGTTTGTAATCTGTTTATCCTCCGTACGTTCTCTCAGCATAGAAATTAAAAATTATATCCTATATTTTAATTTAAAGTATGTGTACGTGTTTTGCCTGCACCATACATCTGTGCAAGGTTCCGGAGTCCAGAAAAGGGCGTGGGATCCCCTAGGACTGGCGTTACAGGGAGTTGTGAGCCACCGTGTGAGTGCTGGGAATGGAACCCTGGTTCTCAGGAAGAGAAGCCAGCGCTATCTAAGCCAGCCCCAAGTTCTTTGAAAGTAGACACATGGGGTGCTTTTCCTGCTGTTGTATCTAGAGCATGGACCGATGTCTGAATATAGGAGATGCTCTCTTCTTTTTTTTTTTTTTTTTTTTTTCGGAGCTGGGGACCGAATCCAGGGCCTTGCGCTTCCTAGGCAAGCGCTCTACCGCTGAGCTAAATCCCCAACCCAGGAGATGCTCAACATAGTGGCTTATGAAATGAGAATTCTAGTTTGACTCAGGCTTGTTTGTCACGTGTCATGTCACACGGACCGATCCAGGCATCACCTAACTTCTAGTGTCTATGTAAAAATCACAGCTCTTATCTTCAGGGGAGTAAGAGATAGTCTATTCTGGCGCTACCATGAGTGACCACGCCTCAGAAACACATATTCAAAATATCCTGAATTCCATGTTCTAATGTAGAAGTAGAGTTTCATAAAGGTTACTCATTGTCAGAGCCCGAATGTGCAGAACTAGAGTTTCATAAAGGTTGCTCATTGTCAGAGTCCGGATGTGCAGGGCCGGACGTGCCTGAGGGAGAGCCAGAGATAGGACTTGCCAAACCAGCTATCAGCCCCAAGGACACTGACCATCCTTAGCCACCCCCTCCCCTTCCTTCACCCCCCTGAGTGAGATGAGCCACCCTACCTGCCTGCCGAGCTGCTAGAGAGCACGTACACCTTGCTGATGTAATTTCACACCGAAAGTACTGTGCACCATTTGAATTGACCAATCATGTGTAACCTCTCGAATGCCCCTATATAAACCCCCGAGTTTGGAAGCTCAGGGTCGATTCCTCTGTCTCCTGTGTGGGATACGTGTCGACCCGGGATCCCGCTAAGACCCGGGATCTCGTTAATAAAGCTACCTCTTGCTGTTACATCAAGAATGGCTACTCGTGATTCCTGGGGGCACCCGACCCCGAGATCGGAGCGAGAGACACGGCTCCACGTTTTGGGGTACGCTCTTTCATTTGGGGGCTCGTCCGGGATCGGAGCGTGACCCCCCGGAACCCTGAATGCCACTTGGAGGTACGTTAGTGTGAGTGCTGGAAAGCGGCCGCTGAATGTGTGCGCGCGCGCGCGCGTGTGTGTGTGTGTGTGTGTGTGTGTGTGTGTGTGTGTGTGTGTGAATTAAGTCCTATAGTCTGTGTTTTTCGGTACCGGTTTAGTGTCTTGGTGCACTGTCTGGGCAGAAGAAGGATTCCTGCCCTGTGCATGAGAGTCTTAGTGCACTGTCTGGGCAGAAGAAGGATTCCTGCCCTGTGCATGAGAGTCTTAGTGCACTGTCTAGGCAGAAGAAGGTTTCCTGCCCTGTGCACGGGTGGAAGAAGGTTCCCCACCCCGTAGAAAGCTAGCTTGAGAGTGCACTGTCTGGGCAGAAGGAGGATTCCTGCTTTGTGCACGGGTGGAAGAAGGTTCCCCACCCCGAAATGGCGCCTGTGAGTAGATGAAGGATTCCTACTCCGAATAGTCTTTTTCTTTCTTTTTTCCTTTTTAGAAAGCGCACCGGGGGACACCCCAATCGTGCAGGCTCTGGGAAGCGTGAGAGACGTTCCGAGAGCCAGCCTTTGTCAGGAGGACCCGGCAACTGACAGTCAAAAAGATCTGACTGTGATTTGACTTCGGAGGTCGCGTTCCGCTGCCTATTTGAGTATAGGCATGGACAAGTGTGCTTAGATGTGTTAGTGTCTGTTGTCTGTATTCTGTTTCTGTGTTTGGTATCCCAGAAGCAGCTAAGGTTAAGCTGCAGTTTGGGCCAGGTACTGAAGGTACCAGGCATCTGTGGAAATTGGTTATAGGATGCTTTGTCTTGGTCTTGTTTGTCTGGATTGTTTTCTGTGGTATTGTCCAGCGTCTTTTTGGCTTTTGTCTCGTTTTTGAAATCTTGGACTGACAATTGTGTTTGAACTGTTTGCTTTGTTTGTTGAAGAGTTTTACTTGGTCCCCTTAATGCTTAGTGAGTAAGAAACTTAATTTTGTGGACCCCACTCTAGTGGCGGTGTGTTGGTTGATAGCCAAAGTTAATTTTTAAAACAGTGTTTTATCTGTGCTTGTGCTCGCAGCCAGCTGTGATAAGCTAGAGAAAGATTTAAATTTTGCTTGGGAACAAGGAATCTTAAAGGCGGAGTTTCAGCCGGTTTGACAACTTAGTGCGTAGCTGCCTAAAAGATCAGAAATGCTGTCAACAGGCTATAAAAAAAAAAAAAATGTTCCAGACATGGATAGAAGGCCCTCACTTCTGCCTGCTCTCTTCAGAAGCCTGAAGGTAGGGAGTGCCAGGTCTGCCGCCAGGCTCCAAGGGTGGGTCTCTGAGGGGCTGGAAAATGCCCCACCAATCTGGCTAAGATAAGGAAAAGATATGAAGAGAAAGTTACAAAAATTTGAAGGGTTAAGCTAAGTCACTGAGAGAGTTATTATAAGTTGCAGAGAAAATAAGTTGATGCGTGGTTCAGGGTCTGTGCAGAAAAGTGGACAGCACCTAATAGCTGTAGAAGAAGATGCAGAGAGACTGAAAAAAAGAAAGAAAGAAAGAAAGAAAGAAAGAAAGAAAGAAAGAAAGAAACAAAGAAAGAAACAAAGAAAGAAAGAAAGAAAGAAAGAAAGAAAGAAAGAGGTAAAAAGAGCAGGAAGCTAGGGAAGAAAAGAGACAAAAAGAAGAGGAAATTAGAGAGCTAAAGAGAGATAAAAGACGAGAGAGGAACATATACTGGCCACAGTAGTTAGGGAACCTAGGAAGATAGTACCTGACAACAGAAGAGAATTCCTGGCTAAAGATCAGTGTGCCTAATACGAAGAAAAAAGACACTGGGTCAGGGACTGCCCAAGAAAGAACAAGAGGGGCCACTGGAGAGCTTCTTGGTCCTAGAGTGCTGGCTATGTACAGATATAGAAGGGAAGTGTGGATACAGGGACCCAATGCTCTGTGCTCCTATGCCCCTCAGTGGGCCAATATCCAAAGACCTTGAGTGCAAGGGGCTACTGGCAACGAACAATACTTATGGACTGCCCGAAGAACAGTGGACCTTGGCATGGGCTGGGTAACCCACCCACTAGTTCATGGTCATCTCTGACTGCCCCTATCCCTTGCTCATGAGAAAATTGCTCTCCAAAATGGCTTGCGTGGGCTGAAATGGCTGGGTGAGGCCATGTGTATGCATATCTACAGACTGTGTATGTGGAGCTTAAGACCTGTCTCAGTGCACCAGTACCTGATGCTGGGAGATGAATGGCTTAGTGCTTTTCTGCCTGGAACACATCACTCCTGCCAGCCGGGCACTAACAATTATCACCCAATCCAGGACTTAAACTGTGATAGAGTGGCTGATGTTCTGCCTTTGAATAGAGTGTCCCAAAAGATGGGACCACTGGTCAGCTGCCATGGACTAGATTCTCCACCGGTTGGGGACAATCTGGTCACCTTGCTGCCCAATCCTGACCTGGAGACACCACAGCACGAGTGTCAAGCACTGGCAGAAGCCCATGGGTAGAGGAAAGACCTCTGCGACTGGTTGATTGACCCCTGCTGAAGGCCGAGGCTACCTTGTCTACAGACGGGAACAGTTCTCTTCATGAATGAAGGTCAGAGACAAGTGGGTGCTGCCATGGTGGACAACACAATGTCATCTGGGGTGGCTGAACCTCAACCCCCCAGTACATCAGTGCCGCAGATGCCTTTACCATCTCTTGGATGCCCTGGTGAAGCCAACAACTGTGAGTACTATTCATTGCTCAGGATATCAGGAGGGAAGTGATTCAGTGGCATGGGGCAATAACAAAGCAGATCAAGTGGCTCGAAAAGTGGCTATGCAGGAGCCTATCCTGGTTGCAGGCCTGCAAGAGACAGCCACTGAGAACTAGGATTGGACTAAGGGATGGCCTCACTTAGAAAAGGCCCAAATTGCTTAAAAGATAAAGGACAATGGCACACTTGATGGGAAAGCTATACTCCCCAGAGAACAAAGAAAAGACTCACTTTGCCAAATACAGAAATGGACTCATTTAGGAGATAAGAAGTTTGTCCAAGTAGTTAAGGTGTATGTAATAGACTTTAAGATTTTAGCCGGAGAGACAGTAGAAAGTATAAGGTATGTCAATAAGTGAATTCTTAGCAAGCAAACAGGGCAAAGAGACCTAGAGAGTTTAGTGAAAAGTCGAAGTGAACTTCACTGAGATAAAACCAGAAAAATATAATCACAAGTATCTCCTAGTGCTTGTAGATACTTTTTCAGGAATAGATAGAAGCTTTCCTCACCAAATGAGAGATGCAATCATCAAGAAGATACTGGAAGAAATCTTCCCCCGATTTGGAATGCCCAAGGTAATCTGGTCAGACAAAGGCCCTACTTTCGTTGCCAAGGTAAGCCAGGGTGTGGCTAAGTATTTAGAGGTCAATTGGAAATTACATTGTATCTACAGACCTCAAAGTTCAGGACAGGTAGAGTAAATAAATAAAATTTTAAAAGAGACCCTGACCAAATTAAATTAACCATGGAGACTGGCGCAGACTGGGTGACACTCCTTCCCTCTTGCTCTCTTCAGAGCAAGAAATACCCCTTCCAGATTCAGCCTTACCCGCTTTGAGATCTTTTTTTTTTTTTTAATTTTATTTTATTGTATATGAGTACACTGTAGCTGCCTTCAGACACACCAGAAGAGGGCATCAGATCTCATTACAGATGGTTATGAGCCACCATGTGGTTGCTGGGATTTGAACTCAGGACCTCAGGAAGAGTAGTCGGTGCTCTTAACCACTGAGCCATCTCTCCTGCCCCCGCTTTGAGATCTTATATGGGGCCTCAGCCCCCCACCCCCGAATGTATTAGATGATGTTACTGAACCAACATGTCATAGTGCCATAGTAATAATGATTTGTGTGCCAGGCTAAAAGACCTACAGGTGATACAGAAAGAAATCTGCTCACAGCTGACAGCAGCCTATGCCCCGGAGACCACTGAGACATCCCATCAGTTCCAGGTTGCAGCTATACTGAGCCCAGACATTCGAGCCTCATTGGAAAGGACTGTACCTGGTGCTGCTGACCACCCTGACAGCTGTCAATTCTCAGCCCTCACCAGCTGCGTACTAGCTGTTAGGGCTGAGAGCTGGGACCTAGAGGGAAATTCAGTCATGTTTGTCCTGGGTTCTATCAAGATAGGTGTGGGATAGGCTTGATTTCCATTACAAATGATGTAACATTGCATATGTTAGTACTCTTAACACTTCTTGGGGCTGTGCCTCAGGGATCACAGTCTGTATAAGCTTAGAAGTTCTAAAAGCTAGTCATGACCTTGGTGGATAGGCTTGGATAGTGTCCAGGTTAGAATCCTCATGTTAAGACAACAATACCAAGCTGTTATGCTAGATGAAGCTGAGTTCTCCATGAAGTTCTAAGATTAGAACTGTTAACAAAAAAAGAAGTGGGGAATGTAGAACTAGAGTTTCATAAAGGTTACTCATTGTCAGAGCCCGAATGTGCAGAACTAGAGTTTCATAAAGGTTGCTCATTGTCAGAGTCCGGATGTGCAGGGCCGGACGTGCCTGAGGGAGAGCCAGAGACAGGACTTGCCAAACCAGCTATCAGCCCCAAGGACATTGATCATCTGTAGCCACCCCCTCCCCTTCCTTCACCCCCCTGAGTGAGATGAGCCACCCTACCTGCCTGCCGAGCTGCTAGAGAGCACGTACACCTTGCTGATGTAATTTCGCGCCGAAAGTACTGTGCACCATTTGAATTGACCAATCATGTGTAACCTCTCGAATGCCCCTATATAAACCCCCGAGTTTGGAAGCTCAGGGTCGATTCCTCTGTCTCCTGTGTGGGATACGTGTCGACCCGGGATCCCGCTAAGACCCGGGATCTCGTTAATAAAGCTACCTCTTGCTGTTACATCAAGAATGGCTACTCGTGATTCCTGGGGGCACCCCACCCCGAGATCAGATCGGAGCGAGAGACGCGGCTCCACGTTTTGGGGTACGCTCATGGAAGCGGTTTCACGGGATTGTTTTGTTGTTGTTTGCTTTCTTTTGTTTTAGTTTATGACAGTCGTAAACTAAGGTAACTTTAGAACACATTGCTCTCGGTGGATACACCAGAGTCGGGTGCAGTGGCACGGGGATCAGGGGTCGGGGTTGGGTTATTCCATAGGCCCAAGATGCCCTCTGGTGCCACTCTTAGCTCCTGGATTGGCGGAAGCTCGCAGCCTGCTCTGCCGTTATTTACACTTTGTTTCGTTTTCCAGATATTCATCCTGAGACGCTGTAGATGCTTGGGCAGTGAACAAAAACTTATCTTGGTTCTAAAAGTTCTAAAGTTATCTTGGTTTATGACTTTCTTTGTTCTATAAAACTAAAACCAAAACAACAACAACAACAACAACGACAAAACAACCCTGTGAAGCTAAGTGTAATAAACTGCTTCCTACCAACGTGAGAGGTTTCTCCTCTCCACCAGATGGTGCTGTTGAGCAGTTTCCACAAACATTCCAAGTTGGCTGTTCCCGTTTTAATACACAGAAGATAAGCCACGTGTTCCGCAGTGTTTTTCTAAACTAACATGTTTATAAATTTAGAGGGACTTTTATGGGGTTCTTGAGACTTGTGGGTGGGCAAAGTTTGGGTCACTTTCTTAAACAATGGGCAGCATGTCTAGGTGGATTTAGTGATAAGAGTTTCAACAACCATCAAGTATTTGACACCTAATAATTGTGTGTGTGTGCACGCGCCGAAGTCTGCCTTTATGACTCTCCATCTTATTTTCTTTATTTTTATTTATTTATTTACTCTGAGACAGGTTTCTCACTGAAACTGGAGCTCACCCATTCAGTAAGGCTAAGTGGCCAGAGAGCCCCGGAGGGCCCTAGCCTCTGCCTCCCGGCTATCCAGGTATGCACCGCAACGCCCAGTTTTGTGTGGGTACTGGGGATGAAGCTGGAGCCCTCTTACCTGTCCCGAAACCCTTTACCGACTGCCCAGTCCCGTGTTCCCCGTAAGGATTTAAAAATGAGATGTACCACAGGCTAGATTCTAACTCATGATCCCCCTGCCTCAGCCTCCCAAATGCTGAGATTACAGGGCAGCGCACCCTGCCAAGCTTCTGATTGCCTTTCTCAGACTTAAAAAAAAGATCTGTACGGCAGATAAGCGTCATCCTTCATCAAAGACGATTCTTTTAGTAGCAGACGGAAACCATTACAGAATGCCCCAACTTGTCAAAATGCAGAGAAAAACGGACTGTGAGGTGCAAAGCCACAGCTGATGTATTCACAGCACAATCCTAAGACTCCGGGAACTTGCTGCAAGAGGGGCTGGAAAGACTGAAGAAGTCAGAAGACCAAGAAGCCTGCTGCAAGGCTGAGTCTTCTAACTGTGGCAGGGAATCTATGCCCATGAGACCTAAACAACATGGCTGCTTACACAAGAGCTGAATAGTGACGATACTGGCTGATGGTCAGGGGCAACGGGGGAATCACATGGGGCTCCACCCTTAGGTGAAGAGCTATTAGGCAATTAAAGATTGCCGACTGCGGTTAGACTTTCCCAGGCATGAGTACCCTAAGTTGTTAGTCAATCCCAAGGGATCAACCCTAAAAATATATACATACAAGCAACACCAAATGGCCTCAGCAGGTTTGATTATAAATCATTCACACGTATACTTGTAAGAATAATAAAATAAGAGGCCATGGATTTGAAAGGGAAAGGAGGAAATAGAAGGATCGGAGAGAAGATATGGAAGGGGGAACGGTGTAATTATATTTTAAAATGTTAAGAATCTAACATAAAATATACAAAGACTGTTCAACATGAAGGTAGGGGTAGGGCAGGCTCAATGTAAATAGAATTTAGTATATAGTTATGCAGTACTTATTCCTATGTAGTAAATAGTATATAATTATGTAGTACTTAAGTAGTAAATATAGTCCTAGATATTCTCAGGGAGAGTGTGCGAGAGCTCTGTGCTTTTCTTGTAGCGCTTGTTCAGTCAAAAGAGTGAGCATAAGAGGGTGAGGACTGTAGCCCAGGTACATGCCTGGCATCTGCCAGGCCTTGGATCTGATTCCAATGAGCACACAGATGTGCACACACCTATGCACATGCATGCGCTCACACTCTCGAGAGAGAACGTATAATAATGCTATCTCAATTTGTACACTTGGATTGATTAGTCCTGTGTGAGCCATGAAAAGAGGGCTTTAAAATCCGGTCAAGAATTCACAATCAATCAACTTGGGCATTTCTGGTTCTTTCCAAATAGTTGGTTTTTCTACTAGCCAATCAACTCAGGATTACTTTCCGTGTATAATGCCCATGTTAGTGCGATGTAGCAATTCCAGCCTTAATAAAATTTGGCAGTTAGCTCCCTTGCTCTTGTCTTAAGAGCCACGGATTGGAAGGTGATCGGGTTTCGTAACTTGCTACACAATTGAGGCTTTCATGGAAATTTGGAGGGTTCAGTGAGTTCCTGCTTTATTTGAGTATTAGTGGGAGCCTACTGAGAAATGGCCATAGCATTTTATTTTCCAGATTAATCTCCAATTTCCTTACCTTCTGCATTGCTGATTATTCATTCCACCTTTTAATTATTATTATTACTTTTTTCCACAGTTTGGAAGAGAAAAATCAAGAAGGCATCATTTATACAACCATCTGCCTAACGGCCTACATTTATTTACATATGTTATAAAGCGTCTGATAGAACATAGAAGTGGCCCAAAGAGAAGAGAGAGCAGAGCTGGGGTGGTGATTGGACCTTCTCAAGGTCCACAAAGGGGAAGGATGGTGAATGGATAAACAGAGGCACCAACATTTGAGTTCGACTGCACTTGGCTGCTGGAGGTGAAACTGTGATTCTCAAACAGCGTCAGGGGAAGGAAAAGCGGGAAGAATGCAGAGCCCAACTCACCCCTTCTCCCTTCCTCTACAGTCAACACCCCCACTACTCTGTGTCTTGCCTGGACATGGAGTGGCCAGAACTCTGAGCAGGACATGGACATCTGTTTGTGAAGCAGCTGACAGGCTAGATTGTCACAACACAGAGAACCCTTTCTTTATGCACAGAGCGGGCAGGCAGTTGCTGTGAGTGAAGCCTTGTTTGGTCCCATCATAGCCCAATTGTGTAGCGTACCAGAAGAGCAGAGGGCTGCACAGAGGACAGGAATCTCAAATGCTAATGTGCCTGTGACACCACCTGGTAAGGTTAGCTCAGGTCCCAAGACTAGAGCTGGCTTGAGCAAGGAAGAAGACAGAGGATGAGTCTTGCAGCAATAGTGTCGGGGAATTAGTGGAATGGTTAGAAATGTAACTGCCGAACTTTAGTTTGTAGAGAGACAAGGGAAGAGTAAGAGAAGTGGAGAGAGAGAAGAGCACACTTGATGTAATTCAACACATCCCTAATGGCTGATTTTGCCATAGGACAAACTTACACAGCACTTATTTCTGAGGGGCACTATGCCAAATAATCCGCCTGTAGTAACGCATTCAACTCTCCTACACTCTGTGCCCAAGTGCAGTGGTCTCTGTCTCTGCTACACTAATCATAAAACTAAAGCATAGGGTGCAAACACAAGGTTCTCACTCAGGCAATCCCATACAGACAATTCCGCTTAACTACCATGCCATGAATTGTACTTATTTTTAAATTGTGTATGTGTTTTGTGTGGCCATTCCAACAACTTGAAATATTCTGTTATAGAAAAAGACTCATTAACAACCAAGAAATTCTGGAGCCCAATATGGTACCACAGGCCTTTAAACCCCAAACTCAGGAGGCAGAGTCATAGGGATCTCTGAGTTCCAGGCCATCCTGAACAACATAGTGAGTCCCGGACTCAAAAAACAAACCTTCATCCAAGGAATCATTGAAATTTTCCATCCTGGAGGAAGACTCATCGAGATTCATTTAAGTAAACAAAAGTGACAAGATAAGGGAAGTAAACAACTTACACGTCTCAGGAAGTTCCTAAACCTAAGAAGAGTCACAAAGTTTCAACCCTCAAGGTTATAGGAAGAACAACTGCTTTGAAGAGGAGACTCTGACCTATGGAGCTGCCTGAAAGTCATAGGAGGAGTTCCAGGAGCATCAGGGATGCAGTTTACATCTGTCATCACCCAGGCTGGGGTGGGCTCTTTAGTGATTCAGCAGCCTTTGAGTCACCCAGGTTTTGGTAAGTAACTCCTTACTCATACTCCTATATGTGATCCCAATATCAGTGGTTCTCCAAGTTGGACTTTGGTAGAATCCATTCTTTTCTTTTTATGTGCATGAGTATCTTTTCTGCATGTATGTTCACTATTTGCATTTGGTGTCCATGGAGGTCAGAAAGGAGCATCAGATCTCACGAAACTGGAGTTACAGTCAGTTATGAGCTATCATGTGGGTGCCAGGAATTGAACCCAGGTCTTAGGCAAAAGCAACAAATGTCTTTACCACTAAGCCATAGCTCTACGCCCAGAATCATTTCTCTCTCTCTCTCTTTTTTTTTTTTTTTTTGGTTCTTTTTTTCGGAGCTGGGGACCGAACCCAGGGCCTTGCGCTTCCTAGGCAAGCGCTCTGCCACTGAGCCAAATCCCCAGCCCCCAGAATCATTTCTTTGGTCTGTCTTTATTGCCCTATCTGGGATGATAGTCAGTTATTCACAATCTTGGTTATTATAATGGTAAAGATAAAAAGACTATAAATAGACTATCAGATATTTTTCTTTATGGATTATCCTATATTTCCCCATTTTAAAGACTATAGTTTGAGAATGTGGAGCCATTAGAAGCCAACCAGCCTAGGCCAACATAGGAGCTGTCTCAGCTCACTATTAATACAAGTGGCCTGCAACACTCTGCATTACGATGTGTTCTTTCAAACATAGAACAGGCCTGCAGGGGGTCATATCTTTAGTATCTGCTGATTGAAAAAACACACCATGATTAAAGCTCTTAAATATTCAGTGGTCATCCCATGACATCCATATTATGTAATAGAAAGTGATATGCAAGTCATATTAATTTGAGGGGCTAGATAAATACTTAGTATACACAGGAAATTATTATTTGTTATAATAAGCTGTGCCTGGGTTTGTTGTAGGTTTGCTGGTTAGTGGGAAGAGCATGTTTCAGAAACAAGCCAGAAATGAGTTTGGATTCTCACGATGCATGTGTGATGTGAGCTCAGTAACCCACACTTGGTGGCAGAGGGTTTGCAAAAAGGGAACAGTGCACTGTGCTCATTTGTGGTAAGTAGACATGTGCCAAAATGTCGCTCGTACTTCCTGATTCAGCTGTAAAGGATGGTCATGTTTTGAAGTGTTTCTATGAAGCTAGCAAGCCTTAAAAGTTAGGGTGTGACACTAAGACAAGCCATTTCTGAAATCTGGGGAAGACAGAGTACAGTGGTATATGCCTATGATCTCAGGGTGTAGTGGTGTGTGCCTGTGATCTCAGAGTGTAGTGGTGTGTGCCTATAATCTCAGGGTGTAGTGGTGTGTGCCTATGATCTCAGAGTGTTGTGGTGTGTGCCTGTGATCTCAGGGTGTAATGGTGTGTGCCTGTGATCTCAGGGTGTAGTGGTGTGTGCCTGTGATCTCAGAGTGTAGTGGTGTGTGTGTGTGACCTCAGAGTGTAGTGGTGTGTGCCTATAATCTCAGAGTGTAGTGGTGTGTGCCTGTGATCTCAGGGTGTAGTGGTGTGTGCCTGTGATCTCAGGGTGTAGTGGTGTGTGCCTGTGATCTCAGGGTGTAGTGGTGTGTGCCTGTGATCTCAGGGTGTAGTGGTGTGTGCCTGTGATCTCAGGCTGTAGTGGTGTGTGCCTGTGATCTCAGGCTGTAGTGGTGTGTGCCTGTGATCTCAGGGTGTAGTGGTGTGTGCCTGTGATCTCAGGGTGTAGTGGTGTGTGCCTGTGATCTCAGGGTGTAGTGGTGTGTGCCTGTGATCTCAGGGTGTAGTGGTGTGTGCCTATGATCTCAGAGGGTAGTGGTGTGTGCCTGTGATCTCAGGGTGTAGTGGTGTGTGCCTGTGATCTCAGGGTGTAGTGGTATGTGCCTGTGATCTCAGGGCGTAGTGGTGTGTGCCTATGATCTCAGGGTGTACTGGTGTGTGACTGTGGTCTCAGGTTGTAGTGGTGTGTGCCTGTGATCTCAGAGGGTAGTGATGTGTGCCTGTGATCTCAGAGGATAGTGGTGTGTGCCTGTGATCTCAGAGTGTAGTGGTGTGTGCCTGTGATCTCAGGGTGTAGTGGTGTGTGCCTGTGATCTCAGGGTGTAGTGGTGTGTGCCTGTGATCTCAGGGTGTAGTGGTGTGTGCCTGTGATCTCAGGGTGTAGTGGTGTGTGCCTGTCATCTCAGAGTGTAGTGGTGTGTGCCTGTGAGCTCAGAGTATAATCGTGTGTGCCTGTGATCTCAGAGGGTAGTGGTGTGTGCCTGTGATCTCAGGGTGTAGTGGTGTGTGCCTGTGATCTCAGAGTGTAGTGGTGTGTTTCTGTGATCTCAGAGTGTAGTGGTGTGTGCCTGTGATCTCAGAGGGTAGTGGTGTGTGCCTGTGATCTCAGAGGGTAGTGGTGTGTGCCTGTGATCTCAGGGTGTAGTGGTGTGTGCCTGTGATCTCAGAGTGTAGTGGTGTGTGCCTATGATCTCAGAGGGTAGTGGTGTGTGCCTATGATCTCAGAGGGTAGTGGTGTGTGCCTGTGATCTCAGGGTGTAGTGGTGTGTGCCTATGATCTCAGAGTGTAATGGAGTATGCCTACGATCTAAGAATGTGGAACATTGAGGCAGAAGGATAAAATATTCAAGGCTAATCTGAGTGCTCTAGACGGCAAGACTTTGTCTCAAAAGAAAACCAAGCAAAACCCTTGGTAAAGCACAAGAAGTTTAGCGGAAAAAGTTTTCTACCTCCCCCTCCCCCTTTTCCTACCCATTTTCCCCCTGGTTTCAACGCCTAACACTAGATAAGAGAGAAACAGGCAGACAGGAGAGAGAGGAATTAGAAAAACCCCAGAATCTAATTTCTTCCCTTCTGTTTCTTTTTTGTTTTGACCAATACTACTAGCAAATCACAACTGAGTCCCCCGCCCCGAATTACCACCAACCACCAACCCCACCTCTTGGGGGGCAGGCCTCACATTTATAGACCCTCTGGACAATACCCAGAATTCCAAATGTCACACAGTTGCAGAAATTGTCAGCTGCTGGCAAAACCACACTTCTGCTAGAGTGCAAAGCGAATAAATCAGTCAGGTGCTGTAGACAGTCTGAAGCAGCCCCACATCCCTACACCTGAGATTACAACTCTTCTTCTGTTCTTTTTATTGAGGAGAGCACCTAATAGTTTATGAACCCTACACTTTCCTTGGGTCCTTCCTGGCAATCTCACCAGTCCCCAGACTGGTAAGTTTTAGAGAAGACACAGGAGCTACCCTTCTGGAGTTAGTTCATTGGTTGACTGTTTTGGGATACATTTCAGTCCCACTTGTTTTGGGTGAATGTTTGGATCTATACTTGCTTTTACCCTGTCTTAGATGGTTTTGGAGGATCAGTGATACTTGGCATTCAGATGTGGGGATTTAGGAAGGTAGGGTAGCTAAAGTAATCCATCCACAGGGCACATAGCCCTAATGATGGGGTGCTCTGCAAAGGTTTGGGGGGTAGCACCAGGGACTGTAGATGTATGGCCTCCAAACTGACAAGCATGTGCACGCTGTTCTGCCATAGAAGGAGGGTTGGAGTGCTGGAGTCAGCTAGTGTGCTAGCCCCTCACCTCAGAAGCAAACACTTGATGGTGGTGGGAGGTAGGATGCCCGCACTGTGACCTTGGAAGCCGAGTCTTGGTGTTAAGAAGAGGAAAAATTGGGCTGGAGAGATGGCTCAGAGGTTAAGAGCACTGTCTGCTCTTCCAGAGGTCCTGAGTTCAATTCCCAGCAACCACATGGTGGCTCACAACCACCTATAATCAGGTCTGGTGCCCTCTTCTGGCCTGTAGTTGCATACATGCAGGCAGAAAGCTGTATGATGTATACATAATAAATAAATAAATGTTAAAAAAAAAAAGAAGAGGAAAAATTGTGGGAGAGGCAAGAATTGTGCATAATTCAGTAAGTTGCTGGTCAAAGTTTGGTCTTATTGACCACTGTCTCCATTCTGGTTCTTTGAGGTTATTCTGTAAGTCCTTCTTGATTGATGGGAACAATCTGAGGCTCGGAACTTGATGGCTTCTGCCTTGGGGATCAGCCTCGTCATTATTTCAGAGAGAGGTCTGCCCTGAAAGTCTGCTCTGCGTCTGGCAGTCAATGTGATTGCATCTTTGTGCTTTCAGCCTTGAAGAATATGAAGGGCTAGGAATCACCAGGCTTTTACACAGACATTCCTTGAATGATTGACTTCCCCGTAGAGCCAAGGAGGCGTCTGACCCAAAGTAACAGACGCAGATACAAAATGAAGGCAGAGATGCCCGGCCCTTATCCTGTGGCTGTTATGTCTGTTCTACCTCCCAATCCCATGCTCCCAGAATCAAGACTCAGACTCAAAATATAGTCACAAACACCTTGACCATATAGCTAGTCTTTTCTCTGACTACAACCATAACTTAAGGTGACCCACTTATTTTAACCTGCATTCTGTCACATGTCTGATTACCTGTGCTCAGGTACCCCATATCTGTCTCCTCACGTCTTCACAGGCATATCTACCTGCCTGGCTCTCTCCCAGAATCCTCTCTCCTCCCAGATGTCACACCTCCCATTTCCTGCCTAAACCATAGGCTTTTAAATTGACAGGGGATGCATACATACAATACACAAGATATTCTCTCCATTATCCTACTCTTAGATTTCTTGTGGGTCAAGGAAGGAATTAACGTTGTCTTCCCTTTACCCTTTCTTTTTTATTCAGTAATTGTTTCTAAGTGATCCTTATATCCCCTTTGCTTATAAAGGGAGAACCGACCAGAGAGGAGATGGTCAATCCAGTGCTTGTATACCTGCTGAGTCGGCCTTCAAGGACAAATTCGAAGAGTTGTGCTCCCTAGAAATGGTCTTATGAGAACGCTGTATGTTGGGTTCCTAGGCTGGGGTAGATATGATGATATGTAGCTATGGTGCTTGCCAAAACCCAGGTTCTGAGAGGGGCCAGGTCAACAACGTCCTCTTTTGCCCTTCAACTTAAGAGCTGAAAGAGACTCTTTGCTAGGCGCTGAGCACTATTCCAAGTGGGTGGCTGTAAACTGTCTACACCAGAAACCCAGCCTGTAGAGTGTAGAAAAAATATTGGCCTCCAGAGATTTTTCGGAATGTTTGGCTTTGGATAAAAACAACAGCAACAAACAAACAGCTGTGTGAAGTTTGAGAGGAATAAACAAGATGCTGGGGTAGGGAATGTGTAGAGAAGAGGGAAAAATGAAGGGTGCGGTGTGCATCTGTTAAACGAGTCAGAGGCAGAGTGAACAGGAGAAGAGCTCTGGGTAACGGAGGACAGTTGCAGGGGCTGATGGATAGGTTAGGGCTAACTGCATCGCATCCCGGGTGAGTAGAAGTAGAAGGCTCAGCTGGTGAGCAACCAGGGAGAAGAAGCACACATCCATCAGGTCCACCGGAAGCTTCCCTGGAGCCCAGGCTGAGGGAAGAGAGCACAGGGCTCTGACAATCCCGCCAGTGAATTCAGTAACACTTTGTTTCATTTCACTGCACTCTGGCTTATATGGCTACAATCTTTCCTTCCCTGGAAGAGCCCTGAAAGGCTTTTTGGCAGTGGACAGCAAGATTCCAGGCCATCCTGAACTTCTGCCATCGCCTCATCATCTAGCCCTATTCCTTCCAAACTACCCTTTATAGGGGCTCCATGATAGATGCTCCCCATATGATACTTTGCTTCAAAATTGCTTTCCTCTGTTTTTTAAAGTTTTTCTGCATATTTTGTGAGATCATGAACCTGCCACCTTAAGATCTGGTTCCTCCAAGCTGACAATATCTCACGGCCGGAAGAAGTCAGGCCATGTCCCTCCCCAGTGCCCCCTCACCTCACAGAGTTAAGAAGCTGTGCAGAGCTGTGGTTTTGTAATCCCTAATTTAGGATTCTACCCAGTACCTGGCTCATCCACATTCCTCCTCACGCAGCTATCCCAGACTAAATCCCTGCTGTGGAACTTCCCACCAACCTCTAAAAGAATATGAAATTCAGATATTCCTTTGTTTGGGCAGTTTCTGTCAAGGCTGTTCTCTGGGCCTTCCAACCCTGTGCCCCTGTCTTGTCCCCCATGTCTGTAGCCCCCTCCTGTCTGTCCATAGCAGTTATCTTTCTGTATTTTGCGCTGCAGGGGAGAAGTTGGTGTTGTGGGACAGGCAACTTTGGGTCACAGGTCTGCTGGTAAAGCTGTAGGTGGAACCCTTATAAAGAGATAAAAGGACAGGACTCAGGCTAGGTGTAAGGATGGGTGGACCGGTGGACGCAGATCTGGACGGGTGAGCAGGTGGGTAGTTAGCTCAATGGACTGAGCCAACAGAGGAGAGCCAACCAAGCTGAAGCCCAGACAGGAGCCGGAGGTCTTTGCATGTCAGTTTTTGATGCACACACTTGAAGTCTGGTAACAGGTCGGTAGGGACCATCGACACTGTTTTACAGGTACAGAGAGACTTAGAGCAGGACACAGCCTATTCTTGGCATCTAGGACAATGCCCTTCAAGCTTCTATATTCAGAAACTTGTTCTCTCTGCTTCAGAGAGAGATGTTTTCTTGTCTGTATTTCTAGACCTTTTAGCCAGTTTGTTTTTTCTAGTTTATATGTAACACGCTGACTCACAGCAGTATCTGTTTGCCATGCTTCTGGTTTTGTGTAGGTTCTGCGCACGCATTTCGTACAGTTTCATTCAAACTTACCCTCAGGATAGGCACTGCGAGTCCCACTCTACCAAGAAATCTCTTAGGAGACTTGCCAAAGACAATCTGACTTAGCATGATGTGTGTAGTTGTCATTGATGTGACTATTTCTTCATGCCAAAACCTAACTGTCCTCATAATACAGAGTGTGAACTCATGTTAGAGATTAAAGTAATCTGTTAAAACTCTATTTGGTCCTGACTCAGCAACTTCGTTCTGTTTATAACAACACTTCCATTGATCCATGATTAGTTAATTAATTTTATAATTAATTAATTAATTATATTTGAAATTAATATATTTCAAAATGCAGTAATTAAAAAAAAATTAAAGGGTTGGGGATTTGGCTCAGTGGAAGAGCACTTGCCTAGCAAGTGCAAGGCCCTGGGTTCCGTCCCCAGCTCCGAGAAAAAAAAAATTAAAACATGGGAACCAGTCTTGTACTCTGGCCTTTTACCCTCTAGACCCAGTGTGTTCATCCTGTTCCCGTCCTGGAGTAGAGTCCTACCTCAGCACATTACCTGGCAACTGTTACAGTGCTCGCCAGCCAGGCCTGTGTTGTGGGAATGGAGCAATCAACAGCCCCTAGCAGGAGAGCAGGAGAGGAAGGAAGCACCAGGAACTTCAGCTGGTCCTTTGGTCTTCAGTCCTTCCTGCCCTCCCCGAGCCACACTCGAGCTTAGGGAGATGCTAGGGTACCTAGAAAGAGGAGGGATAAGAGCTGGAGATGTGACGCACCATGTCTCAGGCCCAGGGTTCAAGCCTCAGTATGGTAAAGCGGGGTGGGCAGGTAGGGGAGGAAAATGAAGGGAGGATTCCATGGTGCAGCTTCCCCAAGGTCGTCCATGCTGGAGTGGGACTTGGTAGGGATGCGGCGATTGGGGTTGGGAGGACAGTCATGATAGTGAGGCTGGTGGCATCTGGAGCTGGCTCTTCACCTCCATGTGGAGCTGCCCTTCAACTGCATGAAGCCTACGCTTACTGAAGGCGACTCCAGTAGAATGGAGTGTACTGAAAGTTCAGGGGATAGAGTATTTAAAGAACTTATCGAGACAAATGCATCTGGGATTCACCTCTTGGGAGAAGCAAGCCAGTAAGCAGCTCTCATCCACAGCGCCTGCCTCTGACTTCTCCCTCATCCACAGCGCCTGCCTCTGACTTCTCCCTCATCCACAGCGCCTGCCTCTGACTTCTCCCTCATCCACAGTGCCTGCCTCTGACTTCTCCCTCATCCACAGTGCCTGCCTCTGACTTCTCCCTCATCCACAGCGCCTGCCTCTGACTTCTCCCTCATCCACAGTGCCTGCCTCTGACTTCTTCCTCATCCACAGTGCCTGCCTCTGCTCCTGCCCTGACTTCTCCCAGAGATCGACTGTGATCAGGATGGAGAAGCCAAATAATCCCTCTCCTCCACAAGTTGCTTTTGGTTGTGGGGTCTATCATGGCAATAGAAAGCGACTTAAAACACCCTTTGGCAGTAACCCTCCCTTCCTCACATAAATAAGAGCAATAAACCAATCTTCCTAGTTGGAACTTGAGGAGTTACTTGTGTCTCTTGATGGCGTTCTCTTCAAGGCAAATAGACATTTATTCTGTCTCCCTGGGAGACGCTAACAGGCAGCAGTAATTGTTCCGTCTTTTAAAGTAACCAATAGTTGGCATTCTCTTTGTTATTCCTTCAGGTGAGTTGTAGCTGTAACAATACCGATTCAGAGTCTTGTACATGTCAGGCAATGCCCTACCACTGAACTACAACCCAGTCCAAAGCCGGAATTTAAATTAATTACCATTAGAGATTTTTTAGCACATTCCCTGGGTATTTAGGTCTATAATTATGCCCTCTACAAAAGAAATACTTCAGTTTCCTTATCTCCAACAATTAAGTTTATTATTTTATTTAAAATAATTGCCACAGTTTGAGAACAATAGGTACCTTGAGAATAATAGACATACGCATTAAGAAAAATTACCATGTGTTTCATTAAAAATAAAATGGACTGCTTTTAAAGTGCACTCCATGACACTGAGACTGGGAGCCCAGTTGTGTAACGAAGCCTTAATTTCCTCTTTGAGATACTGAAGACAGAGTGACTTAAAGGCAGCTTGAATCGAAAGAAGGATTTAGAAATCCCATGGAACTTGGCAAAGTTTGAACATTTTGTCTTCATAGAATGTATCGGGCTCACCTAACAGAGATTTGCTCTTTAATGCCTGAGAAAAATTTCAAACCTGCAGAGAAGCAGAGATTTGGGGGTAGAGGATGAGGTTACTACCAAGTGACCTTATTTTATAGCGAGCACCCACTTGGCCACCAGAATTTACTTACGCCTGCAGAATAACTGCAGCCTCTGTCAGAGGCCAAATGTAACTTACGCTCTGTTATACACAGCCTTATCAATTATATATTTCCTTCTTGCTTCCATTGCAACAATAGTCTTATTCTGAAAAAGTAGCTCTTTTCTTCTCCGATGTTCTAACCTAGTTTTGATCTTCATTTCATTTATGTGTTCTCTGACTTCTCTTTTCCTGTTCTTTACTTACTAACCCCCATTAAATATTCTGGTGACGCTGGAGATGGTGGTGTACACCTTTAATCCCAGTACTCAGGAGGCACAGGCAGGCAGACCTCTATGAGTTTGAGGCCAGCCTGGATGGTCTACAAAGTAAGTGTAGGACAACCAGGGCCACACAAAGAAACCCTGTCTGAAAAAAACAAACAAATAGATAGATAGATAGATAGATAGATAGATAGATAGATAGATAGATAGATACATACATACATACATACATACATACATACATACATACATAGTCTTTGTTTGACTTTAGTTCTTGTTATTATTATATGTAATTAATAAAGACATTCTAAATGATCTTTTTCTCTGTATCATGTGTTTTTATGATGTGGGGGTTGGGAGCACTGGTCTCACAGTGAGCCTGTGATACAGTGAATCTTGAACGATCCTCAAGGGCCAATGTGTTAAAGGCTTGTTCCTCAGCCTGTGACACTATTGGTAAGTGGAGGGACATCTAGGAGGTGGGGTCAGATGGAAGGAAGTGAGGTCATTGCGAGTGTGCCTTTGAAGGCTTATTGGAAACCTGACATTTTCCCATGTCCTTTGTTTTCTGGCTGTTAGTAGGCAAGCAGACCTTCCGGGCCAATTGATCTTGTCAAGATGTTCCGTGCTGACACAGCCCAAAGCAGTCAAGCCTAGTGACAGAGAAACCTTCCCTCCTTCAGGGCACAGGGTCAGAAGACCACCTAAGACAGGCTGCTCGGGTTCTAGTCTGAGCTTGAGGCCAGTCCAATTGTGCCGCCAGAACGAGTTCCCACATCTCCCCACTGCAGCTTCACGTACACGGTGGGGTGACTGCCATAGATGGCTTTTGTCACAACTGTGAGGCAGTGTGAACGTTTAACATAGTGCTTGGCACAGAGTGGGCTGCTGGCAGATGACAGCACACATGCTCCATGTTTGCGCTCCTGGTGCCTTCTAAGGAACACGCAGAGGAAGAAGGCATTTCTGGTGAGAAGCATGGGGAGACACTTTGGCAGAGGGTGGTGTCGGAGAGAAGGGTAGGCCGAGTCTCTGACTCAGACTGACAGCTTAGGCCTTGCCTAAGAAAGAAGGCGCTATAAATATATACACAGTTTTGTAGCTGTGAGACCTCGGACTCTGCTCTTAAGAATGCTCTTTGCCCATCAGCCATGATGCAAATTAAGTTCCAGGTAATTCCGGCTTCCTCTGTTTTCCCTCCCCATCCACCTGATTCTCCCCAGCCTCTCAAATCTACCGCCCATCCCCCAATCCCTGTTCAATCCCAAGTGAATTCCCGTTAAGCTCTAATTAATGAAATGATTTGGGTTTTATTTGAGCTTTACCATGTGACATGATGTTACGCTTAAGTACTCACGGAAAATACAAGCCATGCTACCAACCCTTTGAGGCCAGTCATCAATGTGATTGTGACTTCTGCTTGTCTTTCTCACAGGACATTTACTGTACATTGAAAAAGGCATGTGAAGGGGTCACGTATGACTGCTGGGCAGCAGCAACCCCTGGATATGTGTTCCTGCACACAGATCCCATCCTTCCTGCTAAAACTCCAGATTATCCTGAGCAGAGAAAAGCCAGCTCATCTCCGGCCTGCCTGAGTTCCTAGTGCACAGAGACAGCTGGCTCCTGCCTTTAAGCCTGAGAGCGACTTGTCTGCAGTAGGTGTCCAGCACAGACCGCACTTCCCAAGGGGGTGACTCTGTCTGCTCCCTTCTACTGATCCTGCGTTCAGCGTTCTCCGTAGACCAGGCCCAGCCTATCTCGTCCATCTCCCAGTGTTCTGGCTGCTTTTTTGACAACCTGACACACTCTAAGGTCATTTGGGAAAAGGGATCCTCAATTAAGAAAATCCCGGGCTGGCGAGATGGCTCAGCAGTGGGCTGGCGAGATGGCTCAGCAGTTAAGAGCACCCAACTGCTCTTTCAGAGGTCATGAGTTCAATTCCCAGCAACCACATGGTGGCTCACAACCATCTGTAAAGAGATCTGATGCCCTCTTCTGGTGTATCTGAAGACAGCTACAGTGTACTTATATATAATAAATGAATAAATCTTAAAAAAAAAAAAAAAGTCTCAGTTTCAAAAATCACATGTTTGCACCAGTGGAAGGGGAAGCCCTGGGTCCTGCTAAGACTGAACCCCCAGTGAACTAGTCTATGGGGTGAGGGCGGCAATGGGGGGAGGGTTGGGAGGGGAACACCCATAAGGAAGGGGAGGGGGGAGGGGGATGTTTGCCCGGAAACCGGGAAAGGGAATAACACTCGAAATGTATATAAGAAATACTCAAGTTAATAAAAAAAAAAAAAAAAAAATCCCTCCATTAGATTGCCTTGTAGGCAAGTCAAAATTTTTTTGTATTATTGTTATTTTTATTTACTATGGGAAAAATATTTTTTCATGCAATATGTTCTGATTGTGGTTTCCCCTCCCCCCAGCTCCTTCTTACCTCCCTCCCCAACTCCTCCCAACTCCCTCCCAGCTCCTCCACACCCTCCTCCCTCAGCTCCCCCCAAGCTCCTCCACACCCCTCCTCCCTCAGCTCCCCCCCAGCTCCTCCACACCTCCCCATCCATCCAACTCTACACTATTTTTCCATTTTCTCTCTCAAACAAAAACCAGTAATAAAAAAAGAAACAGACACACACATACAAAAACAAAACCCATAAAAACACAAAACTGGAAGCTGTAATATACAAGCAAAGGTCCAGTAAGAGAAGAGCTTGCCCAAAATAATATGAGACAAAAGTCTACACAAGCAAAACCAGGAGAGTACCGCTGGGCTGGCTTTGTGTTGGTCAGCTACTGCTGTGCATAGAGCCCGCCCCCAAGTGTGGGGTCAGCATGCCCAGGGACGTCATGGGAAAGCACTACTTTTCTCCTTCGAGTGTGGATGTCAGCTGCAGAGACCTTCTGGGTTGGGGGTGGGATCCAGTGTCCACTTTCCTCTCAGGGCTGGGACTCTTATCTGGCTTGACCCTGTGCATGCTGCCACCGTCTTTGTGAGTTCGCGTGTGCGTCAGTCCTGTTCTGTTTGGAGGACACTTTTGTGGGGACAGTTTCTTGATTAATGATTAACACAAAAGGGTCCGGGTTAGTGGTGCCACCCAGGGCAGTTGGCTCTGGGTCGTATAAGAAAGCAGGCTGTGAAAGCGCGGGGGAGCACGCCTGCAGGAAACGCTTCTCCACGGCCTCTGCTTCCATTCCTGGTTTAGGTTCCTGCCTTGAGTTTCTTCATGATAAGCTATTGTTGTTGATTAAAAATAATCCTTGTTGCATGTAGCTGTTTTGCTACCCTGACTAAGCTCTGGGAACAGGCCTTGCTACCGGCCCCCACCCAGCTTCCCTTGAATTCATGGATAAAAGACACACACACACACACACACACACACACACACACACACACACACACACACACGTTGCTCATTTTAAACTTGCATTCTGACACCATTGCTGGATGCTACGATCTCCTACCTGTGAACGTGTGCCCTTATCAATAGTCCTATCTCTGTCCCTCTCCACTTGCCCTCAACTTTACTTGCTCAGTTACTCACATGGCTGTTTGATTTTTCTCTCTCTGAAGCATGACAAACTCTCCTCTCCTACCTTGCCCGCTTGTCTCCTGCCTATCTCTTCTGCCCAGCACTTGACCCATGGCTTCTTTGCTGACAGATCAAAAACCAACTTGGGAATAGGACTTTAGCATTAGAACCGTCCCTACAAATCCTTTTCTCTTCACGTTGCTTCTGGTCCTGGTGTTTTATCGCATCGATGGAAAGTGAGCTCAGACACCCCCATTTCCCCACAACATGTGTTTAGGTGACAAACAAGCCAGGGCCACTGTCATTCTGATGGGGCGGATCTCCTATTCCTAGACTTTCTTCTCTTGACGTCTGATCAGAGAGTGGGAATACACGTTACACGGGACTTCGTTTGCTTTTCCACCAATGGCCTCTACTTTGGGGCAGGGAGCCTGGTAGATCACCACAGAAACTTAAGGTGCTTCCTAACCCATGGTTACTTACTGTGTTTGCCCTGGTTGTAGCCTTGTGGGCAGGAGAAAGCACACTGAGGTGAGGTCTGGCTGGGTCCTTTTCTGTTATATCTGGAGAGGACAATGTATAACTGTAATCCCAGCACTCCTGGGGTTGAGGCAAGAGGCCATCCTGGGCTTCATAGTAAAACTATCAAAAAGAGCGGGGGAGGGAAGAGAGGGAGAGGAAAGAGAGGGGAGAGAGGGGAGAGGGTCTACTGTAATAAGCAACATAGGTAGAGGGCGAGAAGGACAGTAGCAGGAGTGTGTGAAGTACTAAGGAACATAATACTGGACCCCGTTTACACCTTAAGGCTAGAGCAGTGGCCTTAGAATCTCCAATCAGATTCTATTTCCTTTTTCACCAGAAGAGTCTCATGGAATGAATCTTTATGACCTTGGGCAAGCAGCCCCATACCTTTCTGTATTTCCACTTTCCCTAGTGTTAAGAGGGGCATCATCGCCTAACCAGGCCTCTCCACCACAGCAACACACCCTTTCAAATCACTTCAAAGCTCTTCACACTTTGAGCTTCCAGACAGGATCACACACATTTCGATGCCCTCGGGAGGTGGGGGAGGGCAGGGAGCAGCAGCTTGTCCTTCCTGAATGTCACGGCAGCTCGGCAGCTCGTGAGCCTGAGTTTCCCCCAATAAATGGGGATGACAGTCACTTGTCAGCAGCACAAAGGGCAAAGTAGCTGTCAGTGTGGAGAAAAGGCACAGCCCAGCCCTGATTTTGAAGTAGCCAGCTCTGGATAGGAGTGACAAGCAGGTCACTGACCACAGTTGGGGACATGGGTGGTAAGGAAGCAAAACAAGAGAGCCAGTGTTATCCTTGTGGCTTTGCTGTTGGGAGGTCTGGAGCTCACTTTACAGAAAGTCCTAAGGCTGCATCATGGCCATGGAGCATGGAGCAAACCCTCTCTCGTGACTTCTCATTCCTGATACTCTGGGGAAGGGTAAAAGAGAGGGACCCTGGAGAAGCCCTGGCTTTGCATGGCTGTAATTCAACTTCTTACTGGGTTTGAAATAGCAGTATCATATCTTTTAAGAAATATTTATCTTATCTGATGTGTGTGCCCATGTGTGGGATGCCCATGGAGGCCAGGAGGCTGTTCTAATTCTTTTTTCTGTTGCTGCTCAAGGCAGAAACTCGAAGCAGAAGCCAGCGGGGGAATGTTTCACTAGATCATTCCCAGGCCCCCATTCAGCTATTTCTTTCCTTTTTGAAAGATATTTATTTATTACATATAAGTACACTGTCGCTGTCTTCAGACACACCAGAAGAGGGTATCAGATCTCATTATAGATGGTTGTGAACCACCATGTGGTTGCTGGGATTTGAACTCAGGATCCCTGGAAGAGCAATCAGTGCTCTTAACTGCTGAGCCATCTCTCCAGACTGTCCTTTTATTTTTCTTAGAATTAAAATTTTTATTTCCTCTCAGAACCTGATGATATGAATAGTTAATCTTGATACATTTCCAGTAATTTACCATATTAAACATTTAATAACAATATAACGACATGCCCTATATTGATGCTTTCGTGCACATATGTTACTCATCACCACCCTGTGTTTTTCTAAAAGTACTGATCTTACTACAGGTTTCTAGGTTACAATAAAATCTCCTCTGTGTCAATCAGTTTGATGTTCAGCCTAATAAAATCGGAGACCAGTTAGAAGAAAGCAAAAGGCATAAAGGAGTCTGGTAGCTGAGTGCAGCGTGTATTGTCTCCAACATTGCTCCAAGTGGTTTTGTTTTTGTTTTGTTCTTTGATTGAAAATAGGTTTTTTTTTTTTTCCTATGATACATTCTGGTTATTGTTTTCCTTTTCTCTGTTCCTCCCAGGTCCTTCCCACATCCTCTCTCATCCAGATCCACCTTCATTTTGTCTCCTTTAAAAAACAAATAAGCCTCTAAGGAATAATATACTAAAATATGATAAAACAAAAACAAGGATGAGAGCCCAAGACAAGGCACAGGAAACAGATAAAGATGTAGAGACACACTCATTCACACACTCAGGTGTGGATGCAGGCACAGCAGGGCCGCCTCTGTGTAAAGGCTGGGGGCCGTGCAGCTGCAAAAGCCTCTCTTGCAGGAGGATCTAACTGAGGACCGCCTGAGAGACTGCAGATTGCTGGTACGGACACTGCCAGCCAGTCAAACCGCGGCTTAGAAGAGATGCTTTCTGGGAACCAAAGGGGGCACGGGTGCAGGGTATTAAAGGAGCTTGCATCAGTGCTCAGATAAGCTTGCTGCAACATTTCTCACCTGCTCCTGGAGTCTGTGTCGTTGGCTCTGTGCGCCAACTCACCCCCAACCCCCAAGGGCAAGTGGCATCAGGCAGAGAGCTGTCCAGGGCACAAGCAACACTCAGGAGTCCCATAAAAACACAAAACCGGAAGCCATAATATACACACAAAGGGTAGGGTATAAAAATAAAAATAGATGTAGGGAAGAAATAAAAGCCCTGACCTGACATTGAAACAAGGAACTTCTGGTGACTCTCTGAGTTCATTTTCTGCTGACGCCCACAGCTGGCCCCCGACTGCTGGGCACACTGCCTGCACTTAGGAGGGGTTTGTTGCCCAGTGAGACTCCTTTGGAAGGAACTAGATTTTCATTTGCAAGTGGTTGTGCATTTGAGACAGGATGGTGCATATGCCCACTTCTCCTCTCAGCACGGAAACACCGTCAGTGCATACCTGTGCAGGTCCTGTGCGTGCTACCCCAGTGTCCGAGAGTTCACACACCGATCCTGCTGTGTTTAGATGGCCTTGCTTACTTTAGGTCCTCTGTTTCCCCTGGTTCTTACACTCTTTCTGGCTCAGGTCCCTGACCCCTGAGGGGAGGCATCCCATCTAGGGCTGAGTGTCCTGAGATCTCTCATTCTCTCCGTAATGTATGGCTGTGGGTCTCTGTATTCGTTGCCATCTACTGCAGGAAGACACTTTCCCTGATGATGGCTGAATGTCATCAGGAGTCATTTTATTGCTGCATTCCTTTGGTGGAACATTATTATTTGGTTTTCCCTTAGGTCTCTGGGCTATCTGGTCTCAGGTTCTTGGTCACTCAAGGAGTGTCAGGTATGGGTTTAATCTCACAGAGTGGACCTTAAGTCAAATTGGACATTTGTTGGTTACTCCCACAAGCTTTGTGTTATGTTTTGTGAAAGAAAAACAAGGCCAGGATATGTTTTGTAGAACATGGTATGGTGAGGAGGGAGGGGTGACTTGGAGGGCCCACACTGAGGTATCCCTTCCCCCTGAGGTACCAGTCCTACTCTGGGTATAGTATAGAATAGAGAGTTTATTTAGGGCATGGGAAGGGAGTTGAGAAGGGAGTGGGGAGAGGGAGAGAGAGAGAGAGAGAGAGAGAGAGAGAGAGAGAGAGAGAGAGAAAGAGAGAGAGAGAGAGGAGAGAGAAGAGCACGACCAGCCAGGAACATGTGGAGAGAGAAGAGAGGGAGGACAGGGAAGGGGAGAGAGGGAGAAAGGGTTCATGGAGAGAAAAGAGTCAGAGAGAGAAGGGATAGAGAGAGTGAGGAGGGTCAAAGAGCCTCTTTTATAGCAAGCTAGTCCTACCTGACTGTTGCTAGGTAACTGTTGGGCGGAGCCTAAAAGGAACACTAACACTTTGTGTACTATCATACCCTGTAGAGAGGACACCACTGTAGACCAGAGGATTTGCAGCCATGTTTACGTTTCTCCTTTGGTAACATGTCAAGTACCTTCTGGTACAAGAACACTAGCCAGCAAAGGTGTAGACTCTAGGTAGACACCAGTTCAACTTCTCCATGCTCAATGAGTTATGTAGGTGTTGTCTCCAGTAATGACGCCTTGCTGAGTCGTTTGGAGGGCCCTATGAGACCCTTTTGGCCAACAACTCAATTAGATGTAACTCATTCCTGATACTGAAAGCTTCATTTGGTAACAAGAAATGTCCATTTGGAGCTCTGCTTCCAACATTACTTGAAAATTTCATTTAGAAATTGCCTCTGTATAGTCTATCTATGTGGTGAAGCTTCTACGGTTTCAGGTTTCTACACTACCACTCAAATAATCCTTAATTTCACCTAATTGTCCCCATACCCCTTTCTTTGTTCTACTCTTCCCTACCCCTCCCTGCTTGATCCTCCTGTTCCAACCCCTCACTCCCTTTACCTGTCCATCTAGAACTGTCTCTTCTATTTTCCCTTCCTAGGAAAAGCCATACCCCCACACTCCAGCCCCTTACTCTGTCCCTAACCTCTGTGGATCTATGGGTAGCGGCTACATTTTTATACAGGCCAGGGACATCTGCTTAGGGGATCATACTGTCCGCAGTGGGCCATCCACTTGTACATCAGTTAACAGTCAGGACAATGTCCCTAGGCCAAACCGATGGCCACAGTCCCACTGAAGTTTGCCGGCAGAGGAAAGTGAAAGAATAAATGCAGTTCGACCTCAAAATGGAGAGAGCAACCTGAATTGCAAGAGAGTTTGGCATCCCCAAATACTGGGTATCTGGGGGTTCAAGGGAATGTTCTGGCCAGGTGTGAGAATCAGTACGTGTCAGTGGAAGAAGAAAGAAGTTTCTTTACAGGCCCAGAAACTGCTCTTTCGGATAAACTGTTTTGTTTTTGTTGCTGTTGTTTTTCAAAACTTTAGGATGGGAGTAAATCAGATTGCCTGCTTTTGTGATCTCAGGGCTCCAGGGCATGGTGTGGGTGTTGGTTGCTTCCCAGAATTCCACAGGTGACTTGGGCCTGATATTGATACTTTAAGGCCCTGATAATTGGTGTGCGTCTGGATTCCTTTAAGGTTGCTTCTTCCTAGGTGTGTCAAGGCATTCAAGATTAGCCGCCACAGGGCTACACAGGCACACTCAATCCCGTTGGAGACTTAACTGGTGTTTGTGAGCTCCCCAGTGTGAGATCTGAACTCTGGTCTTCTTTTTTTTTTTTTTTTTTTGTTAAAGATTTATTTATTTATTATATATAAGTACACTGTAGCTGTCTTCAGACACACCAGAAGAGGGCATCGGATCTCTTTACAGATGGTTGTGAGCCACCATGTGGTTGCTGGGAATTGAACTCATGACCTCTGGAAGAGCAGTCAGGTGCTCTTAACCGCTGAGCCATCTCTCCAGCCCTGAACTCTGGTCTTCTGATAGAGCAGTAAATGCTCTTAACCGCTCAGCCATCTCAGCTCCCAGCATCAGATATCCTTTTTGCCCGGTGACTCCCAGACCCCTGATCTCTGATGAGTGTACACTGGCGTACCTACCACACCAGACACTTCACTCATGGTGCTTCCTTGTTCCTAGTCCCCTACATAGAAAGCTGAGGACCAGAGGCCCGCTGGCTCTTCACCTATTGTATTTTACTTCATTGATTTTGTTGTTGTTGTTTCACTTTGAGACAGAGTCTCACTTTGTACTCCAGACTGACCTCAAACGAGTTAGGCAGCCTGTGTGGATATGAGAGGGAGACCAGCAACGGGGAAGGGGAGGGAGAGAGGGAGAGGTAGAGGGAGGAGAGGGAGAGAAGCCCTAACTATTTTTACCGGTGAGTCAGGCTGGTACCTAGATGTTGCTAGGTAACTGTTGGGCGGAGCCTAGAAGAAAGCTAACACAGGCTTTTTCCCAGGGGTGCTCTCCAAGTTAACTTTCTGTTTGAGTTTCACCCGGGCTGTTTCTGCTCTATTTTTCTGTCCTCGGGATGCACTTTCTCCCTTGGCCATGTGCTCCTTGTCCATCCCGTCTAATGTCGATCTTCCTGCTCGCCCCATCTTCTTTCCCCGTTCCATTGATCTCTCTCTCAGCCTCATGGTCCCAGGCTAGTAACCGAAGCCCCGCCCACCTCTAGTCTTACCAGTTAATTGGCTGCCAGTGACATTTATTTACCCAGTCAGAGAAGGTTGATGAGCAAAGTTCATGCAACACCATTTGGTATAAAAGTTTATACAACATCATATGGCGAGAATGTTGTCATCTAGACTGCAACCAGATCTTGGGGACTGGTATTTATCATTTGGATACAGCACCAGACCAACCCCCAACAAAACACAGCGAGAGAAGCAGGAGCAGAATAGAGCGTGGAACATAGCAGGAATAGCAAGGTTTTCCGATGAGTGGGTGGCTGGGGGAGGGAAGTCCCGGAGCTGGAGGGAGTTAGGGCAGAAGAGGAAGTGCGAAGTGCTGGGAAGCATGGGCATCGACATGTACAGCAGGTACATGTGAAACGGAAGGGCTCCGGAGGCAAGCATGAGCTTCCATAATAGGTGCCACCTTTCAGCCAGAGGCAAGGGAAATGGAAGGGGGGAGGGGGGAATGTCCCTGTAGGTGTCACACAGGGAAGCAAACCCACAAAGAGCAGATTGACTGTCAACCTGGATCAGACTACTGAAGTCTAGTAACGGTTTATTCCCAATGTATTTAAATTTAGTGCAATTTGGGGAAAAAAAAAGTTTCCTGGTGCCATACAATCCCTGGTGCACAATGAAGCACAATTACTTTGAAACTCAATTTAGGGTATGTGCCATTTCTTCCAGGAAGATGGGATCTGGAGATACACTACCTGCCCCAGCCTAAGGGCCTAAGAGTGTAGAGGTCATTTGGGCTATTAGCCTCAGCTGGTCCTGGTTGTGGGAGCTGGATGAGGTCTGGCCCAACAGATAACCAGACTGTTAACCCCTCCAGTTCTCAGCTTTCTATATAGAAGAACAGGCTCTTCCTCTTTCCCATATCTTGGAAAGGTAATCCCGTAAGCTCAACATTCCTAAATTCTCTGGAGATCAGTGAGTGCAGAGATCTCATGCTACCCTCCCAACAGGAACCAGTTTCACACGTTTCTTGGGAATGCTAGCTTTTACCTGAGCACCAGAAATCCTCCTGTGGCCCAGGTTGAGCTCATTTCTGGATATTTTGACTGCCTCTTAGAGTTTGGAGAATTGGGGAGAAAAAAAAAAAAAACCCAAAACCAAACAAAACCCTCAGAGTCCCAGCAGAAATGCCCCAAGGTAGATCCTCTTCTGGCTTACGTTTTTTTAGGGGGAGCTACAGTCCATTGCTGTGGGGAAGTGGTAGGAGCAGGGGCATGAGGTCATCGAAGGAGCCAGGCAGGCTGCCGTGGCTCTTCTGCTCTTCACAGACATTCTCTGTGCGGAAGAGCCCTTCAACGGGTGCTCATTGCCAGCGTTAGCTCATTACTGCCTACCACTTTCCAATAATGTACCAGGAACAGCACAGGGCATTTAGCAAGCATTTCTGTGTTCTAGTACAGCAATTCCACAAAATCAATACTTCCAATACCTTATAGATAAGAAAAAAAAGGCTGCTTGAGAGAGCGTAATGACCTTGGCTAGGGACACGAGTTAGCAAGCGACAGACACAAGATTTGAACTCAGTTCTGCCTTACTTCCAAGTTTCTGCTTCTTTAGTCTCCTGGTGCAACTCTGTCAGGAGTGTCCTGGCTTCCTCTGAAGCAGGATTTAGTCTTGCAGACAGCAGGGCATTTCACACACCTGGCTTTGATGCCTGCAAAGATCCAACCCAGCCCCCGCCAGACTTGCTACATTGTTACTCCACTGGATGACGCCTCCTTTGTTTAATTCCCACCCTCTTTATGCGCTGCTTCATGTTTACCCACCGCCAGATTTGTTCTCCATCTCAGACTCAAACTTAAGATATATCCGAATGGTCTAATTAGGCTTAGCCAATTAAATATTTAAATGTATTCATTGACAATTTTATACATGTACACAACATATTGTGATCATATTTACCTGCATTACTCTCCCTTGTCTTCCTCACATTCCCTCTAAACTGAAGGAGATAATGAAATAAAAGGAGGAGACCATGACCCCTAAAGTATGGAGAAGGTTTTTATTGTAGACGTAAGGGAGAAAGCAGGCAGAGAGAGCCCAGGCTCAGCGCGCGGCCGGCAGACTGAACAGGGTCATGAGAGGAGAGGGGGAGGGAGAGCAAGAACGGAGCTGCTGACCAACAGAGAGAGCCTGCCAAGGGGTAGCTTCTCCATTTTTTCTTCCTTTTCTTAGTTAAACCTAATGTTAGAATGTGATTTATTTCTATGTTCTTCCTTATGGTGTTTTTTTCTCTATTTATGTTCCAAGCTAAAGGTCAACTTGGTTTTTTGACTTGTTCTTTCTCTATCATCTTGTGATTTACACATCATAAATTGTCCCCATTGTTTCATGATTCGTTTGGGAGAACTGTCTGACTATAAATCCACAACAAGTACTTTTCCCATGATCATAAAAATAGCTGCAAAATTCCACTTTGTGTAATCACCTGTTCACTTGCTATAAAAAAAATGTAAAAAAAAAAAATGTTTCCTTGCTGTTTCTTTTTCCTACGTCAAAGAAAACCGTCAAGTTTGGCCTGGCTGTAAAATTTTTTTTTTCCTTTGCAACATTTCAGTGGTTGCTCCTGATTTTCAATACCACAACACAGCCCTAACCAAGAGACCAAGGACGGACAAAAACAAAATGGTTAAGTTACACAGGAAATCAGGCTGGGGAAAAGGAAGCAGAAGCCCAGCTTTAGGAGGGAGCCATTCAGGGTGAGGAGAGTTGGGAGGAACCCCAGATTTTGAGAGACTGCAGAGAGAGCTGGGAGGAGCCACAGGCACCAAGCGATATTTGGAGACCTGGGAGGAACCACTTGGACTGAAGGGAGCGCTAGCCAGCGCTTTGATATGTTAATAGGCGCCTCCGCTATTTTTCCCTAGTTCCCGAGACGTAGCAAACCCCTGTTCTTCTCAAGAACACTTACTTTCATGATATATGTACTGAGTTGAATTTGAATTGCTCGCATAAACAAGAGTAATGGGGTGGGGCAGTGAGGGGGGTTATTTACAAGAGCAGTCACCACTGGTCATGCCACAAAGGAAAATAACTCCCCACTCCCAGTAGCACTAACTGCCAATATGGGTGTTGTTCAGTCTCAAGCCAGGAACAAACAACAAACTGAGGTTCCCATGAACAGATCAACACAAACTCCCAGCATCCCCCAGTCCCTTCCAGCTCTTCTTCCCTATACAATCCAGCCTTTTTGGTTATGCTGGCCCAGTTTTGATCCCTTTGGCCTTTTGGCCTCTTGGTCTCCTGGCTCTACCCCTACTCTGCCCCCTCTCCTCACGTGGCCTGATTCTGTAGGTCATGTCCACTCTGGACTCTCCCGGATGTCCCTGCCTCTGCCTGTTTTCTCCCTTAAGTCTGTAATAAGTACCTCCGCCCCTAGGAGCACCCTTGTCCTCCTTTTATTCCTCTTTTCACTCAGATTGAATGATGTCGAGCTCAGTCCTGACCAGGTCTCGTTCAGAGAGGTCTCGTTCAGAGAGCCACAGCTGTGGTGGGTCTGGTGCTCCTTTGTTTCCTGACTGCCCTTGTCTATTTAACACTTCTGCTCCCTAGAACCAAATCACCTCAAATCTTGTTGGTTTCATCTCCTCAGGATTACCACTGTCCCCTCCCATTCAGGCTCCTTGGATTAGCAATTTCCTCATTCTGGCCTTGCCCCAATTAAGGGGTCCTGGGGTTCTCCAATACATTAGCATATAAAATGCATACCTAACCCTAACAACTGTCCTCCATTAGTCGGCCATTGAGATGCAACAAGCTTCTTCACAATTTACTTGGTTAACACAACATAAATTTATTGTCTCCCAGTGTTCTGCGGGGTAGGAATCTAGGGACAGCTTTCTTGGTGAGAGGGGTCCCATAAGGCTGCCAGGACTGTGCCTTGGTCTGAGTCAAGTGGTCAAAACTGTAAGCTTCAGTATTTATTGTCAGACTTTGGTCCTTGCCAGCCATAGGGTCAATCATAACAGACCCAGAACTGTTAGGGTCAAAGCCTGGAGCCTGGTAGATCTGACAGGTTAGGCTTGGCCATCCATCTTAAATAAGCCAGCTAAACCGAGAAGTAACATTGGGACCCAGAGAAAGGAGATTTATTCAGTGTTGGGAATGCATAGTGTAAGGGTCTGAAAATCACTGAAGGAAGACCCCAGACTCATAATATGCAAATACAAAGAATTTATTCTGCGGAAACATCTAGCATTGTTCAAAATGGCAGCCCAGATAGAGCCGTTCACGTCCCTTTTATAACAGGACTGCTTGACTGCTTTGGAGACAACAGCAGACTTCTGAAACTTAGGGCACATTCCAAGGGTTACAGAAACCACTAACCGAAGGTCATAAAGAAGATATACATGGCAGGACCCCAGGTTCAGAAACAGGAGATAAGATATCGACTGGGTTTGTCTAAACAAAACTTCAAGGACGGCTTAGTTACAGTCTTAAACTTCACATGACCTTGCAAGCTAAAACAAATGGGGAAGGTTAAGCCAGATGTTTTCTCCTAGTGTGTATGTATGTCCCGTTCTCTGTTATAACCTCTTACTCAATTTATGACTGAATTTATGTGCAGACTCGCAGTGGACTTTTTTACCATGTAAAAAGGCTCTGAGTACAAGTGCCGAGAAAAAAGGACAAAGATAAGCCCCCCCCTTTCTCTCCAGACTTCCACTTAAAGAAGCACAACTCCCTCCTGAGGCTTTACCTAGCCCCCTACTGCTACCACCTCGAGGTGCAGCGCCAGAGCAACTCAGACAGGCAGATGAGTTGTGAAAGTACCTCACACCCAGGATAGATAGCAAATGGTCCATAGCCTAGTTTCTGAGTAGAGACAGAACGGGATGTAAAAAATGAACTCCTCAGGAGGAAAGAGCAGCTAGAGGCCCAGTGACTCTCTACGTCAACTTCAAGGTCTTGGCATGAGGTTTGGTATTAAATAGAAATCCAGAGGTAGGCAGTCTTAGTCATAGTGTCCCTTTGTCTCATCATATACCCGTTAGTGTCTCAGCTCCAGTCTCTCCTGCAAAGTCGTCTGAACTGTGAAATTGTCTGGCTTCAGTGTTTTCTATTTCTCAGTGGAAAGTTCCTGGGGAAATCAGATTTCTTGGGGGAACCATTGTTTCAGCCGAAAGGAAGGGCGAGATGTGCTCAGGATACTTTGTTTCCACCAGACTGCTTCCAACCGTGCGGTTGATAAGAGGCCTGCACACGCCTCATTCTTTGCAACCTCATCTTGGAAATGCTCCCACCTCTGTTTTGAAGTTGCCCATTTGACCCATATTTCTTTCGAGGAGATCGCAGAGCTGGCCCAGGGCTTGCTTGATGCTCAGTGTGTTCTGCCCTCTCCATGGCCTGTGTCCAGCCAGTGCATTCTTGCTGGGAAATGTATTTTGATGGCTCTGAGCAGACCTACCCTTCTACACCATTCTGTTGTGCTTAGTTTAAACCCTTATAAGCTGTTACCTTTTGTATCCTAGGTAGCACTTTCAGATTCTCTCCAGCAAACAGGATGCTGTGTGACTTTTCCTCAGGAGACATGAACATCTGCTCACCCCAGATAGGGCACCTGGGACCAACTAGAGAAAGGATTCTGTGGAAGTCTTTCGTAGTGAGCCAGCAAGTTTCTTGGGGATACTTACTAAAGCATGGGTGAGGGAGTAACCTACAAGAGCATTAGAAGCCCACCCCGGAAGGAGTGCCAGCTCACAAATGCTGCCTCCCTGGAACTCCCTGAACACTGTGTAGACAGCTGAGCTGACTGGAGAGTTTCCTTCACAGCAGTTGTAAGACCTTGTGAGTCTTGGAACTGTGGGGCCTCCCTTCTCCTTATAGGAGGAAAGTTTCTACTTAGAAGGCAATGTACACAGTACACAGCAAGGCAGCTAGCAAGCATTGTGTGTACCTGAGCGCTGCCTGAGTGCTTGGTGCCCTGGGTGTGGGTAGAGTGCTGTCTGTGGTCTGTTGCCCTCACCAGTTGCCTCACTTATAATCATGAGTCGGTCACTGTATTCTAACCTGTTCTTTACTGACACTGAAGCCTCCCAGTGCTCCCTGAAATGAGCTGGTTAAGGCTTGATTGTTCAGTTTTGTGTCTCAAAGGTTCATCTTATTTCTATTTATGTGTTTCTGTCTGTGCCTGAGCACATGCATGTGCTGTCCACAGAGGCCAGAAGAGGGCAGCAGGTCCTCCCCAGCTGGAGTTACAGGCAGATGAGAACCACCCAGCTGTGGGTGAAGGGGATTGGAACTCTGCCTCTCTGCAAGAGCAACTACCTCATCACCTCTGACCCACCTCTCTGGCCCCAAAGCCAAATTATTCTAATTACCAATTGTGAAGAGAACGACTTTTAAAACAGGAAACACAGACCATCTGTGTTATCTCGCCACTAAGACAAGACAGAAACACGTTTTTATTCTAGATTATGAGAGGTCAGTGCTTGCAGAAGACAGAGCACAGGGGAGGCTGTATCATATGGACCCACATCCTGCTACTGTCAGCATCCCTTCACCTCACAGGAGACACACGGGGAATTCTCCGTCCAGATGAGCATGACTTCACAGGGTGTTGACGGATGCCCACAGGGGGCCAGCTTGTTTAGTATCTAAATGGTATTTCTTTTTGTCTGCCCCTTTAATATTCAGACTTACCTAGAGGCTTAACACCCCCCCCCCAACTTCAAAGGTAAAATACATCTCTAGTTGACAAATTAGCTCAACCCTTCTGAGTCTCTTTTGGAGAGCAGCTATAGAACAGAATGGTGAGCTTCAAAAGTCACAGAGGCGACCCACCAACATCAACTACTCTCACCCCTTAGATATACAAAAGATTGCTATTTTGGACTGGCTGGGGTCTGACTGGTGTCACAATGGTGTCTTTTTGTGGGATTTTGTGATGCCCCATCAAAAGGTTAGGGAGGGACCCGAGAGACTCTTAAGAATCTGTCATTATTGCAACATCTGAAAGATCTCTCTGGGTCTATAAGTGTTTCAGCCTGCACGCCTACAGAGGCAAGACATTCAAGTAAGGCCTGCTGTCAGGTTTTAAATCGAGGTTTTGTTGTGAGTGCATGATACCAGAAAAGTAGACAAAAAAGAAAAAAAAATGTTTGTGTCTGTCCTCGATGTCAGAATTTACTGAATAACAAGTTTACAAGGTATGACAGTTTCATTGGCAGCAAATTGCCAGATATTTCTGCTTTCCTTGACAGTCCTTCTGAGGAGAGCTCAGGAGCTTTTATTCTGACTTTTTTTTTTTGTTGTTGTTGTTCTTTTTTTCGGAGCTGGGGACCGAACCCAGGGCCTTGCGCTTCCTAGGCAAGCGCTCTACCACTGAGCTAAATCCCCAACCCCCTGACTTTTTTTTTTTTAAGATTTATTCATTTATTATATATAAGTACACTGTAGCTGCCGTCAGACACACCAGAAGAGGGCATCGGATCTCTTTACAGATGGTTGTGAGCCACCATGTGGTTGCTGGGAATTGAACTCAGGACCTCTGGAAGAGCAGTCGGTGCTCTTAACCGCTGAGCCATCTCTCCAGCCCTTTATTCTGACTTTAAGCAATAATATTAACTTTCAGACCATACTTCATATATTGCACAGCAAAATCTGTCTGTCTGTCCATCATACCATCATCATCACCACCACCACCACCATCATCATCATCCACCTATGTAGGTTTCAGGGTGACTAAGAAGCATCATTCAAACTGTTTCAGAAGCCCCAATGTCCCGACGCCTGGTGGCAATGAAAATATGACCTGTATTGACAGAACAAACAGAGACTAACCCAGCTGGCTACCGATGGAGGATCTGCAAGGCAGAGTAGGGATGCAGGCGAGTGGAATGCAAGGCCAGACAAATGATGGCTGGTACAGCCAGGCAGATGAACCAGGGTGAGGGGAGAACAGGGGGATGGGACTGCTTGGCAATTTAAGTAAGCTCGTCAGCCAGGCCGAAGCTCCTAGAGCATTTGAGAGATGATACCTCATGGGTGGCTCTCTCCATCTCTGAGGTCTGTGTGAAGGAGTTGGACTCTTCCTCAGTCTGGCCTGAACAATTCTTGGGCCTAGTTTTCCTGGTATGATTTTAATATGCTCCTCTTAGCGACTCTTCCCTTGCTGTGAATAGACACCAGGACCAAGGCAGCTTATCAGAGAAAAGTATTTAGTTGGGGGACTTGTGTACAGTTTTAGAGAGTGTCTTAGAGTGTTCTGCATCCGTAAATGGACACCATGATCAAGGTAACTCTTATATAAAAGAAAGCATTTAATTAGTGCTGGCTTACAGTTCAGAGAGATCCAGTCCATCACCACTATGGCAAGAAGCATGGTGGCATGCGGGTAGACATCTTGCTGGACAAGTAGCTGAGAGTTTTACATCTGGATCTTTAGACAGCAGGAAGAGAGAGCCATCGAGCCTGGCTTGGGCTTTTGAAACCTCAAAGCCCATCCTTAGTGACATGCTTCCTTCAACAAGGCCATACCCCCTAATCCTTTCAAATAGTGCCATTCATTGCCAGATGAATTGAATACTTATTTAAGTCTATGAGCCTATGGGGGCCATTCTTATTCAAACCACCATGGAGTGTTAATCTATAATCATTTGGCTCAGTGGTTAAGAGCACTGACTGCTCTCCCAGAGGTCCTGAGTTCAATTCCCAGCAGCCACATGGTGGCTCACAACCATCTGTAATGGGATCTGATGCCCTCTTCTGGTGTGTCTGAAGATAGTGACAGTGTACTCACATGCATACAATAAATAAATCTTTAAAAAAATCCATAATCCATAATCATTATGATTGGGAGCATGGTGCTGGAGCAGTAGCTGAGAGCTCCATTTGACCTGAAATTGAGAGTTTGAGACTGATCCTGGTGTGGACTTTTTTTTTTTTTCTATTCTTTTTTTTTTTTTTTTTTTTCGGAGCTGGGGATCAAACCCAGGGCCTTGCGCTTGCTAGGACTGAGCCAAATGCCCAACCCCCTGGTGTGGACTTTTAAAGCCTTAAAAAAAAAACCAAAATAACACAACACAACACATAACACTCAAAACAAACAAACAAACCCACCCCCAGTAGAGCACCTTCTCCAACACCCACTCCAACAAGGCCACACCTTTTAATCCTTCCTAAATAGTCCACCAACTGGGAATCAAACACTCAAATATACAAGCCTATGGGGCCATTCCCATTCAAGTTGCCATAACCCATGTGGTCTCACAGTCCTGATTCACCCTGATAAATACACTTGCTTACCCGGTGCAGAATCATCCTCCTCCCTCAAAATGGAGTTACAACTTGCTTGTACAATGAGCCGCTCGTGGGGCCAAGGGACAGCTTGCAAAACCACTGTTTTTATACCATGTGGAGTCTCTTAGGACAAGATACCACAAGATCTCAACCGGCTTCAAAGGATGTGCTCATTCTGGGGATTGGAAATCTAAAAATCAGATGTTTTGTCTTTCCATACACTCTGAATACTCGGCCATCTGTGTGTGTGTGTGTGAGGGGATGGGGGAGAGGATACGTGTGCTTGTTTTGGGGATCAAATTCAGCTCTCTCTACATCTACCCATGAGCAACCTCTCCAACATAGTCATGAACATTTTGATGTGTTCATCGTGTGCCTCCCCCATCCAATCCAATCCAATGCCAGGTGCTGGGAATAAATACCACCTACTCAACTGCCAGAGGGGGCCACCTATAGGGACAGAAAGTTATGACTTTGCTGAGGAAGCTGGGCACAGTGACACAGTTCTGTACTCCCAGCTACTTTGGAGGCTAAATCAGGAGGATCTGTAAGCCTGAGGGGCTGCCTTGGCCTTTAGAGACAGCCTGTCTCCAAATGGAAGGTACAAGCAGGGCTGTATGGTGAGCACTTGACTAGCATAACTGAGACCTTAGGTTCAACCTCCAGTCCTGATGATGACGATGGTGACGGCGATGATGCGGGTGACAACGACGATGACGATGATGATGACGATGATGGCGACAGATAGTGAACTAGATAAAGACTTCAGGCAGTAACTAAACTTGACAAAGATCTGACCAGAGTCAAGCAATCAAGGCAACGGAACAGAATGGGGAGGTGGTACAAGGTCAGGAAGAAAGGAATGGCACACTTGCAGAGATAAAGCAATAAATAAATCCGGTCAGCAGGGCCCTGGAGGCTCCGGAGGAGATTCATTTTGAACCGTCGTTAGAGAGCAATCTCTTCACAGCAGCCTAGAAGGAGGCTCGGAGGAGGATGGCCTGTGGTTGGAAACCTTCGAGCTGCTATAAGAGAAAGGTCTGTGCTGTTCAGTTTCTGTCAACTTGATACAAGCTCAGGTCATCCATCCTTCAGGAAGAGGGTCCTCCACAGAGATAAGGCCTCCATCAGACTGTCCATCAGACCGTCCATCAGACTGGTTTATCTGCAAGGCTGCGTGCGGGAGCATTTTCTTATCGATGAACGAAGTGGGTAGGGCCCTCTGGGGAAAGTGGTCCTGGATTGTAGAAGAAACCAGATGAACAAGCCAGGTCAGATGCTACTCCTGGGTGGTGTTTCAGCTCCTGTCATGACTTCCTTCTGTGACACAGAAGCTTGAGATACAGTAAACCCAGTTGCTTCTGGCTGGTGTTTTATTAAAGTGGGAGAAAGCCAACCAGGCCAGGGACTAATACTGAGCATGTGCAGTGGGTAAGGTAGAGGAGCAAGTGGCACAGGGAGGGGGACAGCTTCTGAGCTAGAGACGCTGTTCTTACCTCGACACAGGAGCAGGTGATGAGCCCACACTGTGCTAATGGCCTTTCTGCACGGATCCCTCCCTTCCTTCCTCTCGGGCGCCTCCCAGTTTAGCTGCACTGCATTTGGACACGGCTGCCCCATGGCTGCCCCGTGATTGCTTCGATACAAGCAGCAGACAGACTGCTGGGAGCTTATTTATAACCATGATGCATGGTTGCTTGGTTTGGTTAAGTAACCAAAACCTGTTTTGTAAAGACTCGGTTTGTAAGTGTCTCAGGGTTGCTGCGCAGAGACAGCTTACATTAATAATAGACAAATAAGCACAGAGTGACGGAAACTAAATGCCCAGCCACTCACACATGAACCCCAGTCACTGTCAAGGGTGGTCTTTGGTCATTGAATGCCTGGCATCTTAGATCTTTGGATCATCTACTACAAACAAACAAACAACAAACACTGTATCAGTATGCTTCCTAATTCGTCGGATCCATGCAGTTCTGTCTGTACTAAAAGCAAGTGGGGTTATTTGTTTATGTGATATGACTGGCATTACAGGGAGTTTATAGGTTGGAGGAGAAAGATAGATTAGAACGGATGTGGAGAAAGCGACTCAGCTGTTAAGACCTGAGTTCAATTCCCAGCATGGACGTGCAGCTCCTAACTGTCTGTAGCTATGAGATCCGACACCCTCACAGACAGGCATGTAGGCAAAACACCAATGCACATAAAATAAAAATAAATTAATGAAAAAAAATTTGGTTGGCCGGGCTGGAGAAATGGCTCAGTGGTTAAGAGCACTGGCTGCTCTCCTAGAGGACCTGGGTTCGGTTCCCAGCATCTGAATGGCAGCTGACAAACGACGGTATGTTCTCTAGTCCCAGAGAATCTGGTGTATTCTTAGGCCCTGGAGGGCGCTGCTTACAGCTGGAGCACAAACATACACGCAGGGGAAACATCTATACACACAAAGTAATAAAATGTAGGAAAAACCGCATTTGATAAAATGGCCGTACTGTGGTGTCCGTTCCTTTGGTTTTGCTGAAGTTACTCTGAGGTGGACATACCTACGGCAAGGCTGCGGGACGGATGCTATCGGAGTCAGCAGCGAGCTGCTCTGGGACTTCAGCAGGCAGACACCTGGAAGGCAGGTAAAGCAAGACACTTTGTGTTTACCTCGGTTTCAATGTTAGGTTAGCGGGAAGCCAGAATTTGTCACTTAAAAGGGACAGTTGTTTGAAAACAGCCTTTGCCCTCTGAGTTTCCCTCAATCCCTGACGCGTGAAGATTTCACAGAGTCAGACATATGCAAATTAGATTTCTCTTCCTAAGCCAAGGTTAAATAAAAGGGAAAATTAGGAAAGATTGCTTATGGCAGCAAAGAATTTTCAGAGTTTGAGGATGAATTTCGTTTAAGACCAGGATAGATCTCATTGCCAAACAGAAGAGTGTAAAGTGAGGGAAAGGAGGCCTTAGGAAAGCACAGTTCCAGCCCAGCATTTGTGCTGAGGGGTTCTGTTCCCGACCCCTGCAATTACAGGCATTTTCCTGGGCCCAGAGCAGCATTCGGCAAGGAAGCAGAGGGAGGGCGTTCCCTCCTTTCGGGTTTTAGACTGGGTACCGGCCGTAGGGGAAGCCAATTCCCCGCACTGCTCCGGGACGAAAGATTCCTTTTCTCTTCTCTGGTTCAGCCTGGGATGGAAAACCTATTTGAAGCAAGTTGTGGCCAGCAGGGAAGACTAAGGAGCTGACTGGGGGGAGGTGGGAGGGAGAGCTGCAGCCTTGGCAGCCACACCCATTGGTCAGGCTGAGCCACATGGCAGTCTGTGTACCCACGTCCGTGTCAACTCCACACATATAGTCCATGCATAAACTCACTACGCCATTCCAGCCCACCATACTGCCACACACATACCCGTGTTCAACCGATGCAGTTAATCAGGCTCACACACTGGGGCGTCCGCCCCCCCCCCACCCCACGACTGCACGACTGGCGTGTAACGTCTATGGCTACACGGACATTACAAACCACTCAGTGCATCCTCACACCCCACACTCGTATCAAGACAGAAACCTAACACATCCACCCACCCTGGCTGCCCAGCGCCCCGCAACCAGGACTAGACCCGGTCGGCTGGCGCTGGGGAAGAACCCGCGAAGCCTCAGGTCACCGCGGGCTACCACCCAGTCGCTCCAGGACCACGGGGCGAGTGTATGCCCCGCAGGACGCCAAGGCGCGACGGGGAGGGAGTGCCAGGAGTGAGGCTAGACCCGGTGCCTAAAGGTTGCAGAAGGCCGGGCTGTAGCCGAGGGCATGAGGGACGTGTACTGACTGTCCTTGCGGCCCTCCCTCGGCATCCAGGGGCGTGTGGGACCGACTGGCAGGGGGCAGAGGCGACGCGTGCAGCGCCACCGGGAGGGGATGGGCTCGCAGAGGGGCGCGGCGGTCTAAGTGTGCGCGTGCGCGTGCAGGCGTGGCGGCCCGAGTGGGGAGGAGGGAGCAGGGAGGACGAAAGAGAGAGAGACGGGAGGAGGGAGCGGAGAGGAGGGAGGAGAGGAGAGGAGAAAGAAGGGAGGAGGGAGCAGGGCGCAGAAGCGACCAGGGCGCGGGGAGGCGGCAGGCCGGGCCCGGTCGCTGCTCCCTCCCCGGGCGGCTCCTCGGCCAGCGGGTGCTCGCCGCGCCTCCAGCTCTCAGCCTGCCCGCGCCCTGCCCGCCCCGCGCCTCCGCTCTATCCCGGGCTCCGGGCCCCTCTCGTCACCGGCAGAGATGAGTGCGGCCACGGCGCCCGAGCGCGGCTGGAAGAGCGAGAAAGTGGACGAGGCGCAGGCCCTGGCGCGGAGCTGCGCCGCCCGTAGACCGGACTTCCAGCCGTGCGACGGGCTGTCCATCTGTGCCACGCACAGCCACGGCAAGTGCTTCAAGCTGCACTGGTGCTGTCACCTGGGATGGTGTCACTGTAAGTGGAGCCGCGTCGGCCTGCGATCGTCCGCCTGCGGCCCGGCGCTGCCCGGACGACGGGAGGAAATCCCGGGGGAGCCTGGCTGTAGTCACAAAAGGGGACCTTCCTACCCACGGGAGCGTGGGTCTGGCTTTCTGTGTCTTTCTTTTATATACTTGCTTAGAGGTGGTAGAGCCGCCAAGGCGAAGGCGCGCCAGCGGGGCAGCCTTTTCAGCGGTGTGGGTGGGCACAGACATGCCCCTTTCACTTTCTTGCCTTTTCTTTCTGCTGCTGTTGAACAGAAAGAACCCGAAGTCCTAGCAATTTCTATTTATTTACCGTATTCAAACTGAGAAAGAACCAAAGTCTGAAGAATGGCTTCCAAGAAGTTAAAAGGAACAGTTTGAAGAGCGAACTCTAAGCTAGACACCCAGTTACAGCGTTTGAGCCAAGCCAGGACTAGTCTAGTCCTAGGCCCTTCGTATTTCTCCTGAGAGTTTTAAATAGATTAAACTTAAGTAGCCATTTAATCAGAATTCCACAATTTGATTACTTCGTGGCATTTAGTTTAATCTGAGTGCTGAATCATTTCTTTTTAGAAACATTCTAAAGTCCGTTTCCACATAATCTTAGATTAGGAGGGCTTTTGGAGTGCATAAGGTACGCTTTCCAAGTGATCATCAGTCAAACTTTTTTTTTTTTTCTGTTACTGAGGAGGAAATGGTTTACAAGGAGAGATGTAATACGTAGTAAATCTTTATTTCCTTTTAATTGAGAATCTTTGAATGTCTTAGTTGAATTAATAAATTAAGGGATAGGAAAATCCTCGCGTTTTCCTTATAAATTCAAGGTACATGGAGAACGAACATTGGTTTTGTTGTTCCCTCTGCTGATGGCCAAACAGAATGTTCTTGCTTCTCACTGAAAGTGTGGCTTCAGAGTAGGAAATTGATGGGGGCTAAAGCACACAAGGCGGGTGGATTTAATGGGAGCCCGCCTCCTGCAGAAGTCCTGTGCTTACTGTGGGATGTGGAGATGGCCCCAGCCATTGCCTTTCTGTCTTTCCTTTCATGCTAGAGTTGACTCCGGAATGCTTGCATCTAATCAATTCTCACAGTGTCTTCCTTACAAGGAGATAACCCCAAACTTACTACATCCTTTCCTCTGTGCTTACGTGTACCCTATGAAATCGAGTGTGTTCGTGGGTGGGTGCGAGAGTGCGTGCACGTGCATAGGAGCCATGACTCTTGTGTGAGATCACAGGACAACTTTGTGTCACTGAGGGAATCTAACTCAGGTTGCCAGGCTTGTGGGGCAGATGCCGTCGACTCACAAAACCATCTTGCTGTCTCTTCTGACCGAATCTTATACAGCAGCAGTCTAATTTTTCAGCCAAATTATGGCTGCCTCAACTCTTTGGGAATGCATATTTAAATATACTAAGGATTTCTTGCATACGGGCCGTTCTCCCTCTGGACAACCCGCTATTCTTGATGGAAGTAGGTTTTCCAAAACAGGTTTGAACTTGATGTGCATTGGATGACTGAATAGAGATGGCCCCCATTTTTCACTGTGGTTGTTGTTTTGTCCTGTTTCTGAGCCACCATTTCCCTCTGTCCTTCCTTGTACAGGATAGCACCCATGTACCTAACCATCTGGGTTGATTTGTTCTGAACACATGTGTTGGGGGTAGGTGAGAAGTCCCTGAGTTCTGGGCTGGCCAGAGGACCAAGACGCCGCCGCCTGCCATCTTTGAGGCGCTGCTCTGCCTTAACCCTGCCTGTACCTCATCACACCAAGCTTCCCGCTGCCCCCTCAAACTGAGCCTGCTGTTGGCTAAAGCCACTAAGCTTTAAAAACTGAGGCAATTGATCACGGCTTAAGCACTGGCCCCTTAGGGACCTCTTCCCGTTACCCCTTATTGGAGGAGAATGGGTCCGTTTTTCGAAGTCACTGTGAGTCTAAGTCTTGGCTCTCTTACTGGGTGCGCATAAGCTTTGTACATTTTGATGGGTATGCCATTCTTTCTGCATTCGTGTCCCTGTATGTGTAGTAAGTACCGCCCCCCCCCCCTCGCTCTAGTTACTGATAAAGTGTAATGTCAGCAGGAGAAGGCCACAGAGTCGGAAGCCTGCTGGTGGCTAGTGGACCTCCCCTGAAGCTAATGGAAGGAACACTTGCAGAGACCGTTCTGCAGAAGCCTAGTTGTCTAAACGCACCGTCTTCCATCTTGGGTTGTTTATGTCCGTCTGGGTAAATGAGAACATGGCCATCCACACTGCTGCAGTCCCACAAACACAGGGATTTGGCTGCTGCCTCTTGATCTGTGCTCTGTTGATGCGAAATCCTCTTTAAAAAAAGATAAGAGGAATTAGATTGAGTTCAGATAACTGATTGGTTTCAGGATGCTTACTGTTTTCTTCTCTAAGAGACCAGGGACTGATTTTAAATAATCTAAAGTTAGGGAAGGATTGCCAAATCAGGTGTACTGATATTGGCGTGTTGGTAGTGTGTGATCTGTGTGCACATACATGTATGTAATGTCTGTGCATTTGTTTGTGTGTGTTTGTGTGTGAGTGATGGTATGTGTGTAGTGCAGGTTTACATATGCGTATATGTATATATATATGTATGTGTGTGCAGTGTCCATATGTGTGTGAATGTATATGTGCATAGTGTGTGCTCATATGTGTGTGGTACTGTGTGTGTACTGTCTTTGTGTGTATACATATGTGTGGATGTGTGATTATGTATGTGTGGTGTCGCTGTGTATATACGCAATGCTTATGTCTATACATATGTGTGTGTTAGTGTGTAAGTGAAGGTGTGTGGGAGTCCCTGTCTTTCACTTTCCACCTTGTTTGGGTCAGAGACTTAGGCATCTGCAGACTAGCTGGTCTGTCTCACGGTAGGAGGACTAAGGCTGCAGCTGCAGGCGTCCGCGCTTGGCTTTTATGTGTGGTCTGCAGATCTGAGCTTGGGTCTTCTCCCTTGCATGGCAAGAACTTTGCTGGCTGAGACTTTCATCATGTCCTCAGACCTTCACCCGTTCTTCCTCGCCTGTGCCAGGCTCCTGCTCCTGCTCCGTGCTTCCTGTGCTGGCAGTGGTTCAAGGGTCTCATTCAGGAGCAGCTGTGGCACTCGAAGCCGCCAGGTGTGCTATTTCTGTCTCCTAACTTGGTCGGGTATCAATTCCTACCACCTCTTTACCAAAATACATTTTTTTTTTTTTACCTGAGTAGAATTGGCTTATTTGAGAACCTTATTTTTTCTGGCAACATTCTTTTAATCTGTTGTATATATCTTACATATTTTCTCTTTGTGAGATGTCACAGAAATGGAGTACAACATGAAGACAGCTGAATCCCACTCTTTAAATGGAGTCTGAGGGCGCGATCCCTGCTGTGTCTGTTACTGTCATTCCTTGACAGTCACATGTGGTATAGACGAGGGCACCATTGGTTTGTTTATTGCAGCTGAGAAAGCAGAGAGCCCAGAACAATTAGGCAAATTCAGTATACATGATGGATATTAAAACTGTGACGTTCATAATCATATAAAATAGAAAAATTAAAAATATGTTCATGCTTACAGAAGACATGTCAAACGTATACTCATGGGTGCATTTTTGCATAATTAGTGTTTGGATAATGGCTAGTTTTTTTGAGGAATAAACTGGAACTTTTAATGTGTTAGCTAACCTTGTCCTGGGTAAGGATGATATTGAGTTGAATGAATGAACGAGTGAATGTTTCTAAGAAGTGTTTTGAGAATGGGGAGAGAAAAGACATGGCTTAGCTACAGAAGGGAGATGGGAGAGAGCCAACCGTGTGAAGGTCTTTGAAAGGAGACATTTATTTAGAAGGAAGAAGAAACTAGAGATGGTTATAGGTGGCAAATTTGAGATGTGTTTGAGGTGACAGATATGGGTGTGGGTGGATGGGGTGAGGGAAGGAATGGGAAGGTTATTGAGAACAACGTGTAGGCTTCTTTCCTTTACACCTGGATGCATGGAGAGGGAGTGAGATGGGGGTTGGCCCTGAAGCCTACCAGAGTTGGGAGTCAACTCCTGAGGATAAACTGCCAGAGCCTGGGATGAGGAGAGAAGAAACATCTTCAGAGTAGACCTCTGGAGGGGCCAGGGGGTGCAGGACAAGGGGCTGAAAGACAAAACCGGTATTCGTCAGGTTGTTCTTAGATACGGCTGATAACACTCGAGATTTCTCTACTGCTGAAGAGGAGGATGAAGGATTTAGCCTGGAAATCGTCACTTCGGGAGTATGCTGAAGTATCTGTCAAAGCGATCTGAGATAGATTCTTCAAGGGAGAAGGACAACAGAGTCCCAGGAGCTAAGCACTGGGACACAGAGGTGATTGTTCATAGAGGTTCAGCGACTGCTTTGTGACAGACTAAACTGACTACGCCGAGCGTGTTCTTGACTATTAACGACATTATGTCCATTTTAGAGCAGACGAAGAAGACCTAGCAAAATCAAGTAACTCCCCTCTCCCCACCCTCCTCTCTTCCCCCCAGGCATCTAGCTAGTCAGCAATAGGGCTCCAGTCTGGATCCAGGTGTGCCTGATGCTGGGCTATTGACTCAGCACCAAAACAGAGGGCTTCAACGCTAATGAGCTCACAGGCCCATTAGAGCCAGCGATGGAGACAGTGTTTCAGAAACGGGCGAAGCGTCGTTTTACAGTAATGAAATCCAAAAAGCACGAGAGCCGTAAAGAGGTCACCGGATCCAGAGAATAAGATTCAAGAGAAGGGTTATGAAAGAGAGAGTGATGGGAAGGCGTCAGGCAGGGTTGAGTGGGCGCACACGACTTGATGTAGGTGCCAGTAGCAGAACCGAGAGTCGGCTTCATAAAGTCGCACCATAGATGAGCTCCAGTTCCTGCAGAATTCGTCTCAGCAGATGTCTGTTCCTTTCAGGTTGAAAGCAGTCAAGAGTGGCACTTGATGTCACCTAAGATGGTATTAGCATATCTAAAGAAAGACTGCCTAGGAGAGGCTGGGCTGGAAGTGTTTTTCGGGACTGGTTGGGGAGACAGTATCCTGTCTAATAGGTGGGAAGCCTGGATATCCAGGCTATCCGAAGCACTTGGGTGTAGTTTTAATTCCTATGTATCAGTTTCCTGTACAGAGATAAAGAGCTGATTAGGGCACTTCAGGGCAAATATACTTTGTTAGTGAGTTAGCACTGTAGCTTTTGTGTTAGTCTAGCACTGTCTTTTCCCACTTCTCTCAGGATCCTCAGTCGCTTTTTAGTGTCCCCAGGCAATGTCCAGCTGCTTCCCCTCAGGGACAACTCTGCCACACCCATAACCATAATTACAGGGAATATATTCAAGAAGGTGAGAGTGAAACACAACCGAAGAAGAAGGCAGAACAGTCAGCTTTTAATTTTTATTTCTTCCTAAGGTTCAAGGTCCCGACCTTGGCTAGTGGTTGAAGAAGAAAAGCTCAGGTGTTAAGGGAGATGTGGACCGATGTTCTGGGAGAGTCCATTTTGAGTTGTCAGAGGTAGAGAACGCTGGTTGGTGTCCTCACACCAGACTTGTGCTTAGGAATGTGTTGACCCCACCAGTAGCATAGCATGGGACGCTTGTCTACACATGCTGAAGTCTTCCTGTATGAGTCTCTGTGTTAACTCACCCACTGCGAACAGAGCAAACTGAGCAATGCTGAGAACAGAACAACAGCATAAGCATGAGTATTTACAGGCAGTTTGATGCCATGTCCAGTTAGTAAAGCAACACGAGGAGGTTCTTCACTAGAGCCTATGGCATCTGTGCATTCTGACCAGATCTGTACTGTATTGCTGTGATAAAATACTCTGACAAAAGTATGGTGGTTTGAAGGAGATGTCACCTGTAAGTCTCAGGCATTTGAACACTTGGTCCCCAGTTGTTGGCTCATGTTTGTCTGGGGAGGATCAGGAAATATGTTACTGGGGACTGGGCTTTGAGGCTTCACAAGACACTTACCATTTTGAGTTAACTTTCTGAACTTCCTGTTTGTGGCTTGAGATGTGATCTCTGAGCTGTTCCTGCCACCGTGCCTTTGCTCCACCATCGTAGACACTAACCTTCTGGAACCGTGTGCCCAATGCCATGCTTCGTTTTATAAGTTGTCCTCGTCACCACCACAGACAAGTAGCTAATACCAAAAGCAACTGAGGCAGGAGGAATTAGTTTAGCTCCCAGTTCATGGCATAGCCCACCATGGCGGGGGAGTCAAAGGGTCAGGGGGTTTGAACAGCTCTTTGGATTACATCTAAAATAAGGAGAAAAGGGCAATGAACGCATGTGATATTTGGCTGTTTCTCAGACTTATATAGTCCAGAACGTACTCACCAGTGTTCCCACTCACAGTTAAAACGAGTCTTCCTACATCAATTAATGTAACCAAAATAATCCCCAGTAGGCATGTCCAGAGGTCCATCTCCCAGATGATGCTAGATTCTGCCAAGCTGAAAATTAATATCACACAGTAGCAGGTATGAATTCCCTCCTACGGGACTCGAATTCAATTACAATGTGGTTAGTTACTCCGTAACTGTACGTTCTTATTGTATGGGCGAGCACATCTTGCCTGGCAGGTCAGTATTTTAATACATAGATTTCACAACTGGGTAAGACCGTTGATGACTTTCTCTGGCAACAGCCCCCGTAGAACCTTCTGGCATTGTGAACGCTGGATATCAGGGCTGAAGCTTCTATCTCATTTCCCGTGTGATTTGTCTGTATCCCGTAACCAAGAGGTGTGGTGCCTTCAGCAATCCGGTCTCACCATCAAGTTTTCATTTGCAATGACCTATATTGTCTTGGTCCTCCATAACCGATCCTCTAAAGGGAACCATTATTCACCCAGCACTGGTAACTCGGGGCTTCTGGGAGAAGCATTATCTATCCATGTTGGTACTTTTTTTTAAACTTTCTTTTTCTTTTAGTTGCAGTCTTTGTGTACTAGACAGGATCTCACTATATAGCTGTGGTTGTTCTGGATCTTGCTATGTAGAACACACTGGCTGCAAACTCACCACAGTTGGTATAAATTGTATTTTTAAGTTAGTTTTCAGAATAGGTTTCTGCATGAGTTTCTCACACATCCTTAGTTTTGGCTAGTTCTCTCAATCTCTCTTGTTTCCCATACGCCCGTGTCTATACCAACTTCATTATTTCCTGTCTCAGTATTTCTTCCTGGTACCATGTACCACATGTGTTCTGCTGTCCCCTGTCCCCTGAGGCTTCTTCCCTAGCCCCCAACAGTGGTCCTTTTCTAGCTTCCTGGCCTCGAAGTTCACTTCAAGGTAAACACACAAATCTAAAATTTGAAGTCTAGGGTCTGCATCTGAATGAAAACTCGGAGTTTGTCTTTCCGCATTGTGTGACTTCAGTCAGGATGGTATTTTTCATTTCCGTCCATTTTCCTGCGGATTTCATGATTTGGTTTCATGTCCTACGTGCACGTTGTCCCCTCACAGGTGACATCTAGCTCTATTCCATTTCACCGCTATTTTGAGCAGAGCAGCAAAGATCAAGACGTGTGAGTGTCTCTACAGTGGGGTCCTTCAGGCACGTTCTCAGGAGTGGTATAGCTGAGTTATATGGTAGCTCTATTTTTAACTTTTGAGAAACCTCCACACTGCTTTCCACAGTGGATACACAAGTTCACACTCCTGCCAACGGTGAATAAGGATTCCCCTTTCTCCACATCCTTTCCAGCATTTGCTGTCATTTGAGTTCTTTTTTTCAACTTAAGGCACTTTTCGAGAACACATGAACACTGTATTCACATAACTTTCACCTCCTCCTCTTCCAACCCCAGCTTCTATCATTGTCTCCTGCTCCATTTCAAATCAACAATCTCTCCCATACCAAAAAACCAAGCCAAAAAACTCCTCCAGATCTACCAAGTCCATTTTGCGGTATTCTCACAGGATGACTGGTTGGGATTGGGTAACTTATTAGGTGACTTGTACCTGAAGAACATTGACGCTTCCCATCTCAGGAGCCATTGCTTATAGCTCCTTAATCTGGGAGTGAGTCCTCATGAAATCTCCCCCGTCTGCACTGGCACACCGATTGGTCTGTTATTGTGCAGGTCTTGTTTAGGAAACCATATTGACGAGATTTCATGTGTGCAGAATCCCTGCCTTGTCTCCAGCACACTACATAGCCTCGGGCATTCTGGTCCTCTAGCTCTTGAACCTCTCTGCCCCATCTTCCGTGATGTTCCTTGAGCCTTAAAGGTAGGGATTGCATTGTAGTTGTTCCACAGAGGACCCCGTCGTCACATATTCTCTACATTTTGATCAGTTCTGTAATCTGTCCACCGAAAAACAAGCTTCTCTGATGACAGGGGAGATCTATAGTTATCTGTGAGTATAAGGATAACTGCTCATAGTACCGGCGTACATCGTATTGGTGTAGGAAAATGACAATGGTAGGTCCTGCTCTAGAGTCTATATCTTCTACAGCAGCTTGTTGGGTAAATTTGCAGTCCTAGGTCGGTTTCAACTTCTGGGTATTATGAATAGAGCACCAAAGAACATGGTTGAGCCAGTGTCTCTACAGAGGGCAAAGCATCCTTTATGTTTGCGCCTAAGGGTGGTGTAGCTGAATCTTGAGGTAGATGGATTCCCATCCTTCCGAGGAGCTGCCAGACTGATTTCCACAGTGGCTGTATGAGTTTGCACTCCTACCAGCGATGAATGAGTGCTCCCCTAACTCCACGTCCTTGACAGCGTGGGCTGTCTTTTTTTTTTTTTTTTTTGTTATTTATTGATCTTAGCCATTCTGACAGGTTTAAGAAGGAATCTCAAAGTACTTTGATTTGCATTTCCCTCATGACTAGGATGTTGAACATTGCTTTAAGTGGGTCTCAGGCATCTGAGTTTCCTCCTTTGAAAATTACCTCATTTTAGAATTCGATTGTTTGTCTTCATAATATCCAGTTTTTTGAGTTCTTTATATATCTTGGTTATTAACCCTCTGTTGGATGTGTAGTTGATAGATACCTTTTCTGATTTCGTAGACTGCCACTTCGTCTGAAAAATGGTGTCCTTTGGTGTGCTGAAGCTTCTCAGTTTCATGAGGTCCCATTTATTGATGGTCGATCTCAGTGCCTAGGCCACTGATGTTCTCATCATAAGTCTTTCCCTGTGTCAGTGAGTCCTTTGTTAGTCCCCCTTTTCTTTTATACTAGGTGCAGTGTGTCTGGTTTTATTTTCAGGCCTTCTATCCATGTGGAGTTGAGTTTTGTACAGGGTAATAAGTATGAATCTATTTAGACTCTTCTAGAAGCAGCCGTCTGGTTTGACTGGCATTATTTTTCTACCCAGTGTGTATTCCGACTTTTTTAATCAAAAACCAGGTGTCTATAGGAGGGTGGATTTATATCTGAGTCTTCAGTTCAATTCCATTGACCAACATGCCTGGCTTTGTGCTAATACCATTTGGTTTTTATCACTGTAGCTCTGTAGTACAATGTGAGGTTGGACATGGTGAAACATCTGGCAGTCTGTTATCCCTCAGGCTTGTTTCGGATGTTTGTGTTTCCATGTGAAGCTGAGAATTGACCTTTTAGTATCCGTGTTGGAGTCTTCGATGGAGACTGCATTGTGGTAGATTCTCTTATGAACGTGGGTGCCCTTTATGTGTTCAGTGCATAGATGTTAAGGATTGCAGTGATCTCTTGATGGCTTTTTCCTTGACTGGGTAGTAGTGTCCTTCCTCATGTCTTCTGATTAGTTTTGTTTTGATGTCTATTATGTAAATATTATATGAAAATAATGTTTGCCAGATATTAATACAATAAAACAAACAACTGTTTGTTTCTTAGGTCTATTTGCTCGAGATTCTTTTTTTCCATACTTTTAGCCTGAGGTAATATCTGTCCTTTGTGTTAAGGTGTGTTTCTTAGATGCAGCAGAAGGGTGGATCTCCCCCCCTCCCTCCTGCACCCCACCCCACAATCCATTCAGTTAGTCTGGAATTCCCCAATAAACAAACAGACTGAGAGTTACCACTGAGCCATGTTGATTCCTGTTATTTTGTTTTTGTGGCTTTTTATTTTTCCCGGCCTGGAATTATTTATTCCTTGTTGTTTTCTTGGGTGTGGTTAACCTCTTCAGGTAGAAGTTTTCCTTCCAGCCCCTTCTGTAGGGCTGGGTTTGTAGATGTACTGCTCGAAGATGGCTTTATCGTGGGATATCTTTCTTTCTCCTCGATTGAGATTGAAAGTTTTGTGGCGTGTGGTAGTCTGGGCTGGCATCTGTGGTCTCATAGATTTTATAGAGCATCTGTCCAGGTAGTTCTAGCTTTGAGAGTCTCCACTGAGGACTCGAGTGCAAACTTTATAGATGTTTGGTTTCACTCCCTTGCAGCTTCTAATATTCTTTTTGTTGTTGTTGCTGCTGTTGTGTACATTTACTGTTTTGATTATGTGCCAAGAGAACTTTCTTTTCCGGTCCAATCTATTTTTGTGTTCTGTATGCTCCTTGTACCTTGATAGGGTCTCCTTTAGGTTAGGAAAGTTGTCTTTTATGATTTTATTGAAAATATTTTTTGTGCCATTGACCTGTGCTGCTTCTCTTCTATCTATTCCTATTATTCATGGATTTGGTCTTCTCATAGAACTCTAGATCTCCTGGATGTTTTGTGCTTGGAGCTTTTTTGATTTAACATCTTCTTTGATGGAGGTATTCTGTAGCTGGTCTTTGCTACTTCAGACACACCAGAAGAGGGCATCAGATCCATTACAGATGGTTGACAGCCACGATGTGGTTGCTGGGAATTGAACTCAGGAAGATCAGTCAGTGCTTTTAACTGCTGAGCCATCTCTCCAGCCTCTTGTGGGTACTTCTTTTTCCCCACTCTTTACCTGCCCCCCACCCTCACCGACATCTCCCCTATCACTAGAAAGGAGAAAAAGAAGGATGCAGGAGATGAGGTGGGGGTACAAAGAGGGAAAGAGAGAGAGAGAGAGAGAGAGAGAGAGAGAGAGAGCCCTAATTTCTTTCCTTTTGTTTCTGCATGGGCATGACTGCTAGCAAGCTGTAATCAGCTCCCTTGAACAACTTACCAGCCACCAAACGTGTCTCTTGGGGCCCTAGCATCTATGTATCCTCTGAAAGACTCTCAGAATTCTGAATATCACACAATCGCAGAAACCAGCTGCAGCTGGTAAAACCACACGTCTTCTAGAGCACGAGGCGAATCATAGTCAGCTGCTGCAGACTGTCCGAAGCGGCCCTGTGTCTCCATACATGGGATTAAGACAAAAGCACATTCTTACAATATTTCTGTGTTTTGTAAAGAAACCGAAGTTTCCGAGTTGTCACTGCAGTATCTGTTCCTTGCACCTCGTCTGCAGTCACTGGAACTTTGGGATTGCATTGACTCTGTAGATTGCTTTCTGTAGGTAGTCATTTTCACAATACGAGTTCTTCCAATTCCTGAGCGTGGAGGGTCTCTCCATCTTTAAGTGTCTTCCTCAATTTGTTTCTTTAGAATTTTAAAGGTTTCTGTATAGGGTTTTCACTATTTTTATATAGGGTTATCAAAAAACATGCTAATATCTCTTTTTTTTTTTTTTTTTGAGGATTTCATGAATGGGGTTTTTTTCTGATTTCTTTCCCAGTGTGTTTGTTGATGGTAGAGGGACTTTTATACCTTAATGTTCTAACCTGCCTCCTGCTCTTTGCTGAGAGTTTTATCAGCTCTAAGAGTTTTCTGGTGGCATTTTCAGGGTTTCTTGTGTGTGGAGTCCTATCATCAGGAAACAAGGATACTTCCTCTGTCTTTCTTTGTACTTCTTTCTTCCCTCTTACTAGTGTAGCTAAGACTCCAATCACTATGTTTACCAGGAGCAGGAAAAAGGAACACCCTTGTCTTGTTCCTGGTCTTAAATGTTTCAAGTTGTTTTTGTTTGTTTTCTTTTGTTTTCCATTTAGCACAGTTTTAGATTTGTGATGTAAGGGTCTATAATTTGCCAAGAAGGATAACCCAGATAGTATGCAATAGCAAAGAGCATTTATCCTGCAGAGAACCTGTATGTAGGGATCCACCCTACACGCAACATTATGGACGACCAATATGTAGACTTTGCAGAGTCAATTTAAAGCCTGTTAGGGTAGGAGTGAGTGATTTTTACCTTTCTTTCCCTTGATTGGTTGGTTCTATCTCCAGGGTTATGGGAGATAGAGAAAGAGAGCCTTTGTGATTGGTTAAGGCTCTGGGGGATTTGGGGGACTTTCATTGATTAACTATACTTGGTCAATAGATGCACAGAACACATGAAACTCAAGAAGGATGACCAAAATGCAAATGCTTCACTCCTTCTTTAAAAGGGTAACAAGAAAACCCTTGGCAGGGAATAGGGAGGCAAAGTTTAGAAAAGAGGCAGAAGGAACACCCATTCAGAGCCTGCCTCACATGTGGCCCATACATATACAGCCACCCAATTAGATAAGATGGATGAAGCAAAGAAGTGCAGGCCGACAGGAGCCGGATGTAGATCTCTCCTGAGAGACACAGCCAGAATACAGCAAATACAGAGGCAAATGCCAGCAGCAAACCACTGAACTGAGAACAGGACCCCCGTTGAAGGAATCAGAGAAAGAACTGGAAGAGCTTGAAGGGGCTCGAGACCCCATATGTACAACAATGTCAAGCAACCAGAGCTTCCAGGGACTAAGCCACTACCTAAAGACTATACATGGACTGACCCTGGACTCTGACCTCATAGGTAGCAATGAATATCCTAGTAAGGCACCAGTGGAAGGGGAAGCCCTTGGTCCTGCCAAGACTGAACCCCCAGTGAACAGGATTGTTGGGGGGAGGGCGGTAATGGGGGGAGGATGGGGAGGGGAACACCCATAGAGAAGGGGAGTGGGAGGGGCTAGGGGGATGTTGGCCTGGAAACCGGGAAGGGGAATAACAACTGAAATGTAAATAAGAAATACCCAAGTTAATAAAGATAAACAAACAAACAAAATAAAATAAAAACAAAATAAAAAAACAAAACTATACTTGGTCAAGCTAGGCGATGGGGCAGCTTCTACAGAGCCTCATTGGCTGCACACGAGTTTGACTCAGCTTAAGTAGTGGGGCAGCTTCCTGATGTGCTGCCCATGAGGGGTGATTTTTTTTCCTGGAATTGACTTGTTTGGGACTTTGCCAGTTCTGGGAAGCTCGGGCCTAGTCTCTCCAACTACCAGCTTGCGGCCGGTCATGGAGTCAGGCTGGCTCTGGCTGGCTGACTTTGTCTTCTCAGTCACGCACAGACTTTATTATGTGGAGGTATGTTCCCTCCATCCATAGTCTCTCTAGAGCTCTCCCCATAAGAAATGTTTAATTTTGTCAGATGGCTTTCCTATGTCTGTTGAGATGATCACATTATGTCTGTCTCTGAGTCTATTTATGTGATGGATGGCATATGTTGGGCCAACCCTGCGTCCCTGGAACGAAGCCTACTTGATAATAGTGAGTGATCTTTTTTTCCTCTTTGGATTCAGCTAGGAAATACTTTATTGAGAAGGATTGCGTCTACATTCACTGGGGAGACTGCTCTGTGGTATGGGTTTTTTGCTGTTGTTTTTGTTTGCTTCATTTTGGTTTGGGTTTTTTTGGTTTTGGTTTTGGTTTTGCTGCCTCTGTAGAAGGATTTAGAAGTGTTCCTTTTTACTTTGTCCTGTAGATCGAGTTTGGAATTGTTGGTGTTAGCCTTTTATTTGCAGATCTGGTTGGGTTCTTCTGTCAGTTCTTCCTGTCTGGGATTTCTCCCTGTAGGTTCTCACTACTGTTTCACTCTTGTTGCTGGTTATAGATCTGTGACGGTTACTTATCTCACTTTCTGTTTAATTTTACTAAGACATATGCATCTTGATAATTCATCCATTTTTCCAGTTGGTAGAATAGAGCTTTTAATTTTAACAGTATGTCTTGGTATTCTGCGTGTAACTGACACACATTTTAACGTCTCCTCCTATCGTTTCTGGATCCTATCGTTTCTGGATTGATTTTGAATCCCTTATTTCATGTCATTTTGTGATGGCCTCTCAGCCCTGCCCGTCTTTACAAAGAATAAATTCATCACGTCATTGGTCCTTTTCGCTTTTTATTCCTTATTTTTGTTGTATTGAATTTTGCCCAACCTAGTTTTCTCTTTCCGTCTATCATTTTTGGGGTCACTTGTTCTCGTTTTTTAGGGTGCTATGGCAGATCATTAGTTATTTATTTGAGAATGTGCTTGTCTTAAGTGTGTGTGTGTGTGTGTGTGTGTGTGTGTGTGTGTGTGTCTAGCGAGCACGTGATTTCCTCCTTGCATTCTTGGACCTCCCTCTGTGTGAGAGAGTGCTCTGGCTTCCTGCACACCGAGTCATCTCTTCCTTTGTGAGCAGCAGCTCACATCCTTCAGTACCAGTGATCCAGTGCGGAGGCTCACACTTCCTTGAGCGCGTTTGTCTTTAAGCTGCATAGTCGAGCAGCGGTGGGCAGCCGCAGGGCTAAGCTCAGATGTTCCGAAAAATAGTCTTCTCCGCATGGTTACCAACCACATTCATTCATTTCTGATCAAATCTCAGATTTACCTTTTTCATTAAATAACTTCCATTTGGAGATAGTGGTAGTTTCGCATGGGGTCATGAGAAATAACACAGGAGACACCGTCTGTTCTTTACCCATTGACATGGACACAGTCAAGGTAAAGAACCTTTCTGTTCTGGTTCATTGTACCTTTGTGAAGTGTTTTTGTTAGAAACCTCACTTAGTTATATAAAAACATCATTTGAACAACAAAGAAGCATTGATGGCATTGAGTATAGCATGGAGCGGTGTTTTAGAATTAATGTATATTTCACACTGACTTTGTAGATTAAAGCTAGACACGTTAGTGCCTTTTTTTAAAGCTGTGACTGGTAGAGTTTCTTCATTTAATTTCGGGTTTGCTCATATATGAGCCTCCACAAAGGGTCTCTCTTTCCAGTTTTGCCTGAATATGAGTGTAAGAGTGACCTTGTTTGCTATTGTCGTTTAATATTGCATCGCCCTCAAAACGTAATTTAAGGGTCAAGTTACATACTCAGAAATGTTCTGTTAGTGACAGGTGGAGACATGAATTCAGAAGTTGTAATCCGTGAACTAGACACACAGTGGGTGTGTGCTGAGTTCCAACTCAGGCAAAGTTGTTGGAAATTACTTGATTAAATGATGCACATTCTGGTGTGCATTTGTGTCTTGTTTTTCAATAAGGACAGTCGCAGAAATGGGTTAGCTTTGTGGCTCTGTTATATGTTAGTTACGGTTGCATAGACAGTGTGATCTTTAACCTCATACATTCATCTGCGATAGAAATACCCACCAGTGTCTCTGGACATTGGAAAAGAAAGATGTCGCCTTTCTCTGTGCTCCCAGTGGCAGGGGGTTCAGTAGATCATCAGTGACTTGTTCTGGACTCCCCCACCCACATACTTTCAGTGAGGAATCTCTGTATCTGTTTTACATAAAAAGGAAACTTAGCCGATCATAGACATCACTGTTGGATGAGTCTGAGTCCTTCAGGGGATTCATTTGGTTTCAGAAACAAGATGGAGAGCTCAAACTCACTGAGTATAGTGTTTGGTAAATAAAATAAGCAGAAATCTCTCCGGAACTCGTGTGTGTGTGTGTGTGTGTGTGTGTGTGTGAGTATGTGAGTGTGAGTGTGGTGTGTGTGAGTGTGGTGTGTGTGTGAGTGTGGTATGTGAGTGTGTGAGTGTGGTGTGTGTGTGAGTGTGGTGTGTGTGTGTGTGTGTGAGTGTGGTGTGTGTGAGTGTGTGTGAGTGTGGTGTGTGTGTGAGTGTGGTGTGTGAGTGTGGTGTGTGTGTGTGTGTGTGGTGTGTATGAGTGTGTTGTATGTGTGTTTGGCGTGTGTGTTGTGTGTATGGGCTTGTGCATAGGTGTGTGAGGAGGGGGCGGGGTGTTGGTGAGAGATTAAAAGAGCTTGACTCTCCTGAGAGGCACATGTATTTCTTTCCAGTAAGGCACTGAGGTAGAAGGTCAAGCACTGATGCAATGTGAATGCATTTTAGAGGTAGATGTTAGAGATAAGAGCCTAAAGAGCTTGCAGCTGGCTGTGAGCTAACCAGGTGCAGCTGGTATAAGCTACCAGGTGCAGCTAAGTATGAGCTAACCAGGCACAGGTGGGTAACCAGGTGAGAAGGGCAAGGCTCTGGGAAGCCCATGCATAAGACACTGTCTCCTTTTTACACACTTTTGCATCTAATGTGTCTAAAAGTAACGGATTTAATTGTCAATAATGATGATTTCTAAACAGAAGCCTCTACCTGCTTCAGAGAGGAGACCACCCAGAGCCCCATGGACAAGTTACCCAAGAAAGACTAGTTGTCTTTGGGAGCTGTGATAGAGTAGGTTCTCTGGTATGGTAAACTACAAACTGGTCGTGCAAACATGAGAACAGGGAGAGCGTAGTCCCATGAACTAGGAGCAGACCCTGCTAAGGGCTAGGGCCAGAGACATGGGTGAGGTCAGAAAAACTAGATGGCTGGGCTAACAGCCAGCACGGCATGTCAGAGGTGGACAGAAGGAGGTTTCCTAGAATGCTGGCTAGGGCAGCCAGGGGATGAAGAAGGGACAGGCACATAAATACAGTAGGGTGAAGCCCAGATTGGACAGGGCTCCACTGTTCCTATGGCTGCTACAAAACTTAGGAACCTCTCAGTGTTTATATAGCACAGGAGGAGGGGTTAGCTACTCTGGTAGGAGGTCTTTCCGGGAGAGAGGTCTGGGAGGAGGAAGTAATAGTTGCGAGTCTTTGTTCGCAACAAATCATTCATAAATATTCATACCTGCACTTCTCCAGGAAGCTTGGCTGTTCCCCTGGAGCCTGGGCCATCTGGGTACCGTTTTTTTGCCACATTGTTGCATGGCTCAGTCACTCCCAACGTGGCCATGCTGAGATCAAAATACAAACTGTGGGCCTCATTCACTGAGGGTGTCCTCCACCCCTGCAGGTTTCAAAGCTCCCGCACTGAATGGACAGAACACGAACACCTCCCCGCTTTGGCTAGGGTGACATGAATGGACCATGTAAGACCCTCCCTTGGCTCAACTTGTGAACTGCTCAGAGAATTGAGCAGTCTCATTAGAAAGGACTTTGTTCGGTTCCTTCCTTAGGTCCTGTTTGAAATCCTGCACTGCCAGCCTCACGCGTTTCCCCCTCTCTTGGTTACCCCCTCCAGAGCTTTACTAATCTCCCTGGAGCTCTGCTCTCTGCCACTCATCCTTCATCTTTCTATAAGCATAAAACTGCTCTAAAACTCGCCCTTCGCTCTTTGAATTCATGAGATGAGGACACAGACCCACTAGCAACCCAGTTATGCACACCATGGACCGTTTCAGTACCAGACAGGATTTACTCAGAATATTTAATTTATGTTAATCTTGGCTTCAAGCACTTCTGGATGTTTTTTATTTCTTTTTAGCAGACAGAAGCTGTCAAGGTTGGTCCAGGTGACCAGCTCGGCTACCAGACTGAGAGCTGTCAGATGTGCGCAGGATGGATAGGGACTGAGGCTGGATTGGAGTGTTATCTGTCATTTTCCCAGTCCCTGAGTCTGGCTAGGCTGTGAGTACAATTTCTACCTCAAGTCTCATCAGAGTCAGTAGCAACTGTTGTTTTTGAAGGTGGTGTGGGACCTGTCAATCAAGAGCCTGCATTTTCCCCATGTAGTGAGTTGCTTGCTTTAAATGCCAAACACCTGCTCAGGGGAACCTGCCTTTCATCTGTAAATGCCCTGAGGAGACTTTACTCCAGCTATAGGAACCCCAAGGAGACCTCACTGAAGCCACAGAGACCTCTGCAGTTGTGATGGCTGCTGCATCTGTCCCAGAGGCCACCATTTTAATAACCACTGCCTTAGAAGTTTTTCAGCCATTATCCCTGTGGATACACCCTACGGTGGCTCTGGAGGATGTGCCATTGGTGACAACCTTATCCTACCCCACAGCCTTTCCATATGTCTTCACTTATTGCAGGAGTCTCACTGCAGCCCAGAAAGAACACCTCCTCACCCAAGACCCCAAAGACAAGCAGGCTCAGTGCACCTTTGCAAAGTACGATGACTAAACAAAATGTGGAGGCTGTGTGTATGCGTGCCTGGCTGGGTAAGCAGCCATCTTCTAATTCTCCTCGGGTCAATCGAAGAGACCCACACACTAGACCAAGATGGTTGCCTGACAGGAGAGGCTGCTAGCTGCAAGCACAACTCGCAGGTATCAGGGTTTGAAGATTTCCTCAGAGTGGCCGAGAGCAGACTGTTGAAAGGGGAAGGGAGGGGTAAGAGTTGCAGAAACCCAAGACTGAGGAAGGCCAGGGTTGTGGAAGAGCTGCAGGACACAACTGCTGGAAGAAGTCCATCCTGAGAGCTGCCGAGAGTTCCCATCTCCATCTGCCGAAGGGCCTGTAGGAACGGCTGGAGCCAAATTGCTGGGATTCCACGAGTGCAGTAACACTAGGTGCTGAGGGCTACTGGCTCTCAGAAGTCTGGAGTGGTAACTGCTAAGAATTGAAGGCTATTGCTCTGTGGGGCTGCCAGCGCCCAGGGAGCTGTTGTGTATGTTCATGGTTTCTAAGAAGAGTCAGTAACGGGGCTTCATCCAGTGTTGACACTGAGAGTCAAATTCTGGGTCTCCTGTTTGCTAGGCAAATGCTCTACCATTCAGTGAACCCTTCAGCCTTCTGGTTTATCAATTTGCCACGTATTAGGTATCGCCTTACCCGAAAGAGAAATAGCAGGAATAGAAAGAGAAGATTGTGTACACAAACACCTCTGACGTCATGTAAATCCAAGCATCATTTACTGCTCTGGTCACAAAGGAGGGGAGGTAGCCAGTTTGGGAGGGAAGGAGTATTTCTCTGACTGGTGCTTTGTCCCATGTGTGAGAAGGGGTTGAGAGAGAAGGAGGCATCACTCCATTGCAGGTTCAACTCTCATTTGCCCAGGCTGTGTGCTCTGAGCTATGGCAGACCTTAGAGTGTCAGCCGGTGGAGCTCATTCACTCCTGTTTCCCAGCACGTAGCAGGTTAGGTGTCACGACTTCTGCCTACCTCTAAGGTATTGGAAACGAGGAAGGTAGTTGAGAGGATGCTTGGCTGGTAAACAAGGGTTTACATCTGTCACAGGGCTGCAATCCCAGCACCTGGGAGGTGGAGGAAGGGGATCAGAAGTTCAAGGTCATTCTTTGATACATTGTAAACTCTAGGCAGCCTGGGCTCCACCAGACTGCCTCAAAAGTTACTGAATGAAAAAAATCTTAATGACAATTTCTTTTGTTTATTAAGTAATTCTTAGAGTAGGGATAAATACAACATCAGATTGTGGGTTTAACAACCCTCTTGATGTACAAATTGACATCATTTCTTCAAGAACTTTCTTGACTTTTGCCAAAACTAGGCAGAAAGATACATACATGTAATTTTTTTTATAACAAAGTGCAATTTAAAATGCATCTCTGGTTAGCTTCTAGGAACTGTTTCATATTCTGTGGCAGGGGGAGCATGTGAAGGCTAGGAGGTTGCTATCAAGTGCTCTCTACCTTATTTTATTTTTTAATTAAAACTTTATTATTGTTTGTGTGCACATGGCATGTGTTGGTGCATGTCTGTGTGCGAGTGCGCGCACATGCTGTGACACACACATGGAAGCTGGAGGACAGGTTCTCTTCTTCCACTTGTACCTAGGTTCTGTGACTTAAACTCAAGTCACCAGGCCGCACAGTGGGTGCCTTTATCCACTGAACTATCTTGCTGGCCTGTTGCGCCTTATTTTTTGAGACAGAGTCTCTCAACTGATCCTAGAGCCCAGGGGTTCATCTAGATTTGCTGTTATGGAAGCTCTAGGGACTCTTACTGCCTCTGCCTCCCCCGCTCTGAGATTATAGCACTCTGCTTCCCCCCACCCCCTTTTTAAAATGTAGGTTCTAGATATTGGGCTCAGGTCATCACGCTTGCATAGCGGTACATTTACTGGCTGAGCCACCGCCCCAGCTCAATTGTATATTCTTACTGGTAGCTTATAGATGCATAGAGCTGTAAAATCTGCTGTTACTGTTAGAATCTCTTGGTAAATTCTGCCTGTTGTTTGCATCTTTTTTTTTTTTTTTTTTTGTTCTTTTTTTCGGAGCTGGGGACCGAACCCAGGGCCTTGCGCTTCCTAGGCAAGCGCTCTACCACTGAGCTAAATCCCCAACCCCTGTTGTTTGCATCTTAAGCGTCTGCCAAAGGTGTGTGTATCAAAGTCTTAGTGTGATTTCACAGGTATGGTCTAGCGGGAAGTCTTTGAGTCAAGCCTGAAAGGTGCTATGAGTCCTGTGATGGCTAATCTTGACGACCAACTTGACAACGGGATTTGGAATCACTATAGCAACAAATCTCTAGGCATATCTGAGTGATTATCTAGATTGATTTAATTGAGGTGGGAAGAATCATTCTAAACTGTAGTACCATTGCCTGGGTTAAGGTCAGGCCTCTTGTTGCAGCAATGAGAAAGTAATTAATTCAGAAAAATTGGTACTGGCCATTTGCTTGGATCAACCTGGTCCGGTGGTTTGTAGAACTTCAGAACTGGTTTGCATGAGGCATGCAGTGGAGTTTCGAACTTTGGGTTGGAAAAGTCCTAGAGTTGTGTAAGCAGAGCTTACCGGGCCATTGTGATGGGAGTTTGGAAGACTAAGGTCAAGAGAAATGCAGACAGTGGAGGCCAAGACCTTGAGGTTTCAGAGGAGAACAAAGACTCCTATAAGGACTGGACTGGGGCCATTCCTGTCATATCCTGGCCAAGAATGTGGCTCCATCCTGCTTGTACTCTGAGAACTTTAGAGAGATTAAATGGAAAGGTAATGTACTAATGTGCTTAGCGGAAGGATTTTCAAGCCAGGTTAGCATTCAGGCTGCCACGGTTACTGCTCTCTGTTCTCACCCAGGCCTACAGTGAGAGCAAAAAGAACAGTTCTTGGCTGCTGCTGAAGACACCACACTGCGGTCATAGGACATGGAGAGAGCAAGTTGGTACTGAGTAGAAAGCTTACTCCCTACTGGCCAGCATGTGTGGTATCAGAAGGTGCTGTTTTAGCAGAGGTTCCTCTGCCTTCCATGTGCACATTAGAGTAATATTCTAGCTCTGTGATTTGATTTTGGTTTGTGTTGAGTCCGTAGGCCACTTGGTGGAGATCTGACTTTCATTTACGTATCCTGGGGCTCTGTTGTGAGGTTTTTCTTTGCATAGAGGATGGCATATCTCCTGGTCATTTGAACCTCATAACTGCAGAATGCTTTATTCCTCGGTAATATCTTTGCTCTAAAACTAGTTTTACATTAATTTGGTAACTCTATCATTCTTTGGAAGAATGTCTCTCTGTTTGGATAGCCTTTCTTCGCTGCAATTGGTGGCTTTATATTTAAAGTGGGTTTCTAGGAGAGAGTATACTATTGGGTCTTGCCTTACATCATGACTAAAGATCGTGGTTGTTACTAAGGAAATAAGCATAATTTTGCTACAAATAAGAAATCATATTGTACTTAAGAAGCTTGCAGAACAAGAAGAGGGGTTAGAAGTGTATCATATGGGAGGCTGGAAGGAAAGTGGGGTTGTCACCAGGGTATGGGAATGTTTAAACCAGAAACATCAGCAAAACCAGTGGTCTCTGAAAGACAAGAGTTCATGTGTTCTACAAATAAGAGTTAAGAGCAATGTGGTGGGAGGGCAGAGCAGATGAGAGAGAATGAAACTTGTGAAGTTACAGGCCAGGACATGTAGGACATTCAAAGGACATTGCTATGTATGCTCTTACATCATGACATGACAGGTTATTAGAATATTTCCTGCTAACAATCAGGAGAGGTATAGAAAAAAATCTGTGCAAAAATCTGTTGTAAGTATAATAAACTTTTTGTTGTTAAGAAAAACAAAAACAACCCCCCCCCCAAACCCTAAGTGACCTGGCCATCAGTTATCTCTTCAGATTTGTTTCAAAGAACGTGTTGCTTTTACGTTAGACCCTATCGACATCCCTTTAGTGGTTCCTATACCCACCGTTCCTCTTTACCACTCAGTTTTCATTTTGTTCTATTTAAAAGAAAGGTATAAGGTAGAAAAAGGGTAGTTTCTTGATTATATAATTGGGAAACTTTCTATATTCGAGGGGTATGACTGTTAAAACTCATTAACAAGTTCATCATCTCATGACACTGACTTTATAAAAAGAATAAGAGACAAAGGAGGCCACTGTATATTAATAAAGGGAACCATTTATCAAGAAGATGTAACTATCGCAAGGCTGGGCGTGGTGAAGCCTTTAATCCCAGGCAGGTAGATCTCTGAGTTCAAAGCCAGCCTGATCTACATAGTGTGTCCCAGGACAGCCAGAGCTACATAATAGAGAGACCCTGTCTCAAAAAAGAAGAGGAGGAGAAAGGGGAAGAAGTGGAGGAAGAGAAAGAGGAGGAGAAATTATTGCAAATATGTGTTCACTGCATGCTGGGGCACCTAAAATTTGAAGGGTAAGCATTAAATGCATGAAAGAAACGCATCGGACAGGTCCTCATGATGTTAGTGGCAGACCTCAGTGCTCCACCATCATCATCTTTAGGTAGGCATTCCAAATTAAAACCCAGAGCTAAACCGTCACACAGACCGATTAGTTTTTAACAGATATCTACAAGACACCCCATCTGAAAGGCATGAAATACACCTCAGTGGCCCAAAGACTCTCCTCTAAAATTGATCACATTATATGGACCACAGTGCAAGCCTCAATAGATACAAAATAACTGAAATAATTCCTTGTATTACCAAATTATAGCGAGATAAAATGAGTAATCACAGAGATGACACAAATACTTGGGTACTAAACTTGAATGGACAATGTCCTAGAATCAAATGGAAATGAAAGAACAGCTCACTAGAGCCTCTGGCACGGCTAGGCTGTTCTCAAAGGAGGGCTGATAGCTATAACCGTGCTCAGAGAAGGGCTTATAGCTACAACTGTGTGCTTCTAGAGAAGGACTTACAGCTACAACTGTGTCTCAAAGAGCAGCTTATAGCTGCATCCATGTGTTCTCAGAAAGGGGCTTATACCTGTAATCATGTGCTCTTGGAGAAAGGCTTATAGCTACAGCCACGTACATTAAACATCATAGGAGTAACCTCAGAATGTACCTCAAACTTTCAGAAAAAAAAACAAGAAGTCAAGCCAAAGGCAGTCGGAGGGAAGAAGTACTAAAGACTCATAGAAATGAGTGAGAGAAATGCTAGAAAACTAATATACTCAAATGAGGAGTTGGCTATATAGAAAAATAAAGTTACAGATCCTTACCCAAACGATCCAAAAGAAAGAGGAACCCAACTCAGTTACTTTTCTATTGCTAGGAAGAGACACCGTAACCAAGGCAACCGATAAAAGACAATGTTTACTGGGGCTAACAGTTCCAGAGGGTTAGAGTCTGTGCCCATTATGGTGGGGAACATGGCAGCAAGCAGGCAGGCTTGCTGCTATAGCAATAGCCGAGTGCTCACTCTGATTCACAAGCATGAGGTGGTGGAGGGCAGGTGCTAACTGGGAGTGGTGCGGGTTTTTGAAACCTCAGAGCCCGTGTACAGTGAGTGATACATCTCTTCCAACAAGGCCACACCTCCTAATCCTTCCCGAACAGTTTCACTAACTGAGGACCAAACATTCAGACATACAAGCCTAACAAAGTGTAGGCTATTTTATTCAAACAACCTCAGAACCCAAATAAGAGTATTAGAGATGATTAAAGGAACTTGTTAGAATAGACTGCAGTGAAGTCCTGAGGAGTACCAGGGAATAGTTTGAGACATAAACTCAGAAAAGCTGGAAAATAGGAATGAATATTTAAACATGTATGACCTCCCGAAATTAAATTGAGAGAGAGTGTGTGCGCGCTATAATTTCCCCGATGAGCATAGATGCAAAAACTCTCAACAAAACAAAATAAAACAAAACACAAAACAAATTCGAGAACACATTAAGTATTGCGAATGTCATGACCAAACTTCACCCCAGGAATGCAAGGTTGTTCAACACAGATACCAATAAATGTAATAAAACCTACAATAGACATGAGGACAGAAATCACACAATCATCTCAAGAGATTAGAAAAAGGTATTGGATAAAGTTCAACGCACCTCTGTGGTGGTTTGCATATGCTAAGCCCAGGGAGTGGCACTATTAGAAGGTGTGGCCTTGTTGGAGGAAGTGTATCACTGTGGGGGAGGCTTGGCAACCCTCCTCCTAGATGTCTGGGGATGCTCAGTCTGTTCCTGGCTTCCTTCGGGTGAAGATGTAGAACTCAGCTCCTCCTGCACCATGCCTGCCTGGATGCTGCCATGTTCCTTCCTTGGTGATAATGGACTTAAACCTCTGAACCTGTAAGCCAGCCCTAATTAAATGTTGTCCCTTATAAGAGTTGCCATGGTCATGGCATCTATTCACAGCAACAAGACCCTAAGATACCTTCATAATAAAAATAATGAAGAAGATGTGAACTGAAGGAGAAGATCTCAGTGTAGGCACTATGTTGCTGTGCACTGTGGGAAGATTAGCCTTGTGTTTCTCAAATGCTGATTCCTTTGCCCCCATATCTGGTTGTAGTCTGGACATGGCATTTTCTAAGTATCTCCTGAGGGACTTGCCTTCGATTTTCTTTTGCCCCCCCCCCACCAAAATTGAGATAAATGAGATACTTAGAATAAGTATTACAATGTCATTGCAATTAGATATTTGGACAGAGAAATCAGCATTTGAATAATACAAAGATAATCTTTACAGAGTGTACAATAACATGCCTAAATCTTAACTTAACACAATGAAGCTATATATGACAATGCTATAGGTAGCGTACTGTGTGTGTAACAGCGACAGACAGACAGACAGACAGACACACACACACACACACACAGAGAGAGAGAGAGAGAGAGAGAGAGAGAGAGAGAGAGAGAGAACATTTTCTCCAAACCCTCTGGAAGAGGATAAGGAAGGTGTCTACTCTCTGCTGTTATTAGGATAGTGTTTGAAGACTTGGCTTATGCAATAAGACAAGATTAAGAAATAACAGGGATACTGACAGGAAGGAAGAGATGACATGATCTTGGACATACAAGATCCTAACGCCTCACTAGAAAATTCAGAGTTCTGGTAAACATTTCCAGCAAAATAGCAAGATACAAAATCAGGATGCATAAATCAGTAACTTTTGTGTATATCAGTAATAATATTGTCAGGAAAGAAATCTAGAAAAACAGTCTTTTGATGAGTATAAGGTCTCTACAATGAAAATGTTAGGCCACCAGAGGAAGAAGTTGAAGAAACTCTAAATGATGATCCTGGGTGAATGGATTGGCAGGGTTAATATTGCTAAGTTAGCCACATTACCGGAATCAGTCAACAGAGTCAGTGCGAGCCCCATCAGATTTCCAATGGCCGTCCTCAAAGACCAACAACAAAATCCTAAAAGCTAGCACGGAGACAAAACAGACTCAGAACGACCACAAAGTTTCGTGCAGAGAAAAGAATGCTAGAGATAGTGCAAAACCTGATCTTAAATTGCATCCACACAAAACAGCTTTGGGAGCTGAAACGGGAATCACATGGTTTGATTGGGCCTGTGCAACTTAGCCAGGTGCTAAGTCAAAATTAAGTACAATCAAGCAAAAGGGAAGGACGCTAGAGATGTAGCGTGTGTGTGTGTGTGTGTGTGTGTGTGTGTGTGTGTGTGTGTGTGTGTGTGTGTGTGTGTCTAGCAAGCATGTGGTTCCAGGTTCAACTCCTAGTCTAAGAAGAAAGGAATAAAGGCGGCACAGAGGTCTAGCGGGAGTTTCTGGAGAGATTAACCTTTTGGTACACAGAGAACCTGGACTAGAGTTAACAGTTAAGTTCATCAGCTTAGAAGAACACAATACATATTTGCTTTTAAGGGAAGACCATTGGACCCTCTTCCTGCTGCCCTTCCAGCTGCTTACAGGGCCAGCTTTATAGACCTTCCTTTCGTGTGTCTCAAAGTGGACTAGAGTAGGCTACATTTTTTGCCCTCCATGAAAATTAAAGTTGGTCATATTTGATTCTATTTTATTCTCTTTGGTGGTCGTGGTAACCCCACTTTATCGGTCACTATCCTGGCTGGTTCTTTCGTAAGCTAGAGTCATCTTAGAGGAAGGAAATACCCTACACACAAGCCTGTAGGGTATTTTACTTTTGATTGATGATTTATGTGTAAGGACCCGGGTCACTGTAGGTGGTGCAACCCTGGGCGGTGGTCTTGGGTTCTGTAAGAAAGCAGCCTGAGCAAGCCATGAAGAGCAAGCCCATAAACTGCACCCCTCTATGGCCTCTGCCTCAGGGTCTGTTTCCAGTCGGCGGCCTGAGAGTTGTAAATGGAAATTCTTTTTGGTCATGGTGTTTTATCACAGCAATAGGAGCTAGGATAGGCCACGTATTCCAGGAAACAAGAGGGAGAGGGAGAAAAGAAGAGATTGGTCCATAGCATTCTGCAGACTGACAGGTATGAGGTGACAGGGGAGCCCAGGAAAGCCTGCCTGGGAAGGGTGTGGAAGCTGCAGGTGTCCCCTGCGTGGGCAGCCAGAGGCTCCCTTCTGTTCTGTTCTTAAACAGATTAGACTCTCCTGTTCAGGCAGAAGGCCGTCTACTTACCAGAGCTCACCGGCTTCTGTGTTAATTGTGTCCAAGACCATTTTCCAAGTTGACATGAAATTAGCCACCACCACCTACCGAGAAGCAATGACAGGTTAGCTGGATTTCCAAGAACATGCACTTTGAGAAGTTTTTTTTCTGCCTTCATCATATTTTGGGAGCTCTTGTGATTTCGTGACAAAGCTATAGATTTTTCTGAGTTATTAGCCTTCTCAGCAGACTCTACGAGATAATTGTTTTGAATAGAATGAGGTCCACTTTTATCCAACAGAACAACAAAAGCCTCATTAATCCCTTTGCTTGACTGATCCTGTAGTCTCACTCCATCCAGTCCTGGCTGCAGGAACTCAGGGAAGCCTGTGTGGTTCTTCATTAGCGACTTAGTTTTTAATCCTCCGTTGGTACTTTCAAAACCAGCAGGGCACCGCTTAGGGCCTCATTTGTAGTCTGACTGCTCCCCAGGACGGCGTGATTTGCTTGGATTAACCCAGGCCCATCCTGAGCAAATGCACCTGCCGGCTTGTCCTTTCTGTGGGGCCTGTGGCTTTCTCTCTTGGTGAGGGTCATATCTGTTTCTCTTGTCCTTTCAAGTGATAATTTTCACACATACCGAAAAGAATCCCTGCGGTCTTGTTTCCACATCTCAGGTGTATCCGCAGACTAAAACTCTTCAAACACCGTGATTGCTCATTTTCGCAGGCCGGGTGTGGACTGGGCCTCACAAGCCCGTCCCAGGCCAACCGCCTCCTTAGGCATGCTCAGTGCGGCTCCCATTGCTTTGGGCGGGACTCACTTATAAATCAGGGCGCAGTCTTTTGGAGGGAGACCTTGAGTGGCAAGCAGGCAGCTCCTTCCAGTCCTTCTAGGGGTCTGCTCCAGCCTCGGGGGAGAAGAGCTTTGGCAGCCTTGGGCCACCCTCAGTGCTTAGCTGTCATTCAAAGAGCCGTAGAACAGCATCATAATGGTGCCTTTCATCCTGGAATAGAGATAAACTTGTGCTCAGCCGCTCTGAGGGCTGAATCCGAATCTTACTATTCAGGAAGCAGGTGTAGGTTTGCCTGGCACTGTTTGGGGAAGAGACTAGCCAAATTGTATTCAGCGTACTCAATAAAAGATTTCTTGGGTTTTCTTAAAAAAAATTTTTTTTTTTGGTCATTAATTGTTGATAAAGGCCATATTGTTTTTTTTCTATTATATATAAGTACAATGTAGTTATCTTCAGACCATATTGTTTTTTTTTTTTCTATTATATATAAGTACAATGTAGTTATCTTCAGACACCAGAAGAGGGTGTCAGATCTCATACAGACGGTTGTGAGCCACCATGTGGGTGCTGGGAATTGAACTCAGAACCTCTGGAAGAGCAGTCAGTGCTCTTAACCACTGAGCCATCTCTCCAGCCCTAAAGGCCATATTCTTAAACGAAATAGATTTTAGAATGCATTATCTTAAATTCTTGCCCCGTTAATATTAAACTTAATTAAAACTATCAGCTTATTATTTGTCCAATTTTAAGCATCAAGAATGTTATTTGTACTTGTTACATAGCGTTTATCCCTCACTAATGTAGGTTCCAAGTCTAGAAACTGGCAAGTTTCTTTTTTGTTGGTTTGGTTTTGAGATGTTGGGATTCGCGCCCAGGGCTTCACACATGCCAGGCAAGTGTTCAACCACTGAGCCACATTCCCGGCCTAAACTGTGTTTCTCAGTAGACGGTCAGAAAATGACTACCTGCTAGAAACCCACCTCTAAGGATCCATAATTTGCAGAAGAGTGATTCCCCCAGACTCAAATCGTATGCAAATGCAAAGAGTGTTTTATTCTGCAGAAGTCGGGCACCCCAGTGAGCTCTCTGGCCTGATTTAAAGCACCTTAGGGGAATTCTGGAGAGGGGTAGGTGACCTTTATCTTAATCTGTTGACTTTATCTCTAGGAACATTCCAGAACCACTGCTGGAGTATAGGGGGTGGAGGTGGGGTTGGAAACTGTTGCTGGGGAAGCCTGGAAACTGTTGCTGGGGAAGTCTGGAAACTGTTGCTGGGGAAGTCTGGAAACTGTTGCTGGGGAAGTCTGGAAACTGTTGCTGACCCATTGTCCTTGCCTCAGGCCCTGTGGTGGGCAGCTTTTAATGGCCTAGCAGTTTCTGACTAGCTGCCTGAGGCCTGGGGTTTTACAGTAACTGATTTGCCTAGACTTGCCCAGTTCTTGAAAACAGAGATTTAGGCCTACTCTCTTGAACCGCCAATTTGAAGCCTGTCATGGAGTCAGCCTATCTCACCACCCTTTCATAGTTATTGAATCATTTTGCTTCCAATAAAGCAACAGAGACCGTAGATGGAATAAAGAGGGCATTTAATCTAAGAAGTGATTAGAGTATATGAGGAAGACATCTATGGTTTCTGGGGGCCCTAGGATAAAGTCACAGGAAGTGACTTCAGAGTTCTGCCATTACATCTGAGCGTTTGAGCTGAGAGGCCACACATTGAAAGCTAGTGCACCCATAGTCTCGTTGGACTGCGTACCCAGTCTTTCTTGTTTAATATTGGCTGTGGAGTGTTTCTATGCATCTTTCCTGCTGTGTGAGACGACATCCTTGCACAAAGACCCAATCAGATCAGTTGTTGGTGGCTGTCTGGGCTTCTTTGTCCTCATCATGCAGTGGCTAAATGGTCAGTGAAGGGGACACACTAGCGAGCTTGTAACTATTAAGTCTGTTATTTCTTGCCCATAATTCTTAGGCTGTCTCTGGTGGCATCAATTTTTAAATTGGCTAACCTAACTATAAGTTGTAAGAGGAAAATACAGGTAATTATTACATCTGATTGAAAAAGAAAACACAACAGCATGATAATATATATTTTCTTTTTTGTTTTTATTTCTTTTCTTTCTTTTTTAATTTAAAAGTTTTTATTGGTTATTTTATTTATTTAGGTGTCAAACGTTGTTCCCCTTCCCAGTCTCTTCTCTGCAACCACCCATTCCATCTCCTCTCCTCTTTGCCTCTAAGAGAGTTCACCCCCATCCACCCACCCACTCCCACCTCACCGCTCTAGCATCCCCCTATGCTGGGGCAACAAACCTCCACAGGACCCAGGGCCTCCCCTGTCATTGATGTCAGATAAGGCCATCCTCTGCTACAAAATATATTTTCTTTAGTTAAAGACTATATAATTTATGCCCATAAATGGTAATAGTTTGGTTTAAAAAACATATCTTACTGGTAGAGAGTGTTTTATTAATATGATTTTTTTTCTTTTTTTTTTTTTTTTGGTTCTTTTTTTCGGAGCTGGGGACCAAACCCAGGGCCTTGTGCTTCCTAGGTAAGCGCTCTACCCCTGAGCTAAATCCCCAGCCCTTTTTTTTCTTTTTTTCGGAACTGGGGACCGAACCCAAGGCCTTGGGCTTGCTAGGCAAGTGCTCTACCGCTGAGCTAAATCCCCAACCCCATGATTTTTTTTTTAATTTAACCTTTTACTTAATTTAAACATTTTAAAAATTAGATGTACACATTCTACTTTATACGTATGAGTACTTTGCATACATGTACATATATGCCCCACATGCATGCTTTATGCTTGAGAGGTCAGAAGAGGGCATGGATCCAGTGAAACTGGATTTATAGATAGTTGTGAACCACTGGGAATAAAACCCCTGTCCTCCACAAGAGTAACGTGCTCTTAGCTGCTGAGCCAGTGTCTACAGCCCCTGATTTTTAAAGTATAAAACTATATTAGTTTGTATAGTTTTTGAAAACGAGGTCCATGAATAATGAACAGACATGGCATCTATAAAAAAAATTAACCTTTAACAGAGTTATATTTAAAATGCAGCACACACTTCCTGAGCCCTGCTGAGCTGCTGTAAACGCAGACGCTCCAGATCTTACCGTTCCCGAGTCAGTCTGTCGGCTTAGTGTCCGTTTCTTATGAATCTCTGCACTTTCATTTCCAGCGCAATAGAGAAGCATGGTGGGTGTCTCGTGCCTGTTTCCCTGCTTTAGTTCATCAGCAGCTCCTGTCTGTCGAATGGGAGGCTCTGGGTAACGTTGCAGAAGTCTACAGCCCTGTGCTGGTGGCATGGCAGAGAGCTACCGCCAGACTGCCAGGCTCAGGTTTGGTTTTACTGCTCACAGAAGGATCAAATTTCTTTGTTTATAAATGGAGTTTCTAAACTCCAGATTTAGAAATGTGCTGTTCAGTTTGGTGACTCAGGCTCTGCGAGTGGCAGAGATGATCTTATAAAATGTCTGTAAGGTTGAGGTATGTTATTTTAGAAGATCAGCAACAGGGCTGACCATGTCTTAGTGTTCCTGAGATCATGCATGCAGCTTTTCCCACCCTGGTCAATACCCCCTACCCCCATCTGCCATTCTGAGTGTATCTTCCTCCACTGCAAACACTGAACATATGGTTTTCATGTTTCTTGCCAACCCCAGTGACTAATCTTGCAGAAATGACTCACTCAGCTATGGTCTATAACCACTACTCTACTCTACCAGTTCTTCAGATGAGTAGGACTTTCTGAGTAAATGAAAGAGTTAGGCATAGTCACTATACAAAACCCTGATTTGCCTACTGCTCTGGCTTCATTTCTCTTTCTGTGATAGACTATCCTAACTAAAAGCAACTTAGGGAAGGAAAATGTTTATTTGGTTTACAGTTCCAGGTTTCAGTCTATCACTAAAGGGATGTCAAAACAGGCTGTCATGCAGCTAGTCACATCATATTCATAGTCAAGAGCAGAGAGAAACTAATGTGATTATGTTACCTCCCTGCATACTCAGACAGGTTTCTTCTATCACACAGTTAAGAGCACAGCCTAGGGAATGGTGCCACCTACAGTGGGCAGGGTCAATCAAGGTAATCCCCTACAGGCTGACTTGATCTAGATACTTTGATGGTGCCCGTGCTGCCACAGTGTGGAGAACCAGAGTAAGCCTGGGGGATTTAACAAAAGACAGAGATTCGGTCGTTCGTGCTACAGGAATGCCAAAGCTTTACTGAGTTTCACAGTATATATACCCCAAGTCCACCGGGTGAAAAAAACCCAGGAAGCACAATGGAAAAACAAGTTTAAGTTCTCAGGATAAAAACAGGAACAAAAAACAGGAACTGACTCAATGGTGTTACCGCCTATTGGCCAAACAGAAAAGGCCAAGATGTTCTTTTGTTAAAAATGAAAGTTTCCACATGCATAGAAAAGTTGGGGGGGGGGGCAAACACTGAGGGAGCCCAGGAGGGTCTGACAAGTCCCCCTTTTTTATTTTTTAAAGTAACGCCAGTCTCAGAGTGGCTGTCTTAGGTGGGTGCCAATCCCAAAGGGTTGCCTGTCTTTGGCTAACTACGTCTTGTAAAGGCTGAGTCAGATTTGGGCAGAGGGATTGTCTCCTGCCAATTAATATCTTGGAAGCTTTTAAAAATAATTTAAAGTAAACTATCTTTTCTTACTTGAATTTTCCGTGCCACTATTTATTTATGATATAACTGATTTCTCAAATATTGAAAAGGACATTGTCTTTGAATCTTTTCTGGAGCAACAGCTACTTCAAAAATTTAAAGCTCGTTGTAAGAGCAAAGGCTTATAGTAAAATTCCTTCAGAGGTATCAGTTAATAAAATCCCATCCAGTGAATAATATACACTGGAAGATTCAAAGTCCTAACTTCTTGTATTGAAGCAGTGACAATTTTACATAATGTAGGGCTATTAGCCATTCCTTTGTAAAACTTTCCAATGATATCACTTCATGGGCTCTCCAAAATTATAAGCAAGTTCACTAAACATAAACCTTTTTTACAATCAACAGGATGTAAAGAAACAGCATAAAAACAATCCTCCAAATCCATAATAATTCTATGTGTATTTCTTGAAACAGCAGTTGGAGTAAGCAAATAGGCTGTAACGTTCTCACAAGTTCCAAAGCCTCAGCCCTTTGCAAATCCTGAAACAATCTCCACCTGTTTGATTTTTACTTAATTACAAATATGTGTGAGTTAGAATCCTGAGCCTGCGATCCAACTGTAAACTGTAGCCAATGGAACACTCGCTATTTAACCACAGTCTTTAAGTTTCCCTTGCAACACGAGAGCACAACCACAACTTTGGAAAGCAAAACTCAACCTCCAACAAACAATCCAGTCTCTCCAAAATCAACAAGTGTATCACTCCCATGTTACAAAGTTTGGCTGCCAATTCCTGCACAGGAATACGAGACAGTGCAGCCTCCAATACCTCAAAGAGATTCTTCCCTAAATCTTAGCTTTTATAAATCTGGTTTCTAGGATAAGAACAAAATATTAACCAAGTTGGAGGTATCTTTAGAGACCTGTTTCCCTGGGTTGGCTCATGCCCTGTGTTGTCTAGAATGACTTTATCCAAATTACCAGTTTTTAAGCCGACTTTCTGTTACCGATGTTACAAATTTTTAACCATACCCAATAACTTAAAAGCCAGTAATCTATAACTAAGACATGCAGAACACATTTATACATTTAAAGCCAATCAGAAACCAAAAATGAAGTGGCTACACATATCTTTAATATTTAGACCAAAAACAATTCTCACTTTTTTTAGCTGTCATTTTAAGAGAGGAGCACCTTGCCACCTGTTGAATCCAATAAACACAACCACAGAGATTTTTTTTTCTAAAAGAAACAACAATCAGATCCCTTACCATAGAAGCTGAGGAGCTGATGGCCCCTTTAAAATAGGCTTGTGTAGACGCTCAGCCCCTGGGGGGCTTCTCCAGCTGACCTAGGCTCCTAGCTACTGGTGCAGGGCTCCAATGGCCAATTGAGACTGCTATTTATTTATTTATTTTTGAAACGAGTTAAAACCAAATCAAGGCATGAATAACAGGCAGGTAAAGTTTTAACCATTTTTTCTTTTGAACATGAAACACAGAACAGCATTCAAGCAATGAAACAAAAAACAGACATAAACTGACAGACGTGGACAGCTTGGTGCACCAAGAACAAATAGACATAGAGGGAGAGAACTAGATGGTGTCCCATCAAGGGGACCCAGATATCCTACCTAAGGGACCCAGAACCAGGAATAAGCAGTTCTCCAACAGGAGCCAGCAAGGAGGCAAGATGTCTCCCGACCTCCTTCTGTCCCTAGGAGAGCTCCGAAAAAGCTTACGCTCATTTTCCTTCTCTCGCCAAAGCATCTGTGGAGAATTGGGAGACCTGCTTTTCTCAAATCCATTCTCTCTCATGTCTAGGGTGTAAGCTGTCTCTAGTCAGGGTCCAAAGACTAAAAGCATCTATGAGAATTGACTTCACTTTTCTAGATTTTAGCATAACTCTAAAAGAACACATACACAAAAACACTTTACCATTACCTTGTCTCTTTTTGCAAGGTTTCCTTCACACCTGGGGCTTCTGTGTAAACCATGCCACCCCGTCCTTGTTCTCAGGTCCTACCTTTCCTTTAGTTTGCAGTCTGTGCTTTCTGTGGAGCCCTTTTCAGCCCTTTCAGCCTTTGCTTTTCTATAAAGTTTTTTTTTTCTCTAAGATTTATTTATTCGTAAGTATATTGTAGCTGTCTTCAGACACACCACAAGAGGGCAATGTATCTCATTACAGATGGTTGTGAGCCACCACGTGGTTGCTGGGATTTGAACTCAGTTCCTCTGGAAGAGCAGTCAGTGCTCTTAACCACCGAGCCATCTCTCTAGCCCCAGCCTTTGCTTTTCTCTGAACACTGTGCATAGTTTGTAGCACAACTCTTTGCTTCCTTCTCCTGCAGAGTATGTGTGTGTGTGTGTGTGTGTGTGTGTGTGTGTGTGTTGAGTGGAAATCTCTCCCCCAGACCCAACACATGAGTTTTCAGCCATATGTGTATGTATATGTGTGTGTATGTGTATATGTTTATGTATATATGTGTGTGTGTGTGTATTAACACATATGCCGCGTGTGTGTGTGTGTGTGTGTGTATGTTTGTGTTGATGAGTGGAAATCTCTCCCCCAGACCCAACACATGAGTTTTCAGCATATGTGTATGTATGTATGTGTGTGTATGTGTGTGTATGTGTATGTATATGTGTATGTATATATGTGTGTGTGTATGTGTCTGTGTGTATATGTGTATGTATATATGTGTGTGTGTATATGTTTATGTATATATATGTGTGTGTGTGTGTATTAACACATATGCCATGTGTGTGTGTGTGTGTGTGTGTGTGTGTGTGTATGTTTGTGTTGATGAGTGGAATGCTCTCCCCCAGACCCAACACATGAGTTTTCAGCATATGCGTATGTATGTGTACATGTGTATGTATATATATGTGTGTGTATGTATTAACACATATGCCATGTGTATGTGTGTATGTGTATATGTTTATGTATATATGTGTGTATATGTATGTATTAACACATATGCTGTGTGTGTGTGTGTATGTGTGTGTGTGAATGATATGTATAGATCCCTTAAATCTCAGAGACCACAAAACTGGAAGGTTTAACATCTGAAGAGTCTGGTGCGTCATCACCCCTGGCAGTGGCTGCAGGGCATTCCTAAGTGAGCTAAGATCCCTCCATGTTTTGCAGGCCCCACTGGTCTCACTGTACTCTAGAGGAGTTGAGGTGTGGACCACGGTGATGGGGATTATGGAAATCCACTGTTAAAGGACTTGCCCTGTGCAGGTTGCTTTGTGATGCTTGCTTTTACAAGGAAGGAGAGCAGGGAGCAGCGGAGTCCCCTGTGGCCATGACCAGCCTTATTACTCATCATCCACCTCTTCCCTGTTCGACTGAAAGCCAAATTTAAGTTGGATCCTAGAGCAGTGTGTAGTGTGATGTTGATACCTGACTGGGGTTCTTAGTCAGATTTGTCTGAGACTTTCAGTGAGAGAGGCAGAGGAAGAAGACAGGCAAATGTGCCTGCTTTCTCCTTAGAACCTGCTCTCTAAGGGTTGGGGATTTAGCTCAGTGGTAGAGCGCTTGCCTAGCAAGCGCAAGGCCCTGGGTTCCATCCCCAGCTCCGAAAAAAAGAACCAAAAAAAAAAAAAAAAAAAAAACCTGCTCTCTAGCTACCAACATCCCATCCTCAGTTCTGCATTTGTCTGGCCCCTTCCACCCTTTTAATCCAGTCACCTAAGGCCTCCTCTGCCCTTTTGCCCCGTCCTGAGGCGACGTGTACTGAATTCTGCCTCCTGATGGTCATCCCCGACTGCACAGGCCAACACAGGTGCAGCTTCCTGTGGCTGATTTGCTGAGGCCTCCTCTCACTTGGCCAGCATCGCTCTTAGTAGTTTGTTATTATGTGTCTTTTCCTGTGTTGAGTTGTTGAGTGGGATCTTTCCTGATTTGCATACACAGTGGCTCAGAGGCCAGTTAGAGCCCAGTTGTTTAGACCACGTCCTCAGTGCCCCGCACACAGTTAAGGTTCACTTTATTAGTATTAGAGTAGATGTGGGCACAAGCGCAGAAAGTGGGGTGTCACAGCGCTGGGTCAGACCCTCTATGGAGGACTCTGCACATGGGGTATAATAGTCTCAGAGGTCTGAGGCTGGCCAAACGGTGGCCTGACAAGGTCTATAAACAAGAAGGGTAGCTTACAGTACTCTGGGCACCAAGCTGAGGCTTAGAGACATTTTTCTTTTTTTTCTTTTTTCTTTTTTCTTTTTTTTTTTTTTTTCCCCCGGAGCTGGGGACCGAACCCTAGGCCTTGTGCTTGCTAAGCAAGTGCTCTACCACTGAGCCAAATCCCCAAACCCGGAGACATTTTTCAACATCTGTCTGAGGTGAATGTCTAAACCACTTGTACACCCTGGAACATCAAATGTAAGAATGTTAACTATGTTAAGAAATCCAAGAACAGAGGAAGAACACATTGGGGCTCACGTGGGATGGCTTCAGTCCAGTCTTTAATCACCACCTGCAGGTGGCCGCTGCCTTGACAGGGAGTGGGGGTGGGGGGATGGGGTAGGGGATGAAGTGTGGGAGTGGGGTTGGGGAAATGGAGGAGTGGAAGGATGGGGTATATGGATGGAGGTGGGGGATAAGGTGTGGGAGTTGGGGATGAGGGGTGCAGGAGTGGGGGTGGCTATTTCTCCTGATTTCTTTCTCTCCACTGCTTGGATGAGAACTTCATAGTCCAACGTCCTTTACAGCCTCTTCACTCACCTCTTTCTGGTCATTAGCACACATTTTCTCCGTACCTGCCCACCCTGCCTCTCTGAGATCTTCACAGCTCACTGTGGTACCCACACTGGGTACCGTGGCCTTGCGCTCCAGGACCCACCCAGCCATACTCCTGCTGCCTGAACCCTACGCTGAGTTTACCCTGGCTGTAAAAGGAATCTGGGATAGTCTGCTTGCTCTGCTCAACTGCAGAGTCCCCAGCCTTGGCAGAGTCCCCTGGGGCCTGTCCTTCTCCTGCACGGCCGTGGGCATGTGCTTTACATTGCCCTGAAGTGGTTTTGCTTTTTCACATTCTGTCTCAGTCCGAATGCTTCCAGAAATACCTCCGCATCTTGTGCAGCCTTTTCTTCCCCTGTGGCATTTGACTTAGTTCAGTGGCTATTCGGTAAGCCCTCGTTCAGTAAGTGGATATGCCTACCGGGCTGTCACACCAGGGATTTGCTTCATATTAAATGGGATCCACTAAGGATGGCGCAGGCTGTAAGTAAGAAACTAGCATGTTGCTTACATCTCTAATTAGGCCTTTGCTTTAGTTAGCTTTTCACTGCTTTGAACAGACACCATGACCAAGGCAACTCGTAAAAGAACAACATTTAATTGGGGCTGGCTTACAGTAGGTTCAGAGGACCAGTCCACTTTCATCAATGCGGAAGCATGGCGGCATCTAGGCAGGCCTTGGTACAGGGGGAGCTGAGAGTTCTGCATCTTCATCTGAAGGCCTCTAGGAGAAGACTGGCCTCCAGGCAGCTAGGATGAGTGTTTGAAAACCCACCTCCATGGTGACACACCTACTCCAACAAGGCCACACTTATTAATAGCGCTGCTCCCTGGGCCAACATATTCTAACCACCACAGTCTTCAACGTACTAGAAAGTGCTTGCTCTTCTGTATTGCCCTGGAGCACACAGTGGATACAGATGGCTTCTGTGGGCTGGGTGGGGAGTCTAGCCTCTGTAACACTGTTTCCATTCACTTGTGGTGTGACTGGCCTCTCAGCTCAGTGACTGATACACTGTAAAAAGTACTAGATAGCATTTCTTTCAGGATAGAGTACCATAAACAATTGTGGCTTGATGAAAAGCCAGTGCCAGTACCTGAGCTGGGCACTGCCCCAGGACAGCCTGCCTTTCCTCTGCAGATTTTCTTTCCCAATCATATTTCTCTTGGGCTAATACTAAAATGACTGCATTCATGAGAACAGGGTATTTCCTGTGTTAAGGGGACACACATTTAACAAACATCAACTTCTCTGCAAAGGAAAAAAATGCTTATATTTCCCTCAGAAGATTTTTTAAAGTCTCAAGTGTGTACGGCTACATACAAAACAGGTAAAGGAGCATAGAGCAGATTAATGGGGCATAGGAACGTATATGGGCCGACCTCCTCAGTTCGGGTATTGGGTGTTGCAGTTTTGTTTTGTTTTCTTTACTTTGTGCTCTATAACTAAGACAATGAAACAGCTTCAAAAAACTGTTTCTGCCATGTAATCAGTCTGTGCTACATGTGGAGTGTTAGGTGAGGAGCATGGTCCACTGAAGGCTTGCACTGACTCGAGGTGAGCCCTGGAGAAGGAAGGGGACTGCCACCTTACGCTAGACAATCACCTGCCATAAACATGAGTGAGCCTGACAGTGTGACATTGTCCTGCTTCTGTTTATGCAGGAAAACATAAGTCTCTCCATGTGCGGAGACTCACTGTGATATTGTGAGCAAGTGTCCACAATGTTATTCCTCCACAAATGGTATCATTAGAGACTTCCAAAGACTCACGGGAGGTACTTGAGTGGATTTGATTGATCTTCCTGAAAATGTTGAAGGAGATTCCTTTCAAAGAAATGAGGCATCTGAAATACATTTTTCCCATGTTGGTAACAATTGTTTTTTGTGTATGTGCAGTTAATCATGTCCTGTGTTTAACTTTAGTCTCATTATTTAAAAGGGATATCAGTTTTTCTTTTAAAAATTACTAATAAGAATATCTCTTGTTTTCTGGTCAGCTTTTAAGTATAGTTTGAGTTTGTGGAGTGCGGTGTCACGTTTCAGTGTGCTAATCAGATTAGAGGGACAGAGGTGTCTTAGTTAGGGTTTTACTGCTGTGATCAGAAGCCATGACCCAGGCAACTTATACGTTCAGAGGTTCAGTTCATTATCATCAAGGCGGGAGCATAGCATCATCCAGGCAGGTATGGTGCAAGAGGAGCTGAGAGTTCTACATCTTTATCTGAAGGCTACTAGCAGAATACTGGCTTCCAGGCAGCTAGGAGGAGCATCTTAAAGTCCACACCCAAGTGACACACCTACTCCCACAGGGCCACACTTTCTAACAGTGCCACGCCCTAGGCCAAGCATATACAAACCATCACAGGATGTATGGGTCACCTCAGACTCAGTTTTTTGTCTGAGGATTCCATCAGCTATTTTGAAAGAGTCAGTTACTGTCAACCGTAGACTTCTCTGAACGTCAGAAATTGCTGCCACCCAGCAGTGGCACTCATTAGCCATCCTCCGTCTGGCTTTTCAATTTTCTGCTACTATTAATAGTCCCTGCTTCTGTGAGACCAACTATTTATTCTCCACATACAAGACAGACTCTGCCATACCGTCTTCTGCCCTATTTTACTCGCCATTCCACCGTCCACTGTACTCTTACACGGCTAAATGCCGTGCCCCTGGAAAGGGGTGCAGTGACTCCTCATCGACTACTCTTGGCTGCCTTGACTTGGGTGTTGTGTTGCAGTGAACATGCAGGTGCCTCCCCATTTCCAGCCCACTGGATGTGTGTAGCCAGCAGGCATTGCTGGATCATATAGAAGTTCATTTTTGCCAGGCATGGTGGTGTAACACCTTTAATCCCAATACTTGGGAGGCGGAGGCAGGCACAGGCATCTCTGAGTTAAAGGCCAGCCTGGTCTATATAGTGAGTTTCAGGCTAGCCAGGGCTACACAGTGCAAATCTGTCTGTCCCAAAAAGCAAAAGCAAAAAAAAAAAAAAAAAAAAAGCAAAAAAAAACCCTCAAAAAACCAACCAGACGTTCATTTCTAGTTGGATTTGATTGCTGCCAGCTGGAGGTTGGACCCAGGCTCGCACCCAGGCCGAGCGTGTCTACTTCCACAGACATGCACATTTTACCCGTTCTAACAGAGAGGCCCGCCCTTCATCAGTGTTGAGTAACCTTCCTGCTGCCTTTGTAATGATTGTTTGAACGTTCCTTCCTTTTAGTACTTCGGGAGAGCCTTGCTTTTTAGCATGCTCACCTTGCTGGCTGTTTTCTCCTTTGATAGCCGCCATTCTTGTTGTTGATCTGTGTGTCCCCAGTGACCAGTGTCATTGAGCACTTTTCCACCATGTACCTGTTGAGTGACATTCATATTGAGCAGCTGTCGCCACCATTGGTCTTCACAGCACTTTGCAACCTGTAAACTGAAATTACTTGCTACATAGTTTCTTCTTACGCCCCATGCCTGGAAGAAAACATTTTACCTTCCGCCTGCATGAATTTGACTGCTCTGGGCTTCTCACGTGTGGAATGATCCAGATAAGCTATCTTGCTGTCACTGGCTTGTTTCCCTTAGCACACTATCCTCCAGCGAGCCATGTTTGTCATGCTGAATGTTCTGTTACACATAAACATTTTTGCTTTTATTCATCTGTCTGTCGATGAACACTTTTCTGGATAACACTGTATGTGCAGAAATGTATAGACACTGCTCTGTGGGACTCTGCCTTCGCCTTTGTGTGTATGTCCAGAAGTGAAACTTCTAGATAATTTACTCTCCTTCCACTCCTCTTTGGGTCAGGAATTTGCTATTTATTAGCTCATTTATTGTGGTGCTGGAGATGTGTGCCTGTTCAGCAGGGGACTCACCATGGTGCCACACCTCCAGCCATACGTCCATTATTTCCGTAAAGAGATCAGACAATGCAGTGTTATGTGATAATTTGTCTTGGGGCCGAGGCCTCTTTCCCATCCTTTGTCTTTGCATCTGTGTTCCCGGATCATGGACTTTGCCCAGTTCAGAGTGAGACAGGGCTGCGCTCTGACGCACAATGCCTCTCCCAGCTGGTCTCTTTCACTATGTGGATAGCAGTTCAGACTGCTGTAGTCCAGGGCTACACACTGAGCGCTTGCTATGCAAGATGAGCATCCAAGTTTGAATCTCCAGAACTCATGAAGGGGAAAGCTGGGCGTGGTTGGATGCTCCCACAATCCCCCAGCATTGGGGGATGGGGCGTGGGGGCTGGGGTGGGTGGGGAGTGAAGACAGGCAGATCCTAAGAGTTCATTTGCCAGTCAGAGAGCCTAACATTGAGCTTTGGCCTCAGTGAGAGACTCTGTCTCAAAGCATACGTCAGAGAGTGATTGAACAAGACACTCAGCCAACTTCTGTCTGTGTGTACCTGCCCACTCATGTGCACAACACTCCCACATCCCACCCGAACCCATCCCATCCCCACAGACCACAATACACACTTCAAACACACATGCTACACAAACACGCCTCCCCTCTCCACACGAACACCGAACAACCATGCCTTAGGGTTTTACTGCGGTGAACAGACACCATGACCGAGACAACTCTTATAAAGGACATTTAATTGGGGCAGGCTCACAGGTTCAGAGGTTCAGTCCAGTATCAAGGCGGGAGCACGGCAGCATCCAGGCAGGCACGGTGCAGGAGGAGCTGAGAGTTCTACATTTTCATCTGAAGGCTGCTAGGAGAATACTGGCTTCCAGGCAGCTAGGATGAGGGTCTTAAAGCCCATCCCACAGTGACACACCCACTCCAACTAGGCCACACGTCCTAATAGTGCCACTCCCCTGGGCTGAGCATATATAACTGATCACAAACCAAGAGGAGAGAAACCAAAAAATATAATGGAGATCACAAAAGAGGGAAAGGGAGCAGAATGAGACAAGGGGATGTCAAGACTGGGAAAGAGAGATACAGCCCTGAAGCGCGGCCTCACCTCTCCCCTCATCTCTGAACTAAGCAGAAGCCTTTGCTCCGAGGCTGAGGTTGATTCTGGAAGATAGCAATCAACTGCCCTGGTCCTCCTAGAGTGGTGCCAAGTGGTAACTAAACCAGTGTCACGTGGGGTGGGTGAGCCGGTCAGCACCCTGCAGCGAGCTCATTGAACATCTCCCATCTGTTGCTTCCCAAGCTTAGGAGTCCGGCAGAAAGAAAACTGGACTCTCATTTGCCCATTTCCTTCTAGACAGGAAACCATTTTCTTTTTCTTTCTCTCTTTTTTTTTAAGATTTATTTTATTAATATGAGTACACTGTAGCTGTCTTCAGACACACCAGAAGGGGGCATTGGATCCCATTACAGATGGTTGTGAGCCACCATGTGGTGGCTGGGAATTGAACTCAGGACCCCTGGAAGAGCAGCCAGTGCTCTTAACCACTGAGCCATTTCTCCAGCCCCAGGAAAACATTTCCGGCTTCCTCCATATCCCCAGTACTTGGAGACTGAGATCCTGTGCTGGCCAGTTGGTAGATGTGAGCTGCTCTCATTCTCATTGGCATGGCATCTTTCTTTTCTCTTCCTTCCCTCCCTCCTTTCTTCTTTCCTCCTGAAACAGGGTCTATAGCACTGGCTGGCCTGGAATTCCTTTTGTAGACCAACTGACTTCAAACTCAGAGAGACAGACAGACAGACAGACAGACACACACACACACACACACAGAGAGAGAGAGAGAGAGAGAGAGAGAGAGAGAGAGAGAGAGAGAGAGAGAGAGAGATCTCCTGCTTCTGCTTTTCAGAGGGCTAGGATTAAACCACCACACCCAACTCTTGCTTTGAATCTTTTGCAGATACAGAGCAGTGCAGGGACCTGGTCTGTTGAAAACGGAGTCCCCAGGCAGGTGTAATCAAGTTCTAACTTTTTTCCCTGTCAAACTCAGCCCTTGGGGTTCACATGATTCATATCCATGCAGGCTTTCTGGATATGTTTTTTCTCCGTGGTACTCCAGGGTGAAGCCTAAGCTAACCTGGCCTGGTGCTGATGGCCAGCAGTGTGCTCTGTGGCACAGCACGGCACATGGTCCTGCCTGTAGTTGCTGTTCTTCTTTGTCTTAACGTTAAGACAAAACAGCCTGAGATGGTCTTCCTAACAAAGCTAGTTTGATTTGAGGATTTTCAGCTCGACCAAGAAATAAAGCATGATTCTTCTGCAGTGAGATGTTTACAAGGATATCCTAAACACTTGATCTTCTATTAGGAGAGGACTCCCTTGGGATATTGGGCAATATCTGGATTTTTTTTTTAATTGTTTTGTCAAATTGATAGCAAGAAGCCAGGCTAACCCTCTTGTGGTGCACCTGGATAGCCCCAGGAAAGGATGATCTGGTCTAAAATCCCAGTGGCACTAAGGTTTAAAAGCAGCTACAATGTGTGTGAAGGATGAAACCCAGCCTGACTAAACCCACTCATCCAACAGGGAGGACACAGAGGATGCCCACAGCAGCGGCTCCTCAAGGCTTCCTTCCCTCTTCCTTTGCACTTAGATAGGTGATAAATGGATGACAGAAAGATGGATGGATGATAGACAGGTGGTAGATTGATAGATGATAGGTGAATGATAGATGATGGATGATAGATTGATAATGGATGAGAGATGGATAGATAGATGATAGATGATGGATGGATAGATAGATAGATAGATAGATAGATAGATAGATAGATAGATACTGTGTATGTCACCCACCCATGTGTGAAGGTCAGAGGATAACCTTGGGTGTCCATCCCCAGCTTGTTTGAGGGAGGGTCTTCCCTTGTTTATCGCTGTTCCCCAGTTTAGCTGGCCTTAAGTTCCTGGGAGCCTCTCCTCTCTCTCCCTTCTCCCTGTAGCTGTGTGAATGACACACAGGTCACACACCTGGCTTTTACATAGGTTCTGGGAATCTGAACTTAAGTCATTAGGGTTGCATTGCAAGTCCTTTTATTATGCGACATCTTCCTGGACCCCTTTTAGCTTAGTATTATGAAATAATTTTAGACCTACAAGCTGGTGTGGTAGCAATAGTTTTAATCCTAGTACTCAGGAGGTAGATGTGGGTGGCTCTCTGAGTTTGAGGCCAGCCTGGTTTACATAGCTAGTTCCAGGCTTGTCAGGGCTACATTGTGAGACCCTGTCTCCAGTAACAACATTAACAACAATACCAATTTGTTAGACTTACAAACTGCATAGTTTTAGTCCATTTCCTTAGCAACTGGCACTTGAAAGACTTTCTAGATGTAGGAAAGAAATAAAGGGAGTGTGGAAAGGAACACATTAAGACACCATTGTTTTTTTCCAAGAAGCAGCTGAGGGCCCAGCGCAGAAGGGGAGAGATAGAGATGAGAGAAACCTGGGCTGCCTGTGTGTGCACCTGCTGGGTTTCCGTTCTGAAGTGGCCACGGCATTGGTGTCTGGGAGACAACAATGATTTCCCTTGGGTCTTTAGACAGATTCAGCCTTAGCCTGCTGTGCAGTGGTCAGGACAGTCTAGTAGGCTATTACCTGCTAAATACATGTGTGCATACGACTAAAACACCCCGCCTAGGGCCTCAGGCATAGCCCAGTGGCGGCTCACACGCTCACCCCTGGGTTCCGTCTCTAGTACTGCAGTAGGAACAAGGTCAAAACACAAACACCTACAAAGGGACGCTCGCCCATATTTTTTTAGTAATACATTGAATACATTGAAATATATTAATATGTGTTAACCTATATTAGAATTAAAAATGAAGTTACGGTTCTGTAGTTTATTGTTTTCTCCTCCGCTTGTGTGTGTTGGCCATATTGTTTCTGGGAACTGTGTCCAGTGTGGTGAGTGACTTGTTTTGGTTACAGGATTGTCTGCCCACTCCAGGCCTACGGCGAAGCAGCTCTGTCTGTCTGTCTGTCTCTCTGTCTGTCTGTCTGTCTGTCTCTCTGTCTCTGTCTGTCTGTCTGTCTCTCAGCATTGGTGGTTGAACCAAAGGCCCAACGCATGCCGGGTAGGCCTTCTTTGTGAAGTTAAATTTTCAGAATGTATTTTGGGTTTCTTGCATGGAAATTACAGTGACACACTGGATCTGAAGTGCCAGTGATGTGAATGTGACAGTGTCAAGTGATGATGCTGTTACTGGCTCGAGCTGGATGTCACCAAAGCACTTTAGAGAACATGCTTGCTGTACAGAGCCAGACCGTTGCCGCTATGCTGATACAGTTTGCGTGGTGGTCTTACATTTCAGCCGTGTCTTCTGTGTCCCACAGGCAAATATGTGTATCAGCCTATGACCCCCGTGGGACAGCTTCCAAGCACAGAGATCCCTGCAAGGCCGCGAGAGCCCACCAACACCATTCAAATCTCCGTCTCGCTCACTGAACACTTTTTGAAATTTGCGTCTGTCTTCCAGCCTCCGCTCCCCCCTGACTCGCCAAGGTACTGTATGATTTCTGATCTCTTCATCGACAACTATCAGGTTAAATGTATTAACGGGAAGATGTGCTACGTGCAGAAGCAGCCCCATTCCCAGAAGATGAGCCCTGAGGAGGTCTCTGCACACGATGCCTTAATTTCTAAAGAGAGCGACACTCCGAAACTGGGTCACTGCTCCTCCCCTTCCGGTTCCGAGGACTCGGGGATCAATGCAATTGGGGCTCACTATGTGGAATCCTGTGACGAGGACACAGAAGAAGGGGCAGAGCTGAGTTCCGAGGAAGATTACAGCCCCGAGAGCAGCTGGGAACCCGATGAGTGCACCCTGCTCTCCCCATCGCAGTCGGATCTGGAAGTGATTGAAACTATGGAGACCACTGTGTAGGCAGCTGGGAACTGCAGCCGGGGACCACCCTGAGCTTCTTCTGTTCTTTGATTTGACGAGTCCTTTTCCAATCCTTTTGGCATTTTCCAAGCCCCATTACTAACCGTAGCAGTCCAGTGGTCTGCTTAGTGTTCCCCTTATATTATTACCTTGTAATGACATTGTTTCTTTTTGTATCTTGCTTTCTATGTAGCATCTGGTGTCATGAGTTGTGACCCAGCCTTAATTTCACTGAGAACTTTGAGAGCGGTGGTGACCACAAAGTGTCATAGGTCACATGGCAGAGCTCCCCAGAGTGGAAGTAACCATATTTTCCCAGTAGCCTGTCCTCTGTGGTGAAGGCTCTTGCTCAGCTCAGCCTCCCTTTGGCTTGTCATGTGACATCTCTGTCCTGTTTCGGGGTTGGGGGGAGCAACTCACTTCTGGAAACAGTGCAGCGGCCAGTGTTCCCTCCCTCCCTCTTCTGTTTGCCACCCACATCGGCTCAGGACAAGAGTAGCCTCTGCTACTTCTAGAAGGTCCCTTTTGACTCCTGGTGATGGCCGTGTCACAGCCTCTGTGACTGAAAGGCTCTCCAGTTTGTGTCCAGTCCAGCGGGGATTTAGGACAGGACACAAATCAAGCAGCTTGCTTTGCCGGGAGGCTGTTGGGATCAGGGGAAGAAGAGGTGGACTCAGCCTGGGCTGGCTGAGAAAGTTGCTACAGTGTCTGTGCTGCCCCCGGGTGGGCTCCACAGCGTCCACTGCCCTTCTCGATGGTTTTTCAGTTCAGGGAGAAGCATTTAGGTTTCATAGGTATTATATGTAGGAGGTAACACATCTGACATCTTAAGAAAAAAAAATACACACACACTAGTTTTAGTTAGCATGAAAATGCTAAGAGACAGAAGTCCTTTAGGGATTAGGAATGAATCTAATAGGTTTGATCGATTCTGCTTCGCTTGGTTGTATGAAGCATTAGAATGGCTTAGACGAGAAATGGACTAGAATTTTGTACGATGCATGGATTTTATGCAAATGCAAAAACAGTTGGGATAGCTCACTGCTGAGTCAGGAAGGTGTTTTAGGTAACACTTCTTCGAGTTACTACACTGGAATCCGCACTCGTTGTGCGTATTCTCTCATGCACACAAAATAGTGAGTAATTCTTACGTAGCTTTCTTCCAAACTCTATTCCTGATTTGCTGTCAACCGTGTATTCTCATGTGATCTTAGGTGCCATTTCCCAAAACCTATCTGTGAGGCGTAGTGCAGACCTGGGCTTTTTACATATGTTGTCATAAAAAGAGTCACAGAGCTGCCAAGAGGGCCGCCTCAGATCCTAGCTCTCTGAGCGGGCACCATGGCCTTGCTGCGTCTGTGCAGTCCGCATCTCTGTACATCCCTCAGTCAGATTAGTATGTGCTGCAGGCAAGGAGACGATGCTCCCTCGGCCTCCCCGTTTGGGGGTTCTTCGCTATGTACTCAAGGAAAAAAATCTGCTTCCTCAGTTGGATATGGAGTCCCAGTGATTACTACTAGAACCTTCTTTAGGCTGACAAGCCCAAACACCCAGTGTTCAGAAGGCAGAATGTGTTCCTTCCTCTGGAAAGCATTAGTTAGAATGCCCCATGTGAGACCAGACTGTAGCAAAACCCCCCACATACTTAAAAGCGAGAACTCACACCAAGGACTAGCAGGCACAGGGAGGGTAGGTGGGAGCCACCATATCTTGGCTGTTGGGCAATTCTGCTGGCCTGGGATGGCCTGGTGACATCAGGTGGGCCCTACCTGAGGATTGTGGTGCCCCTCTGGCATGGCAACGAAACATATGAGCCACATATCCCTCATCCTACACTTGGAGCTGTGATGGCAGCAGTAGCACCAGCCTCAAACATGGGGGAGCGCCTCAGACCCAGAGGTGGAGAGGCAGAAGCTTACACAGCAGGGCTCACACAGCAGGGCTCACACAGCAGGGCCCACACAGCAGGGCCCACACAGCAGGGCTCACACAGCAGGGCTCACACAGCAGGGCTTACTCCTGCACCTTTCTTATCTACTTCTTTGCTACAGGACCACTGCCGTGAATACTGAACTAGCTAGGGTCTAGAACCCGGGCTCTAAAGCCATGAGAACACGTGCTTATAGCCAAAGTTGGCTGTGTATTGGGTTTGGTCCCTTTATCAGTAACATCTGTGACTTTCGTCCAGGGTCCTGTTTTCTAAACTCCTGAAACTGCCACTCAGATTTGCCACCATTGTGACGGAATTTTTTGGACTTAATAACAATTGATGATCGCATTAAATATTTGCACAATCTCTTTACAATTACACTCACTAAGCTTCACTTGCCGTTTTATAAAATTGGACACGTTCCCTTGCGTTCTTGGATCTCAAAACAGCGTTTTCTAAATAAGCACAGCCGAGAGGCTTTTGGTTTTTCTCCTAACAGTGTTCATACCAGTAACTGTCTGAAAAAAATGATTAAGCCAGAATTATTTCTCTATGCTTGCATTCTGAAGTCAGCTGAAAAGACTATAAAAAATGTATAGCTTAACTGCAATTCTAGGCCTATTCTGTTCTATGTTCTATGAAAGAATTTCTCTATAATCCTGATATTACAGTGCTGATTTGTATATGCGTATTCATAGGCACTTTAGAAATACTTAGAGACCACATGCACCATAGTCAGTAAGCACAGTCGTGTTAAATAGGCGTTTGACGAACATGTGTACAGTGAGAGAGACGAAAGCTTGCAGCCTGGACCTTACAGGATGCTGGCCTGGAGCCAGGCTTGGACCACGTGGATGGGTTTCTGTGGGATTCTGGCGCTGTTACCACTTCTGAAAGGCTGTTGTCTACCAGTGTAATCCCACTAAAATGTGGAGTATACTTTTCTTACCTAACCAAGACTTTAAGTTTCAAGTGTGTCCATAACTTTTTTTGAGAAGTGACAAAGCAATTAAAGTCCTTTTTGGGATAACTATTTGGTATCTTTAAAAAAAAACAAGGCTTTATTTCAAAACCTAGGTTTTTTTTTTTTCCTTTAACATTTAAGGAGTAATATGAGAATTTTGAGGACAACCCTGAAGAAAAAGTTGTTTTCCTAGAAGAAAAAGCTCATGCCTCGAGGCGACACAGTACAGAATGACTAAAACCTGAGCCACAGTGTCCAAACACAACACAGCACGGCACAAGTGTAATACAGTACAGAGCCAGTGTCCCAACGGGACACAGTGTAACACAACACAACACAGTATAATAACGAAATACCAACACAACACTGAGCCACCAAGTCCGGAACAACCACAAGGCTGTTTTCTGATGAGTCTTCAGCTATGTTCTAGGGTCTGGTTATCTCTTTTACTTCTTAGCCTCACCTGCTTGCCTGATCGAAATAACTCGAACTTCTAGGGTTGACCAAAACAAATTGTTCTTATGCAAATTTGATTGCAACCAGACACTTGAGAAAGTCATAATATCCATATAGGCATGGTAGTGTAGATACCGCCATGTAAGACAAAAAAAAAAAAAAAAAAAAGCACACATTGAAGTAAAATACTATTTATGTTATCTGCTCTTGATTGCCCCTGAATTATATTTGCAAAACTTTATTGTCATGGTCTTGGCTTTTTACTGGAGGAAAATACCCTAACTGGTCTCTTTCCTTCCCGTTTGTCCAACGGTGCTGTGAATTAGAACAGTGGGTGGAGTTGGGTAGCCTGGGGCTTTGTGGGGAGTGTGTGACTGCGCTCCTTTTCTGTTCCACACAGCCCAGAACACCATCTTAAACCTCAGTATAAACACAAGGGCATTTCTCAAAAGGAATTTGTTTTTAAATTTCACCTTGTCGTAACTATGGTGCCTGAGAATGGGTGCACCAGAAGGGCGGGTGCACCGGAAGGGCGGGTGCACCGGAAAGGGCGGGTGCACCGGAAGGGCGGGTGCACCGGAAGGGCGGGTGCACCGGAAGGGCGGGTGCACCGGAAGGGCTGGTACAGTCCAGGGAGGAGCTGTTTGCTGCTGTTTGCTGCTGACGGTAAGGCAGTTGGAAGCCTGTCTGGGGTTTGAATGGCACCTCCAGGTCACCGTGTTTGCACATGTGTTAAGGCTGTCTGTACCTTGCAGTAGTCACCTGCTGTGCTGGGTTCTTTTGAATCTGTTTTGAAGTTTAAGCACAATGTTGACCCTTCTGTAATTTCCTAAAATTACATTGTTTTCCTAAGACAGCTCAACTTTAGGAAAATACTGCTGTACAATAAACGTGATTTTCTTTTCTACTAGAACAAGACTACCGTTGGGGTTTTTGTATCATGGTTACTGTGTGTTAGGAAATAAGCGATTCATACTCTGCATTCATTCTAACTTTCCAGATCTGTGTGTGTGCCTCCCTACTTGTTTTAACTGCCAGAACTCCATGTCAAACCTTGTGTTGGTTCCCATCATGTTTATGTGAAGTAAAAAACTATGCCCCTGTAAGTAACATTTTTTTTGTTTTGCACCATTTTAGACTCCTTTCCAGTTCATAAGTGCTGTGTGAGACTGCTGCAGCTACAGGCTGAGCAGTAAAGGAGACTGCTACCCCACGGGGCTCGGGGTCACCTGATCCCTAGGGCCCAGTCAACCTTTACTATAAAAAAAATATTTTATGTGCTTTTGTTCTATTTTATCTGCCTGCACAGATGTCTCTATGAGGGTATTGGATCTCTTGGGCTGGAGTTACAGAGGAGGAGAAGAATTGTCTCAGGTCTAAGGCAAACCCTAGGTGAGCTGCCATGAGGGTGCTGGGAATTGAACCTGGGTCCTCTGAAAGAGGAACGGAGCTGCTCTCCCGCCCCCCAGAAACTCTAGTTTGATTCAGCATGTCAGTTTCTGGGCATGGGGCCATGGGACAGCTGCCCCCAGGGACAGCTGTTGGACATACCAACAGTAATGCCTTCATCGGATTCCTGATGCCGCTTTACCACTTGCGATGTAGTCTTCGTAACATCCCATGTGCAAACAAGAGCAGCTCAGAAAGCGCTACAGCGGCACCAGCCCCTAGTCAGGTTCAGATCTGAACCCGGGACACTGGCCCACACTCAAGGGCCTTTGCCTGCATTAGTCCATTGCTCTCTACAACCTAGTGAGCACTGCCTGAGCCTGGTGGCTCGCCACACAGTCCCGCAGAAACGCTGGAACTAGGCAGTGGTCTAGCCTCCCCTTTTCTGTGTATCAGATTACCTGCCAGTGCACGTGTGCTCGCAGGCAGTGTTTCCTACCAGCTCCACATTCAGATTGGCCCTTCGCTTTCCCGTTTCAGTCATGCCTTGGCCTGGACTCTAGGCTAGCTCTGCTTTCAAGAGCCCTAGCTTGTTTTCCTATGGACAGTGACTCTCATCTGCATGTAGGGCTCAGTAATTTAACTCCGCAGAATTGTACTGCCACATTCTGGAAGGTGTCTTACTGCTCATCGTCTTACAAGTGCTGACTGCCTACTGCTGTCCTGCAGTAAGCTAGGCCAGCATCTTGTCCTCATTACAACCCCAGGACCGTCAATTCCCTTAACTCTCACTGTGCAGCTCAGCACTGGGTGAAGAGGGTAAGATGGGTCCTGTCTTTTGGCAGTGAGTTCCAGGAGAGAAGGTTCCGGGGGTCGGTTCTTAGGAACCAGGGAGACGTGACAGAAGTGCTTTTAAGGCCTGGGAAGGATGCTGAGTTATGTAGGTGGTTTTGCTACTTTTTGGAGTTTTCTAAAATGAACCTGTATTTCTATTGGCTAAGAAAACCATTTAGTTTGAAAATTGAAGTCCTAGCCAATGAGTGCAGGAGGCACTCTTTCACAGGGTCTGTGGCCGGAGGGGATGTCCAGGCCATGGCCACATGGCTGTGTATCTGTTGAGAGACTAGGGCATGGCAGGGAGCCTGGAGCTAATGAATGCCTGCTGAGGATGAGCTTTTCCCAGGGGCTCCAACCATGGCTGGGAGCTTGTGGGCCAGGAGAGGTCTTCCTGGGTTTCTGGCCAGAAATCTGGAGGTGAAGGATTAGAAAGGTCAGGCTTTGGGGCATGTTTGATCCTGGTGGCATTTAACCTGTTACCTGGCGTGAAACTCCAGACACTCTCTCTCAGTGTAGAGATCTGGTTCCCCATAAGATGACCAACGGTAGTGCTGTGGACTTGAGTACTGCAGGTTGTAGGCACCCTTGTCATACAATCATCTACCCACACAGCAGTTTTCACTGTCCCTGACACACACATTCATTCTCATTCATTCATTCTCTCTCTCTCTCTCTCTCTCTCTCTCTCTCTCTCTCTCTCTCTCTCTCTCTCTCGTGTGTATGTTTGTTGGCCAAAGCACACAAGACTTAAGTCAGATGTAGAGTTCACACAGCAGGAGCACAGTAGGGCCTCACACTTGGGTCACCCAAGAGTGCAGCCTTGGTTGAGTGGTATTGAAGGAACCACACTCAGCCTCCAGCATTGTTACCAGGTTGCTCTGGCTTCCTGCCAGGCTGCTTTGACCTGGGTCTGGTCTCTCCCAAGAGTTGGATATGGTCTCCTTTGGGGTGTGGCATCCGATCTAAGAGCTACTTTGGGGAACTGGGCTTCAATCTTGGAGCTTTGGGAATCAGCTGCTTCCATTTGCCTCTTCTGTCCTCACCGGGTCATCACCACCAGCTGCCTCCCTCCACTTACTCCCCAGTGTCACTGCACTTCTGTGTCGCTCTAGGTTAGAATGCGCCAGGGACTGCTCACCTGCCCTGAGCAGAAGCGCTGTTTCTACCCACCCCCGGTCTAGAATCTGCCTGTGCAGACCATGCTGCCTGTCCTTGCCCCGTTCATCTGTAGGACCTGGAAAAGCCACCTCAGCCTGCTAGTCAGCTCCTGTTGTGATATAACAGCCAACCATAAGGAGTAATACTCAGTTTCAGTCCAGGGCCAGAGGGCTGTAGTGAGGCAGCCCGTAACGGCAGAAAGGTGTGGCAGAGGAAAGAAAGGGCTGCTCAGCCCATGGCAGCCAGGAAGCAGAGATGTGGAAGGACCTGGGCTACGATGTAGCTTTCTAGGTTGTGTCCCACCTCCCAATGATGCCATCAGTGGAGAAATTATTCTACTTGTGACGTCAGAGCCCTTGGGATCCAGTTGCTCCCTGAGCTCCACCCTTGGACACCCTTGCATCGGAAATCAAGCTGTTAACACGTGGACTCTAGAGGTTACTTCGTAGCAGGCTGGAACAGTATCAGTAACATGGGCTTTGGAGGTTACTTAGTAGCAGGCCGTAACAGTGTCACTGAGGCTGCTCTAAGAGGCTGGACAGAGCCAAAGAGCCCTTGGAAAGATAAGGACACATGTTATCCAGATAGCTTCAGCAAGGCTGCAAGAGTGGGTATGATTTTCATGGGCATCTAATATACCTGAATCTAGAATGAGATGACTGCAGTGGCTGCACAGAGTAGATGGAGACGATGCCAAGGATCTCAGTTTCTCAAGGAACTCTGGACCCTGGGTGAACATGCAGCCAACACTGGGTATTTGTGGAAAATCACTGAAAGGTCAGGAGAGGTCAGCTGGGTCCAACTAGAATTTACTGTGGTTCCTTCTGATTGCTGGGAGTGTAAGAGGGATTGATTCTGGTGTCTTCCTACAGTCAACGTGTCCAAGGGTCACTGAGAGGTCATGAATGCCTGATCTGTCCTGTTTTCCCTGATCATCTATGTGGACCCTAATCTCCCTCAGCCCTAGAGGGTCACAGCGGCAAGTTTGGTGACATCAAATTTGGTGATTTCCAGTTGGCTGGAAACTGCCAATGTGGTGAAGCTGAAGTAGGCACCAGAGTGCTGGATGCCAGGCTCACTCATTCTCTAGAGGGAGGGACCAGATTAGGCAGGCCACAAGATCCCCAGCCCCTCTGAGGACTGAAGATGTGGCATTTTAATTCTCTTAGAACCAAGTCACAACTTTCTTGTTCTAAGGGAGCGGATGCCAGGAATGCTGTGTGCCTGGCTTCTCAGTTACAGAAAGTGCTGTAGTGAGAAGCTACTGTTCACCCCACCCCTTGGCTCCTGGCTGCACCCAGCCCCAACTGGCAACTTTCCTGACCTTGGCAGGAGCCAACTGGTCTCTGGCTCTGATGGGGACAGGAGGCAATGACAGAGCCTTGCTTTTAGAGGTAAATGCAGAAGTCTGGGGTAGGTAGCATGGGAACTATTTCCATCTGCCCAGTTCTGAAACTGTAACTTCATGTGGGCATTCAGGGGGTCACTGAGCGGTTACCTGGCCCTCGGCACTGTAAAAATCATCCTTGAGTTCATAACTAGTAGAGATGCATGTATGTTCACAAAAGTCAGACAAGAATGGCAACAGGCTGGCATTATTGCCCAGGAGACACAGTGGAATGCTGTTCAGGAGTGAGAGTGTACAACATGGACGCACACACACACGAGGTGGGGAGGACTTGTTCATAATTCCCACTGATTTGCAAATATCTGTGCTATTGGGAGCCAGGACATTGGCTGACCTGGGGTTGGAGAATCTGCCTTGGAGGTTGCCTCTATGCTTGACCTGATATGTTTGTGGGATACACAGAGTTTGTGAACATTTTTGTCCACCCCTGAGAAAAACGGTGACTTTAGGAAACAGAAGTGACACCTCCTGCTTGAAGGAGAGCCTTGCACATGCTTAATCTACTGACTGTGCCAACAGAACAAAGAGCAGAAGTGGGCGGATCAATGAAGCCCATGAACAGAATCATGGGGAGTGCTCCCTGGAGCACTGACAAGGTGAGAGCCAAATGTTGTTTTCCTGGGGTAGGGGTGGGGAGGGGCTCAGAAGGGCTTCAGAGAGCCCTGGGGAGGAGGGGACATGCACTTCCATACTGGGATATCCCAGGAGCTCTGGCCTCTCCCGAGTGGTCCCGACCTGCCAAGAAGGCCACACAGCAGGAGGTCTTTCTTGTGCTCTAGGTGCAGCTGCAGCTTTGGGAACCATTTTCTGCAGACAAAGCTGGGTGGAACCACTGTTCTAAAAGGATCCCCACAGTTCTGAATTATTTATCCACTAAAACATTCACCACGGATGAACTGGTGTTCCTCCTGCAGTGGTCCCTCCCGACCTCCTGGCAGCCAAGTAGGGCCATACCTTTGTAAAACATTTTCCCACAGGTCTTGAGAGCTTCTGCTACGTAGCCAACCGGAGCTTTTCAGAGGATCCGACAGCTTTCTTCAGCTGTGGGGAGCTGAGCGGGGCAGTGTGGGGCTGAGCCTAGCGCCCGGCTCCTGGCTGGCAGCCCAGTACTGTCCCTCTTGGCTGTCTCTTTGGAGCATTTGCAGCAGCCACTTTCTCTGGCTCTCTGACCTCAAGGCCGTCCCCTTACAAACTGTCACAGAGTTCTTTGAGAGCGCCTCATCCATACCAACAAAAGCTGTGGCCAGCACCGATGTTTCTCACCATGTCGCATGCCCTTGCCACCCCAGGTGCCCCTGTCCCCGCAAAGTATAGCTTAAGGGTCTCTGGTATAGTTCTCCCTTTTCTTAAGAGGCCACGGGGCAGCAATAGGACCCAGAACTGTGGTTGTGGGGTGGGCAGGGAGATGGCTGTGTGGGTGAGAGTATTTGCAATACAAGCGAGAAGACCTCGGTCTGAATCCCCAGAACCTATACAAGAGGTTGATCTGGCTGCATGTGCCTGGAACTCTAGCACAGAAGGCAGAGATAGGTGGATGAATCCTGGGAGCTCTCCTGTCAGCCAGCTTAGCCAAACCACTGAAATCTGCTTCAGGGAAAGATCTGTCCTGAGGCAAAGCAGAGAGCAACCCAGGGTGTGCACAGAAGCAGCAGAGGGATAGCTGGGAGTCTGGGGCTCCTGTCTCACCTTCTGAGCTTGGCCCACACCTCTCACCTCCCAGAAAGTTCCATCACAATGTCAGCAGTGCCAGCGTCTGTTCCCACACAACATTTTGAACGTGTAGAACCTCTGGCTAAGTGCTAGAAGAGGGGATGGGGTGGGCTTCGAGATACTCAGGCTTGCTACAACCCTAGTACACCAGGGCCTGGCACTCAGAGGGGAATACCTCATCCACTCCAGATGAGCCAGGGGAGACTCTTGAAAGCCCACCCTACTGTTTCTTCTGTGTCTGTTGGTAAAAGTGGGTTTGCTTAGCTGTCCAGGAGAGCTGAGCCAATGGCATGAGCTGAGTCTCTGGTGTAATGAACTGCTGTGTCTGCTACATACTGACCCAGCAGGCCCAGGCCCTAACCTCCTCGGCTGCCTTGACCCAGCCACAGGAACACCTGAGTGTTGAGGGCCTAGTGGGGCCTGTGATGGAGCTGTTGGTCTGAACAGTGTTAGGGTCCTTGACTGGACAGACTGACAACCAGGAGACTGGCAGGCATGCAGGACTCAAAACACCGAGACATTTATTGTTTCAAAGGAGGGCAGGTCTTCTGGTCACCGGCTTTAACATAAACACTGACAGACACCTGCTTCCCAGACCACTGCTCTCCCAGTGCCAACCTTTGCTTTTCACAGTTGATGCCCTCCCCAGACCCCTTCTCACACCACACGTGGTTGGGTAAGTGTTACACCTGAAGGGCTGGGTAGAACGAAGTAATATTCTGAGCGAAATCAAACTGTCCTGTCTGCAGTCCGATCTGCACCAGGGAGATTGCCCTGAGAGGGAGGGTGGCAGGGTGGCTCCGGGGCCCTCCCTGCCTCCTGCAGCCTGGGCTCTTCAGGGGAGGCCTCAGTCTTCAGCCACAGGTGGAGGTGCAAGCTGCAGCTGGAAGTTCTCCTTCTGGAAGATGCTGTTGAAAGCAGGCCCGCTCTGGGAGCCGGCAAATGGCCTATAGCTGTCGCCACCTCGGTTCTGCGAGAGTTCCATAAGGAGAGCCAGCTGAGAAGAAGAGGACACATGTGAGAGCACAGTCCTGTGTGAGGACAAAGGTGGAGAGGGTCCTGTTCCTCTGGCCACATGAAGGAGAGCGCTACCTTGTGGGAGGAGTGAAAGCCCTGTCCTTGGATCCCAAGGTCATGTCTCAGGAAAGGGTGTGACCCTGGGCACAAGAGGCTGCCCGGGTGGGGTTTCCTCCAGGCATGGCTGCCCTGCCTGTGCACAGCCTCCCTATAGGCAGACTTCTGTTCTCAGCACAACTCCCATGTGCTTCTCTTTGGAGTGCCCAGGCCAGAGTCACTCCTGGTCTTCTCTCTGGCAGCCTGGCCAGCAGTTTGGGCTCAGGAATAGCACTCATGGATCACACCTCTCCTCCAAACTCGCCCTCCCTACCTGCAGCTGTATACATCCACCAGTGGCTTTAGCAGTACCTTGGTCTGTCAGTGGTTTAGTTCCAGGAGGAAGCATTCCTGAAGCCCACTGGAAAGCCGGGCTCTGTACCTCAGGTGCCTCCTCTTACCCAGCCGGCTTTCTGTAAGTCAGAGCCTGGCAGCCCAGTGTCCGATGCTCTGACAACCAGAGGAGGTGAGTACATGTCCAGGAGCTGAGACCTCCAGCCTGCTAAATGACAACACCCATACTAACCTGAGGGGAAACTCAGGGCCAAATGCAAGCTTCCAGGAACCCGTGATGGGACCTGGAGACAGCACACAGTGCCCTGCCCCACTCTTCACGGGCGGAGGCGATGAACGCCTTCTGTGGGGTGATGTAGCAGGTGAGCCTTCAAATGCCTGAGGGGAGGAGTAGGGGGGAGGGGACTGTGTGTGTATCTGCTTCCTGGCATAAGCCAGTCTCTGGAATGACTGCAGGCCACAGGTGACTGTCTTTTGAGGGCCAGACAGGCTGGGTGCTTTTCAAGAATGGCATTTCTAGTTCCTGGGGAGTGACTCACACTGAGCCACTCAGTTGTCAGTGATAGGGTAGGATTCAAACTTCCTGTTCAGCCAAGCTGCCTGTGGACTTGCCTTCACCTGCCCCGCTTGCCTGCCCTGACTTCTGTCTGCTCTGATCTCTGGCAAGGAATCTCCCGTCACATGAGCAGTAATGGTACAGAGCTCATTTGCCTGTTGGCTGACGGCATAACCAGTGGCTGGGGAGCCAGTGAAGCCCTCTAAGCTCTAAGTACCAATTTATCAGAACTAACACAGCCCTCGGTCCTGACTCAGCAACCCAGCCATGGTCTAACGCTCACTCACTGTCACAGTCAGCCTCTGCTGCCCTCCTGGGACAACTGGTCACCTGGGAAGGGTGAACCTACCTGTGTTACCTGCAGGCAGGCGGGCTTGAGCTACAGAAGGGAGGCCGAGGAAACCAGAAAGCGGCACTCCTCTATAGTCTGCTTCAGGTCCTGCCTGCAGGTTCCTGCCCTGACTTCCTCTGACAGAAGACTGCAATCTGCGGGCTGTAATAAACCCTTTCCTTCCCGGTTGCTTTTGGTCATGGTGCTTGTCATGGCGTGCAGCAGACGGCACACCAGAGCCGCATGTTTACACTATTACAGTGAGCCTCCAGCCTGAGAGGTAGCATGGGAGGAAGGCTGGCTCACTCAAAGGGCCATCTTGAACTTCCTACCTCTGTAATCTGCTCAGCCTGTGACTGGTCTGTGAGGAGATCATGCCCAAGGCTTCCAACAGAACATGAGATGTCTCATTCTGACACTAGGGCAGACACACCAACCACAAACTATGGCTCCTACTTCTTAAGTCTCGCTGACTGAACTTCTCCTGTAACTTAGTGACTAGGAAACACAGACCCTGAACAAGGCTCAGAATGTGAAGGAGATGGTGATTCTGTCTCTAGTTCCTGGCCAGAACTCAGTCCTGCATCTGGTTAACCTGCAGGGTCTTATTCAGGATAGTGTGGAAGTTTCCAGAAGAACCTCTGTCCTGGCTAACAGCTCGAGAGGAAGTGCTGGTTTCCCTCAGGGTCTGCTTCAGTGAGAGCAGAGCTGCTGTGCCCAGAGACAGCTGGGCTAGACAAGCTCAGAAACCACTGGGCTGGGGGATCTGGGTGTGCCCCGGAGTGGAGGTGCTGAAAAGTTCCTGTTTCCTCCCTCAAGGGCTGGGAGCCAGCGTGGGCCATGCAGAAGGGAAGAGACAAGAAGGGAGCCCAGCAGCCAGACTTGCATGGCCTCTGTGGAAACAAGGAGCTCTTACCCAGAGCACAGGCAGGCTTGAGGGAAAATGTCTAGGGGTCTAGAAAGGATGCCTCCTGGACCTCTTCAGGATGAGGGCTGAGCGCAAGATCCTGCTAGACCTGTGCTCTCGATGACTGGATGGGACAGGCCGAGAGTTCAGGGGAACACTTGAGTCTGCTATGGAGGCCTGTGCAGTACTGGCAGCTGGTAGCCTCTGAGTCTGCACCCTTCTCCCAGTTTTAAAAATGTCCAATCTCCCAGTCTACGCTGCAGATAGCTAGGTGGGCACAGATCTGAGGTGTGGCAGTCTCAGATACACATGATGGCCTTCTGAAGGAGGAAATGGGCTTCTGGCTTGCTCTCTGTGGAGACAGGCCAGACATGGGCCCCCTGTGTACTCACAGCTTGGGAGGTAAGTAATAAATGCCTCTCTATTGCCCTTTCACCAAATTCTGAGTGCCGCCGGGCCGGGACCGGTGGGCCATGTGCCCATCCGCTCTTGCACACCCGTACACACTTTTTTTTTTTTTTTTTTGGTTCTTTTTTTCGGAGCTGGGGACCCAACCCAGGGCCTTGCGCTTCCTAGGTAAGCGCTCTACCACTGAGCTAAATCCCCAGCCCCACACCCATACACACTTAATGCGGCTCCCGCAGATACCCCTTCTTTGCCGTGTCCTTGTTCGTCATGACTCTGGCTGATCTGCAGCTGCTTGCAGAGGGGTCCTCAAAGCTCACCCCATCCCTCCTGCCCATCCTCGAAGTGCTGCAGTGAACCTTGCTATCTGAACACCAGCTCGGGTACCTTCCAAGCTTAGAGGTGGACGCAGGACTCTAGGACACTGCCTTCCCCAAACAGTAAGTCCCAGATCAGAAACAGAGACATCGGTCATACAAACATTACCCTAGAACCTCCTCGGTACAGCCGGCAGAGCTGGTCAAAGGCTTGCGTTTGCTGTGGGTCCAGAACAGGTTCTGAGTTTGCCTAGGAAACAAGAGTTATCGGATTAATAATGTCTGTCCCTGTTCCTTGCACAGAGGAAGCGAGACCCTGCAGTTCCCTCATGCGTCTGAAGATCATGCCCCTGGCAACTGGGGGATTTGTTTAAGCATTTGGAAGACACGGTCTGGCCTCCCTGAAGGCCTGCTTGGATGTTCCTCTCAGCTGGATCCTCTATCTGTGGTCCTATTCTCCATCATTAACTCTAAACCTCCCTCAAGGCCTTCTGAGCAGAGGGCCTTTGGTCCATCCGCTCTTGCACACCCCGTACACTCTTAATGGGGCTCCCACAGAGACCCCTTCTTTGCCGTGTCCTTGTTCGTCATGACTCTGGCCGATCTGCAGAGGCTTGCAGAGGGGTCCAACCCCCCTGCTCCCCCCTCGGAGGATCCTAGCAGTGCTGTAGCGAACCTTGCTATCTGAACACTAGCTCTCTCACCATGTGACCCTGGAGAGTCCTTTCGTTCCCCTGACCCTGGAGGTGGCCCGTGGGAGGTCACTGATAGGTAAAGCTAGATGACACCCTGCCTCCCACCAGCAGAGTCAGTTATGCCAGTGCTGTAACTACACCTCTGAGACACCACTGGTTAGAGGGTTAAGCGGTCCGTGCACAAACTAGTAAAAACTGTGTGCTTGCCTTGCCCCGTGAACCTTTTAGGCAGAGAGGAAAAGGATTTCTCAAATGCACACCCCACATGGATGATGGGGAAGGCTTTGGTGCCAAGCCTGTGGTGTTCACCCTAGAGGGTGAGCGCTGTAGCCTGGCGCAGATACAACGCAAGTAACTGAGCGCAGGCAGAGCCCTGGCTGCGGCATGTCACCTACGGGCCATCTCATCAAGTCCTCAAAAGCCCTCTGTAAGAGAGGTCCTGGCAGATTCACTTTCCCACCAAGAAGGACAGTAACTGTAGTTAATTAATTAGGGATGTGTGTGGATGCCATTATGCCTGAATGGAGGTCAGAGGTCAGAGGCCAACACACAGGAGGAGTCAGTGTTCTACTGTGTGAGCCCTAAGGAAGGAATGTGGCTTAGGGAGCCTTTACCCACTGAGGCATCTTGCTGCCCCTGATAGTGTGACACTCAGAGCCTTTAAGAGATCTGTGAGTTGGATTTGTCTTCCCAATGGCTCTGCTTCTTTCTTTCCCTTAACATTTTCGCCACCCTCAGGAAATAGGCCAGTCAGGCTGGGAAGGGAACCGGCACTGCCAGAGACCTGCCGCGCTGGCCTGCCTTCCAGCGGGAGGAAAAAGACTGAAGCCCTGGGAAGAAGCTGAAGGGAAGAGGGCTCACGTCTCCTGGGTTTCTATGATGTCACAGCGGATCTAGCTATGGCTCCCTTTCTTGATGCACTTGACAACATGGCTGGCTGGGGAGGTGGCTCTGAGGCAGTGCGGAGCAGGACACAAGGCAAGGCCTCGTAGGCGCCCTCTCATGGGGCTACACTCATTTCCCCGGTTCTTGCAGACAGGAGGAGGAGCCTATCACAATCTGGGAGTGTCAAAGCCATCTAGACACTTTTGAAGAACTGCTGGCTCAAGACTAATTGGTAGAGTGTGTATCGAACTTCTGACAGACTTTATAAGGTGTCAAAGGAGGCGCTAAGGTCTGCAGGTCTGAGAAATACACCAAGCCTGGCTCCAACCAAAGCCCAAGAGGGAAACACCATCACTGTTGAGACACAACCACTGGGAAGCGTGACTCAACACCGCTTTCAGATCCTGAGAGTGCTGGTACCACAGGCTGGGAGCAGGGCAGGGTCAGAGTGAGGAGTGGGATGGGGGAGGGGTAATGTGCAGCGCTGACCATCTACACCCCTGCCACATCCCATGTAAAGCACCAGCTCTGGTTATCGTGTGGCAAGGCGCTCCAGTTCCATTTCTGTTGCTGTGACAAATAAACTGACGAGAGCAGAAATATTAGGTTTGCAATCCAAGTTTCAGCCCATTTCTTCAGTAAAGTCAAGGGAGGAAGCAGTCAGGGGCAACGACACAAACACGTTGCCCTTGTTTGCTCAAAACTAGTTTTTTCCTGTCAGAAACCCCTGCTGGTGGTGAGGGTTAGGGAATGGGAGCATGGGAGTGGGGAGTGGTGCAGTTCACGGTGGGCGGGTCCCTCGACACCCATGAGCAATGAAGACCATTCTCTACAGCCGTGCTCACAGGCTAGGCTGATGGAGACTGATTCTTCATTAAGGCTCTGGGTGGTGGCAGGCACAGGAGAGTTCAGTAAGGACAGTTCAACAGGAAACAAACATAACAGAGAAGGGGCCTAGTAAGACACTAGGGAAGGGCGGCCACTTAAAGATGTTGCAGAGAGACCAGCAGACGTCACCAGAGGCACATGCGTGGTAGCGTGCTGGAGGGGGTCACTACGATGAATAAATATGTGGTGAGGAATAGGGAGAGAAAGAGAAGGAGAAGGAGCCTCGGGCCACAAGCAGGAGAGCTGACACCAGTGACTCATTGCAATGAAAATTTGCAAACAAAGCTGTTTGGACGAAAGGGTATAGACAATGTAGCACACAGTGACACTGCGTCTTCCACAACTAGATTTTTTTTTAAACTTTGTTTATTTTTGTCATTTTTATTTGTGGGGGAGGTTGCAAGTGCAGAGGGTGACTGTGGAGGGATGTGGAGATGAGCGGGGTTGGGGTGCACGATGGGAGATTCACAAACAATAAAATATACAGAACGACTTTGAGAGGTCAGGCTAACGCATGGCAGAGCACTAAGAGCCGGACGAGCCGTCCCCTCACAGAGACATCTGAAGGGGTATTAGGCTATGCAGCAGATCTCGGGACACTGCACTTCCTGTACAGTCATGAGATATCATGACAGAAAATGATGGAGGAGACACAAGGGTGTTCCAGACGGTGCTGGTCACTTCTGAAGATGACTGAAACTCCCCTCAGACCCTGTAGTTAGATCCCTGTGTTGGACACTGGGATCTCTTAAGTTTTGTTACTGTCCGTCCTTCCTTCCTTCCTCCCTCCCTCACACCCTCTTCCATGCCTCCCTCCACTTCACGTAGCTCTCACTGTGAAGCCAACGGTGGCCTCAGACACACAGTAGGCCCACCTCTGCCTCCTGAGCAGCCGTGTCCAGTGTATGCCAGGCTGGTTTAGACTGGTTTAGACTGAAAGGTCTGCGGCCAGAGAAAGAGTGACTGAGGGAACGTGGTGGCGGCTGTTTCTGCAAGCTGAGATAAACACTGGCCTGGTTTTATATTAGTCTTTCATGAACATGCAGTTTTCCCCAAATCTAGATTTCTCTCATTTACTTGTTTGATTCCAGCAGCTATCTTTTGGAGGCAATTAAGATCTTCTCAGGAAAGAGAAGGTCACGCCACGGCGTAGAGGATGCTGCTTCTAAAAACAGCCACGTCATCAAGCCCTTGGGACACGCTGGGCAGCATGCGGGTCTATTCTGGGCAGGGATACTCCAGGGCCTGCCCTTGGGAGTTTGCTGGCTGAGTCAGAAGGAATCTCAAATGAGGTCCGCTCCACGGTTTCTGACCCAGCGGATGTTGTTAAATGCTGATTCTAATGGAAATCTCAGGATGTGGGGGCCAAGGCAGGAGGATACTTTGTTCTAGGCCAGTCTGGGACACATGGTTAGACTCTCTTCAAAAACATTTTAGTAGTAAAAGCAGATTGGGGTAGCAGGTATGGGTGGGACTTGAAGACACCTATCTCAGGCAGCTGAGCAGGTGGTGACTGCTCCTCATGGTGTCCTGAGGATAACAACACTCTTACCTTGTAAGTGTTTCATCTCCTGGCTCAACTGTATGCAGACAATTCATTAGGGCTTCTTTCCCCCATGGGGACTCAACTAGTTATGTCGCTTTCAACATTCACTGGGGTCACACACAATTCTTAGCAATTCTTGTTAAGACTGTTTAACTAGGCCCCTGGTTGAGGGGTGGGGCCATCCGCCCATCTCAAAAACATTAACCCAGAATTGCTCCTGTCTAAAGGAAATGCAGGGGCAAAGAGTGGAGCAAAGACTGAAGGAAAGGCCATCCAGAGATTGCCCACCTGGGGATCGATCCCACCTGCAGACACCAAACCCAGACTATTCTATTCTAATGGAAATCTCAGATCTAATCGAAATCTTCTATTGCTGATGCCAAGAAGTGCTTGCTGGCAGGAGCCTGATATAGTTGTCCCCTGAGAGTCTCTGACAGAGCCTGACCAATACAGATGTTGGCTTGAAGCCAACCATTGGACTGGGCACGGGGACCCCAATAGAGGAGTTAGGGGAAGGACTGAAAGAGCTGAAAGGGTTTGCAACCTCATAGAAACAACAATATCAACCAACCAGACTCCCTCAGAGCTCCCAGGGACTAAGGCACCAACCAAAGAATACGCATGGAGGGACCCATGGCTCCAGCTGCATATGTAGCAGTGGACTGCCTTATCTGGCATCAATGGGAGGGGAGGCCCTTGGTCCTGTGGAGGCTTGATGCTCCAGCATAAGGGAATGCTAGGTTGGTGAGGCAGGAGTGGGTGGGTAGGGGAGCACCCTCATAGAAGTGGGGTAGGGGGGCTGGCATGGGTGTTTGCAGAGGGATAACATTTGAAATGTAAATAAATAAAATAACCAATGATAATTTAAAAAGACTGTTTAACCAGACCATAGTACTTGATACATGGTTTGTTTGATCTTACTGGATTGGATGCTTTATGTTTTCCACATAAACACAGTTACATAAACTGAAGGCAGTTGGAGGTTTGTGCAGCAAACGTGTGTAACACACACATGCACACGGAGGGCATTTTTCAGGTCACATGGCACATCCGGGTGGGATGTTAGGGTTAGTGCTGAGCTCTGGCCTTTCCTCTATTAGGCCTTTAAGTTTATTGGAGATGCCACGAGAAGGGACTTTTAATACGGTATCTGTGGTGGTTGGACAGTGGCTCCACAGGCTCCTATGTTTGAATGCTTGGACGCCAGTCAGTGGAGCAGTTTGGGAAGGATCAGGATTCATGGAGACGGTATGGCACTAGGGGTGGACTATAGCCAGAGTCTATGTCTGTCTATGTCTGCCTGCAACCTTCAGATCAGGTAAGAGCTCTCCATTACTGCTCCGGTACGATGCCTGCCTGCCACTACATGCTTCCTGCCATGGACTAATCCTCTGAAACAATAAGCAAGCTCCCGGCTAATGCTGTATCTTTACTGCCCTCTGGGGCTTTTGTGGGAGCCCTAGGACCAAGTAGAGCTACTGCAGGAGAGTGATACCCCACGGATGGCCAGGGCCATACAATGTCTGCAGACAAGCAGGACTGAAAGGGAAATGAGGCGGCTGTTTGTTGAAGTGCTTAGGCTCTTAGGTGCTTGCCTACCATCAAGCCCTTTCTGAACTGAGAGTCATAAATTTTACATGGTAGCAGAGATAGTGCACACAACATATATATGTATACATAGGTATGTATGTATGTATGTATATATGTATATATGTATGAATATATGTATTTATGTATGAATGTATGTATATATGTATGTATTTATGTATGAATGTAAGCATATATATAATGTATGTGTGTATATATGTATGTATTTATGTATGAAGTATGTATGAATGTATGCATGTATATATGTATGCATGAATGTGTGTATGTATGTATGCATGTGTATATATGTATGTATGAGTGTATGTATGTATGTATGAATGTATGCATGTATGAATGTGTATATGTATGTATGTTCTATGTATATGTATGTATGTATATATGTACTTATGTATGAATATATGTATATGTGTATGTATTTATGTATGTATGTATGCATGTGTATATATGTATGTATGAGTGTATGTATGTATGTATGAATGTATGCATGTATGAATGTGTATATGTATGTATGTTCTGTGTATATATGTATGTATGTATGTTCTATGTATATGTATGTATGCTCTATGTGTGTGTATGCATGTATGTTCTATGTATATGTATGTATGTATATATGTATTTATGTATGAATATATGTATATATGTATGTATTTATGTATGAATGTATGCATGTATATATGTATTTATGTATGAATGTATGCATGTATATATGTATATATGAATGTATGTATGAATGTATGCATGCATGTATGTATGTATCTGTTCTAATGGGAGGGAAGAGAGGGTGACAGAGCTTCTGGCAAACAGCTGTTCACTGAAGGATGTGGCTATGTAACTTCTGAGATGCTGACTGTTTCCCATTCTACTCCCTCCAGCCCTATGAACAGTTCTGAGGCTCAACAGGGATTTCTACCATGTTAGGCCTTGGGCACAGAGATGGACAGTGCTTCCTTTTGCAAGTTGCCTTAGTCGTGGGTTTTCTTCTCAGCAATAGTAAAGTGTAGTCATCTCAGGGTCTTACAGCCTGTGTCTGCTAACCTAGGCCTAGTCCTGGAGGTTTCTAGCCTCTGTACTTTCTAATCTAGGCCTAGAATGTTTTCAGCCTCTGAGACTCACTGCTGAATAAACTGATCTGTGGTGGTTTGAATACGCTTGGCCCATAGGGAGTGGCACTGTTGGGAGGTGTGGCCTTGTTGGGAGGAAGTGTGGGGGTGGGCTTTGAGACCCTCCTCCTACCTAGTTACAAGACAGCCTCCTCCTGCTTGCCTTCGGAACAAGATGTAGAACTCTTAGCTCCTCCTGCACCATGCCTGCCTGGATGCTGCCAGGCTTCCCTCCTTGGTGATAATGGACTGAACCTCAGAACCTGTAAGCCAGCTTCAATGGGTTGTTTGACTTTTGGTAGCATGGGATACTGGTGAGAGCTTCCAATTCAGAATGGCTAAGAAACTGGAAGGAAGGCCATGCCCAGACCTCCAAGAGCTCTCACAGGGGCCGGTATTTAGAATACACAGAATGGCCAGTGATGAGGCTGTGGAACAAGAAGGTACATACTACATGGTAAAGTATGGAACAAAGAGAATGGCACCATGAAGATGGAGGCCACACTAAGCGCCCTGCTTGCCAGCCCTGAGCTCAGCCAGAGCAGCTCTGGAAGAACGCTCTGCCCGTCAGATGACTGGAAGGACAGAGAAGGGGAGTGGTGGTGTTCTTACTCCTTCCTGATTTAACAATTTTCCAGAAATGCTCTGCAACGCAGAGAAACACAAAACAGGACTTCTGACAGCAGACGCTGGCTTGACCTGGATTCTAGCTGAACGGCTCTGGGGATACTCAGCTTCTCTCGATCTGCACTGTTGTCTGTGAAATTCTACTGTGCAGAGACATTGTTAAACTTGCAGACCGTGTGGATCTGGTGCCCATTCGCGGTTTAATAAGTGGCGGCAGTAGCCGTGACAGAGTGTCTTTTCTGGAGGTGTCTAGGAGGAAGAACAGAGGGCTGGGGCTGGGCAGCACATGAGCTCTCATGTGCTCACCAGCTTCGTGTATCAGCCTCTGGACCCAGCTCCAATCTGTTTCCCAGAGGCTACAACGGAGCACACAGCATGCAGGGGATGAGGGCACCAGCAGACAATGCACATTTAGGACATGAGAGCTTCAAGGAACACAGTGTCATTTACTGAAGCCAATCTTGGCTTCTACTGCGAATCAGACACAACCAGGGCAGTCAACCAGAGGCCACAAAACAGCCCCGAAGGGAGGAAAATTCAGTGCAGAGATGTTGCATGGAGAAACCGACTTCCCAAATCAGTGTCATGCACAAAGCAGAAGTGAGAGCAGCAAGAATTCCACCCAAAAACCTCCAGAAGTGAGCAGTACGTCCAGCCAAGCCAGGCTACCAAGCCAAGTTAAATCATAGCCTTTTTATATGACAGTAACAAGCAGTCTAGAGAAAAGGTCATGGGCATGCTTCCATTCACACTGGCCTCAAAAATTAAAATATCCAGGAAGGAACGTAACAAAAAAAATTCTCTATAATGAAAAATTTAACATCTCTGAAGAAACAGGTTGAGAAGACACCGGAAAATGGAAAGACCTCCCTAGTTCATTGTTTGGAGGAATTGATATTGTGGAAATGACCATTCTACCAAACCCAAGCACAGACTCAGTGCAAACCCAACTAGAATCCCTACAGCATTTTTTTCCACAGAAAAAGACAAAGCAAACCAAAAACAATATTCTAAAATCCTCCTACAACACAAAGGTGCAGGAAAAGACTTCCTAAACGGGACTCCATTCACTGAGTAATTAAGGCCAAGAGTCGACAAGTGGGACTTTATAGACAAGTGGGACTTTATAAAACTAAAACACTTCTTTACAGCGAAGGAAACAAGAGGAGGTCCAGAGAGTCAGAGAGACCCTCTGCCTTCTATACCTCTGATAAGAACGCAAAAAGTAGTCAAAGTCCAACAGAACAGAACAAAAACCTCCTTAAACCAAACCAGACAACTCAGTTGAAAAAATGAGCCATAGATCTGAACAGAGAGGTTGCAAAAGACAAAATAAAAATGGATACAAAATACCCTGAAAAGTGTTTATCCTGATGCTTGGGGGCACATGCTTTAATTTTAGAAGGCAGAGGCAGGTGACCTCTGTGAGCTAGGGGCCAGCCTGGTCTCTCTATACAGGGAATTCCAGGCCGGTTAGGGCTGCATCCCCCTCCTTGCTTGTCTATGTGCAGGTGTCGGTCTCCTTAGCAGTCAGGCCCGTCCCCATCTCTACAGCCTTTGACATCCCCCATGGTCCCTCCCCTGGCTGCCTTCTGTGGTTATCTTATGACATATACTCAGATCTAAAGGTTCAGAGCTAGATCTCTATGAGAGAGTATATGGCGTTTGTATCTACTCAGTACAACACTTTCCAGTTCCATGATTTACCTGCCGACCTCACGTCTTTACAGCTGAACAGAAAGTATTCATAATATATACGTACCCCACTCCCGTTGCCCAGCTGAAGGGACAGTAAGTTGTTTCTACTTCCTGGCTATTGTGAACAGAGCGGCAGTGAACACGGTTGAGCGAGTGTCTGGAGTGGGATGTTGAGCCCTTTCCTATAGGAACACATCTGTTTTGAGATTTGTTTGTTTGTTTATGAATTCACCACACTGATTTCCTCAGTGGCTACAGCAGTTTATAACACCACCAGTGGTGAATGAAGGGTGTCTCTTTTTCCATATCCTCTCCAACATTTGTTATCAGTTATTTTATTGATTGACTAACCATTTTGGCCCTTGGATTTAACGACTACTTAAAGAGGGGATTCATGCCTTGTACTACAGACCTAGCCAGCCGCCTACAACTGTGGAGGGCCTGTGACCTACTGCTGCTTTCCTAAGCCAGTATAACTTCTAACTCTATCATTCTCAGCAGCACCCAATTAATTGTGTATCTATGATGCTACCTTAGGCTCAAGGAAGATTCCAGAAAAGGGGCTGGAAAGACTATAAGAGTCAAACAATCATGAGGCCTGCTGTAAGACGGTGTCTTCTAGACATTACAGGAAGGCTGTTCCCAAGAAATCACACAACATGGCTGCTTAAACAAGACCTGTACAATGACAGTATCAGGTGACACTAAATGCATTCGATGGGTTTTATGCATGCATGCATGCATGTGCATATTTGCAGCATTTATACATGGAACAATAAACAAACAAAACGATAAAATTCTCATGAATCTGAGGGGAGTTGGGGGATGAGAGGGAATGGTGGAAGAGATATATACACACATATGAACTTTTCAAAAAAACCTCACAATGTAAGTTAAAAATAAAATGGGGGCAACAAAACCTTGGCAGTGTGACAAGCCATAACACACAGCTCTTCCCCGTCCCCGTCCCAAACCACCCGTCATGGGACTTCTCAGTCAAAGACAAGCAGAGTGCCTGGCGCCAAGGTGTAGCAGGTTTCTTGCCGTGTGACAAAGTCTACTGCTAGGGGCTGGAAATTAAACTGTAGCTGAACATTTTAGAGGAAGAAATGGTGCTGCCCTGTGAATGACCTTGCAATGCTCAGCGTTAGAGTAAATCCAGCTGAAAGCGAGGTCTTGGTGATCTGTGAGAGCCCTGCGGGGAGTGAGGACCCTGTGTCAGCATGCTGCAAAGCTGGGCTACGCACAGATGTGGTGTGAACGAGAGCTGTAATTACATCCCACAAAGAAAACCAACCAGGGCATTCAGGCTCTACAGCTCTGTCAGCCGCACACCCAGCTTCACTGCAGAGCCGGCCATGTGAGCCACCACTGCCCTGAGGGCCAGGCTCCCAGAGATGTGAGCCCAGGGGGGCCTGCCTGTGAAGCCTTCCACACAGCTGCACCCTGCTTGCTCTCTTCTTGCTCAGAACCCTGATGCTAAGATTTCATTTCCTACTTGTCGTCTCACTATCGTGCCTTGGAGAGCCTTGGATCCTTGGTGTAATGAACAGACATGTCTTTCTTGGGCAGCCCCACGATTTGTTGGAGCGTGAATGCGACAAACTGTATGTCTGCTTTTCTTCTGCCTGTTCTCAACTCCGCTCTGAAATCTGTTAACACTGTGATCTGCTGCAGGCCTCAGCCAGGTTTCCGCTACCATCCGAGCCAGTTCCCGCTAGCGGCCTCGGAGGTAGGAGCAATCTGCAGCTCCTGCTCTACAAACTGAACGTGCCCTTCCCAACTGTCTGGCGTGGTTACGCTCTCATACCTGACCCTTCAGGCCCTCTTATGTCCCAGTGACTCAAAGCTCCACAGGCTAATGGGGAATTAGATGATGAAGTAACGTGCTAGGCTGTTAAGCTGCTGGGCAGGACAGGCTGAAGATGTCAGAGAGGCAATCAGGGCTCCAGGATGATGCTGACACAATGGCCTTTCGCAGCAGAATGGGCAGATACTGGTGATGCTGGCTGCTGCTTCTGTGAGGTGGAAAGAGAACAGCTGGCAGGACTGCCGCAGCTCAGTGTGGCTGCTGTGTGCCAGCCATGCAGCATGGAATCCTTTCCTATGCACTTTCTCATCAGTCCCCGGGGAACCCTACGGGGAGCTTCTGTTGCTGTCACTTTACAGTCAAAGAAACTAAGGTCCTGGGGTTCACTAACGTGCTAAGGGTCATGCTGGTGGTGGGTCGCAGGTCTGAGAGGGGGCAATCCAGAGACAGGGTGTGTTGTGCCTGTCACGGCCCCAGTATCAGTCTGAAAGAAGCCTATTAGAAAAGTCTCTTCGAGGACACGAAGGTAGTGTCAAGAGCAGGAAGGGGCTGGCCAGGTCAGTCACACAGGCAGCCTCTGACCTGCTAGGGAATCTTTCTGATCTGCTCTGGAATGTAGAGTTTATCCTCCAATCAGGCCTTCACGAGAGGAGGTGAGAGAAGGCTAGCTGGGAGGGAAGCAGGTCATTGTGAAGAACCAAGCAAACTTCACAGAGGAGCCCCACGCCTCACATAAAGACAGCTGTGTGCGCACACTGGTGCTAACACTGCCTTCTGCAGCACAGGGCAGGCTCTGACCTGGCTCTCACACTGCACATGAGTGACACTGGGCAGTTGTGCTGCCTTCTCGATGGCTGTCACCTTATCTGTGAAGCGTGAGGAATGTCTTAGTAGTTGCTTCCCAAGCTGCAGTTGGGGCAAAGGCAAGGGAGGGGGAGGCAGGAGACACAGGCTTCCTGTTGTCCAGAGCTCTTGGTCTCCGGTCAGATATCTCCATGTTTAAGCAAACAGTGGCAGCCCAGGGAGGAAGGACTTACTGTCTGTACATGGTAGGACACAGAAGTTTGGATATGCTAAAGTACTGTTTGTACCTGACAGGGTGGGCCATTAAATCACATCAATGGTAGACATGAAGTTACTAGGTGTCAGGAGTTCCCCACAGGCAAACCCAGCTGCCCAATTTGCTACGGGTGCTGAGATGGCTCCTGCCAGGTGTCTTCCTGATCACCGAGAGCCGGTATCACTAAATGGTGTTGATTACAACAGGGAGCACGAGTGTTGCTATGTGAAGTGGTGTGTGGAGGCCTGGTATTCATGTGAGGTCTGTCATTCTCTCTTCTCTTCACATCTTCAAGAGACGCCGGAGTCTCTTACCGAACCTGGAGCTCACCAACTGGCTGAGTAGCCAGCTTCAGGGATCCACCTGTCGTTGCCTTCCCAGGGCTGGGCCCGCAGACCTGCTCTGCTACTCAGCTTACGAGTATTGTGTGTGTGTTGTTTTATCTAACCATTTTGTGCACGCTCCTTCACACACAGAATGTCCCTGAATTAGCGTGGTGTCTCTGAGGCCCATGTGGCACTCGCACACATGCTTGGCTGCTCATTGCCTAGCCTACCGTGAAAGACAACACCTGGGGAACTAACCCACCGGAACCTGTCACCCCAGAGTGGATTTCTAAAGCTGATTTGACAACCTCAGAGTGTGCTGGGAAGGTTCAGACATGCAGTGTAGCATTTTGGTCAAATTCACTGAAGCCTGCCCATCATCCTGACATTAAGGAGTGCTGGCACGGCTGCTTCCTAGGAGTGGGGCGTCACCTCTCTACTATGCAGGCAATACTCACTGACTAGTGTCACCATCACTGTAACTGAAAGGAAAAGGGCACCAGAGGCAGGGGACTCACCAGTCCCACGGTGGGGCTGGGACCCCAGGGCACTGTCCTAAGAAGATTAGACATTTTGCCACGAGGTATATTATGGTCTTTCCATAACCGCTGTCTGTTTCCGTCAGGGACATTTTTGAAAAACCTATTAAGATTTCTTTTTATAGGAAGCAGAGTTACAGAGAAGTCATTTTAGAGGATGGCATTGTTCTGCTAGTCAAAACCCTTCATTTTCATCACTGGACAAATGTTTGGTTTTACCAAAAAAAAAAAAAAAAAAAAAAAAAACCTGACTTAAAGTAGGGAAAGACTTTATTCTCATATACATAATCACTTCGCTGATTGTTTGCACTTAGGAAAATGTCAGTTATCCTGATGGGCTGCTGAGGACTGTGACTGGGCAGAACTCCCTGCGGTGCTGAACCCTTCATGATTGTTTTATCAGGGCCCTGAGTTCTAGACCACGTTTAGCTCTAATATTCCTGCCCATCAGAACCAAACATGCCTAGGAGTAGAGGCCCAGAACAAGTACAGGAGAAGAACCAGAGTAATGGGTTTAGATCTAAAATTAGTGTGGTGGTTTGGATATTAATGGCCCCCACTGGCTCCTGTATTGCAATCCTTAGTCACGAGGGAGTGGAACTACTTGAGAAGGATTAGGAGGTGTGGCCCTTTGGAGGAAGTGTCACTGGGGCTTTGAGATTTCAAAGCTCATGCCAGGCTCAGCCCCTGCCCCCTCTGTCTCTGTTTGTCTACAGGTCACTTTTGAAAGGATTAGGAGGTGTGCCTTGTTAGAGGCAGTATGTCACTGGGGGTGGGCTTTAAGGTTTCAAAGGCCTGTGCTCAGCCCAGGCACCCTCTCTCTGCCTACAGACCAGGATGTAGCTCTCAACTACTTCCCTAGCACCATGCATACCACCATACTCCTGTCTTGATAGTGGACTAACCTCTGCGACTGTAATGGAGCCACCAATTAAATATTCCTTTTATAAGCGTTGCCACGGACATGGTGTCTCTTCATGACAACAGAACAGTGACTAAAACTATAGCAAAATCAAGGTAATGATCCGATCACAAGTCAAAGGTCAGTCTCATCAAGAGGCTGTGCTACAGTTATTCTTAGCAGGAACTTAGTGGCACCATGGAAGAGTCAACCACGTCTGGACTCTTTCTGTAAGACTCGGGGGTTGGGATGAAGGCAAGAAGTGAGTGCCCACCCCCAAGCAAACAAACAAATGAAAAGAAGTAAACAAAATAAAACAGAGGGAACCAGGAGTTTGGCACCAGCAGTGGGGAGAATTTGGAAGACAGGAAAGATGAGCTGAGTTCTGGAAATCAATACAGGGCTTCATACTTAATTCACTTACTGTGGTGGTTTGAATAGGTTTGGCTCCCATAGATTCACATGCTTGAATGCTTGGCCACAGGGAGTGGCACCATTAGGAGGTGTGGCCTTATTGGAGGAAGTGTGCCACTGTGTAGATGGGCTTTGAGGTCTCCTATGCTCAGGCTCTGCCCAGTGCCTAAGATAACCTTCTCTTGGCTGCCTACAGAACACAGTCTCCTCCTGGCTGCCTTTGGATCAAAATGTAGAACTCTCAGCTCCTTCAGCACCATGTCTGCCTGCCTGCTGCCATGCTTCCTGTTATGATGATAATGGATTGAACCTCTGAAACTGTGAGCCAGTCCCTAATAATTGTTAGTCTTCATAAGAGTTGTCTTGGTTATGGTGTCTCTTCACAGCAGTAAAACTAAGACACTTGTGTAGGCTAGACGCTAGAGGCCTGGCAGAAAATGCTGCTTGGAGGTCTGAAAGGCACATGAAAACTCCAGATGCTGTGAAGCACCAGAAGAGAAGGGGACACTAGTGCCAGACTGGAAAGACTGTGGATTCTGATGTGGAAAGCAAAAGCCCAGCCCTGAGCTATGTCTAGGATCTGGGATACTTTACATCTATTCCTGAAACAGCCGAGAGCAAAGTCTTAGAAAGAAAGAAAGGAAGAAAGAAAGAAAGAAAGGAAGAGAGAGAGAAAAGAAAAGAAAAAGATTGACAGACAGGCAAACTCAAACGCCACTAAAAGGAGACAATGAAATCCAGATGCTCAACGACACTGCACACGACCCAGGACAGGAGGAGCAGGAACTGTGGCCCACATCCAAGAACAGCGACAGCAACACCCAAAGGTGCTGGAACTAACACACAGAGAATTGGAAAATTTTTACGGCTGGTCAGCAGAGGTGCAAACCTCTAATCCCAGCACTCGGGAGGCAGAGGCAGGTGGATCTCTGTGAGTTCGAGGTCAGTCTGGTCTATAGAGTGAGTTCTAGGACAGCCAGGACACAGAGAAACCTGTCTCAGGAAAAAAATTTTTTTTAAATACCTTAAAATTTTAAAATATATTTGTGTGTGTGCATGTGTGTGTGTGTGTGTGTGTGAGAGAGAGAGAGAGAGAGAGAGAGAGAGAGAGAGAGGGAGGGAGGGAGAGAGAGAAAGAAAGAGAAAGAGAGAGAGGGAGGGAGAGGGAGAGGGAGAGGGAGAGGGAGAGGGAGAGGGAGGGAGAGAGAGAGCGAGCGCACATTCTCGGTGTCAGTCAGAGACATCGGTTCTTTCTTTCCATTGCATAGGACACGGTGGTCAGGCTTGAGGACAAAAGGGACAGGGAGATGCAGGGGGAGGGAGGGGGACATGTGTGGGGTGGGGGTGGCATGGGGGTCAATCACATGAAGAATGTATGGAGAAAAGGAGGCCTGTGACTTTGTAGGAGGGCTACTGAGATGTCTCAGTGAGTCAGTGCATTTGTCCCAAGCCTGATATATCTTTACCCACTAAGCCATCTCTCCATACCAAAGAACTTAAAGTATTTATTTTACAAATATGTTTGAAGATTTAAAAGAAAGGTGGAATTAATAAACTATATCATAAATATGTCAATAAAGGAATGAAAACCATAAAAATAGAATTAACATTTGAGAGCTACTGAGGAGTTGTAAGGCCAGAAGGCAGCAGTGAGTGAAGACACTTTCAGAGAAAGAGAGAGAAAGACTCTGAAGGCAACAAGAGCATGGCCAAGTGTGGAGGAGATGGTTGGCACCACAGAAGAAGCCTATCAAAATTACACCAGACTTCTTAACAGAGACTGTGAAAGCTAGAAGAGCCTGGTCAGATGTCATGCAGACCGTAAGAGAACACAAATGCCAGTACGTGCTGCTATATCCAGCAAAGCTCTCAATCAACATAGATGGAGAAACCAAGATATTCCAGGACAAAGCCAAATTCAAACAGTATCTATCTACCAATCCAGCCCTACAGAGGATCCTAGAATAAAAACTCCAGTACAAGGAAGATACCTACACCAAAGAAAAGGCAAGATATTAATCATCTCACAACAAAGTCGAAAGGAAAAAACCACAAGCACATAAAGCCACCTACAAAAACAAACATAGCAGGAACAAACAGTCATCTGTCTTTAATATCTCTCAATATTAACAGACTCATCTCACCTATAAAAAGACATAAGCTAACAGATTGGACATGCAAACAAGATCCGGCATTTTGCTGCATACAAGAAACACACCTCAATAACAAAGATAGACACTATCTCTGAGTAAAAGGATGGAAAAAAAGTCTTCCAAGCAAATGGTCCCAAGAAACAAGCTGGAGTCGCCATCCTAATATCCAATAAAATAGACTTTCAACCCAAAGTTACCAAGTGTGACAAGGAAAGGCACTTCATATTCATTAAAGGGAAAATCCACCAAGAGAAAGCCTCAATTCTGAACATCTATGCTCCAAGTGCAAGGGCACCCACATTCATAAAACAAACTTTACTAAAGTTTAAAACACACATTGAACCCCACACAATACCACTCTGGAAATCAATTTGGCATTTCCTCAGAAAATTAGAAAGAGCTCTACCTAAAGACTAGCAATACCACTCTTGGGAATATACCCAAAAGATGTCCCACCATGCCACAGGGGCAGACGTCCCACTATGTTCATAGTGGCCTTATTTGTGATAACCAGAAGCTGGAAACAGCCCAGATGTTTCATGACAGAAGAATGGATACAGAAAATGTGGTTCATTTATACAATGGAATACTACTCAGTTATTAAGAACGAGGACATCTAAGTTTTGCAGGCAAATGGATGGAACTAAAAAAAAATCATCCTGAGTGAGGTAACTCAGACCCAAAAGGACGTGCACAGTATATTCTCACTAGGTGGATATCAGCCCCGCCCCCAAATACAGAATACCCGAGACACAGTCCACAGAACTCAGAAAGGTCAACAAGTTGAAGGGCCCAAGTGAGGACACCTCGGTCCCACTTGGGAGGGAGAAGAAAGCAACCACAGTGGGGGAGGGAGGGAGGGGCTTAAGAGGGAAAGGGGACGGGGAAGGGGGAGAGGGGAACGTGATCTGGTATTGGGTGGGGGAAAAGGACTGGAGCCCCGAGGACCAGCAGATATAATGGAAACAGGCAACCTCAGGAGAGACGCTCTATTATGTACCAGAGACCTGGGAAGTGAGAGACCCTTAGGACTCAAAGCGGGGATCCTAGATGAAGTGCCCTACAGTGGGGAGAGAGAACTTGTAGAGCCCACCTCCAGCAGAAAGACATGGCATCAAGTGAGGGATGGGGTTGCTACTCCACAGTCAGAGCTCTGATCCATAGTTCTTCCTGTCTGAAAGAAATGCAGGGATAGAAATGGAAAAGAGCCTGAGGAAAAGAAGGTCCAGCAACAGGTCCAAAGGGAGATCCAGCTCAAGGGGAAGCTCCAAGACCTGACACTACTACTGAGGCTATGGGGCATTCACAAAAAGGGACCTACCATGACTGCCCTCCAAAAGACCCAACAAGCAGCTGAAAGAGTCAGATGCAGATATGTGCACCCAACCAATGAACAGAAGTTGCTGACCCCTGCAGTTGAATTAGGGGGAAGCTGAGGAGGAGAGCGACCCTGTAGGAGGACCAGCAGTCTCAATTAACCTGGACCCCTGAGATCTCTCAGACACTGGACTACCAACCAAGCAGCATACACCAGCTCATATGAGGCCCCAATACATACACAGCAGAGGACTTCCGGTTCTGGGTTCAGTCAGAGAAGATGACCCTAACCCTCAAGAGACTGGAGGTCCCAGGAAGTTTAGAGGTCTGGTGGGGTGAGTGGGGTGGGGTGGGGACATCCTTGTGGAGACAGGGTTGGGGAGGAGGTATGGGATGTGGATCAGTTGGGGGTGGACTGGGAGGGGAATAACTCTGGAGTGTAAAAATAAATAAATAAATAATTTAAAAAGATTAAATAAAATTAAAATAATTGTAAATATAAAAATAGAGAGAGAATGAATGAATATGAATTGAAATTGTGGGGGCACATGAACATACTGAAATTCTCTTGAGAAGACCAGGCTCGAGAATTTATTGGAGTCACCAGATTGAGGAAAATGTATAATTCCCTCACCTGTACCCATAAATCTATGGATGCCTAAAAGTATAATACCATGGCCCCAATCCCAATGGATCCTCTAATCCCAGGTGTGTGCATTAAGGACCCAGGGTTCCTAGATTCGACTGGTCCCCATTGTTAATGCAGCCTACTCCCCAGCGTTTGCCCACCTATGTGCCCATCTGGACCTCGCCTAGCGTGGCCTGTTCCCTTTGCAATCACACTCTGCAGCTTTGCTCTGGAACCTGACTCCAGCGGCTGCCTCTCAGCACTGGATTGATAGTTTGTATCTATCCAGACTTCCTCAGCTCACTGCTACGGCCTCCTCACTCTGTGAGAGCATCTTTAATTTGTATTCACTCTGTAACACATACAAGACACACAGACACACACACAGACACACACACAGACACACACACACACACACACACACACACACACACACACTGGGAGCGAGACATATACATACTGTATACTGTGTGATTTGAGAGTTAATAATTAAATAGTAATTAAGACTGGCCAGGCTACCGAGGTAGATGGATTTAATAATAAAGCCATCATTGAACAATTACACCTTGCATTCAGTATTCACTTGCTGACACAATGTAAAGACACAATGGTTTTCTGTTGAGGACATGCCCACCATCAGAAAGACAGCTCTTAGTTAGGGCTTCCCAAGGAGGACAGGAGAGATGAGTGGCTCATTTCCCACATGCCACCCCTAAGAGCTCCACACATTCTGTTCTCAATCGAAACCTGGAAATGCGTTAAAATCAAACCTAACCAAACCAAAAACATCATATAAAGGTTCTAGAAATAGACCTAAGTGAAGAATGGCAAAAGAAAAAACAATTATTTGAAGAAAAAAGAAATCTATGAATCCATGCCAATAGCAAGTGTCTGGGGTCTGAACCAAGACTCTTCCTCTCCAACATCACAGCCCAGCAGAGAGGACTCCAGTGCAGACACTGCCTCTCAGAGCCCCAGGATGCTGTGGAAGAGGCAGATTTTGTCCTGCTTCCCATTGTCTGGGCTCAGTCTAGATGCGCTCGCCCGAGTGCTGAGGGTTCCCTGAGCTCACAGGATGGCAGTACTTCTATCTGTGAGGCTGTGTGCTGCCCTCTCCCATGTCTGTGCCGTGTAGGGCAGTTCTATGCCAGAAGAGACAAGCCGAAAGCAAAATGGACATGGGGTATTAATCCTTTCTGTCAAACATTCCAAAACTTTCATTTAAGGCAAGAAGTACAAATCTTTTTTCTCCCAAGTTGTAAAACCTTCATGCAAATGTTTTAATCTCCCTTATCTGTACCGTTTGTTTTACGTAGAGGCCCTGCTGTATTCTTGGAACTTAAGTGGCCAACCCCTCCCTCCCTTTCCCAGTTTCTTTTCTTTTGTGACAATCTGCCCCCCCCTCCAAATTCTTTTAAAGTTAGCCAACTGCGGGGTGGGTGGGTGGGGGGTCGATGATTAGTTAGGAACATGGCAGTTCTTGCAGGGGACCTGGGACCATGGCAGTCCACAATTGTTCAACTCCAGTTCCAGAGGATCTGGTGCCCTCATTTAGCCTCTGAGGACACAAGGTATGGATGTGGTTGGTATAAAGGCATACATGCAGACAATACATCTACATACATTAAATAAATGTCCTCCAACTCTTGAGCCCCACCACCCCCTCATCTTTTTTCTCTGTCTGTTTGTCTGTCTGTCTATCAATCTAGCCAATTGTGAATGACTGTGAGGTTGGACCCTAGCCAATGGGGAAGGGGCACAGTCACCACCTCTCTTAGAATAAAACCAGTCACTCTTCTGTTTGTGTGAATCAAGCACCTTCTGCTCAGAAGGAATGTTCTGCCTTACAGAGACACTGCAGTTGGGGTGGTCTCCTCTCTGGGCCCCTGAGATTATTTCTAACAGTTGGACCAGAGGCCGCAGCCTCCTCCTCCCAGCATCACCCCAGTCCTAGATTATGAGTGACACAGAAGCTTTGCACTGTCCCTGTCCAAAGCACCAGAGATTTGGGAGTATAAGCTTTTCCCAGGGATAAAAGTGGGTTTGTACACTGACCGTTTCTGCTCTCTTTTAAAGAGAGCTGCGTCATTGCGGTCAAGCTTAGAGATGTCTGAGCCCAGGCTCTGAGGACCACAGGAGTTGTGGAAGGTAAAAGGAGAGCGACTTGAGATGTGGTGCATCACAGAGGAGGAGGGGAAAGACGACTCTAGTGGCAGGAAGAGCAATAACGTAGACTTCAGAAATGGTTACCTACGAAGAGTCAGAGTTGACACCCTGGGTTCGAAGAACAATTTACATCCTGGGTTATTGTTTTTCAACAAAGCAGCTGGGCATGGTGTGGCCAGAGATTAAACAGAAAGTCAGGCACCACCACAGCCCCAGGGTTATCCCGGGGTGACTGTATCCTACCTCCTTAGGGAGCAGTATGAGAAGCTTAACGTGGAGACCAGGGTCTACCTGCTCTGTTACCCCCCAGTGTGTAGCACCATGTGCTCAGGATGTGCCTGGCTTCCTGGGGATTTGATTTCACAAAGCAGCATTTAGCTCCATTCTGAGCTCAGACAGAGGCAGGTACCTCTTCCTTACACATGCACAGCACCACTTTTCCAAGCCCTCACAGGAGGCACAGCCTGCTAAGAGCTCATCCCCAAAAGTAGAAAAGCACTACCTATAAACTCACCTAACTGTACGGGGACATCTGGGCACGGGGAAGTACAAAGAACATAACAGAAAGTCAGGCCCAATAAAATACCAAGCACGCCAGGACAACAAAGGGCATAACGTCCTCACCTGGACTCTTAGGTCCAAAGCAGGCTCCCTAGATGGCAGTGCCTTAGCAATGCCCTAAAAGCCAGCCTGGGCTGAGCTCAGGCTGGACCCTGACCAGGTAAACAGGATAAACTAAAGCTTGCACTTGGCATTCCTCAGGAACCTTGCCAAGTGGGTTTCTGTTTGCGTGGAAAAACCTTTTCTTCCCTCATCCACCCCTACAGGCATAGGGCATCCCCATCACTATATAAACCTTTAACAGACCAAAGTCCCCATGCTAGTGCCCTGGCTCTTCTGGCCGGCCACCCCTCCTGCCCGCTACTCTAACTCACAGCCTGTTCCACTACAGGCTCCCTCCCATCACCTGTCTCTTTAAAACTGGCAACGCTTTCCCTGCCTTTTGCTATTCTCTGCCTGCTCCCCTCCACTGGAGATAGCCACGGCAGTTTGATTTCCCCCAAATAAACATTTCTTTCTATCCACAGAACAGCCTAGTTTGATGTTTCTAGTGCGCTCTCCTTTACAGACCCCACATCTAACACTGACAGTGATGGACCCCCTTACCTGCCATTTGACCACCCAGTGTGTAAGGTAAGGAATTCGCCAACAGGACAGAGAACTCCCAACTGTCCTGGGGCCTCAGCTTAGCTCTTCCCCTGCAGCCTGCTCTGTAGCCCTGTGTGGGTCTGCACTGGCTCTCCACCTCTATTTCCATTCAAGCCTCTTGGTCTCTTTGATTCGTCTGTAGCCATTCTGTGAGGCACACATCTGCCAATCATGTGATGTTGAATACAGACCTGACCGTTAATATTAATAATTAAGATGGAAATGTAAAAGTCTGGCTTTACCAACAGCTGGCTAAAAAGAGAAATCAAAACTACTTAGCAAATGAAATGTAGGCTGTGAAGTTAGTGCTATTTGATACATTGTGACACTGTAGAAAGACACAGCTGCGTCTGGCTACCTTTCTGGGAGAGTAAGTCACGCCATTAACAGTGGAGGAAAATAAGCTTTACTAAATTATCCCAACCCATCACCAGAACATAATAAAATAGTAGTGAGCCCCGGGGGCAGATGGGCAAGTACACCATTCTCAAATGTTCAGATCCCACTACAAACCACAAGGTGTGCACACATAGGAAAGCATTAACCAAAGAAACGGCTGCAACCAAACACAAGAGGAGCTGGGCCCCAGATCTCACATCCAGCTTCAAAGCAGTCCGGATATATGTGCTCATGACGTCAGGGGAGCAGGAGATAAGAAAACACAGGACGGTGTGATGCCTGCCATGGCCCGTGGAGAACGCCAACAAAGAAACATATATACAGAAGCTAAGTGAAAACTTGGGAGTTAACCCTGGAACAGAAATAGAGAATTCATTAGCATGCACCTAAGGAGAACCTGAACAGGTAAAAGAATCAGTTAACAGAGACCAGCAGAAAACTGTGAGCATGTGAGAGCTGTGGCTGGACAGGAGCTGTGGCTGGACAGACGCTCTGGGTAGATAAAAGCAGCCGCTGCTCTTGCAAAGGACCGGCACTGGGGATCAGACGCCCTCTTCTGGCCTCTCTGGATACCTGCACGCACATGCACATATCCACCCTCTGAGCCCCCACAGTCATGAACATAAAATAAATCTTATTTTAAAAGATTGCACAAAGTGAAAAGCACAGAGAGAAGAGCAGGAAGCAGCTTTGGAGGGATGTATAGTCCCAGAAGCACGGCGCAGCTAGTGAGACCCAGCAGCAGGGAGGGGAAAGAGAAGAAAACACTTGAACAACTGTACCTCAGAATTTCCAAGTTCACTGAAAAGTAGTAATGTTCACATTCAGTCAGCTCAATGGACTCTGAGCAGGATATGAATGAACGATACCATAAAACGATAAAACGGAGCCACAAGCTTGGAAAGTAAAAGACAAAGTGGAAAGCACTAGTCATTTCTAGGGGGTAAATGGGATGAGCCCTAAGATTGACGGCAGCAACAATGGTGGCCAGGAGCCCGGGAGGTAACATTCAAAACCTTCAAAAAAACACCTAGCAGCTGAGATGCCTACATCTAGCAAAGCTGTCTTCTAAAAGTGGATGTGAAGTAAGGGCTTTCCTAGATCAATCGAAACCTCGGAGGCCTGCAGACGTGGCTCGGCCGTTAGAGTGTTGTCTCAAGGTCCCGACCTCCTGAGTGGATCTGGAACCCAGGGTGGAAGGAGAGAACCAACTCCTGGAGGTTAGCCGTTCTCTGATCCCCACAAGGTACTCAGTACTAATGCCCACGCCTGCCTACGTCTCTGACAAGAGGGGCTAAGCGGGCTCTTCAGAGTGAAAATCATTTTAGAAATTTCAAATGCACGTAAACAAGGAGAACCGGGAAAGGTAACTGTGTAACCGTAAAATACTAAATAAATGCCTGTTTTCACATCTTCTCACAACCAATTCTAAAGGGTATGACACGCACGCAATGCACACAGCACGTATAACAAACCTGACCGATACAACTGGAATTAGCTGGTTTAAATCAGAAACTGAACCAGAAAAGCAAAGATACAAACAGTAAGCCCAAAAGCAACACAAAGCATGCTTCTTGAAAAAAAAATTTAAAGCTAAGACAAAACAAAAACCCTAAACACACTGAGAAATCAATAAAGGTGTTTTTAAAGGGTATATCAGGGAGCAGGTGAGCTGGCAGCCGGTCGGCAGTGTCTGGAGAGCAGGAGTTCCAACGCAGGAGACCAGGATAAAAAGCATTGCTCCTCCCTCCTCCTGACTGAACCGACTCTCGGCAGGTCTAATGGGGAGTCCATGAGTACGCCCTTCAGTCACAGAGTTTAAGAGACTCTGCAGCAGATACATTCAGCTTCTTCCTTTGTGTCTCTTACACATGTCACTTTGTCAGCCACTGTTTGCCAGACATGATGGCCATTTTCATCTGACAGAGGATCTTTGGGAGAGGGACTATAGTCAAGGACCAACGAGGATGTATGTAATGGACACACACATGCACACACACACACATACATACCTACACGCATGCCCACATGCATGTCTACACACACATGCCTACACACACACATGCCCACACGTTAAGTTTCACACTGCTCCTCAGAGAACCTTCCCTTCGTATACTGTAGATTATTCTGGAGACAGGAGCCTCGGCTAGCAACAATGTTTGGCTCTTCTTCCTCTGGTTGTCAGGGCCACACACTTCCTTCCCCCACTCATTTTCTACGTACAACCCATACCCTGAGGGATCTCTTCCACAGACCTCTCGTTTATTTGACCACAGTTTGGACAACAATCGAGTGCCTGCTCGGTCCTTATCCTTGTAAGATCAGACACAAAGTCAGTCCTACCCTCAGGAGGCACGCAGTCTGATGAGTGACATTCCTTAACAGGTAAGTTCAGGTGCTATGTGCTCAAATGACAAATAACTGAGACTTGGGGGACATTAGAGAGTTTCCAAGGGGTGGGGAGATTTCACTCGTACAGCCTCAGGTTAGGGCATTTTTCTACCCTGACAACCATGCTGTTCTGCCTTTCAACAGACCATGGGTGGAAATTCCTTTCCTTCACTAAGAAGCCGCCACAGACGGGGGCTCTGTGACCTGGACCCCCACAGTCTCCCCCAGACCTTCTTGTGCTTTTGTATTTAAGACATATACAGCCTGCTCCCACCCCCGCACCCAGCCTTGCTGACTCAGGTCTTCCTGGGACATATCCCCTATTATTTCAGGCCAGATCAAGCTCTCTTTCCTCTGGGAAACCTTCCCTGCCATCCTGGGATAGGCACCCACACCACACATATGATGTGGTAAAGAGGTGTGCTGGTACACCTAGGCTTCAACTCAGGTGGTGACTGGCTCTAAGGAAGAGCTCACACCCCAGGAGTGGCCATTTAATGTGAATTCCCGACTGCAGCTTCCAAAAGAGTCTTAACTGCTAAAAATTAATGGCTTGTTAATTAATACAGTAAATACTGGAAATAGGCTCTCACTGATAAAATAAAATCTGTTCAAGATCTGTAGGTAAGGAAGGATACTTGAGAAGTTGTACCCACTCTTGCATGGGGAAGGAATAAGTGTACAACTTGACAACTTTTATCAAAATAAATCACTAAAAGGAAGAAAAAAAAATGACGCCAAGGGCCATGTGTACCCAGCCATGGTTTGGGAAGTTTGTTTTTTTTTTTTTTCTCACTTTGACACAATGCATCCTGGACTGGTCTGAAACTCACTATATAGACCAGGTTAGACTCGAACTCATAAAGACCCATCTGCCTCTGCCTCTTGAGTGCTGGCATTAAAGATGCTACCACACCTTGGCCAGAAGCTTCTTCAGATGAAGTGGATTAGAAGAGTAACGGACCCCTGCTTTTGTGGTGGCGCCCCTTTTCTAATGGTAGTCAGATATCTGAATCTCAGAGCCGAGGCACTGCAAAGTCTGAAAATAGGTTGCATTAATCTACTTCTGAATGGGTGTTTATTTAATGAGTTCTCAGCTTCGTGGCTGAATTTACTTTCACTACAACATGAAGCGAGGCTGTTAGAGGGGCAGTTAACTGTTCCTCAAGGTCCTTCATTGTACTTACAATCACAAAGGACATAAGGCTGCACCAGGCTGATCAGCCATCTTAAAACAAGACCCCTTCTCGGTGCTGGCAGAGCATCCTACCTTTACCTGGCATCACCAAGCCAGACAGTAATAGTGAGATCACCGCGCAGTGCTGAGATTACCGAAAACAGAGAATCTCTAGTCTAGTGCTCAGCTCTGTGTCTAGCACACGGAAGTCCTTGCTGATCGACTAACAACACGTAAGCAACATGGCTGACTAAAAAGGCCCATGTTAAATGGCGGTGCTGACCACAGCTAAGTATGTGCTAATGCATTACACGCTTACACAAGTCGTTCATTTGTTTTTTAGGGAAATTCTAAGATCATCACTATCTTACACAGGAAGGAGAAACAGAGGCCACCTTTTCAGGGCTTTTGAGTTTAAGTCCGGCCATACCTTAAGCCTATGTGTTTAATCATTCTGTTGGAAGTGTGTTGCATGGCTACCATTCAAGAGCTTCTACAAACCAATTCTAATTCTTTCATGTTTACTAATGAGACTAATATGGCTGGCTGATGACTGTACCCAAGGGTTCATTGAGGTCCTGATAGCTGTGCTAGGAGCTGCTATGGGAGTTTGGGAAGAGGCCCAACAGGAGGTCCTTGAGTCCCTGGGAACTGTGGCACCCTGATTTCATCCTCTCTCTGCTTTCTGCTCATGCTACGTTTCAAATGTGCTCCTGCCTCAACCAGTCACTTTCTCTTACGGCCCACACCCACAAAGCTTCAAGGACACCAAACCCCCGAATGACTGTAAGCAGCGTTTCACTGTAGTGATGCAAAGCCAACTAACTGCTCACAGCGTGGGGTGGCTTTGAGGAGTCACACGACACCCCTTGGTCTTGCCCACCATGATGCTTTGATAGAGCTCAGAGCTATTCCTGCAAAACACATTTCAGGACTTTTCAGATGTTCTATCTTGTTTCTATCTTTTTTCTATTTGAAAATGTCAGGGTTTGTGGGCAGAGCAAAAGGAATCGAGTGTGTCACCCTGCTTTGAAGCTGAAACTTGCAGTTAGTAAACAGAGCAGCAAGATGTCACTTTCATTTCACAAATACTTTGCTGACTTCAACGCTGGCTAGAATTTTTTAAGGGTGGGGGGAGCAAACCAAAATAAAACACCTCGGCTACCAGAGAAGGAACAGTGGTAAAGGAAGGCATCAGAAGGCCAGGTTACCCACAACTCTCAGCCAACAGCTGCAGCGGGATAGAGAAGGGGCTGCAGTGGGTCTCTTACTGTCCCTTCAGCATGGTTTGGGTCCAAGACTCACAGCCCATCAGGGTCTACAGGGAGGAATAGTGGCACAGAAGACAGGCCTCGTCCTGTATCTACCGACCACCCTCTGTGTGGCATGTGCTGAAAAGCAGTATCTCTAGATGGTTTATTTGGGGCATGGCTATCTGGAAAGAAAATATGTCACTAAGGAGACCAGGCAGCATTCCCTCAGAATATTGCTTCATTGGCTTCTGCCCTCGGACATGAGGGTGCCAGCCCTGGTGGATGCAGCCCTGGTGGGTGCCAGCCCTGGTAGATGCCAGCACTGGTGGATGCCAGCCCTGGTGGATGCCAGCCCTGGTGGGTGCCAGCCCTGGTGGACTGTGGGTGCTGACTCCACGATGCTATAGTCTTAGATGTGAGGGGGTTGCTGGGCCTGAAATCCCACATGTGTGCTCTAGGAAGGGGTAAGGAATCCTGGCATCATATCAAAGCATCCAGTCAGAAGAGGCCAGAGAATATTAACGTAAGTAAACACCAGGGCTATGCAGAGAAGGCTGACCACAGAGGGGGCCATGCAGGAGGAGGTAGTTCTGCGGACCATTTGATTTGAAGACTCACCTTCCGGGCAGGAGGGTCCCCTTTGGACTGATGATACGAGGGAGACATTTTTATCTGGAAAAAGGAGAAACATTTCAACAATCTTTTAGATATAAGCTTTATTTGACCTACATTCCAAATAATTCAACCAAATGAGTGCAGCTGAGCTTAAAACAACAGCAGCAGCAAAACAAAGCGACAGCAAGAACTGTCTATGGGGGCGTGAACACCGCAGGAGGAACCGACCAGTTTGTAATTGGATTCCAGGCCTGTTCTGCAGCAGGAGACACGTGTCATACTGTAACTCTTAAGAGGCCATGGCCTCAGAACTTATAGGCCCTGGTGGAGAACCCCTACTATGGTTTTCCTAGGTGGACATACCATCAAACTGCCAATTAAATTCCTATCTCCTCACCCGCACATCCCTATAGCTCTCAGGCCACATCTCAGAAGTTTCTTTGTGCAGTGGACGGCAGTTGGCACAGAAAAACATCACAGTCAGTGGGACAGCTATATTCCTGTCCACCCAAGGCTGAGGGACCATTTCAGAAGAGGAGAAAGAAAAATTATAGAAGTCAGAGGCCAGGGAGACCCAGAGTGAAATTGTCTTCTGGACCCAACAGGACCATTCATGATCTCACAGACCTCCTGTACAAGACCAATTCAGTTTGAATCCCCATGTAGACTGGGGAGAGGCTCATGAACTCCCTCCCTGCCTAACAAGAAGCTACCAACAGCTGATAGCTTCAGGGGGAGGAAGCACCAGTTGTGGTCCCACAACCAGAATTCTATGGGCAGCATAGTTGGACTTGGTAGATTATTTTAAAAAAGGAGGTAAAGGCAGGAGGGAGTGAGGAGGAGGGGTGGTGAGAATTAGGGCGGGGATGAGTATGATCAAAATACATACATGCACTTATGGATTTCTCAAAGAGTAAAACTAGAGTAAAACTATCACACCAAGCATGAACAAGAACCCGCACGGACCTCGCTGGGAAGAAGTTGCCAGAGCATTGGCTGGAAACAGGGCTGACAGTGAGTAAACGAAGGCTGTTTATGAGTTAATTAGGTTGAATCAGGAAACTAAGTCAGACTGTATCCAAAATGAGCTAGAAATGGTCAAATGGCACAAAGAAACAAGAAACAAAAACCTAAATATGAAATAAAACACGACAAAGAAACAAATTAAGTTCATAAGTTATCGGAATGTGACTATAACATCTCCCAGGAGAGAGTGGCTATGGGCTTGCTCTGTGATGAATGCTTGAAGTTGGGCTCCTAAAGCAAGACATTGGAGCACACACACGTTCTACATTGTAACTTCAGAGATGTTAGGGTGTGAAACTGACTCAGCTCTCATGTTTTCTACATTGTAACCAGAGATGTGAGGATGTGAAACTCTGACTCAGAATCTCGTGTTTGAGTTATGGAAAGTCATATCCTAGTTTTTTACAGCACACAGAGTAAGAGTACTGTATCTAAGCAACTCGGTTTTCCAGTGAGCATCGGCATCCTTGCCGATTTTGGAAGCTGCAAGCATGGTTTCCAGAGCCTGCATTAAGTACAGTGACGGTGCTGCCGAGCCAGCAAGGACCTAGACAGAAGACGAGGTCCCTATCTGTGGAGTGCTCAGGAATTTTAAAGAAATGTAAGCCGTGGATTTAAAAATCAGCAGTTCTTGGCCATGTCCCTCAGTGGCTGCAACAATCGGGAGATCGGGCCCTGCACCTCACCTGGGCAGCACGATACAGCTGGCCCTGGCTGCAGGGAGGTTGCCAGGGAGCCACCCTAAAGGTGTGAGAGCTTGGGGAGCCAGCAGGCCGACCTTCTCAGATACCTCTTAGGTCCAGATCCAGGGCTTTGAATGGACACAGGCTAACACTCATTCCATTAATGGACTGCTGGAGTGGATGAGGAGGCCAGTCCTACAGATCCAAAACTCTAGATCTCCATGACACAGGCAACAGAGTGTCCAAGAAATGTTTCAAGGACCTTCCAGTATTGAAAAACTCTAGATCTCCATGACACAGGCAACAGAACGTCCAAGAAATGTTTCAAGGACCTTCCAGTATTGATAAAGCAGCAGAAGCTGAGGCCTTGTACCAGACCAATGACTCATTGCAATGAACATCTGCAAGTAAAGAAGTGAGGACAGAAGGGTATACTGTGGAACACACCACAGCTTCCACAATGAGTTTTTTTTTTTTTCTTTGTTATAGGGGAGGATGCAAGGATGGAGGGCAGGTATGAGGGAGGGGTAGATGAGTGGGATTGATGTGAAATTCACAAAGAACCAATAAAAAGTTTAAAAACAAGTGAGCAGTTTTACTTTAATGGACATATGGGATGCATCCACAATTGTGTCTCAATGCTTACATGTCTGTACTTTTTTTTGTCACCTTGACACAAATGAGACATAACTGGGAAGAGGGAAGCTCAGATGAGAAAATGCCTCCATAAGACTGGCCTGTGGACAAGTCTGTCAGGCATTTCCTCGATTAGTGATTGATGTGAGAGGACCCAAATTATTGTGGGTGGTGCCACCGCTGTAGTGTGACCTGGGGCTCTGAAAGGAAATAAACTCCGTCCTTCCCAAGTTGCTTCTGGTCATGGTGTTTTGCCACAGAAACCATGATAAGACAATCTCTTACTACTTACATGTAGATGATTTTAAAAAAGAGAAATAACAAGTAGTATATTGTGAGATTTTATGTGCCAAGTAGCATGGTAGGCTCATTATGGGCACAATGCTATTTAATCTATACCACCTCTTCTAGTGTGGCTTCTGCCACACGTTTCAGAGACAGGAAAACCATGTATAGCTTTTGAGGAAGATCACGTGGTCTGAAGGGTTGACGGAGCAGATTCAAGGTGCCTGTCTCTGGGATTGGGCTTTTAAATGCTGCCTTGTCTAACACCTTGGCAGACAGACAAACAGCGAGGCTCACAGGAAAACGAACGTCTTAAAGCATATTGTTAGGTTTCTAGGGAGAGATGGGAAGGTCAGTAAATGGCAGGAAAGCGCCCTTTCTGTACTGAGAGCGCGACCCTGGCATTGCACCTAAGATTTTTTTCCGGAGGCTATTTGAATCCAGTGATAGATGAGTTTTCTTCATTACCTTTTATGAGTACCTCAGAAGCTCTTGACGCAGAATCATACCTTCTAAGAGTTTGAGCACACTCCTAATTTCTAACATAGCTGCAACCCTGCTGATTTTCCTCAACCTTTAATCCTCTGACCGTGCTGACTGTCACTTTCCGCAGCATTTGAGCCGTCACTGAGATGCGCTCTGCGTCTGCCAGTACTAAAAGGTAATGCGGTGGGGCATCTCATGTGAGCGATTCCGAAAAGGACAGAATTCTTGTTTTTGTCAATTTCTTCATGATTTCCAAACCCAGCGTCTACAAATACCTATGATTTCTTTATATTTCAACAAGGACAACTGGAAAACCACAAACATGAATACTGCCTGTGCTAGATTTGTGTTTTGTTTGCTCTTTGTCTTCCCTTCTTATTTTCTCTGACAATTTCATACATGTAGTTTGATAATATATTTCTCCCTTTATGGATCTGACACATACAAAATCACTTCAAACCCTTAAAAGGTAAAATATTAAAAAAAAAATTAACAGGGGTTGGGGATTTAGCTCAGTGGTAGAGCGCTTGCCTAGCAAGCGCAAGGCCCTGGGTTCGGTCCCCAGCTCCGAAAAAAAGAAAAAAAAAAAAAGGTAAAACATTCCTTAAGTCTAGACCACTGAGTATTCAAAGTATATTTTTCTTTGCTGCTCTACAGATATATAATTATTTCTAATAATATTGAACTTGATATCATGGAAGACAGCCAACAATTATTTATAGATTCCTGTGGTAAACGTTTTTGAGAAACTTAATTGAATGAATAATGAAATCTCCAAAAAAAAAGGGGGGGGGGACATCAACAAAGTTGATAACAAACTAAATCTCTAAAGGACACAGCTCTTCAAATATAGGACTTACAAGCGTGGGCAAGCATGATGATGCAGAAAATATGAACAGCTTGTATCTATGAAGGAAAATTCAGTTTCTTATAGAAAATTCCAAATCCAGTAGTGAATTCCAACACATATTAGTATCGGGCCCGTGAAGCCTGAGTATACACTTATCATTTATAAATAAGATGTGACAACAGGTGTGGGCTGGCTGGCTGATCGGAACTTCTGCATCTAGAATGATAGGGAAGGGCTCTAAGGAGCTGCAGAACAGACGAGAGGATGACAGTGATGATGACAACAGCGATGGCGACAACAATGATGACGACCGTGACCACGTAAGTAGGAACGGCTGCAAGCTTTCTTGCTTTCATGTTATTGGAACACGGTCCAGGATGAAGTCGGTTGTGAGAATTCTGAGTGCTCATGAGAAACCGTCAAGAAAACAAGAGTCTAGAGCTCCCTCCCCCTCCCCCAACCCCTCACCCCCATTTCTTTAAAAGGCAGAATTGTTCTTGTGTTCCTCCCCAGTGTAGCTGTCAGTAGTGAGTTTGCTTCAGATTACCTGTTATTCAGTTAAACGCTTACACTGTCCTCTACACGCCTGTATGGAGAACGATGACGGCCATATCCCTGTGATCGTGTACGTCCTGAGCTCATGAGCACCTTGCTCAGGTGAGCGCTCTTAACCCTCCGGGTATACGCCATCTGACACTCTGAATAAAGCTGGCTACTGCACCAGACCGTAGTCTGCCTCACTTATCAGCGCCATTCTCCCAGGTCCCGCCATCTTTAGAGTGGTGACATGATGTGACTTTCAGAAACTTCAGAAAGTATGACTCAGATTAAAGGTAAAAACTGCTAGCTGTCCAGACTGCCAAGTTCAAAAGGTCTGCAAGAACAGGATCTGACCGTCCTTGGTGTAACATACTATGACATCAATATTCCGGAAATCACACCAGATGTACAGTGTGACTTGCAAAAAGCGATCCATTTTTAACTTCTGCTATGCTCTTTTTCAAAAGGGAGAAATAGATTTTCAAAGGAAAAGTAGATATTTAAGCTTAAAAAAAAAATGACCTCATAAAAGGATCTGCAGACGTTTTCAAGCAAGTCCGGAACTGGCTGTGGTGGATGACTCACCAGAGAAGGCTGCTCTCCTGAGACAACGTCTGGGAGCCTCTGATGTGTAACAGAAGAGGTTCAGCAGCCCCAGAAAAAGGTCTCGCTTTTGTTTAAAAAGGATCTTCTGGAAATGCCCCAGGCCGTGTGGCTGTAAATCCAGGTGTACAGATCGCAGCTCTGGGGTGTGGATGACAGCTGAGTGACAGCCTTAATAACACTGAACATGGCGAACCTTTGTGAGCTCTGTTACCAAGGCTCTTCCTGACTCAAGTAATCCGAGGTTTAAGTCCAAGAGGAGTGCCATCATTGCTTTCTGTAAAAAGCCTTTTTTTCCCCTGACTATATTAGAAGGAATATATGCGCTGACAGAAATCTAGAACCCGGAGCAGACACAGGAAGCAGAAGCCACAGTCACCACAGCAGTGACCACTATAGCACTTGTAGTCACACTCTTGGGATGTCCAGACTGTTTTTTTTTTTTTTATTTTTTGGTTCTTTTTTTCGGAGCTGGGGACCGAACCCAGGGCCTTGCGCTTCCTAGGCAAGCGCTCTACCACTGAGCTAAATCCCCAACCCCGTCCAGACTGTTTATTAAGTAATAGTTTGCTACATTGACATTTTCTACAGTGCGGTATTTCTTATTGCTACAAAGTTTATGTATTGTATAGAGTTACTATAACTAATTTAACCAACTGTGGGCTACTGGACTATTTTGGTTCCTTTCAACTTTTCTTTTTCTTTTTTCCTAAGACAGGATTTCTCTGTGTGGCCCTGGCTGTCCTGGAACTCACTCTGTAGACCACACTGGCCTCGAACTTAAGAGATATACCTGGCTGTCTCCTCCGAGTGCTGGGACTAAAGGTATATATATACCAGCACTGTCTGGTCTCCTTTCGATTTTTTAAATATTAAAAGCACTGTCATAAGCATCCAAGTATGAGACCCTTGGCACTCGAGTTTCACTACCCCTTAGATGTCTGCAGCTCCGTGCCTTAGGAGCACAAGCACAGCAAGAATGACTGTAAAGTTTCCTATAGAACCAGCCCTGGCTGTGGAGAGCCCAGCACCTAAGTACTAAGAACTTCCTGCTTACTAGCTGGAAGATCAGTGCGTGTCTCGAGGGAGGACACCCAGGCTTCCCCTGGTATTGGGCTCGGCCTCAGTCTCTGCTCTCAGGGCTGAGAACACCCTGTAAGACTCTTAATGAGTGTCTGAATGTTGAAATGTTCTAATTTTTGAAGTTTAAAAGGAAATAACAACTTGAATGTTTCTGGTACATGATATCTCCTGTTAGTGTATCTGTCCTGAAGGAAGCCAGGCCTTGGCTTCAGAGACTGATCTGTGGGTAAAAAGATAAAGTGTGCTGGGCAAGCAAGCAAGACTACTGAGTCGGAATCCCCTGAGCCGACGTAAACTCTGGACATGTATCATGAATGTCTGTAATCCTAGCAACCCCATGAGGAGATGGAGAGCGGAGACAGGAGAATCCCTGTAAGTTCACAGGCCTGATGCCCTGGGCACACAGAGCATAAAGCAAAAGAGACAGTGTCTCAAGCAAAGGAGACAGCTACAGTCAATGCCCAGGCTGTTCTCTGTCTGGTGAGCACCATGACACCCACCTGACAGGCAGGCGCCCGCCCTAACACATCCGTGGAACACACATACCACAAACAGGTAAGAAAAGCAGGACAGAAAGACAAACAACAAAGTGACCAAAGATAAGGAAAAGCAAACTAGAACTCTGAACCTTGTTAATAATGTCTGAATTCTATTAAATTCTTTTTTCCTTTGAACTTCTACTTTTGTTACTTTAAGTTGAATAAATTAAGATTAAACTGAAATTATTTGATATTAATATGAATGAATAAATGTATGTATATAGTAGAGGAGGCTGCTGAGTACTTCAAGTGGAATGACAGTGTCTCCTGAACATTTTCCCTGTGTGTGTAAAGAAACAAAGACTGACTGAGACAGACCTGCAGGCGACATCTGCCCAGAGGCTGCAAACCTGGGACTCAGGGAACACGCTCACTTGGATCATTTCTCTGCTTACCCAGAATCAAATCCTTATTTAGGAGAAAGCAGGTGTTCTGCGGAATAACTCCAGTCATGTTCATGCTGATTTGTGAGTAGACGGCTAGCATGTAAGTGTCACTGGCTGTATATATTGGTTGGCGAGTGATTTTAACCCGTGAAGTTAGGTAAGAATGTCCAGAGACAGCACCTGACCTGCCAGACCACAGGCTTGGGAGTAAGTTCATTGGAGCCAGAAGCTGGAGAATTAAATATCCGTTATCGTGTTTCCCAAAAAGACAAACTAAAACGCCATGTGATAGGACGGCGTTCCAAGGGCAATGGGATATTTCAAACGCATTGAATCATCCTGTGTTCAGTGGAAGCAGGTGAGTGCTGAGTGCCTCCTGCCATGCTCTCTGGACAGATGACGCAGGACAGACGGCTCTCCCGAGGAGAGTCATGAAACCACCATACCGTGGAATTGGTGGCTATTCCTCAGCTTCTCCCACTGCCCTTGGCACACCATCCTGGTGGAGAGCAGTATTTGAAGATGCTCACTTCACTCTTCCTAGTTAAATAACTTTTGAAGACCAGGATGCTGACGCGATTCCTTACTCACAGTACACACTGTGTGATGCCTCGGACTAACTCTTGTTTACCACTCATGTAGCAAAGCCCAGCACACCACCCGCTCTGAGCTCGAGAGCCACATCTGCCTCGGCAGCTCTCTGCCAAGGGTAACAGGACGCTGAGTTCACACCATATGGGCTGCTGGTGACAAGGGCTTTCCTGCTCTTTTCAGTGCAAACCTTTTGGCCAAACTGTAACTAGCTAGCATTACATTTTTATACAGGGTCTCTCGCCCTGACAGATGTATTTTCCTACCATAGGCAACTTTATCTGTTTCAAGAAAATTGCAATGAATCCTAGAGAAGTAGAATGATCAAATGTTAGAAATCAGAGCAAAGTCACATTCCCTATAAAACACTAGAAAGCAGGGGCTGGGGATTTAGCTCAGCGGTAGAGCGCTTGCCTAGCGAGTGCAAGGCCCTGGGTTCGGTCCCCAGCTCCGAAAAAAAAAAAAATTAAGAAAACACTAGAAAGCTGATGACATATGCTACCACCACAAAATAAAAGCACACAGTCTGTGTAACCAACTTTTTACTAAGGTGTGAAGACTACTCAGTGACTAGCAACATTCAGAAGATAGGATCCCACTCCTGTTCACACCTTACATGCAAAGTCGGTCAAAGCACAGCAGGAACTTCTGGGCTTCGGGGTGGCAAGCAGTGACTGGGTTCCAGGAGAGATGAAGGTGACATTTATAAGGGAAGAGATACCTGAGGGTGGTGACACTTATTGAGGGAGGTGACACCTGTGAAGAAGGTGACACTTGTGAGGGCAGTGACACTTGTGACGGTGATACCTATGAGGGAGATGACACCTGTGAGGGAGGTGACACCTGTGAGGGAGGTGACACTTGTGAGGGAGGTGACACCTGTAAGGAAGGTGATACTTGTGAGGGAGGTGACACCTGTGAGGGAAGTGATACCTGTGAGGGAGGTGACACCTGTGAGGGAGGTAATACCTGTGAGGGAGGTGACACCTGTGAGGGAAGTGATACCTGTGAGGGAGGTGATACCTGTGAGGGAGGTGACACCTGTGAGGGAAGTGATACCTGTGAGGGAGGTGATACCTGTGAGGGAGGTGACACTTGTGAGGGAGGTGACACCCCTGAGGGAGATGACACCTGTGAGGGAGGTGACACCTGTGAGGGAGGTGACACTTGTGAGGGAAGTGATACCTGTGAGGGAGGTGATACCTGTGAGGGAGGTGACACCTGTGAGGGAAGTGATACCTGTGAGGGAGGTGATACTTGTGAGGGAGGTGACACTTGTGAGGGAGGTGACACCCCTGAGGGAGATGACACCTGTGAGGGAGGTGACACCTGTGAGGGAGGTGACACTTGTGAGGGAAGTGATACCTGTGAGGGAGGTGATACCTGTGAGGGAGGTGACACCTGTGAGGGAGGTGATACCTGTGAGGGAGGTGATACCTGTGAGGGAGGTGACACTTGTGAGGGAGGTGACACCTGTGAGGAAATTGATATCTGTGAAGGTGACACTTGTGAAGGAGTTGACACCCATGAGGAAGGTAACACTTGGAGGGCAGTGACAGTGGTGGGCCCAGTGAGAGGCATGGGACCTGCCATGCTCAGCTCTCTTCAACCTTGTCATAGGAGAGTGGTGGGACTATCACATGACATGAGGATAGTCTTATAGCCTGACCCTCAAACTCTGGGAGTTAGAGCTGATGTCGTGGATGATTGCTGGGCAGTCAGCTCATGTCGTGATAACTGACGGAACTGGACTTAGGATGGTATCACATGCGTGAGGGTTGAGAATGATTAGTCAACCTCTGCTTATAACTCCGTGGCTATACAGTCCACAAGACACAATTATGTTTTATCCTTACCTATATAAAATTTCATTCACATCTAGCACAAGCAGATAACTGACATTATGCCCAATAATATCTGGGTAAATGTCACTGTCCAGCCACTACTCCACTGGCCTCATCAGGCCCACCACACAAGGAACATCCAGGTTAGATCCCTTCCCCACCCCAATTTCCCCAACTAAGTCCACCCAGGGCTCACCCAGCTGCCCTGAGATGCTTGCTGTTCTCCAGAGCTAGACTGCCTGGCCACCTTCACCAGGACTGCTACATCAAGCACACCCAGGCTACACCCTTACTTCTGCCCCCCCGATGCTCTCCCCACCAGACACCATGGAGCATACCCAGCTACTCTAGAAGAGCATTGACCCCTGAGTTCCACTGTCCAGCCCATGGTTGCCCCCTGGAGGCCCACTGCACCAGGAACATCCAGGAAGAACCAGACGGCAAAAGACCAGCAGAAGAACACAATCAACAAGAGCCTGGGCAATATGGCGCCTTCGGTGCGAGCTATCCCATTATAGCAGCCCTGGATATCCTAAAGAAGCTGAAACACAAGGAAATGACCTCAAATAGAGATGACCTTATAGAGATGGAAGATGCCTTTAAAGAGGAAGTGAAGACATTTATCAAAAAATACAGGAAAAGACAATAAACAGGTAGAAGCCTTTAAAGAGGAAACGAATATAACCCTTAAAGAAATACAGGAAAACACAATTAAACAAGTAAAGGAAATGAATAAAACTGTTCAAGACTTGAAAACGGAAATAGAAGCAATAAAGAAGACAGATTCTGAGGGAATCCTGAAGATAGAAAACCAGGGAAAGAACGGGAACAACAGACACAAGCATCAAGAACAGAATATAAGAGATGAAAGAGAGAATCTCAGGCATAGAAAATAGAAGAAATTTATACATCTGTCAAAGAAAATGTTAAATCTAAAAAATTCCAGACATAAAACATACAGGGAATCTGGGATACAGTGAAAAGACCTAACCTAAGAAGAATAGGAATAGAAGAAAGTGAAGTGTCCCAGATCCAAGAACCAGAAAATATTTCCAACAAAGTCACAACCCGAGGCTAAAGAAAGAGATACCTTAAACATGTAAAAAGCTTAAAGAACACCAATTAGATTGAACCAAAGAAGAAAAGCCTCCCGTTACATAATAATCAAAACATTACATGTACACAATAAAGAAAGAATATTAAAGGCGACAAGGGGAAAAGGCCAAGTAACATATAAAGGCAGACATATCAGAATTACAGCCAACTTCTCAACAGAGACTCTATAGCCAGAAGGTCCTGGACAGATATCTTATAGCCTCTAAGAGACCACAAATGCTAGCTCAGACTACAATACCCAGCAAAACTCTCAATCACCGTAGATGGGGAAAACAAGCTATTCCAAGACAAAACCAAACTTAAACATCTATCCACAAATCCATCCCTACAGAAAATACTTGAAGGAAAATTCCAACCCAAGGAGGGTAACTACATACAAGAAAACACGGGAAATAAAATAACTTGACACCAGCAAAAACTAAATACCATCCCCCATCTTTCTCTCTCTCTCTCTCTCCGTCTCTCTCTCTCTCTTTCTCTCTCTCTCTCACACACACACACACACACACACACACCCTACCACCACCACCACCACCACCACCACCACCATCACCACCACCACCACCACTACCACCATCATCAAAATAACAGGAATTAAGAATCATTGGTTACTAATATCCCTCAACATCAATGGACTCAATTCTCTAATAAAAAGGCTAACAGAATGGATGCAAAGACAGGATTCATCATTCTGGTGCATACAAGAAACACACCTCAGCCACAAAGGTAGACATTACCTCAGAGCAAAGGGCTGGGAAGAAGGTTTCCAAGCAATCTGACCCACGAGGCAAGGTGGTCACAGCCAGTCTAATATCTAATAACGTAGACTTTCAACCAAAATTAATCAAAAGAGATGGGGAAGGACACTTATACTCATTAAAGGAAAAATCTGCCAGGATGACATCTCAATTCTGAACACCAATGCCCAATTGTAAGGGAACCCTCATTCATAAAAGAAACATTACTAAAGCTTAAACTGCCCATTGAACACCACACATTAATAGTGGGAGACTTCAATACCCTACTCTTACCAATTGACAGATCCAGACAGAAACTAAACAGAGAATCAATGAAATGAACCAATGTTATGAATCAAATGAACCTAACAGATATCTATGGAACATTTCACCCAAACACAAAATAATATATCTTCTTCTCAGCGCCTCACAGAACCTTCTCCAAAACTGACTATGAACTAACTGGTCGCAAAGCAAGCTTCAACAGAAACAAGAAAATTGAAATAAATCCTTATATCTTATTAGACCATCATAGATTAAAGCTGGATTTCAACAGCAACAGAAACAAGAGAAAGCCTACAAACCCACGGAAACTGAACAACTCTACTCAATGATCACTGGGTCAGGGAAGAAATAAAGAAATAAATTGAAGGTTTTCTAGAATTCAATGAAAATAAAGGCACAACATAGCCAAATTATGGGACAAAATGTAATCAGTGCTAACAGAATAGTTCATAGCAGTAAGTACTTTCATAAAGAAACTGGAGAGTTCCCATACAAGCAATCTAAAGGTACAACTGGAAGCTGCATAACAAAGAGAAGTGAACATATCCAGGAGGAGTGGACGGCAGAAAATAATCAAACACAGGGCCGAAATCAGTGAAATAAAGAATCTATGAAACCAAGAGCTGGTTCTTTGAGAAAATCAACAAGACAGACAAACCCTTAGCAAAACTAACTAGAAGGCACAGAGACAGAATCCTAATTAAGAAAATCACAAATGAAAAGGTAGACATAACAACAGACACTTCAAAATACTCAATAAAATACTCACACTGAATCCAAGAAAATATCAAAACATCATCCACCATGACCAAGTAGGCTTCATCCCAGGGATGCAGGGATGGTTAAATATACAAAATCCATCAACATAATTCACCAAAAAAACTGAAAGAAAAAGGCTGACAAAATATAATACCCCTTCAGGTTAAAAGTCTTGGAGAGGTCAGGAATACAAGGCACGTACCTAAGCACAGTCAAGGCAATATACAGCAAGCTGAGAGCTAACATCAAATTAAATGGAGAGAAACTTAAAGCAATTCCACCAAAACCAGGGAGGAGACAAGGGTGATTTCAAGCTGTAGTGCAGAGCAAAAACTGCATGGTATTAGTACAGAGACAGACAGGTCTCAGCGGAATCGAACCAAAGACCCAGAAATAAACCCACACACCCATGGACATGATTTGTGACAAGGAAGTCAAAACCATACAAAGGAAAAATGAAAGTGTCTTTAATAAATGGTGCTGGTCTAACTGGATGTCTGCATGTAGAAGAAATAGATCCATATTTATCACCATGCACAAAACTCAAGCCCAAGTAGATCGAAGACCTCAACATAAAATCATACGAACTGAATCTAATAGGAGAGAAAGTGGTGAGTAACTTTGAACATAGTGCACGGGGGACAAATTCCTGAACATCAGTAGCCCAGACACTAAGACCAACAATTAATAAATGGGATTTCATGAAACTGAAAACCTTTTCAAGGCTAAGGACGCCATTGATAGGAGAAAACGGCAGCGTACAGAACGGGAGAAGATCTTCGCCAGCCCTACCTCTGACAGAGGACTAATATCTAAAATATATAAAGAATGTAAGAAACCAGACAGCAACAAACCAAATAACTCAATCAAAAATGTGGTACGGAGCTACAGAGGAATCTCAAATGGCCAAGAAGCACTTAAAGAATGTCCAACGTCCTTAGCCATCAGGGAAATGCAAATCAAAATGACTCCGAGATTCCAGTTCACGTCCTCCCAGTCAGAAAGGCTAAGATCAAAAACTCGAGAGGAGCATAGGGAATCCTCCTCCATTGCTGGTGGGAGTGCAAACCCAAAGGGCTTGTATAGTTTGCAAAGTGGTTGTATAAAATCAAGTCAGTGATTTCTCAGAAAGCCAGGAATAGTTCTATCCCAAGACCCAGCTACACCACTCCTGGACATAGACCCAAAAGATGTACCATTATACCACAAAGGAACTTCCTCAACGATGTCCATAGCAGCTTTGCTCATAATAGCCAGAAACTGTAAACAACATGGATGTCCCTCACCTGAAGAATGGAATACTGTTCAGCTAACAAAAACAAAGACATCATGGAATTTGAAGGCAGATGGATAGAGCTAGAAAATATCATCCTGAGTGACCCAGACCCAGACCCAGAAGGACATGTACGGTAGGCAGTAAGTAGTAAGGAGGGCCCAAGGGAGGATGCATGTCTCTCACTCGGAAGGGGAATTAAGTCACTGGAGGTGGATGGAGGGAAGGACCTAGGTGGGAGAGGGAGTGAGGGTGGGAAAGGAGATGGGGACCAGGTGAGGGAAGAGGGGATGGGAGCGAGAAAGGCAACTGATGGCGGGGGAAGTTCCAGAGAGTCTATGGGAGTGACCCTAGCTGAGAGTCCTACCAGCCAGGCATATGGAGACTCAAGTTGCCACCTTTTATAGCCAGGCAGGACTTTGAGTGGAGGGAGGGGGATGTCAACACACCCATAAAACCTTCAACCCAAAGTCTGTCCTGCCTACAAGACCTGCAGGGATAAGAGAGAAGAGAGGCTGAGGGAACGCCAACCAAGTGACCAGCCCAATTTGAGACACATATCATGTAAGAGCCGATCCCTGACACTGTTAATCACATTCTGCTATGCTTGCAGACAGGAGCTTAGCATAACTGTCTCCTGAGAGGCCTCCTCCAGCAGCTGATGGATGCAGAAGCAGAGACCACAGATAAACATAGGCGGGGCTCGGGGAGTCTTACAGAAGAGTAGAGGAGAGAACTGAGTGAACCAGAGGGGTCAAGGACAGCACAGGAAGACCTACAGAGTCAACTAACCAGGGACCATGGAGGCTCACAAAGACTGAATCGCTGACCAAAGAGCATGCAGGGCTGGACCTAGGCCCCCTACACATTCGTAGCAGATGTGCAGCTTGGTCTTCATGCGAGTCCCCTAACAATTGGAACTGGGGCTGTCTCAGACTCTGGTGCCTGTCGATGGATCTATTTCCCCTAAGTGGGCCTCAGTGGGAGAGGAGGTGTTTAGTCCTGCTGGGACTGGAGGTCCCAGGGAGGGGTGGTACCCAAGGGGGGCTTTCCTTTCTCCTCAAAGAAGGGGTGGGGGTAATGGGGAAAGGGATTTGTAAGGGCGGGGCTGCAATGTAAATATATAAATGAAAAATGAGTAAGTATGAATGTCAATGACAAGAAGGGAGTTCCGATTGCTGGAGTATAGATATGTTAAAGCGTTATCTGGAAGAGAAGCCCATGATGAAACCGTCCTCAGCTTTGGTTCAGTGCTCAGTGAGGACAGATAAAACAGTAATGTAACACGTTTGAGTCAACTGGGGGCTGTGTGACAGTGAGGGAAGAGCGAGAAGTGGCGACTGTGTCACAGTTCAGCGGTCGAGCCGCGGTCCTATGAAGTTCTCCTTTAACCCCCTCTGTGGTCAAACCTGTGGATCAGCAGGGAGCACTCTGCTCTGATGCCTCTTTAAAAAAATGCTGCAAAATAAATATTAATCGATACAGTCCCTCGTCTCCATGGGCAACGAAAGTTTCTCAAGTGAACGCTGCAGCGAGTTCTTTAAGGGGAGAAGACAGGAGCGGAGTACAGGAGCAGCACCTTGCCCATTACCAGCTCCAAGAGAGGGGACTCTCCCGTCTTGCCATGTGGGTGCTCATCAGAACTGCCATGCCCTCATCTGTCCCCGCTGCCCCCCGCCGTTCCTGAGAATGACCCTATCTATCTTCTCTGCTGCTGACCTGGGCTCCAGGCGTCTCAAGGGCTGAGCGGAGAGAACGGGCTCTTCAGCACTGAATGCCTGCTCAGAACCCATCGGGTAAACCGAGGCTTCTGGGCCCTGACAAGACAGGCCGGGAGTAACAGACTGACAAGAAAGGCACGTGCCAGCGCTGAAGCAAGTCCTACCTGTGGCGAGGTTATCCGTCCCTTCTTACTCTCGGAAGGATTCTCACTGAGTTTGCCCGCTTTGTTACTTGAGCTGCATTTGTAGCACGTCCATCTTGTTTGACCCTCAGTTTCTAGGGTGCATTCCTTACTTTGTAGACAGAACGAATGATACAAATGGCCACAGCTATGTAGTGAAGACAAACAATTTACACTTAGTATAAAATCCACACACATGAACTACAGAATACACTTGTATACGGTAAAGAAAAATGTCAAATAACCAGTGGCTGGCTATTCAGGGACGAGAATCAAGAGGGGACATGTATTCAATGATATTCTCCCCCTTTAAGAATCCAGCCTTGCTTACTTGAATTCTTAAGTTGTGAGTAGCATGCTCCAGACTGAAGAAGATGGGCCGAGCCCAAGTTCGCTCTAACCGTAGTGTTCTGAAAGTTTTTATGGGTCATTGTTTAAAAAAGCAATTGGAAAAATAATTACGTAAGTTGTTTGGTAATAACATGAGAGCCCTCACCATATGCAAGGCAGACTATGGCTCCAAACACTGACAAAGGTGCCATGCTCTAAAGCTTAACACTGTTCATACGAGGGCATCCCTGGCAGTTGGTTCTGAATCCCCCTCTCTCTAAGCAGAAACGTGGATTAGAAGGCCGTCCTTCTCTCTCCTGCTGTCCTCCCCGTTCTCGATGCTGTTTCTTTCTGTACAGAACCTGTGTCTCGTAGGTTCTCCTTGTCTCCTCTACCTAGTCCCACTCCTTCAGTGATTATTTCTAATTCCAAATCCTTAAGATGCCCCAGGCTCCTTACTCCCAGATGTATACCAGTGGTCCAGGCCTCTTCCTTCAGTCTTATCTGTCTCCTTGGCAACCCTACCCTGGATACCCAACAGGTATCTTAATTTAACACATCCAAACACGAGTTCCTAACTCCACTAACTGCGCTTGCACTGCACGCTTTCATCTGACCTTCTACATCTCAGTAACAGCAACTACGTCCCCGCAGCTTCTCAGGCGAGACTCTGGAGCTGTCCTAGACTGCTTTTTGCTTCGTGAATAATCAACACTTCTATAAGCAAATCCTATGGTTTGGTGTTTACATGGTCCCCGGAATTTTTGCCTCCTGTTTCTTTGCGATCGACTGCGCTGGGCCATCTCTCTGAAGTAGCCTTCCTAGCACTTTGCATCTTCCCTTGATGACCCATTCTCCACTCTCAACACAGCAACCGCTGACCATTAACACTGCGCTCTCACTCTCAAAACTACACAGCGCCTTCTCAGAAGAAAGTCCAACTTTGTATAGGAACCAGTTCCTGCCTGGTTACCTTTGTTCTTCCTCTGCCAGCCCTCTTGTCATTGTCCCCTCACTCTGTCCAGACCTGCTGTGCCACCCACTCACTGTCCTTGAAGTACACCAGGAAGGGCAGTTGCCTGAAAGCCTCCACTTCCCAACCCTCAGCTTAACACGCCCTACAAATGAGACAGACACTTCCCTGCGTCTTAATATCACTCAAATGTCATTGAAACGTTTAATTAGTAGCTACCAACATCCTCTTTCCTCTGCACTGCTTTGTAATAAACAACTACATTTTAATTTTCGAAGTTTTCTGTTAAACAGTGAGGCGTCCCTAACCATGCTATATAAACACCCGTCCCCTAAACTTCTGCTTGCCTCTCTGCGTGCTTTATTCTTTTCCAGAGTCGCTACCACTGGTTCACATTTCACTCCTGTGTTCATGCTGCGCTGTATCCTGATGAATAGCTCTGGTGCACAGGAGTGTCTTTGTTAGAGTTTCTATTGCTGTAATTGAACACCATGACTGTGTTGGTTTGAATGAAAATAGCCCCAAGGGCTCACATATTTGAATGCTTTGGTCCCCAGTTGGGGGAACTGTAATCCTCCAATAAATTCTTTCTTCTGTAAGTTGCTGTGGTATGGTGTCTTATCACAGTAATAGAAAAGTAACTAAAGAAAAATTTTACTTCAGTTTACAACTCTCAGGTCATACTCCATCACGCAGGTAATACAGGGCGGGAGCTCAAGGCAGGAACCTGGAGGCAGGAACTGAAGCAGAGGCCGTGGAGAAACACTAATCACTGGCTTGGTCCTCATGACTTGGTCAGCCTACCTTCATTCATCCATCCATGCACCCATGCACCCATGCATCCATCCACCCACCCACCCATCCACACATCCATTCATCCATCCATCCATCCATCCATCCATCCACCCACCCATCCATCCATCCACCCACCCATCTATCCATCCATCCATCCATCCACCCACCCATCTATCCATCCATCCATCCACCCACCCATCCACCCACCCATCCATCCATCCATCCACCCACCCATCCATCCACCCACCCATCCATCCATCCATCCATCCATCCATCCATCCATCCACCCACTCATCCATCCATCCATCCATCCATCCATCCATCCACCCACCCACCCATCCACCCACCCATCCACCCACCCACCCATCCATCCACCCATCCACCCACCCATCCATCCACCCATCCATCCATCCATCCACCCACCCACCCATCCATCCATCCACCCACCCATCAACCCATCCATCCATCCATCCATCCATCCATCCACCCATCCACCCATCCATCCATCCATCCACCCATCCACCCACCCATCCATCCACCCACCCAACCATCCATCCATCCATCCATGCATCCATGCATCCATCCACCCACCCATCCACCCACCCATCCATCCATGCATCCATGCATCCATCCACCCATCCATCCATCCATCCATCCATTTACATTTTATGAGTGTGGTTATTTTGCCTGCATGCCTGGTACCCATGGAGGCCAGAAGAGGACATCAGATCCCCTGGAAATGAAGTTACAGATGGCTTTGAGTTGCTGTGTGGTGCAGAGAACTGAATCCAGGTCTGCTGCAAGCGTAGCCTGTGCTCTTAACTACTAAGCCATCTTGCCAACCCCAAGCCTACTTACTTCTTTATGCAACTCAGGACCACGTGCTCAGGGGCAGTACCAACCACAGTGGTCTGGGTCCTCACAGGACAATCATTAATTAAAATAATGGCCCATAGGCTTGCCTAGAGGCCAGTCTGATGAAGGCATTTTGTATTTTCCCAACTAGGTTCCCTCTTCTCAGGTAACTTTAATTTGTGTTAAACTGGACCAATGGTCAAACAAAAGCACGACAGGTAGGTTCTAATGAACATCTCTCACAGGAATGGGTTCTTTGTATGACAAGAACACATTTCTCATCACCTCCAGACTGGCCAGTCTTCCTGCACAGCTGCTGTTTACAAAGCACTTACTTGTGCCAGGCACCCACTGGCTGGTTACGAAACCCTAGGCTGTAGGCACTGTTACTACCTCCATATATGCATAAAGAAACAAAGATATCTGAACTCAGGAAGTTTGACTCTGAGCCATACCATGTTGTCTCTCCTCAGGTATTTTGGAGAAAGTGTCTTCGATCCTGGTACTAAGCTCTCCTCTTGTGCTACTGGTGTATGAACTGTCCCCTCCCTCGGTATTGGGGTTCACGGATCATCAGTGTGTTGCTGATTCCTAAATGTCTACTTCCCGTCAACATGGTGCTTGATTTATGATGAGAGGATGTGTGTTAGATAACCCTGCTCAGAATCTAGCGGCCACCTCAAGCCTCAGACCTGCAGGACAAGGGTGGTGTCACCCCAGTTCCTTACACTGGTCTCTCCTCAGACTAGGACGCATGTTCACCTGGTTTATCAAGCCAACGGTTTCTGCCTCCACATGTAGTGCACTAAGATGGTCACAGCTTTCAGAGTCTATGTGAGTGCGTTTGGCTTTTCACACAGTCAGTCCCCTATGTCTCTTGTCCTGTTCGCAGGTCATCCCTGAGAGACACATCCCCTTACTGTGCTTTCTCAATATAGCACTGTTCCCCGGCAACCATGTTCCCCGGCAACACTGCATCCTCCCATGCTACTGCCCTGTGCGCATTTTTCATCCTGACTCTGACTCACGGGACACATACTGTCTGAGACCCTTACTCCCCTCCGACTCCCTGGCAGAGCGTAAGGGCAGTGGGGAAGGGGCCTACCTACCTTGCCCACTCCACATAGTGGCTGACTGGGGCTGTATGATCATATGTACTACTGCTTGGCTCCTGCGGCCACGAGAGTTAACCTTCCTTCCCTCTCTTACCTGAAGACGATAATCTCATCGGCCGTTTCTTGGCGTCTTTTGTACTGCTGTAAACATATAGAACAGTAATCCTGTTTGGGATTGAGTCCTCTGGACACTGACGCTCTCAGGTTACACAGTGACCAGTGGAGATCCTGGTTCAGGAGGCTGGCTGTCGTTTCTAGCAAGGTCTGTGACGGATCAAAACAAAAGAAAGGGTTAAAATGAAAGACAGGGACAGACGAAGAGTAATGCAACTGAAATCAGGGCACTTCACAGAGCGACAACCCAACATTCACACTCACGGGCTCCGGCAGGAACCCTCCGTGTGCAGCTATGATGAACGCTAAACGGTCAAGCCCGCCATTAGCTCCTAACCAACGTGTGCTCTGCCCTTCTGCGGCCTAACTCGGTGCGATGGCCTTCAGACAACTCGATGAGGACAAACCCACCTAGGGCATTTATAACTTCTCTTGATGGCTGACAGCGGGGGTGTGAGAAGAGCCCTGCTCCCTGGCCACTGACTGGAAATGCTGCAGACAGTGCTTCAAGTACCGCTCACTGGAAAGCTAACGTTGGTCGTTACTCAGTGTTCATCTCCCTTGGGCAGAGATCTCATTTTCTGATCAGCACTTAAAAGTCATTTGAAACTGCCCGGAACCCTGCCATCTGTCACTGAGACAGACATTCCACAGCTAGCAGGATAGGTCGCTTTAGGGCTGCCTTACTTATGAAGTGCTTTCATGCCGTATCGATTTCCAGTGCTCACATCCGTCGCTGAGCCCTGTAGTTGGGGAAGACAGACCTGGGCACAGCCCACAGCTTTGCTACACAGTTTAACTCTCCAGTCTTACCTGAAATGCAAAACTTAAAACTGCCAAGATGCGCTCATTTCTTCCTAGTCTCCCCTTCTCTCTGCTTCGTAGGTCCTCAGTTGCCCGGACCTCCCCAGATGTGCTAAGCCTCCCTCCCACTTCCTAGCATCTGTGTCTCGGGGGTGGGCGTTGAGCCCCCCTGTGCCATCTGGGGCAAAACTCCAATTCTTTTTTTTTTTTTTTTTTTTTTTTGGTTCTTTTTTTTCGGAGCTGGGGACCGAACCCAGGGCCTTGCCGCTTCTTAGGTAAGCGCTCTACCACTGAGCTAAATCCCAAAACTCCAATTCTTAAGGAAAATATTTAAAAGAAACTCTGCCTCTCAATTTCTTCTTCTCACTCCTAAATTCTTAACAAAAAGTAGACCACAAGCGAGGAGAGAGGGAGAGACCTAGGAGGGGAAGGGTGGGGAGAGTGTCAGGGGAGGGAGGAACATGATCTGGTATTGGGTAAGGGAAAAGGACTGAAGCCCTGAGAAAAGAATGGAAACAGGTGACCTCAGGAGGTAGGAGGTCGGGAGGACCCTCCAGAATGTACCAGAGACCTGGGAGGTGAGAGACTCTCAGGACTCCAAGGGGGAGACCCTAGATGAAATGCCCTACAGTGGGGAGAGTGAACTTGTAGAGACCACCTCCAGCAGAAAGACAGGGCATCAAGTGAGGGATGGGGTTGATATTCCACAGTCAAAATTCTGACCCATAATTGTTCCTGTCTGAAAGAACTTCAGGGAAGGAAATAGAGAAGAGCCTGAGGAAAAGAAGGTCCAGCGAGAGGCCCAAAGTGGGATCCAGCTCAAGGGGAGGCCCCAAGGCCTGACACCATTACTGAGGCTATGTGGTGTTAACAAAAAGGGACCCATCATGACTGTCCTCCGAAAGACCCAACAAGCAGCTGAAAGAGTCAGATGTAGATATGTGCACCCAACCAATGGACAGAAGTTGCTGACCCCTCTGGCTGAATTAGGGAAAAGCTTGAGGAAGCTGAGGAGGAGGAGACCCTTTAGGAGGACCAGCAGTCTCAATTAACCTGGACCCCTGAGATCTCTCAGACACTGGATCACCAACCAGGCAGCATACACCAGCTGATATGAGGCCTCCAACACATATATAGCAGAGGACTGCCGGGTCTGGGTTCAGTCAGAGAAGATGCACCTAACCCTCAAGAGACTGGAGGTCCCAGGGAGATTAGAGGTCTGGTGGTGTGGGGACATCCTTGTGGAGACAGGGGTGGGGTGGGGATGAGGTATGGGATGTGGAACAGTCAGGGGGTGGACCAAGAGAGGAATAAAATCTGGAGTGTAAAAATGAATAAAATTTTAAAAAGTGAGATAAAATTAAAAAAAAAAAGCAGACTTTTTACCAGCACAGGAGGCCTCACTTTGTACTTTAAAGAGTGTACTGGCTGGTTTTGTGTGTCAACTTGACACAAGCTGGAGTTATCACAGAGAAAGGAGTCTCCCTTGAGGAAATGCCTCCATGAGACCCAGCTGTAAGACATTTTTTCAACTGGCGATCAAGAGGGGAGGACCCAGTCCATTGTGGGTGGTGCTGTACCTGGGCTGGTGGCCTTGGGTTCTATAAGAGAGCAAGCTGAGCAAACCAGGGGAAGCAAGCCAGTAAGTAACATCCCTCCATGGCCTCTGCATCAGCTCCTGCTTCCTGCCCTGTGTGAGTTCCAGTCCTGACTTCCTTTGATGATGAACAGCAATGTGGAAGTGTGAGCTGAATAAACCCTTTCCTCCCCAACTTGCTTCTTGGTCCTGATGTCTGTGCAGGGATAGAAACCCTGACTAAGTACAATAATGTCAAGCAACCAGAGCTTCCAGGGACTAAGCCACTACCTAAAGACTATACATGGACTGACCCTGGACTCTGACCCCATAGGTAGCAATGAATATCCTAGTAAGAGAACCAGTGGAAGGGGAAGCCCTGGGTCCTGCTAAGACTGAACCCCCAGTGAACTAGACTATGGGGGGAGGGCGGCAATGGGGGGAGGGTTGGGAGGGGAACACCCATAAGGAAGGGGAGGGGGGAGGGGGATGTTTGCCCGGAAACCGGGAAAGGGAATAACACTTGAAATGTATATAAGAAATACTCAAGTTAATAAAAAAAAAAAACAAAAAACAAAAACAATGACTTGAGGGAGTCAAGACCAATCAAATAAAAGTGCATAGTTTTATTGAGAAAAAAAAAAAAAAAAAAAAAAAGAAACCCTGACTAAGACAGGAGTGAGCAAAGTCAAGCTGGCTCCAACTGAATCTTTAAAGCTTTAAGTAATTCTGAGTTAAGAGAAGAATGACAATTTCTAGTTTGCAGCAATAATGTTTCAGAACACTTAATTATTTTTTTTGCTATTTTCTATAATTGTACTTACTCCTTTTATGGATTAAAGATTTTTTAATTAACCATTTTCCCCAAAAGTGTATCCTACTTCCGTTTTGAGATTAAACTACTGGTCTGATTGCCAATGAATCAAAAAACGTTAGTAAAGTGCACCTGAATATTCTCCGTATAAAAATTAAGTTAGCAAGAACCTTACAAGTAGAGGAAGGTTATTTGTATCTGACTGGACCTTAGTTTGGCAAGCAGTAATTCAAAAGTATTCCAACAGAAGGGAGGGAAGGGCAGAAAAGCCAAGCATGGCTTCCTTGCCATCTTAAGGAAAACATGGAAGCCAGCTGCTTACTCACTTGCTCATAGTTAAAGGTGTCCAGCATCCCCAGGATAAGGCCCTGGATCTCTCCAAGTTTTCCTTTTCCATAAATTGGGTCCTATGCAGAAAACAAGAGTAATTATTAGGACTCCCGGTGCTTTAACATCATTTTGAGCGCTTGCTATGTTGTGTGATCTTGTTTCCCTAGGGCGGCGTCTCACTCTGTGGGTCAGGCTCGGAATTTGTAGGCAGCTCAGGTTGGCGTCAAGCCTGCCGGCCTTGGGTTTCATGGCCAGCTCCCACACTAACAGTTACAACATGCTTGCCCTTCCATGGACCACAATCCATTCTCCCGAGCATCAGGTTTACAGGATGAGCTACATACTAACAGTCACAACGCACTTGTTCTTCTGTGAACTGTACCCAGACGATGATTAGTTTGTTTCTCTTTGGACATCCCAAATGTTTTGGAAAATAAAATGGGTAACCCAAGTCCCTTCTATGACTCTCTTCTTTGCAAGTCTAATCTAACTTTTTATCATCTCTCCTTCCCTCAGAAGCCTCAGTGTATTAGACACCAACCCTCCTGGATTCATCCACTGCATGGAAAACCAACGCCAGAATCTAAGAACGCCAGAATCTGTACTTCAATTCCACAGCACCCACATCTTGCTTAAAACCAACAAAATTCCTCCAATTTTGGAGACAAGCAGCTTTCAGCATGCTTTTTCCTCCTAAGAAAGCCATTACTGCTAAATTGAGGCTATTTAGAACCTCAAGTCCTCGCTACTCTCTGTAGTAGGTTTGCCAAGTCCTCTACTACTCTCTGTAGTAGGTTTGTCAAGTCCTCAACTACTCTCTGTAGTAGGTTTGCCAAGTCCTTACTACTCTCTGTAGTAGGTTTGCCAAGCCCTCTATTACTCTCTGTGGTAGGTTTGCCAAGACCTCACTATTCCCTGTAGTAGGTTTGCCAAGCCCTCTACTACTCTCTGTGGTAGGTTTGCCAAGCCGCTTATTTATTATGCACAGTCCCCAAACACTAAGTGGACCAAAACCTGGAAGTGCAAGGCCACACCACCCGCCCAGAGATGGCTGACACTCTGCAGGCCTTGCTTTTGGAACCGACGAAAGAGGTTGCATTCCTTATCATCTACAACGTGATGACTGCACGCCGACTGTTCAGTTAATGCTATACTTTGACATCACCGGACATGTCTGAGTAACTACGGAATATAAATCATGTTAAAATACATGTTTCCTAGTCACTCCAGGCTGTTATGTTGGGGTCTCCTCCCCACTCACTGTCCAAGCTGATGACTGCAATCTTGGTCTGAGTCTGACTCTTTTTTAGGAGGACATCTCCAGAAAGGGTCGTTATGGACTAGAGGACATTTCTATGGCTGCACGTATATACTATATTGATGAGCTGCTCCACCCAAAACATATCATACGATTCTCATCTTCAGCACATTCTGTGCCCCTTTAAACTGTGTCTGACCAGACTGATAATTAGTTTTAGGGATCGCTAACAAATGAGCAGGTCCAGCTCTAACAAGGTTCTGTACAGCACAACTGACTTCATCAAACAGAAAAATCCAGCCACAGAGTAGAGATCAAGTAGATGCCGCTTGCTAAAGGCTAGAATGTGTCTGATACGGGGGGAGGGGGGCGCTTCATACCGTCTGTCCCACCCCCATGAGGGGAGCACTTTATACCGTCTGTCCCACCCCTATGATCAGGCACCTGCATCTGATTTGACCAAGTGCACATGGAAAACAGCAGAATAACTATGTGTGTACATGTCTAGACTTTGCATCGTAACCACTTCCTAAATAAACACGTTTTTACCACAGCTTTTCACATATCATTTACACTGTACAAGGCATGGTAAGGGGGAGCTGGTGATTCATGATTCTAGTTCTGGGGAGGTGGAGGCAGGAGGATACTGAGTTTGAGGCCAACTTGGGCTACAGAGCTGCAACAATCAAACAAGTGAGAAAAATGTGGCAGGTCTCATGCAAACTCACTTGTCTATAAGGGTTGGACATGCAGATGTTTGTATCTCTGGGGGTTCTCTGAACCTGACAGGGCTGCAAGATCACCCCATTCACATCCCTGACATCCTCCAGCACCTTCCGTGAGGCTGAGAGCAGGCAAACTGTGTAAAAGGACCGTGGTGCCAAAAGGCTGCACTTGGCATCTAGAAACTTCAGAACCCAAGTTTTCATAGTCTCCCATGTGTGTGCTGCCCTCCCAAGTATAGATATATAAAAAACAAACAAGCAAATGATTTTTGCTGGAAAATATGGGTAATTAAACTGAATGATAAACCAATGACTTTAGAGATGTCTCTGGCAACTGTGTGTTAAGTCACACTGTAAGAGTAGCTGAGCTTAGAAAGAAAACGTCCTGGGAAACTTGGGTGAATTTAATGGTTGCTCATTTTCGGTCGTGACTTCTGATGTTGGCTCTGGAAGGCTGGGCAGTGCAGCTCCTAATGGAGACTAGCAGCAGGCTTGGGCATTTTCTAAAGCAGCATGGACCTGTCCCTCCTGGGTTCCTCTAGTCCTTTCAGCTGTGTGTTTTGTACTAATTACGTGAGTTGGGGCTTGAGCAGGTCCTATCTGCTTCGATCTGTCAGCCGGAGAGCACATCACTGAGCTAAAGATCCCTGTACCAGTGGGGATCCCTCGTCAGTTAGACCCATATCCTCTGCTGGAAAAACAACGCACACCACACATCCACGTCTTCCTCTTTTCAATTCTCTTGCATAAAAACAGATCTATGTAACGTCTTTCATCCTTACTTAATTATGCTTCGGTGAAGCTCCCATTGGATACAGTCATTTCTTAGCCACAGTGCCAATCGATAGCACAGTACTATAAAATCCAATTTAACATCTATTCCAACATGCCCATAAATGTATGAGCGTACTAATGGTTCTGGAGTTTGACAAGAGAGACTGAAGAATAAAGATATCTTAAAAGGCTACGTTCAGAGAAAAGGAAGACATCTTTATAGGTCATTTTTATATTTACTTCAGTACATTTTCCCTCAATATACATAATTTAAGAGGGAAACCAGGAAAAATACTCATGCTGTGGCAACACATCAATTATAGAATTCGAGGCGAGCACTTAGCTTCTAGGACAGCATACGACAGACACCAGCTCTCATAATTACTCTGCAGAATCCAGCTAGTTCTCCTAAAAGGCTGCTGGTGTTTCTCTGAACTTGCTGTTAACCATGCAGGAAGACATACGGTGCCCACATACAATTTCAAATGCACACCGGAAAAAGATGTGGCTGCCACTTTCCCCTATGTCTCTCTGGAACTTACCCTGTCATGCGTGTGACTTGTTTCCTAACTAAGCTTTATCTTAAGTGTGAGCATGGCTCTACGAAGAGTGTACACCAGGCCCACCGTCTCCTTAGTGGGACGCTCAGAAGCAGCTTTCTAACAAGTCAAGAATGACTTTAGTGGTGTGTGTGTGTGTGTGACAGAGACACAGAGATAGACAAAGAGACGGACAAGACAGAATGTGTGAGTGTGTGTGTATGTGTGTGTGTGTGTGTGAAAGAGAGAGAGAGAGACAGAGACAGAGAGAGACAGAGACAGAGATAGACAGAGAGACAGACAAGACAGAGAATGGGTGAGTGTGTGTGTGGGTGGGTGAGAGAGAGAGAGAATGTATGTGTATGTGTGTGTATGAGAGAGAGAGAGAGAGAGAGAGAGAGAGAGAGAGAATATGCTGTGTGTGTGAGTGTGTGTGTATATGAGTGTGATAGAGAGAAATAGAAAGGGGCGAGCATATGTGTACACAGCGTGTATGTGGAGGCCAGGGACAATCTTACAGAGTTGGCTTTATCCTTCTATATGGGCTCTACATTGCCAAGCTTGTCAGGAAGCTTCTTTCCCACTGAGCTGTCTTACCTGCCCCACCCAGCGATGCCTTTCTAACTTAAGAGTTACAATATGGGTTCCTTAAAAGCTTCCTCATTTATCAAGCACTTGTGTCCCTAGAGAAGCTGTATAATCCAGGCCCCTGCATCACTTTGGATAAATATACACCAGCCACAGCCATCAAAGACTGCAGTCTTAGACCATCTACTCTGGAAAATCAACTTATTTCAGCTGTGTGGGCAATTATGTGTGTAAATAATTGTCCCTCCCTGTGTTTCCCTGGGAGACTGAAGATTAATATAAACATGAAAAATACACTGACTCATGGTAGACACAGAGTAGAAAACCAGAGATGTGAAGCTACTGAGGCAAGCTCAGAACGGTGCCTTCCTCTCTAGAAACTCGACATTGCAGATGCTTACTGCTCGGGGATCAAAAAGACAATGTGCACCCAGACTCTATGGCATGGGGGTGGCTTATCACCCATAGGTCCATGTGCTGGACACTCAACTAAGTCTTCAGCACAGGAGATCTATAATATGTAACACCAGACTGGTAAAAAATATCAGGAATACTAAGGCATTTTCAAGAGACACCATAGTGCTCCTGAAGAACTGCAGTCATCCTGAATCACCTTTGGCTTCTGTCCTGGGATGCGATCATTCCCTCTGGCACGAGCCCTGGGCATATGATGTCATACACTATGAGGTCATCACTGGAGTGGAACAGACATGGCCTGGTATTCTACAGTGTGAGCTACGTAACCATGACAACCACTGAAACTGATTCGGGGAAACTGAGGGGGAGGGGGTGGGACTGTGCCAGTAGAGGTGACAGTCCTTGAAATGGACAGTGTTACCTCATAAAGTGCTCTGAACAGAAGAACTTGAACATTTTCTTTTCTCTTATGGGAATTCTTATGGGACAGACTCTCATTTCATTCACACAAGCCATCAGTGAACAGGGTTAAAAAAAAAACTAATACATGATGATTAATTTGTTCCTCAAGAATACAAAGTTAAGGGGGCTGGAGAGATGGCTCAGTGGTTAGAGCACTGACTGCCCTTCCAGAGGTCCTGAGTTCAATTCCCAGCAACCACATGGTGGCTCACAACCATCTGTAATGGGATCCGATGCCCTTGCTGGTGTGTCTGTCTGAAGACAGCTACAGTGTGCTCATATTCATTAAATAAATAAATATTTAAAAAAAAGAATACAAAGTTAAATAGAGGAAAATTGAAATGTCATAGTAGAAAATGTGAATCAGGACGCAGGACACTTTGCGAGTAGTCCACAGGAGACGTCTGCATCTGTCATTCAGGACAGGGTGGGACTTAACTTCCGTATCCTTTGCTTTTCTCCCTTGTCAGCTGACCGCTTTGTTTTCACTTTTCTGAAACAGAGTCTGGGGTAACCTGCACACGAGGTGCTGATGTAGTGCTGGGTGCTGGGCTTGGAGATTGCTGCACGCGAGGCAAGCATGTTCTCAGCTGAGCCACACACCTACCCTGTCAGAGAAATGTTTATAACTGCCTTTTCTATGTCGAGAGCTTCATATAAACAAACGTGTCTCTAAAAGATGTAAAAACTTTATATGTACACAGGGGTGGAGCTATTGCAGCAAAGAAAAGCATGAGAGTGAGGTTAAGAACAACACAGCCTCCTGACTGCTGAGGGGTTACTCGCTGCTGCGAACGGGATTTTATCATGAACCCAGTGTAGGTCAAAGTCGAGGTTTTCAAGTATGATAAAGAGGTCTGTTTTGAAACACAAGATGTTTCTCAGTTACATGATGGCGTGCAAAGGAAAGGCAGGGTTCTGTTATAGTTAATATAGCATAGTGTGGGGCTAAGTTCGCCTCAAAGCCCAATGTGCATACAGGAAAGAACCCGCCCGAGGTTGGGATTTGCTGCTCCAAGCCTTACGGAGGAGGTGTTATGTTGCATGTTTACAAACTCCGTGATTAATAGATTTAAAACATATGGGAAGAGTATACCTTGAAGAATTCCTCAGCATGCGATAGCGTCAAGGACTGAATGTGGTAACTAGCACAGCTGAGAGCTGGGTGTGGCGGTGCATGTGTCTGAGGAGGCATTGGGAGGCAGAGGTAGGAAATCTCTCTGAGTCTGAGGCCAGCCGGGGCTACACAGTGAAACGTGTCTCAAGAGATCAAACAAATAAACAAAAACCACCCATAACACTCATTTATTTCCTTCAGTGCAATCAGGGGTCCTCCACTGGGCACCCTGGGGTCTAAGTTCCTAGGACAGAGCACTCTATGAAGAGAGAGACTCCTGAAGCAGAGCCCTTCATCAGGTGGGGTCGTCCAGATGCCTCAAAGCACACGGGAAGGAGCACTCAAGGGACCTTAGAAGGAGAGCTGGTGGGGACAATTCAAAAGCGATATAAATAGAGACCCGTGACTTCCTGTCACTTTTTGACTGTGTGTGTATGTGTGTGTGTATGTGTGTGTGTGTGTCTTCTGCACATAAAGTGAGACAAGAAAGACTGATGAGTCTAATTCCTGCTGTCTCTCCAAGAATGTTCACAGGTCTTTCTAAAAATACACCTTACAGTATTTTTAGTGTTCCCTTTTTTATGAAGCCAAAAAGTTTCTAGCCTTCTTGCCAAAGAAAACAGGAGAAAGTGTTTCTTACAATAACTCTGGACAAAAGGCTAGCTAGAATTTACAGCTGGGGTGAGTTTTCAACATAGAAGTATATTTAGAATGAGCTAGAAAACTGAAATAACAACCATTACTTAGAATGCTTACATTTGCTTTATTTTTAGAGAACTTTCTTTCTTCTTTCTTTTAATCTGAAAGTGTGATCAGCTAGAAATAAGCGACCATTGTCTCTTAAGAGCTGCAGCCACCAGGAAATGTGGACATGAACTTCAAGGCCAGACCCAGGGGATGAAACCATGCAAAACTGATTCAAGGCCAGTTAGAACTTTAGTTAATGACAAAACACAGGTGACATAAGCCTCAGCCTCATTTCCGGGTAAAATAACGGAACTCAATCAATGGCCCTTTGAGCTCACCTGCAGGATTCTCTGTAGGATGGATGGGAGGGCGATGAACGTGGCCATGCTGTTTAGGACTTGCATGGTCAAAGACTTCAGAGCTGTTGGAACAAAACGTTAACGCTGAGGCTTGTTGGTTTTTCTTTCAGTTAGGGGAAAACAGTCGCCTCACACAGATGCTTACTTAACGAAGGCCGGTTTGGCATCTTAAAATTGACTGTTGGTCAGGTGCAGAGACTACACATTATCTGGATAAATTACGTACGTATCACATATAAAGAAATGCACAGGACAAGATGGGGTCTCACTGGGGAGAGTCACTGGGGAAGGTCACTGCCAGAGCGGGTGAGTGGCTGGGCCTGTGGCTCCGACGCGCTTACCCTCACAGTGCGGATGAGGAGGAGCAGCAGCCGAGCTGGACAGCTTCTGTGGTGCCATCATTGCCTCCAACAGTGGAAACCACAGCGCCTGTGTCATCAGAGGGAAGCAAGACGTTGGGACAGTGTTAGCAGACAGAATGTACAGGTAACGGCAAAAGCCAGACAGCGAGAAACTTTGCATTGGACTGGGGAAAGACAGGAGGTCACCTTCATCAGCCTTGGGAAGAATAAAGAAAGGGCAGCGTTATAACTCCATTCATGTATGGAGACTGGGTGCAAACAAGTCCACAAAGCTTCCTGCTAGGCTCTCCTCAACAACCGAGAAGGGGTAAACACCCCCACAGCCACCTGTACCCACTCCCATTATTCAGGTTTCCAAAGCCTTTCCTGCATCAAGAAGTAGGCCATTTTCCTACCCTGTTATGCCTTTAGAGGGTTAAGAACAACCTTCGCCAAGAGACAAACAGATTTACCAGTAATTTATTACTTCCATTGTGGACTCTATTTAATGCCCGCCATGTATTTTTTTGCTTTGTTCTCATAATAACCTTATACCCTAGGTATCTTTGCTTAGTTTAAAGAAATTGTAAGTGGTTTGCCAAAAACAACACAGTAGTAACACAGTAGCAACATGGCAGTAACAACGCCTACTCCAGACAGGGTGCGTCCCAATCTTCACCACAAACACCTAGCTAGTAAGTCTGGCCATTCACTATTAGGTACTCATTTACAAATACCTAACTCAGCATCTTGGGAGAACTTACTGCCGCAGGCATGCAGGAGACCCGAGGAAGGGTCAGTGTAACAGAAGACGGGTGTGGTGCTCCCAGCACAGTAGCACCGACTCTGCCCAGCGAGCCGTCCTGCTCACCTGGGCTCGGGCACACCAGCGAGCCGTCGGGAGCCGTGCTGTCTCTGCTTCCCTCTCCAAGCTACTCGGCTTAACCTCTGCTGCTGCAGATCATCGACTGTGGCCGTATGTCTTTTGGGCAGTTTTGTTCCTGTGCTTTTCTCTCCAGGACCTCACTTTCCGTTCATTCTCTTCCTATCTTATTTTTACAGCCACATCGTGTATTTGTTTATTTTAGGGAACTCTTTATTTTTACATGGCATGCCTAATCTTTTACTTTTGGGTTATATATTGTGTTTAGAAATTGGGTTATATATTGTGCATAGAGCCTGGCCTGAAATTGGCTGTACAGTGTCCCAGCCTTACTGTAGTTATGCCATATTCAGTTGCTAGCCCGGGAGCCTTCTTCTTGTTTTGTTTTTGAAGAGAAATGAAGGACGAGTAGATCTAGGGGAAAGGAGAGGTAAGGGGCTGGGAGGAGTGGAGGTAGGGAAACTGTGGTTGGGATGTAACTATGTAAAGAAAAAAATCAAAAAATAGATTTAAAAAATTGATTTATAAAATTTATTTAAGATGATTTTTAAAAATTATCTTTAAAAAAGATTTATTCTTGCTTTCCAATTAACAGATGATATAGGTATAGAGGTAAAAGACATGGGATAGATTCATATTGTAAACAGAGCAATTATCCTTTTATTAAATCTCTACATTAATCTTAAACATATGGTAAACACTTTACTCCTCCTCTCTTATTCTGTAATACTGAGTTTTAAGATTTTAAGTTGGGTAAGTCTGAAAATCCTCACGAAACTAAAGATCCAATGTGTCAATCCGATCACCTGAGAAAATGACACAGCTTGAACTGCTGCCTTGAGATACGTAGCGAACAGTTTTATTTTTAGAGAATCGTCTTGATTAAGGGGAATCGTGGGGCTTGGGGCAGCAACACATAGCACAGATATGTGGAGGTGCCCAGCCTCCTTGGAGAAGGGCTGCCAATTCAATTCCCTGAAGTCTAGCTTCAAGGGAATGCTCCACAGTACTAAATTTCCTGGCTGGCCTTCTTCAGAGAGATAGTCAAGGAAGCTTATTATCAAGCTTCTGGATGTTTCAAAGCTTCTAGTTGCTCAACTGTCTATGGCAACAGTTCTTGCTTTCATTGTCTTCAAAGTGAAACAAAGAGAAACAAAGAAAACTATCTTTAAAACTTCCTCAGACTGAAGCGGGATACAAGCCTCCACCTACAGCTGAGGCACTGTTGAAGCTCTTGTCTTCTGGAGGAGGAAAAGGAGTTGGGCTTCATTAAGGGCATAGACCCTGGGAAGCATTGATTTATGGCTCAAAAAAAAGTGGACCTGGTGGATTAGGAAAAAGGGGAAGGATAAAAAGTCAGGAGGGAACAGGGAGGTCAGAGAGCAGCTGAGGTAGTCAGAGGGAGGACGGAATATGATTAAAATGCATTATATGAAGTTCTCAAAGAATTAAAACAGAAGCACCCTAAACTTAATGACTTTCATAAAAATAAATTTATAGAGACGAGCATTTAAATATTTTGCTATTGTTGTGAAGATTGTTCAGAAACGAGGCAGACTGGGTTAGTCATGTAGTCTTGGTTGCTTTGAGGTTTCAACAGCCTGCACCAGGCCCAGTCTCTGTGTCTGCTGCCTGTGGATCAGGATGCAGGGCTCTCGGCTACTTCCCCAGCACCGTGTCTACCATTGTGCTACCTTGCTTCCCACCACGACAACAGTGCACAGAGCCTCTACACCAGAAGCCAGCCCCAATTAAAAGCTTTGCTTCGTAAGAGCTGTCTTGTCGTGGTGTCTCTTTATGATGCCAACCAAGGCAGAGGGAGAAACGCTTTTCTCTAAGAACACAATCTGACCATTCTCCAGATGGAGACACAGCCAAAATCGGTCTTGAACGATTGAAACAAGGAGAGACAAAGTTGGGTGGGTAGATACGGCAACGGTGTGTGTGAATATAACTAACACGTTTTATATGAATCTCTAAAAGAACTGACTTTAGAAGTCTGTGAGATACAAAGGACTTAGGAAGGTTGTAGGATGATGTCATTATGCAGCAAGGAGGGTCCAGGATAAGGTGAAGCCTATCATTGGATGAGAAGGGAGGGTAGGCGGGGAAAAGTCGAGGAAGGAGAGAGGAGGAAGAAGGAGATCAAGATTGAAGACTACGGAGGAGGATGGTTCAGATTTAGGTGAACTAAATCGATTTTATCTTGCCTACATGGACGGTTTATATCTTTATCAATTGACAGTGAATTTATTGTGTGGGTGAATTGTGGATTGAGAATTTAACATATAAATTAGAAGGGGGAACAGAATAATCAAGGGAAGTAGAGGGTGGGAGGGACTTGGGGGGAAGAAAGGAGGGGGAGGGGAAAACTCGCAGAATCAGGTGTGGGAGGAGATGGGGGAGATGCACAGAGGGTCAGGACAATGAACAGAGGTGTAGCAATGGGGGATGGGGAACTGGGGTAGCCAGCAGAAAGTCCCAGATGCCAGGAAAGCAAGAGCCTCCTACGACACCATGGGGATGACATTAGCTGAAATACCCCACAAAGGGGAGGGAGGACCTATGGAAACCATATCCAGAGGATGGGGCCACTTACCTATTTCCAAAATTTTAACCCAGAATTGCTCCTGTCTAAAGGAAATAGAGGGACAAAGAGTGGAGCAGAGACTGAAGGAAAGGTCATCCAGAGACTGCCCCACCTGGGGATCCATCCCACATACAGCCACCAAACCCAGTCACTATTGCTGATGCCAAGAAGTGCTTGCTGACAGGAGCCTGATATAGCTGTCTCCTAAGAGGCTCTGCCAGAGAATACAGATGCAGATGCTCGAAGCCAACCAGCGGACTGAACACAGAACCCGAATGGAGGAGTTAGGGGAAGGACTGAAGGAGCTGCAGGGGTCTTATCTGGCATCAAAGGGAGGGGAGGCCCTGGCTTGATGCCCCAGTGTAGAGGAATGTTAGGGCGGTGAGGCAGAAGTGGGTGGGTGGGTAGGGGAACACCCTCACAGAAGCAGGGTAAGGTGGGGAAGAATAGGGGATTTGTAGAGGGGAAACTAGGAAAGTGGATAACATTTAAAATGTAAATAAGAAAATCCAAATTTAAAAAATACATAAATAATTTTTAAAACATTTTTAAATTTTTTAAAAAAATTTATTTTTAAGTTCAGACTTCAGAACTCTGTGGTCTTCAAATCGTGGAACTAAAAGGTGAACAAACAAAATTCGGAGATCTGGGTGGAGGGGGTGGTGTGAACTTCTACCGTCCTGAGTTCTAATCCAGCAAGAAAGAGAACACTCTGGCATCAGGGCGGAAGAGTGACTGCCTTGCGTTCAGGTGTCAGGCCACCATTCTGTCATGGTTGGTCCCCAACCTACAGTTTCAAAATCAGAACTTGGTTTTCAAAACCATGCCCCAATATAATCAACTAATCAGAGGACAAATAAAAACAAAGATTCGGGAATACAAAAACTATCGAGTGAGTTTGCGTGACTTCATGGCATGGCCTCTCAAACTAAACTAAAAAGCACAGAACAGAGGCCTAACCTAGGGCGGTTCCCAGGCCTTTGGATGTGGGCGTATTGGGAGCTAGTAAGGTAAAGGAACATTTCCATGCAGTTTAGAGATTCCTCAACTCCTAGAGAAGACAGAACATAGTATTTTTAAGAGAAAGTATTGTTTGGTTCATTTTTAGCCAAACTCATCAGCCTGGGCAGACAAAACCATCCAGGGTGGTATTTCCTGAATGGTGATGGTGGGTAACTCTGGGTTACCATATGAATCTGTGGCAATATTTTATTTAAAATTTCTCTGTGAACTTTCTATATTGCATGACTTCCTTTTCCTTTTTTTTTTTTTGTGCGTGCATGCATATTTGCATGTGTATGGGTATGTGTGCACGCTTGTGTGTAGGAACGGAGATGCTCAGTCAAACCCCCAGTGTATAAAAGGCCAGTTCGTCCTCCAGAAGTCCCACACCCACCTGGCATTTACATGGACTCTGGGGGTCTGAACTCCAGCCCTCTTGCTCATGGCAAGGGCTTTAACTGCTGCATTAGCTCCCAGTCTCCACTACTGCATGATATTTTAAAATGTACTTGTATTATTTTATCAAAGTTTTTAATGAGGAAAAAAAATAACATCTATGTGTAAATATGTTTCTTATGCATACTTTTTACAATCCCTGACAAAAACATAATAAATTATAAAATTATGAAAACAGCAAACACACCCAAGATATACTTTTTGTTTTAATATATATAGTAAATATATATGAAAAGTTAAACTTAGTTTCCCATTTCAGACACTTAGGGTGTGGGAATTAGGCCTGATACCAGCATGAAGCCAGAGTCAGGAGCCCTGGAGGGCAAGCACAGAGAGGGGCTGTGTGACAGAACTCCTGCTAGCTGACCTTGTTACTTCTAGAGCCACGGAGAACTCAGCTGTCTGTCCTAAGCCTGCTGGAGTTGCTATTTCACTGTCGTAACTGCCTCCTGCGCCCGGTGCTCAGCGGACCTCCCTGGGGCTTCTGCTTTAACTCTGTTCAGTCCACTGTTAGCAGCAGGGCTCCCTAACCTTGGCTGCCACTAGAATCAGTGCACAGCATTCGGACACACTGATGGCTGGGTCTTAGCTGCAGAGGCTGTCGGTTAATTATATGGGGCACAGCACAAGTAATGAATATTTCAAAGCCCCAGGTCGTTCTCATGAAGGCTGAGGGGTCACCATATTACAACTGCTCTTTACCCTCTGCTGCACTCTGGGTACCTGCAGGGCTTAGCTCTCACTCTCACCACTGTGGGCAGAAAAGATGACAACAAGGACATGGTCCCACCACCCAGCATAAACAGAGGCCCCGCCCACCGCGCAGATGCCACAGGCACCCAGCATTCCCACGCCTGACAGTCTGCAGCTCAGTCTATGGACATGAGGCCTCTGTGGAAAGAAAGACGGCAGATACTCCTGATAGGGGCACCAAGAGCCTTACACTAGTGGGAACACCAGAGAGTGATTGAAGCCCAGACAAATTACATTCATGTGTCTGGGAGGGCAGCCGAGATAGAACTGACTCCTACTTTCCACACAGAATACGTTTTTTAAAGGGCTATGCAAATATCAGCTTGCTTACCTCTCGTTGCTGCTGATTCAAATTCTGTGAATTTCTCTGGCAAAGAGCAATGGTCTCTACCATGGTATCTTCAACAGCTTTCAGTTGGATGTCCTCCTTGGTATCTAGATTTGAAAAGAGGATAAATGTCAGATACGTTCCTGTTGCCTCAGAGCCTCTGTGAAAAGCCACACTCCGCTCTGTGTGTGTGTGTGTGTGTGTGTGTGTGTGTGTGTGTGTGTGTTCCAAAAAGTTGAGAGTCGAGAGATACATCCTGGACATGGGTGTCAGTGACCTCTGTCCTCCTGACTGAAAGTCACCTGACCTGCTGCTACCACAGCTGTAGCTGCTCTGGCCCCATGCCCTCCTCACTCTGAAGGACTGCACTCACAAACTAGGAGCTAAAAGAAATGTTCCTTCCCCAGTCACTTTGTTCAAATACCTTGTCACAGCCTAAGAAAGGTAGTAGTACTCAATGCCAAACCCAACCTATTTTACTCATCTCAAAACTGCTTCTTGTCCCCTAACTTCCAGAGGGAATTAAAGCCTCGTCATCTCCACATCTCCTGAGTTGTTCTCAGGAGCGTCTGTCTGTGCCCCTGGTTCATTCATTCTTTCTATCCTCCCAGTGTGCTTCCACCTGTCCCCTGTTGGAGCATCGGCTCTTCACTCAATTTCTGACTGCCAGACCCTACCTTTCTGGTCTCTTTCATATAAGTCCACTCAGATCGCTCTCTGCAGAAGGCACTAAAGATCCCTAAGCCTTAAAGACAGACTGCTTGAGTAACAGAGGCAGGACCCGGCCTTAACTCTGTGCTCTCCGTGAGGTTACTGGTAAGCCGCTCTCACACACGCCCACGCTAGGCCCCAAAGCCCCTTCCGGCTCTGTCTGCACACTTCCGTACTGATTCCTGAGTTACAGCTAGACCCTGAACTCTCTCAGCTCCTTTGCTGTTCCCATGGCACCTCTGACACTCTGTTCAACATGGAGTACAAGTTTATCTCCTGTGTCTCCTTCATGGGACTAAAGCTTCAGAGGAGAGAGGGCTGTGATTTTGTCAGCTGTGTGCTATATGTGCAGACTAAACAAAATGTCGTGTGCTTAGAAGACACTTGGATTTCTTAGCATACTGTCAACAGTGAATCTGAAGGCAGGATGTTGGTACTGGACCAGCTATGAGACTATGAACTGGCTTCTAGATATGTCACCAACAAATTCCCGCAGCAAGTGGGAAACACCTTTCTTAGTTTCCCTTAGCCATTCATATATTTGTAAAATTATCCTTGTAACACTAAATTTAAGAGAACACCACTAAATGCACCAAATACAACAAAATCAAATTGATTAAACACACTGACAATTCAAAAGCAATAATTAAATGTCTAGTTGATCATTGATAACCAAAGTAAACCAATTATTCCCATAGGTTCTAAAAAGCCAAAGTGCAATAGAAGGTGGCCAAGGTATAACACAAACTGGGTTACCAAGGACCTCGGCATCACAGAACATGGGCAAGTTATCCAGAGAGGTTGGATAAAGAGCACTCAGGGAGTGTGTGCAGGAAGGGTTCAAGGGACATGTTAAGAGGTGAGACAATATAAAACTCAGCTAGGAAGGATTCCCCCGACTTTATGGCAAGATGGGTTTGACTGTCAGGAACATAAAAGCAGGTATCTGACTAAAAACGGACGGAGGAGGAGAGGAGAAATACTTAAATGGTCAAAACAAGTACAGGAAGCAATGCCCTGCTGGCCAGAACCACCCAATGCCAGACAGCACCGGTGGAAGGAGAGAGAAGGGAGGTGAGGAGACAGAAGAGGAAAGGCTAAATCGAGAAGACAGGTAGAGTAGAAGGGATAGAGAGGGGGAGGAAGGGCGGACAGAGGAGGCAAGGATGAGAGTGGTGGTGAGACCGTGGTGCGGGGTGCAGCCAGTCCACACCCTGCTGAGGATGCGGGCTATGCAGGGAGGCTCTGGGTCCACGTCCCAGAACAGAGTAAGTTTTAAATTACTACTCTACCCAGCAACCCCACTTTTGTTCTTACGCCCAAAAGAAAGCGAGAACCCAAAAGCTATCTGTATAGTTCACAGCAGCGCTGTCCAGCAGACCAGAGTGGGGACGGCCCATGTGTCTGTTAAAGTGTAAATACGCAACGGGATGGGCATCTACACAGCAAACATGCAGCTCTACGAGACCAGACATCTGACTTGTTCCAACATTTAAGAGCTGTAAGGAGGTTACACTAGGGGAAATAACTCAACCATAAATTCAAACAGCAGGATTTCACTCTTATATGTCAACCAAATTCAGAAATTCCGAAACTAGAAGGCGGAACAGAAGGTGGGGTGTGTTAGGGGACCCCAACCCCGTATCTAGGGACATAGAGGGTCTGCTTGGGAGATAAGAAAATTGGAACTAGATGGTGGTGAAGTGTGTATTAAGTAAGTATTATGTGTAGCATAATAATACATAATGCCGTTGGGACACTTTGTAGTTTTCCTTATTTTACAATAACCTTTAAAGATTAAAAGAAATGTCAATGAACAGAACAAAACACTCAGGATTCCAAAAGGTCAGGGTTCACTGCCTGGGGCTACGGCTCACCAGCAGCTCTGATCTGCTGGTATTTGGCACAGTTTGTTATGGACCCACACAGTCAGGCATAAGTGCAGACGGGGACATAGGGCAGTCAGGGGCGCCACACTCCCTTGCCTGGTTACCCTCATCCCACTACAGTGTGTTTGTGTGTGTGTGTGTGTGTGTGTGTGTGTGTGTGTGTGTGTGTGTGAGACTTTCAAGCGTCCTCAAAATCCGCTAAAACTTCCTTCTACATTAAAGCAGATCAGGGGGGTTATGGAAACGGCTTGGGGTAGTCATTACTAAGCTAAGGCAGTGTATTATGTAACATTAAGCAGATCAGGGGGTTATGGAAACGGCTTGGGGTAGTCATTACTAAGCTAAGGCAGTGTATTACATTTCATGGAAGAACTTACTTTCATTCTGCCGGGTCATCTCTTGCAGCCTGCTCTGCAGCCTCTGGGAGGCAAAAACACAGGGGTGAGAAAACACTTTGTATTTCTACCCACCACGTCTTTGAATTAATGAACTTTAGAGGTAAATCCCCAAGAAACAGCTGTGAGTCGGCTCGGTTCCTGCACCAAGCCTCGATGACCTGAGTTGCGTCCCTGGGACCGGCATGGTGGAAAGAGAAAGGATTCCTGCGCTTGTCCTCTGACCTCCACTGTGCTTACCTGTGCCCATACAGACAGACATATACGTAAGGAAGTGAACACATGAAATGTTCTTTTGCTGTCCTTCAGCATGGACTCTCTGTCTACAAGGCTCATGACGTGGGAGTGCCTGCAGATCAGGTGTCACTGGCTCTGCCCATGTGTGCCTCTCTGTACCGCTACACAGTCACCACTGATGTCTCATAGAGCAGTACTGAGGACCCATGTTTTGGATGAGGATGTGAAATTCTGACTGGGTCATGAGACAAACAGGTGTGCTGGGCAGGTACTAACAAAAAGTCCTGACAGGCCTATCCTCAGGGCACAGGGCACACACAGACTTACGGCTGAATTTTCTCTAACCTCGAGATGTACTGTGGAGACTTTCCATGTATATAAATTTTGACTTTAAAATTATGCCATAGATAAATATGCACCTGTCCTCGGTGAGCCCCATAATTAAGCACTTCTATCTGTAGCTTACCTCGAGACCCAAGAGACAAAGACAGACTGGGGAGTGGCAGAGGGACAGAGTGTGACAGTAAGCACGGTCAACACCTACCTCCAGCAGCAGCAGGAAGGCACCATGGACATCCCCCTTCTTCTCCAACAGATATGCAGTGACTTCGTGGAGCTGGTACTTTTGTGTAATCTAGGAAAAGCAGAAGGGCTTCTGTAAGTTGGGGTTTCAGAGTACAGAGGGCACAGCACACAAGCCATGGGCCAGCCATTAGTGAACCTGTGTCTTTGCAGAATGCTACCGCATAGGGCGCTCTGTGCAACCCATCTTATAGTGAACGCATCTGGTAGTTATACTTGCAACAGTTTCATTCCTTTTTTACTTGATTTTCCAAATTAACCACACATCTGAATGAGGTGCACCCTCAAGAAAAGTCAGCACACACGGAGAGTGTCAAATAATTCTACATAAAGCACTGGAACAAGATGACTGAAAAGAGCACATATTAACTTACGGGGGTTTAGTGAAAATCACTTTCCAGGACAGCCGGCTAGTGCAAGGCTCACTTTCCAGGATGGTCTGTTAGTGAAAGACTCACTTTCCAGGGCGGCCTGCTAGTTCAAGGCTCACTTTCCAGGATGGCCTGCTAGTGCAAGGCTCACTTTCCAGGGCGGCCTGCTAGTTCAAGGCTCACTTTCCAGGATGTCTGTTAGTGAAAGACTCACTTTCCAGGACGGCCTGCTAGTGCAAGGCTCACTTTCCAGGACACCCTGCTGGTACAAGGCTCACTTTCCAGGACAGGCTACTAGTGCAAGGCTCACTTTCCAGGACGGCCTGCTAGTGCAAGGCTCACTTTCCAGGACGGCCTGCTAGTGCAAGGCTCACTTTCCAGGACATCCTGCTGGTACAAGGCTCACTTTCCAGGACAGGCTACTAGTGCAAGGCTCACTTTCCAGGACGGCCTGCTAGTGCAAGGCTCACTTTCGAGGACAGAAAGAATTTAGTTGGTTGCTAAGTACAAACCAGCTTAAATGAGCTCTCATATTTTAATGTCATAGCAGCAAACAACAAATATGTCCTTAGAGAGCCAGGCATGGTGGTGCCTGCCTTTATGATCACGGCACTCTGGAGGCAGAGGCAGAATCTCCATGACTCCGAGACCGGCCTGTTCTACACATCAGGTTCCAGGGTAACTAGAGATACACAGCGAGACTCATCTTAACCAAACCAAACAAAACAGCAAAACAAGCCTTACAGAAATGTTACAGAAAGGCAAGTTTCTGAATGTGAAGAATCAGGTCCACAGAGCTGTCCGTTCTCCCTGCATTGATGCAGTTCAATGCGTTTTACAATTGAAGCACCACAAGCTTTCAGAGAGACTTGGTATTGTGATCCTAAGTGACACAGAGCTGGTGGGGAAGGGAAGCATATGGGGTTTTATCAAGTAAGGGAGGGGACGAGGCTTTCCCCAAATGATAGGTCTTCTGTCAAACTGTGTGGACTAAAATATGTGGTGGGCATACAGGGAAAGACAACCAAAGGAAAGAAGAGACCACAGACAGATCCACGTGTGCAGAGTTTAACACAACAAAGTATGGTGTTCAGTCAGTGAAGACGGTATGCTGGATAGTTTTTTTTTATGTCAACTCGACACAAGAAGGCAGGCTGAGCAAGTCCTAGGTAAGCAGCACCCCTCCACGACCTCTGCGTCAGCTCCTGCCTCCAGCTTCCAGCGCCATTTGAGTTCCTGTCCTAGAATAAGGAAGCATCATCTGAATAAACCCTTTCCTCCCAGAGTTCCTTTGGTCATGGTTTCATCATAGCTAAGCTTCCATGGTTTCATCATAGCTAAGCTCAGAGAGTCAGGGAGCTGATGGTTCAGTGTTAAAAGCACTGCCTGAAAGCTGATGACCCGAGTTCAATCCCTAGATCCCGCAGTAGGAGAAGGAAAGCAACTCCTGAAGGGTGTCTCTGGCATCTACATGTGTACTGTGGTATATAGTGAGTGTATATACACACAGAGATCTATGCATGTGTGTGTGTATATATATGTGCATATATATATGTGTGTATGTGTGTGTGCGTGTGTGTGTTTATATATGTGTGTATACACACAGAAATCTATGCATGTGTATGTGTGTATATATGTGCATATATATGTGTGTGTGTATGCATGTGTGTGTTTATATATGTGTGTGTGTCTGTGCGTGTGTGTGTTTATATATGTGTGTATACACACAGAGATCTATGCATGTGTATGTGTATATATGTGCATATATAAATGTGTGTGTGTGCATGTGTGTGTTTATATATGTGTGTGTGTGCATGTGTGTGTTTATATATGTGTGTATACAGAGATCTATGCATGTGTATGTGTATATATATGTGCATATATATGTGTGTGTGTTTATATATGTGGGTATACATACAGAAACATATGCATATCTATATATATGTGCGCATGTGCGTGTTTATGTGTGTATACATAAATGTGTATGTATATACATACACACAAACACATATACAAATGATAATAATTATTTTTCATAATCAGTGAGGAAAAGATGATAAAACATCGTAAACGCCAGGCACTTAGCATCATGCACGGTGGAAGAGATAAGCCTTTCCCTTGATCAGTCTACAGATGGAATGAATGAAGCCCAAAATGTGAGAGGTTAAACTCTATAGAGGGAGAAGGGAAACCTTTTGTATCACGAAAACAGGGATGGAAATAGCAGACACATACGCTTACGCTTTTGGATAGTGACAAATCGGAACAGAGGTAAAAGCCGTAGTAAAGATGCACCAAAGCGGAGTGAGGAAGGAAGCGCTTCTATTACACAGCTGGCGAAGAGCACGGGATGCAGAAACCAGACAGGCGTGTCTACAAGTGAGTGACAGCAAAACATAGTGGAAAAAATGGTGCCCGTGTGAATACCAACCAGTGACACCATCATACCATCGAAATGGAACATACCAAATGTGTTAAGTAAAAGTGTTTTTTGATTGATTAAAAAAATTAGGAATCCTCAAAGCTATGGGGAAATGATGTGCGTGTGTGTGTGCCTGTGTGTGCGTGTGTGTGCGTGTGAACACTGATGAGAACAGAAGCACAGGAATACTGGATGCATGGGAACAGAGGCAGTTGGAAATGGTGTGTGTGCGTGTGTGTGCGCGTGTGTGTGTGCGTGTGTGTGTGCGTGTGTGTGTGCGTGTGCGTGTGAACACTGATGAGAACAGAAGCACAGGAATACTGGATGCATGGGAACAGAGGCAGTTGGAAATGGTGTGTGTGTGTGTGTGCGTGTGTGTGTGTGTGTGTGTGCGTGTGTGTGCGTGTGAACACTGATGAGAACAGAAGCACAGGAATACTGGATGCATGGGAACAGAGGCAGTTGGGAGTACTGCAAACTTCAGCACCAAGCCACTCTAGCAGGCATGGCCAACCTGGGTGCACAGGCCGTGTGTGTCACAGGTCATCTACGAGTGCCCCCAGCATATGCTTAGAACATTTGGTTGATAGTGACCTCAGAGGAAAAGGAAGGAGAGAGGGCAGACAAAGGAGCTTTGTCTATTAAATAAGGCGATGTTCAAATGCACTGAAATTTACTCGGTGGGAACGCACGGAGCTGATACTGTGCACATTTCTAAGTACCTGAAATGTTTCGTAAGTCAACATTTCTAAAATATGGAGGCACCTCGGAAAGTGGATGCAGAAAATATGGGTCACTATTTGTTTTTTTCTTTTTTCTTTTTTTCGGGGCTGGGGACCGAACCCAGGACCTTGCGCTTCCTAGGCAAGCGCTCTACCACTGAGCCAAATCCCCAACCCCAAGGATCACTATTTGTTAAGAGCAAAGGGAAGAAGACATAATGTTATCCTCAAATTTTAAATGGGAAAACATACTAGCCTCATAATATATGCCTAAACATATGCACACGCACGCGCGCGCGCGCGCGCACACACACACACACACACACACACACACACACACACCCCAAAAAATATCAAGGCATGGAGCGCTCTGAAGCTGCTGGGCTTTTCTGCAGCCTTCGAATTCCTTGGCGCACCTGGACTACTTGACCACAACAGTTTGTACCAGGAACTTGCCGCGTTCCCTTTCCCAGGTTGGCTAGAATTCCTATAAAACCTGACAGAGCTGTTTGAAAGCATCTGACTGTAGCAATGATGACTGCACCCTGGGTACCAGCACTCACTGGGAACTTCACACCCGGGTATCCCTATGCCCGTGAAAGGGGGAGACTTCAAAACAGGTCACATTGTCTTGTGCCTTCAGGCGGCCTTACCTGAATAGTTTCCTCCAGATGGTAGCAGTCGAGGACTTGCAGTGTCTCTATGACTTGGTCAGGACTGAACTGGCACAGGAGCTCAATGAACTGCTCTGTAACGCAAGGTGGGATCTGCAGGGATTCCTGACTGATGTGGACACGTTCCCTGAAGGGACAAGGCAAGAGACTCCTGAGTAAAGCCCCCCTGAGCACACCTATAATCAAAGGGTACAGGTAAGGGGCACATTGTGCTGAAACAAGGTCACCTTTAAGAGATAAAAATGCCTATTGTGCTTCAAGTACTCAAGCGAACTATTCCATATGTCTGAGGCACGGAATAAGTCTCAGCTCGCGTGGAGTAACTAGCAAGAGTTAAACTTCATTCTAAAAGACGTAAGACCCAAGTCAGTTTAGACATCAAGCACTATGAGTCGCTATAGTAACGAATGACCTCTAGTCTTTGCAAGAGTCCCTAGCATGCTTCCCTTTCCAGCTCCAGTGACACCACTCTCTGGCTGCTTTTTCATTAATTTAGCACATGCTGTGTATGGTCTTTGGGAAAGTCGACTGAGAAAATGCCTCCACCAGACTGGCCTGTGGCAAGCCTGTGGGACATTTTCTTAAATAATGATTAATATGGTAAGCCCATGCCATGGGGGCAGTGTCACCCTGGATCGTACAGGAAATCAAGCTGACACTCTGCAAGACAGCCTGACTCCTGTCACATTCTACACCTCGTCCTTAGAAACGGGCAGCTTTAGCTCCCACCTCTCATCATATAGCTTCTCTTTATACCAAATGGAGGCCACCACAGAAAACCACAAATGGACACAATGCAGAGAGCATTGATAGCTTAGGAAAACAGCACACCCTGAGTAACAACTGCTGGAGGAGTATTGTGGACAAGTGTGTGGGTTCAAGCATCAAGGGCTCCTCTGCCTCTAAGTCTACCTGCAGGAAGCTCATTGGTTCTCACCATGAAGGACTCCTGCTTCTAGCAGGGGGAGGAGAGAAGCAGATGCTTCCAAATACACACAGTTCGCTCTTCTCTCTCAACAGGCCCCCCTGACATGATGGACAGGACTACATCACACTCACTACCTCATGCCATGTGAGTCCTAAGGCCTCAAGCGGTGAGACAGTGAGTGTCTAGAGCTGCTGTTCTGGATCTGTTATCACTGCCAGGACACTAGCACACCTCTCCAGAGAGGTGCATGGACTGGAGCTTCCCCAGTGCTTAACTGATGCCAAGAAGCACAACAGCCAACTCCAGCCTTCCTGTCTCACGGACGGCTCTGGGAGAGAAAGGCTGACACTCTGAAGAGGCTGAGGACAGGAGCGCAAAAGCTAAGAGCTAAATGAAGATCACTGTGCCTGCCGTGCACCCTCCCACCACAGCAACAGGCCCTTTCACAGAAACAAGGGAATAGGACAGGGAAACCAGTGTCTCCAACTTTCCTCAAGAAGCAGTCTTCAGGGAAATGCAAGGGTAGGAGGGCTGGGGGTTGGGACCTGGGGAAAGATTCCAGCCTCAGGCATTACAGCAAACAGTAAACACACTCTTAGCCACATGAACATAAAACCCTAAATTTGAAGGTCTATTCTCTCTAGTTTCTTTTGCATAGAGATGTCTAGCTTTCATTCCAAAAGTATAAGACGTGAGGAGACAAAGCAATGCGGTTTGAAGAGGTGCGGCAAGCAGCGAAGGCAGACGACAGAGATGCTGGGGTGCGAACTAACACAGTGAGAGCTCTGAGAGGAAATGTAGGCAAGCAAGGAGAGAATAACGCAGGCAGATGAACACACATCTGAGATACAATGGAAACTGAGGAGAGGAAAGTAATACAGAGATGAAGACAGCCTCTGGTGTGCTTATCAACAGTCTAGACACAGCTGAGGGCAGATGTCTGTCCACAGACATCTCCAAACTTCATTTGCTAAAAGGTAAATGAAGAAAAGGAAGGACAGAATATCCAAGAATTGTATAGTAAGGCCCCGAAGAATAAATACACATAATGGAACTGTGAGAAGGAGAAAGAACATAGGAAAAAATAAATGGTAACTTAATTTTCCAAAATGAATGGTAAACCATGGAGCACCAGGCCCCACCAGCAGAGGGGAGGGCAGAGGGAAGACCCTAGAGATGCAGGTGGGAGAGGAAGTTCATTAGACGTCCTCAAGCACTGCAAGCCGCGGGGAACAGTGTTAAAGTGCTGAAGGGAAAAGCGAAAACAACCGGAAAGTCTGTAATTCAGCAAAACTGGCTCTTAAAGGCTAAAAGGGAATATTTTCCCAGACAAAGAAAAATTGAGGGAATACATTGCTGACACGTCTGCTCTACAAGAAATGCTGAAGGAAGGTCTTCGGAAAGCAGGTGGGTACAAGTCAGAGCCTGGATCTATAAAGACAGAGTGCGCTGGGGACAGGACACATTCTATCAGACAGTGCTTGACTCAGAAGAGCACAGTGCAGACAGCCCAGTGCAGTGAGCATGGTGTGGACAGATCAGGCGCAGGAGGGAACGGCCCCATGATGATGCCACAGGCTCTCATCGTGCTATTTGTACTCAGAATCTGATCACTGAAAGAGATCTTGCTAAATAAAGGGCAGTCACTAGTGTGTGTGTGTGTGTGTGCATGCGTGTGCATGTGTGTGTGTGCATGTGTGTGTGAGTACTCGCATGCGCGCGCGTGTGCATACATGCATGTGTTTGTGTGTGCACGAGTGTGTGTGCATGCGTGTGTGCATGCGCGTGCATGTAAATGCGTGTGTGTATGCGTTCGTGTGCATTCGTGTGTGTGCATGCGTGTGCATGTGTGTGAGTACGCGCATGCGCGCGTGTGTGCATACGTGCATGTGTTTGTGTGTGTGCACGAGTGTGTGTGCATGCGCGTGCATGTAAATGCGTGTGTGTGCATGCGTTCGTGTGCATTCGTGTGTGTGTGCGTGTGTGTGTGTGTGTGTGTGTTTGGGAGGGATGGTCAGAGGATAACCTGTGGAAATCTCCCCTTTCACATGTGAGTTCTAGGGGCTGAATTCAGGTTGTCAGTCTTGGGAACAGGCGCCTTTACGTGGGGAGACAAGTCAGACACCCAGTTTTTTGGGTTTTTTTGGTTTGGTTTTTTTTTTTTGTGGATTCATATAAACTATCTAATTAAAACCAGGCAAGGCAGAGAACAAGCGATGAACAGGCAGAAGAGGAACAAGACACCTGAGTCTGCTCACAGCAGAAGAGAAGAACCTTAACGAACCCTTTTCATTGCAAAGTGGAGAAACCTAAGTATTTGCAAGGAGGGTTAAAAACGGCAAAGTTTATGGAACTTCAGTATGTGGCACTAACATGCCAGCTGTCACTGTGTCAGACGTGTGCGGCACAAAGGGCAAAGCCACCAAGGATGCTGAGCAAGCTCAGCTGGGTAGCCACGCCCACATTCTCTCTGACCAGTGCGCACTGTCAACGCACATCTTCCCCGTCTTCATTTACGCGGCTGGGCTTGCAGATTGGGATTCAATTAGACGTGCAAGTGTTTAACTGGCTTCTTCCCTGTCTCCTGCTTAGAGTCACTTTTCCTATTCTGAATGCTAAGACGGATAGTTTTCTATCATTTTAAAGTGCTTTCTAAACAGAAATCTTTTTTTTTTTTAAAGATTTATTTTATTTATTATATATAAGTACACTGTAGCTGTCTTCAGATACACCAGAAGAGGGCATCAGATCTCTTTTACAGATGGTTGTGAGCCACCATGTGGTTGCTGGGAATTGAACTCATGACCTCTGGAAGAGCAGTCGGGTGCTCTTAACCGCTGAGCCATCTCTCCAGCCCAGAAATCTTTACAAGGCATCTTCACAGCATTTACCTACCTGTGGGCGAGCTGTGTTCAAGGACTCAGTATGGGAGAAAGAGGACACAGACACAGAGAGAGGGATGGAACTAGGGCATCCTTTGAGCTGCTCAGTGCTGCTCAAGACGGAGGAGGACAGATGGAAGGACGCCCAGCACACTGGAGAGATGGGCCAGGCCAGGTCAGGAAAGCCCTGTGGATACCAGAGTCCGGATTTTGCTGTGGGTGGTGGGGGAAGAAGAGCTGTGAGAGGAGGGGGACAGCGGTCATGCTTTACTTGCTGAGGGTGGACACAGGCATTAAGAAGGCCATATAGGAGGGGTGTGCACATGAGGGTGTGCACCTGCAGATTTTGCTCACTTATTTTGATATGTTCTCTTACCGGGTTGCCCAGGCTGGCCTTAAATTTGTGAGGTCAAGTTAGCCTCCTGCCCTGGCCCCCAAGGTAGCCCACACTACAGATACGCACCCTCATGCCTGGCTCTGTGGATCCTGAGGACTGCCTGATTCTGTGTGGAATGACTGAGAAGATGGAAGGGCAGTGGGTCGGAAAGTGAAAGCAGGTAACCTCTCGGGACCCCGATGAAGCATATGCCTGCATTTCAGTCTGTCCCTGCTGGGAGAGTAAGCTCTTTGATGCCAGGGCTCTGTGGTAGTCACTACTCGATCTTCCGTACCAGTCGCCGTGTTCAACAGGCTTCAGCTGAAATTACTAAATGAATTAGTAAGTTGATAAAGCTATTCGCTAAGAAACAAAGTGAGGGGAAATGTTTGAGTTAGAAAAGAGTAACCAGAGCAATCTCCCTCTAAATACATAAACGTACACAGGCTGCATGCATGGGGGAGAGGAGGGAGGAGGAGGGACAGAGAGGGAGGGAGGGGGGGTTCAATGTCGATTCTGGGCTTCTGGCAACATCCTAGCAGAGGGGAGACAAGGCTGAACATGTTCACAACCATTTCCCACAGGGGACTCACTACAGAGGACTGCATTTTGTATGGAAAAGTTCAAGAGCATCTATTATGTTCTAACTTTTATTTAACTTTGGGAATTGGTATCTTCAGATGTCCCTTCAAAGATAGCCCCAGAACTACCGACAGTTCCAGTGGCAACCCAGAAGCATTTCCATAATCTATATTTTGCTTCTTGGCAAAGTTACCCATGTTCAGTTTTTACTTTATCTTGATTGAAGACTTAAAAATACAACATGCCATTTGATGTGAGAGTTTTCTTACGAGAAAAGCCCTATTATATATTTCAGAGCCCTCAAAGATATTAACAAAAGCCAAATCAACGTCTACAGGAAATTCACACTGGGGAAGAGCTTTGAATATAAATTCTCTTGCATGTTCTCTGGACTCCACAAAGCTCATGTCCTTACAAAGGCCACCGGTGTCCTTTTGTGGTGTCCTTCAAGTATGCCCTCTGCATAGATGCCAGCCCGTCAGGAGTCCTGCAGGAACTGGTGGTCAACAGAACCCAGGGGGAGGGGTGGGGAGGGCTCTGGGCAGCAGCTGGTGGGCAGAGAAATGGAAGAGGATATTTCCCAGACAAATGAGTCTGTGAGCAGACTCAGGTGTCTTGTTCCTCTTCTGCCTGCCCATCGCTTGTTTTCTGCCTTGACTGGTTTTAATTAAATAGTTTATATGAATCCACAAAAAAAAAAAAAAAAACAAAAAAAAAAAACTCTCCTAAGCTGGTGCCTCCATGCAGAAAAGCACCTTTTTCTGGAGGATTAACTCCTCCAACCATCTGACCTTTCCAAATATAGATGCCACGTGACACTAGTATCTTGGTGGGTCATTTAAGTCTACTGGCAGAATTATTATATAATAAGGATAACTTAAAGGATTTGGGGAAAGAAAGAAAAATATAAAAATTCAGCTAGAGAATGTGTTCCTTTAAAATGCTGTTTACAACATACTCCAATTAAAAACAACTCAGTAGTATTAAGCCAAATATGTATACTATATATGTGAATGAATATATTCATTCTCATATATATATTCTCATATATGTATATATATGAAGATCTAATTAAGTGGGCCAAAGGCCATTCTGTTGTGATATATACAAGCAAGATGCCTTCAGTTCAAAATGTTTTATTTCTCCTGTTCTCCAGAATGCTTGTGTAGATAGTTATTTCATGGAGGAATTGGGGGGGGCAGCTAGGGATTTTTTTAAGGGTTTACTTTTCTTTCTTTCTTTCTTTCTTTCTTTCTTTCTTTCTTTCTTCCATTTTTAAAGATTTATTTTATCTATATGAGTACTCTGTAGCTGTCTTCAGACACACCAGAAGAGGGCATCAGATCCCATTACAGATGACCAAGAGCCACCATGTGGTTGCTGGGAATTGAACTCAGGACCTCTGGAAGAACAGCCAGTGCTCTTAACCACTGAGCCAACTCTCCAGCCCACAGGTTTTCTTAAGAACAGAAAAGGAAGAAACGAAGGTGGAAAACATTGTAGACCTGGCTCTCAGAGAGCTGGAGGGAGGGGCTGCTCTGCCTATCTGTAAAACCCTGTTGCTCCCAGCATCTCCCATAGTTCCCTGGTTTTCTACTTCTGGTTTCCTCATTCCTGGCTAGTCTAGCTAATACTGAGGTTAGCCAACAGGCCAGTAGGGGGCCCTAGAGAACAGTATCCAAAGTCGGGTGCCCTGAAGAGCTGAGATTCCCACAGTGCTAGCAGCACCCCCTTTCCTCAGCGGTGTGAGTTCAGTCTACTACAGAGGAAAAAGCCCTTCGTTAGGAAGGTTGAAAACCACTGGTATTGAAGCACTTCATTAAGGTGACCAAGTTCTCTTCCCCTCCCTCCCACACTTCTCTCTGACTCTCTCTGTCTCTTTCCCTCATCCTCTCCATCTCCCCTCTCCCTCTTCTCAAAAACAAGTTGTCTGTGTAGCCCTAGCTGGGCTAGAACTCCCTCTGCAGACCGGGCTGGTCTTGAACTCAGATCCACCTGCCTCTGCTTCCCAAGTGCTGGGATTAAAATCATACCTCACCGCCGCCTGGCCAATCTCTCTTTTCTTTTTATGCAAGCATCATACCTATGAACTTTTCTCTTAGGTCTGTCTTGGCTATTTTCCAGAGGTTTGCAGCAGACTCCGCTGCGACTTTCATTGGGTCATAGAACTTGTTTAGTGTCCTCAGTGAGTGTTCATTCAGAAGTCTGTCACTCGGCCTGGACATTCTCATGTGGTGGCCAAGGTTGGCCTTCATGCTGAGTTCTAGTTATGCTCTAGGCTGATGAGATGCGAGGAGTATTTGGGGGAGGGAGGACAGGGGCATTTTTAAAAATTTTAGATTTAGAGTGTATGGCACGTAAATACCATGGTGCACGTCGGGAGGTCAGAGGACAGATCGTAGGAATTAGTTTTTTCCTTCTACCATGTGAATTCCAGAGAACTAACGCCGGTCATTGGGCTTGGCTCCGAGCCACTGTTAAGGTTTGCTTTGTGACCCACGATGTGACCAGTTCTAAAGAAGGCTCCGTGTGTCTGTAAGAAGAGTGGATGTGTCCTGCCTATCACGTGGAGCGTTCTATGCCTATGTTAAATCCAGTTGGTCTATGCTGTTCTTGAAAAGCTTTGTTTGGAAGACCTGTCTAGATTATGCCAGTGGGGCTCATTGAGCAGTGATCCCTGGTCCTGAATTTAACTGGAAGATTCTGTCACTACGGTTTTGGGCTCACCTCTTATTACATCTATTTAACTCGTCTATGTCATCTTGGCTTAACTCTGGTAGATCATACAGGTCTATAGAAACTGGTCTTAGATCTGCAAAGTTTGGTAGAAGTACCAGTTGTACATTATGTTGTGATGATCCTGAATCTTCTTGGTCTTTCGTCTCTTGTTCACCTCTGACTTCCATTAATATGGACTGTCTTTTCTTCTTGTTAGTTTGATTAAAAGTTTGTTGATTTTGTTCATTTAAAAAAAAAAAACAAGCAACTAACTCTTCGTTTCACTGATACTTTGTCTCTTTTCCCTACTTACTATTCATAAGGCTTTAGGATACATCATTATTTGAGATCTCTCTTGTTATGAACTTTGATAATTTTTACATGCATACAATGTGTTCTGTAACATCTATCCCCTTGAATCCCCTCTCATACTTTCTCTACCACGTATCCCTTCCTACCTCATGTTCACTCCTCTGGCTTCCTTTTTCAGTTGTCTTTTTTAACGACTAATTTCCCATTAATACTGCCTCCATATGCTTGGGTGTCGGGTCATCCATCCAGTGGAGCAAGGACAACACACCAGGGTCCACAGCCCTGGAGACCACTGATTCTCCTTCTACCGTCAGACATCAGCCATTGGCAGCCAGCAGCTCCTCAGCTGGGGGCGGGGCCTCATGACGGTTGGCTTGATCTTGTGCACATCTTGCTCAGGTAGTGAGAGCTGCTGTGTGTTCCTGAGCGCAGCAGTCCTGTCCGGAAGCCACTGGTCTGCAGGAGCCTGCCCTGCCCTCTGGCTTTGCACTGTTCCTGCTGCTCCTCTGCAGGTTTCCTCAGCCTTGGGTGTGGTTGAGATGTCCTGTTTGCAGCTGTCAATTCTAGTCCTTCATTCTCTGCTCTTTTGGGAGTCTCTGTATTAACCATCATCCAAAAACCAAAACCAAAACTTCTCTGCTGAGGGACTAGAGCTGTACCAATCTGGGGATAAGCTTAGGGATTTAGAAGGCAGTTGAATGGTACGTCCTTTTAGCAAAATGGTAATAATTTTGTTTTGTTTTCCTAGAGCCTATGACCTGTACAGGTGGTTGGCCAGGCATGAGTCCCCTTCTGTGCAATAGGCCTTAAGCACAGTCTAAAAGCAGATGAGCACCGTGGAACCAGTAAGCACTGTCTTAGAGTGACGCTTGTCATTATAGCTCAACGAGTTCACTTCAGGGTAGCACCACTGATGCCATTTCTCCCCAGTGACTGCACAGCACTTTCGGGCACTGTGAAGACTGGCAGCAGGGAGGGAGCTTCCAGATAAGTATCAGCTTAATTTCTCACTATGGCCAAAGTCTGTGCCAGCAGTCTTTGGCCGTAGGGTTTTACAGATATTTTTCCAAGGGCCTCTTGTCCTCAGAATCTTCTATACAGTTCCATACAGTTCCTCGTGTTGTGCTATAAAACTATAAAACTATAAAATTATTTTCATTGCTACTGCATAACTGTAATTTTCCTACTGTTACGAATTGCGATATAAACACCCGATATGCAGATCTCGACCCCACAAGAACCACTGCTCCAGACACTTGAGAAAACAAGTTCACGTTCAACAAAAGGCGAAACAGCAATATAATTCATAGTGGAAACCAATGGAATAGACATTAAAAGGACAACATACGTTCAACATCTTTAGTCATAAGGGAAATGCAAATCAAAACAACCCTGAGATTTCACCTCACACCAGTGAGAATGGCTAAGATCAAAAACTCAGGTGACAGCAGATGCTGGCGAGGATGTGGAGAAAGAGGAACACTCCTCCATTGTTGGTGGGATTGCAGACTGGTAAAACCATTCTGGAAATCAGTCTGGAGGTTCCTCAGAAAATTGGACATTGAACTGCCTGAGGATCCAGCTATACCTCTCTTGGGCATATACCCAAAAGATGCCTCAACATATAAAAGAGACACGTGCTCCACTATGTTCATCGCAGCCTTATTTATAATAGCCAGAAAATGGAAAGAACCCAGATGCCCTTCAACAGAGGAATGGATACAGAAAATGTGGTACATCTACACAATGGAATATTACTCAGCTATCAAAAACAACGAGTCTATGAAATTCGTAGGCAAATGGTTGGAACTGGAAAATATCATCCTGAGTGAGCTAACCCAATCACAGAAAGACATACATGGTATGCACTCATTGATAAGTGGCTATTAGCCCAAATGCTTGAATTACCCTAGATCCCTAGAACAAACGAAACTCAAGACGGATGATCAAAATGTGAATGCTTCACTCCTTCTTTAAATGAGGAAAAAGAATACCCCTGGCAGGGAAGGGAGAGGCAAAGATTAAAACAGAGACTGAAGGAACACCCATTCAGAGCCTGCCCCACATGTGGCCCATACATATACAGCCACCCAATTAGACAAGATGGATGAAGCAAAGAAGTGCAGACCGACAGGAGCCGGATGTAGATCGCTCCTGAGAGACACAGCCAGAATACAGCAAATACAGAGGCGAATGCCAGCAGCAAACCACTGAACTGAGAATAGGTCCCCTATTGAAGGAATCAGAGAAAGAACTGGAAGAGCTTGAAGGGGCTCGAGACCCCAAAAGTACAACAATGCCAAGCAACCAGAGCTTCCAGGGACTAAGCCACTACCTAAAGACTATACATGGACTGACCCTGGACTCTGACCCCATAGGTAGCAATGAATATCCTAGTAAGAGCACCAGTGGAAGGGGAAGCCCTGGGTCCTGCTAAGACTGAACCCCCAGTGAACTAGACTATGGGGGGAGGGCGGCAATGGGGGGAGGGTTGGGAGGGGAACACCCATAAGGAAGGGGAGGGGGGAGGGGGATGTTTGCCCGGAAACCGGGAAAGGGAATAACACTCGAAATGTATATAAGAAATACTCAAGTTAATAAAAAAAAAAAAAAAAAAAAAAAGGACAACATACGGAGTTAACTTTTAAAGAGAGGGAGTTCTCTGAAGACTAACAGATCATCAGCAAAACTAAACCAAACAAAAAGAGAGAGAAGACCCACATTAGAAGTAAAATGAGAGGTCACAATAGACCCCAGGGAAAAACAGAAATCATAAGGGAATGCTTTGAAAACTTAAATTTCCTAAAGCTGGAAAAAAATCCAAAAGTAATATGTTAATTTCTAACTTACATAACTTGCCAAAATTAAAGCCATATGATACCAACAGTTACACAGGCCCATAACAATGTGACTGAAGCAGTGACGAAAAGTTCCACACAGAGGAGCCCAGACCAGATGGCATCAGTCTGAGTCCTATCAAGCTACAGAACAAGTCCTACCAAGACTTCCAAAACTGTCCCACCATCAGGAAGGGAAGGAACACAACAGAAGTCATTCTAAGAGGCCGGTATTTCCTTGACAGCAAAACAAGACAAGGACACACGTACAAGTCACACACACACAAGCAAAAAGCTATATGCAATAAACCTGCGTCTAACATTACACTAAACAGAGAGTTCCTAACAGCTTTTCCCTCTACATAGAGATCTGACCGACTTTTCAGGAAAGTTGCAATATATAAAATCAACATATTAAAAAGCAATGGCTTTATATATGCCAATAGGTTTCCTGAGAAAGAACATCCCAACTCAGGAGAGCTCGATGAGAGAACTAATGTTGAAAAATGGCTATCTTGTCAGAAGTACTGCAGATCCAACATGATTCCAGCAAAGCTCCACAGACCTCCTCACAGAACTTAGGGTTCCCCTGAACCCTAAGAATCATACGAAACACAGGAGACAACGGATACCCAAAGCAATGCTAAACAGAACGCACTGCCAAGATTTCACGACACCTGACCTCAAACGATCCGTCAGAGCTGGAGTGACACTCGCAGCATGGCTCTGGCACTACAACAGACACACAGACCAGTGGGACATTTTAGAGGGCCCACGTACGCTGAACAAAAGCTGTCCTATTTAACAAATGTTGCTAGCTAAACTGGATCCCCGCCTGCAGAAAAATGAAACTGAATCCATATTTCTTAGTCTACACAAAATCGATTCAAAGTAAATTAAAGAACTTCATTTAAAACCTGGAGTGTTGACATGGCAAGGAAAAAAATAGTGAAATGTATATTCTTAAAACTGCAAAAATAAACATTAAGAAACCCAAACTGCCAATCAATAAAAGGGCCAATGGACTAAAGCGTTCTCAATAAGACAAAGCAGCACCTACAGAGGGATCTTTACCAACCCTCTATCAACGCAGGGCTAATATTAATAAATTAATTAATAATGTGAAATGAACAAAGCCCTCAAGTTAGACTCTGTGACAACCCAAATGACCCGATTTAAAAATGGGGTAAAGAGCTAAACAGAAAATTCTCAATGGAGGAGTTTTGAGTGGCAGAGAAGCACTTAAAGAAATGCTCAAAGTCCTTAGTCATCGGGGAACGCAAATCAAAACAACCCTGAGACTCCGTCTTACGCCTGTCAGAATAGCTAAGATCAAACACTCAAGTGACAGTGCATGCTGGTGAGGACACAGAGCAAGGGGAACACTCCTCCGCTGCTGGCGGGAGTGCAAGCTTGTACAGTCACTGTGGAAATCGTTTGGTGGTCTCTCTGGAAACTGGGAATAGTTCTACCTCAGGACCCAGCTATACCACTCCTGGGCACATACTCATAAGATGCTCTACCATCCCACAAAGACGCTGCTCCACTACGTTCATAGCAGCTTCATTTGTGATAGCCAGAAGCTGGAAACAACGTAGATGTCCCTCAACTAGAGAATGGATAAATAGAATGTGGTACATCTACACAATGGAATACTATTCAGCTGTCAAAAACAAAGAATTTTGTAGCCAAATGGATGGAACTTGAGTATATCATCCTGACTGAGGTAACCCAGTCTCAAGAGGGCATGTATGGTATATAATCACTTTATAAGTGGATATCAGCCATAAAATAAATCCACACTCCACTCCACAGAACCAAAGAAGCTGAACAAGAAAGAAGGCTTGGTTGAGGGTGCTTGAATCTCTCTTAGAAGGGGGAATAAAATAGTTTTAGGAAGCAGAGAGAGAGGTAGGGTACTGGGGGGGGGAGAAAAGGGGGAGGGAAATGAGGAGTTTCAGGATCAAGTGTGGAGAGAGACAGGAGACATGAGCAGATGGCCATGAGAATGAATGGAAATCTCCAACTCACAGGGGCGGGGAGGTGGTTTGCATCTCCAGGATGTAACAGAGACCTGGGATAAGGAAGGCTCCCAAGAATAAATGGGGGTGACAATAGCTGTGACATATAGCAGTGGGGATATGGAACCTCAAGAGGTCACCTCCTGTAGCCAGGCAGGAACCCCAGTGGAATGACAGGGACACAAAACCTACCCACAAAACTTTCAACAAATTTTGTAGATAAAATTTATCTTTACAAAAAATGTAGGGACGGGGGATGGAGCAGAGACTGAGGAACAGTCAGCTGATAAGTGGCCCAACTTGAGACCTATCCCATGGGCCAGCACCACTGCCTGACACTATTAATGATACTCTGTTACGCTTGCAGACAGGAGTCTAGCATGGCTGTCCTCTGAGAGGCTCCAGCCAGCAGCTGACTCAGATTAATGCAGAAACCCACAGCCAAACAGTGGATGGAGCTTGGGTACTCCTATGGAAGAGTTGGGGGAAGGATTATGGAGCCCAAAGGAGATAGAACTCCACAGGGAGACCAACAGAATCATCTAACCTGGACCCTTGGGGCTCTCAGAGACTGAACCACCAACCAAAGAGCACACATGGGCTGGACCCAGGCCCCCCTGCACATAGGTAGCAGATGTGCAGCTTGGTCTTCATGTGGGTTTCCTAACAACTGATGTGGGTGCTCTCTCTGACTCTGTGTCCTGCCATTGGATCCCCTCCCCTTACAGGAGAGGATGTGCCTAGTCCTGCTGGGACTGAATGTTCCAGGGTGGGGTGGTACCGAGGAGAGGGGCTTCCTCTTTTCTGGGAAAAGAAAAGTGTTTATTACAGCATATTCACAACAGCGATGTAATGGAACCAATCCAGCTCTCTATCGACAGAGGACTGGATAAGGAAGTATGGTTTACATACTCACTGGCATTTTCTCAGCACAAAGAAAAACAGGTTGTGTAGTTTGCTGGAAAGCATCATATGAAGCAAATTAAGTCGAGGAAAGACAAACATTGCAAGTGTTCTCTTACTCCTAGGTTCTGGACTTGGATAGCTGCGTAACATCACGTACATACAGATGACAGGAAAGTAGAAACAAAACTGTCCTGGGGCCAAAGCAGACAATGAGAGGAGGAAGTGGGGTACAAGAGGTGTGCGAACAGTGCTTTATGTATGCATAAAGCGCCCGCTGTAACCCAGCAAACGACTAACGAGAGCGATGTAGAGGATGTTACGCATCATTACACGCAACTCCCAGGTGCTTCCACATAGTCAGTTACACTTCAGGATCTCACATGCGGACCTGCTTTGCTCACAGATCCACTGCGAGCCCCACCACCTCCTGCAGTCTGCTCCATTGTTACCAACCCCGTCATCTCCTGCAGTCTGCTCCATTGTTACTAACTCTGTCATCTCCTGCAGTCTGCTCCATTATTACTAACTCTGTCATCTCCTGCAGTCTGCTCCATTGTTACCAACCCCGTCATCTCCTGCAGTCTGCTCCATTGTTACTAACTCTGTCATCTCCTGCAGTCTGCTCCATTATTACTAACTCTGTCATCTCCTGCAGTCTGCTCCATTGTTACCAACCCCATCATCTCCTGCAGTCTGCTCCATTGTTACTAACTCAGTCATCTCCTGCAGTCTGCTCCATTATTACTAACTCCGTCATCTCCTGCAGTCTGCTCCATTGTTACCAACCCCGTCATCTCCTGCAGTCTGCTCCATTGTTACTAACTCTGTCATCTCCTGCAGTCTGCTCCATTGTTACTAACTCAGTCATCTCCTGCAGTCTGCTCCATTATTACTAACTCTGTCATCTCCTGCAGTCTGCTCCATTATTACTAACTCTGTCATCTCCTGCAGTCTGCTCCATTATTACTAACTCTGTCATCTCCTGCAGTCTGCTCCATTATTACTAACTCAGTCATCTCCTGCAGTCTGCTCCATTGTTACCAACCCCGTCATCTCCTGCAGTCTGCTCCATTGTTACTAACTCTGTCATCTCCTGCAGTCTGCTCCATTATTACTAACTCTGTCATCTCCTGCAGTCTGCTCCATTATTACTAACTCAGTCATCTCCTGCAGTCTGCTCCATTGTTACTAACCCCATCATCTCCTGCAGTCTGCTCCATTGTTACCAACCCCACCACCTCCTGCAGTCTGCTCCATTGTTACCAACTCCGTCATCTCCTGCAGTCTGCTCCATTGTTACTAACTCAGTCATCTCCTGCAGTCTGCTCCATTGTTACTAACCCCATCATCTCCTGCAGTCTGCTCCATTGTTACCAACCCCATCATCTCCTGCAGTCTGCTCCATTGTTACCAACCCCACCACCTCCTGCAGTCTGCTCCATTATTACTAACTCTGTCATCTCCTGCAGTCTGCTCCATTGTTACTAACTCAGTCATCTCCTGCAGTCTGCTCCATTGTTACCAACTCCGTCATCTCCTGCAGTCTGCTCCATTATTACTAACTCAGTCATCTCCTGCAGTCTGCTCCATTATTACTAACTCAGTCATCTCCTGCAGTCTGCTCCATTATTACTAACTCTGTCATCTCCTGCAGTCTGCTCCATTATTACTAACCCCACCATCTCCTGCAGTCTGCTCCATTATTACTAACTCAGTCATCTCCTGCAGTCTGCTCCATTATTACTAACCCCATCATCTCCTGCAGTCTGCTCCATTGTTACCAACCCCATCATCTCCTGCAGTCTGCTCCATTATTACTAACCCCATCATCTCCTGCAGTCTGCTCCATTGTTACCAACTCCGTCATCTCCTGCAGTCTGCTCCATTGTTACCAACCCCATCATCTCCTGCAGTCTGCTCCATTATTACTAACTCAGTCATCTCCTGCAGTCTGCTCCATTATTACTAACCCCATCATCTCCTGCAGTCTGCTCCATTGTTACCAACCCCATCATCTCCTGCAGTCTGCTCCATTGTTACTAACCCCATCATCTCCTGCAGTCTGCTCCATTGTTACCAACCCCATCATCTCCTGCAGTCTGCTCCATTGTTACCAACCCCACCACCTCCTGCAGTCTGCTCCATTGTTACCAACTCCGTCATCTCCTGCAGTCTGCTCCATTATTACTAACTCAGTCATCTCCTGCAGTCTGCTCCATTATTACTAACTCTGTCATCTCCTGCAGTCTGCTCCATTATTACTAACTCAGTCATCTCCTGCAGTCTGCTCCATTATTACTAACCCCATCATCTCCTGCAGTCTGCTCCATTGTTACCAACCCCGTCATCTCCTGCAGTCTGCTCCATTATTACTAACCCCATCATCTCCTGCAGTCTGCTCCATTATTACTAACCCCATCATCTCCTGCAGTCTGCTCCATTGTTACTAACTCCGTCATCTCCTGCAGTCTGCTCCATTGTTACCAACTCCGTCATCTCCTGCAGTCTGCTCCATTATTACTAACTCTGTCATCTCCTGCAGTCTGCTCCATTGTTACCAACCCCATCATCTCCTGCAGTCTGCTCCATTGTTACTAACTCAGTCATCTCCTGCAGTCTGCTCCATTGTTACTAACTCAGTCATCTCCTGCAGTCTGCTCCATTGTTACCAACCCCGTCATCTCCTGCAGTCTGCTCCATTGTTACCAACCCCACCACCTCCTGCAGTCTGCTCCATTGTTACCAACCCCGTCATCTCCTGCAGTCTGCTCCATTGTTACCAACCCCGTCATCTCCTGCAGTCTGCTCCATTATTACTAACCCCATCATCTCCTGCAGTCTGCTCCATTATTACTAACTCAGTCATCTCCTGCAGTCTGCTCCATTATTACTAACTCCGTCATCTCCTGCAGTCTGCTCCATTGTTACCAACCCCACCATCTCCTGCAGTCTGCTCCATTGTTACCAACCCCGTCATCTCCTGCAGTCTGCTCCATTGTTACTAACTCAGTCATCTCCTGCAGTCTGCTCCATTGTTACCAACCCCACCATCTCCTGCAGTCTGCTCCATTGTTACCAACCCCGTCATCTCCTGCAGTCTGCTCCATTATTACTAACTCCTTCATCTCCTGCAGTCTGCTCCATTATTACTAACTCTGTCATCTCCTGCAGTCTGCTCCATTGTTACCAACTCCGTCATCTCCTGCAGTCTGCTCCATTATTACTAACTCTGTCATCTCCTGCAGTCTGCTCCATTATTACTAACCCCGTCATCTCCTGCAGTCTGCTCCATTGTTACCAACCCCGTCATCTCCTGCAGTCTGCTCCATTGTTACCAACCCCGTCATCTCCTGCAGTCTGCTCCATTGTTACCAACCCAGTCATCTCCTGCAGTCTGCTCCATTGTTACCAACCCCACCACCTCCTGCAGTCTGCTCCATTATTACTAACTCCACCATCTCCTGCAGTCTGCTCCCTTATTACTAACTCTGTCATCTCCTGCAGTCTGCTCCATTGTTACCAACCCCATCATCTCCTGCAGTCTGCTCCATTATTACTAACTCAGTCATCTCCTGCAGTCTGCTCCATTGTTACTAACCCCATCATCTCCTGCAGTCTGCTCCATTGTTACCAACCCCGTCATCTCCTGCAGTCTGCTCCATTATTACTAACTCCGTCATCTCCTGCAGTCTGCTCCATTGTTACCAACCCCATCATCTCCTGCAGTCTGCTCCATTGTTACCAACCCCACCATCTCCTGCAGTCTGCTCCATTGTTACCAACCCCGTCATCTCCTGCAGTCTGCTCCATTGTTACTAACTCAGTCATCTCCTGCAGTCTGCTCCATTGTTACTAACTCAGTCATCTCCTGCAGTCTGCTCCATTATTACTAACTCTGTCATCTCCTGCAGTCTGCTCCATTATTACTAACTCAGTCATCTCCTGCAGTCTGCTCCATTATTACTAACTCAGTCATCTCCTGCAGTCTGCTCCATTATTACTAACTCTGTCATCTCCTGCAGTCTGCTCCATTGTTACCAACTCCGTCATCTCCTGCAGTCTGCTCCATTATTACTAACTCCTTCATCTCCTGCAGTCTGCTCCATTGTTACTAACTCAGTCATCTCCTGCAGTCTGCTCCATTGTTACTAACTCCTTCATCTCCTGCAGTCTGCTCCATTATTACTAACTCCTTCATCTCCTGCAGTCTGCTCCATTATTACTAACTCAGTCATCTCCTGCAGTCTGCTCCATTATTACTAACTCTGTCATCTCCTGCAGTCTGCTCCATTATTACTAACTCTGTCATCTCCTGCAGTCTGCTCCATTATTACTAACTCCTTCATCTCCTGCAGTCTGCTCCATTATTACTAACTCCTTCATCTCCTGCAGTCTGCTCCATTATTACTAACTCAGTCATCTCCTGCAGTCTGCTCCATTATTACTAACCCCATCATCTCCTGCAGTCTGCTCCATTGTTACCAACCCCATCATCTCCTGGAATCTGCTCCATTGTGGTTTGGTTAGTTCTAGATCAGCAACTGAAAATCTCATTTGAATTTACCTTTCTACACTACTAGAAAGCTAATATAAACTAAACATATTGAGTGAGAGTTAATAAGTTGGCAGATGAGCTAGAAACTAGGTGTACCCCATTTACACCGTTTACCCAGGACTAGGCCAGGGGAATAGAAGGGGTCCATCCTGAAGGGAACAGTCTGCGTATAGGGCTTCATTATTTACACAGTGGGAACTCATCTGATACACTTATGTTTGAGTGGAAAGACAAGTACTACCTTACACCTACTGTCAGAGCAGGATGATTTATTGTTTAATAACCACTCCTTCTTATATTAAAAATAAGAAGAGCTAATATACCATTTGGAGGCCTAGGGCCAGTGTCTTAACTCTAGTTTCTTCCCATCCTTCCACATGTGTACTGTGAACCCCAAAGTTTATTAACATACCTTGGATCAAGAAGACTCCTCAAAAACTTGAAAAGCAAAAGCTGGTTCTGAATAGAAAAATAAAAAGCACATTAAGCATCAAATTTCCAGAATTATGCAATTCTAAAGAAGTAGTCTAGACTAGCCCTTCAAACCCAGGTGCTGTGTTTCCCTGAGGCGTCTGCACACACCTCAGTGCTGCAAACTCTCACAGCTCCAATACCCTTCAGGCTGATTCAACTGTCCTCTGCCTCTCCGTAGGGCCTGCTGTGAGAGTTAATGGTGGGGACAGTTGGGGCATACTTAAGGTCTGAACGAACAACTACCTCCAAAAATTCCATTCTATCTCTGCAACAGAATCGACCACAACTGCAAAGTGTTAGCCGTCAGCACAAAGTCTGTATTCTATGTCCAGCATTCATCAGCAATGTGACATGTAATTCTTAGTGTTTGGTTTCCATATGGGGAAACAAAACAACTCCACCCCTCCCCTGAACCCCGGCTGTATCTTCCCTGCCTTCGTCAAGAGTAGTGACAAAATGAGGTAAAGCTCCTCATAGAACATGAATATAGTTGCTAAGTTCTTAAGAGGCCTAAGCAAAAATGAGCATTTTCTTATGTATTCAAGTTTCTTCTCTACCAAGGAGGGAGCATTCCGTGTGAGAAGAATAGCATAGTTTTCAATATAATTTTAAATCTATTTATGGCTAGGGATGTAGCACAGAGATGGAATCCTTGCCTAGCATGCACCAGATAAGGCTCGATCTCACACTGAAAAGGGACAGGGAAACACACACAAAGACACACACACACACACACACACACACACACACACACACACACACACACACACAGATACATACATACACACACACATACGCACACATTTATTCATGTGTATACATACAAACACACATGAAACTATAGAAACACATGCTAGTTTTTAAAGACTGGCCCATGCACAGTCATTAGTCTCTATCAGCCTTCACACCCTGCCTTCCCTATGTTGCTTTCTTTTGTTTTCATGCCTTTCCTCCTGGTTATGACTTGATTTTCCTTCCTAGAGCCCTGGGAACTATTCTTCAGGAGCAAATTGCATTAAAAGTAAGGGAAGTGCATAAGATCAATGTGGGTTTATACGGCCACTAAAGCTTAGCAAAAATATAATGTCTTTGAAAGAACTGTGTAGAACTCAACAAAACAATCAAATAGTCACCTTTTAAAAAAAAATCCATCATACTCAGATTTATTTATGTGACCGATCAATCGCAGGCTTCTCTGACTCTTACTAGGGGAGGGGGTAGAAGTGGTTGTTAATTGTTACGTGTTTTAAAGACAATCCCAGAAGCACCAGGACAAGCAAGATTTAGTAGAAGCGATTTTTAAAGAGAAGAGGGGCTCTGGGTTTGAGGTGGTGTGGTATGTTAGATGTGTGAGCATGCTGTCCGACTGCCTCACTCTCCCCTCTGGCCATCATGGAAGTAAGCCAACTCACCCTGGCACTGTGGTGATAAAGTATGAGGAACAGTGGCCCTCACATTGTACCTCTCCCAGAGCTTCTCAGCATTCACCGTGCACACAGCCACGTCTAGAGAAGCTGTTCCTTAAAAAATCTAAAACATGACCATGGCTCTACTGGAAGGTGACCAAGTTCTGTTTAGGTAAGATGAGCCATCAGCAGAACAGGACTGTGGGTCCTACAGCCAAAGAAGCCAGGAAGCTCTTCTATGGCTTACGGTTTCTAGGGCAATGTAGGTTAGAGATTCAGAGATGTTTCCTCCGTGTCAGGATCCAACGATACACTCCCGCATCTCAATACTCAGAGATCAACACACAGCTGCTCCCATACACGTCCCCTTACAACACACGCGCAGAATACACACAAGGTAAACATACCACACAAACACAGTACATAAACCACATACACAGCATGCACACACATCTAACATACCACCACCACCACCACCTCCTCCTCCTCCACCACCACCACCTCCACCTCCTCCACCTCCACCACCACTTCCTCCTCCACCACCACCACCACCACCACCACCACCACCTCCTCCACCACCACCACCACCACCACCTCCATCACCTCCTCCTTCACCTCCACCAAGCTACTACTACTTGGCAACTATGGCTTAGGCTATACGTATAGCCAGGAGTCCTCGGACCCAGGTCCTCCCATCGTGTGCTCACAGTCCTTACCTGAAGCTGTCCAATGACTACTTCAATCTGTCCAGAGAAGTGAGTAGCAACCAACTCTGCAGCCTTACAGGGCTTCAGGGACACAAGTTCCTGCAGTCAGCAGAAAAGGCGGCCATTTTCACATGGACACTTAATGGGCTATTCTTAGGTATGAGGCTTGATGTCCTGAGTTTCCACAATGTACTTCAAGAGACCCTGCTTTAGGCTTTAATTTACCAATTGGCAAAGCTAGAACGGTCCCACACTACAAGTCAGAATTGAGTTTTTGTTTTTAACCTCTCTAGAATTTGTAAGCAGTGTAAGCTTTATGGAATTCTGGATTCTGACCACAACAGCTATGGATGAACAAAGGAGTGAGTGGCCCCCAAGTTCCCTGTCAAAGAGCTTCATGCTTGAGCTTCGAGAAATGAGTAAGGGTCCAGCTTTGATTTCTTTAGCTAAAATCTGCTGCAGGGTGAATTTACAAACCAGAAGTGTTTGTGGAACCCAACCTAAGTCATGAAGACACTACCGTCTTACCCACTGTTAATTAACCATTTTTAACAGGATCCACATCTGTCAGACCTAAGATTCCTATGTGTGTCTCCTTGGTGTCCCTGGCTACTCTTCCAATTGAAGCCCTCCTTTCCGGGATTGCTCCCACTTCTGCCCGCACTGAGTAGCTTTTATTACCAGTTTGACCCAAACTGGAGACACCAAGAAAGAGGGCCTCTCAACTGAAGAACTGCCGACATCAGACTAATCTGCAGGCTCATCTGTGGGGTGTTTTTTTAGTCAATGCCTGCTGTGGGAGGACCCAGTCCTTTGTGGGCGGCATGGTACCTGGACAGGAGGCCTGGGCTGTGTAAGAAGCTAGCTAAGGGGCTGCAGAGATGGCTCAGCAGTTAGGAGCACTGGCTGCTCTTCTAGGGGACTTGCTTTCCAGCACCCACACGAAAGCTCGCAGCCTCCAGTCCTAAAGGATCTGATGCCCTCTTCTGGCCTCCTCGACACTGCACGTGCACAAAAATTAGGTATAAATAAAGTCTGGGGGGGGGGGGAGGAAGGAAGGAAGAAGGAAAGAAGGAAGAAGGAAGGAAACAAGCAAGCTGAGCATGAACCAGTAAACAGCATTCCTCCATGGTCTCTGTTCACTTCCTATTTCCACGTTCCTGCCTTGAACTCCTGCCCTGCCTCTCCTCAGTGGTGAACTGTGTGTGAGACTAAATGAGCCCTTTCCTCTCCAGCTAATTTGGTTGTGGTGTTTACTACAGAAGTAGGAAGCAGCTAGAACTGTGTCTTTTCGATTTCTGCCTTTCTCTGCCAATGGGGCCCTTACAACATAGATAAAAGCAAAGACCAAGTTTGGAACGGCACAGTGTAGCAATTCTACAGTAATGGATTCCAGTGAGGCCGGGTGAGACAAAATAACAAAGAATTCAAAAGAATGACCATACGAACGTTCAATGAGATCAAACAACACGAATTCTTGAGTGAATTAAAAAACAACACAAATAAAGAGCTGATGAAACAAAGAAGACGGCACAGGATATAAATGAGGGAATCAATGGTGATAAAGACTGAAATCAAAGAGCAACTTTACCAACGAAGAGCTCAATGCGTCAGATTTAAAAACTCGGCAGAAGGTCTCACAAATGGATCAAGTAGAAGACGATCTCAGTCTCTGCCTGAGATGGGGGTGATTTAAAACATTCGGACAGTCGCACAAACAAAGCGACAAAGTAGGAAAGAGCATGGTGGATCCACACAACACCATCACAAAACCATAGGCCATAGGCGTGAAAGGGAAAATAAGCAAACAGCTGGTACCGGCTGAAGCATGAGAACCCACATAAAAGCCAGGGGCAGCAACCTCTGTCCCCCCAGAGCGTGGGCATGACACAAATACAGACAGGTCCTTGAGTCACTTGCAGTCTAGCCAACTGGCAAGCTTCAGGTTTATGGTGGTTTGAATAGGCTTGGCCCAGGGAGTGGCACTACTTAGAGGTGTGGCCTTTTTGGAGGAAGTGTGTCATTGGGGGCGTGGACTTTATGACCCTTCTCATATGGGGAGGCCAGTCTTGTCCTAATGGCTTTCAGATGAAGATGTAGAACTCTCAGCTCCTCCTGTGCCATGCCTACCTTGATGATAATGGGACTGAATGTCCGAACCTGTAAGCCAGCCCTAATTAAACGTTGTCCTTATAAGAGTTGCCTTGGTCATGGTGTCTGTTCACAGCAGTAAAACCCTAAATAATACATGTTCCAATGGAAGACACTGTCTTAAAAAAGCAAGGTGGTGGGAGCCTGAGGAAAGCACACCCAGCTGGACCTCTGGACTTAATAAATGCACATACACAAAAGAGAAAGAAAGAAAGAAAGAAAGAAAGAAAGAAAGAAAGAAAGAAAGAAAGAAAGAAAGAAAGGAGGGAGGGAGGGAGGGAGGGAGGGAGGGAGGGAGGGAGGGAGGGAGGGAGGGAGGCAGGCAGGCTGATTCAATAAAGTTACAGCAGAGGGCACTAGAGAGACGGCTCAGCAGCTAAGAGCACCACTGCTCTTGCAGAGAACTGGACTGAGCACCCAGTAACCACTGGGTGATTCACAACCACGTGTAACTGCAGTTCCAGGGTATCTGATGCCTTCTTCTGACCTCTGTGAAAACCAGGCAGGCACATGCTACACATACATGCATGCAAACGAAATGTTCGTAAACTTAAAATAAATCTTTAAAAAATGTATTTAGTCATAGTAGAATTTTCTGAAATATAGGGACGAAGATAGCCATCCACAATACTGAAAACATTCAGAATGCTAAACGGGTAAGACCAGAGGGACTCCTCCAAGTCATATTATAACGCCCTGAACAAAGAAATGCTGCAAATTCAAGAGGTGAGCACAAAGTCAGATATAAAGGCAGAGCCATCACAACACAGCAGATATCTCAGCAGAAGCACTAAAGTTCAAGAGGACAGGGAACGCTGTGTTCCACGTTCTGAAGCCTTTCTCCAGTAACCGCATTACTGCTTCCGACACAGCCTTCCCTTAAAACTGAATGCTAATCTTGGCCATCAGGCCGATATGCCTGGGAAGAGGAAACCTCAAACAGAGAGCTGTCTTCATTAGCTTGCCCCAAGGACATGTCTAAGGGGCCATTTTCTTAACTGCTGACTGATGTCGGAGGGTCCAGCCCACTGTGGAAGGTGCCACCCATGGGAGGTGTTTTTGGGCTACAAGCCAGGAGGTACAAGCCAATAAGCAGTGTTCCTGGGTAGTATCTACTCCGTTCCTGCCTTATTCCCTTAATGATGGGCTGTAGAGTGTAAGCCAGATAAGTCTTGCGTTCTCCTAAGCAGCTTCTGATCAGTGCTGAATGATTTTGGAACCCTGGGCTGGAAAAGCCATTAAGGGCTCAGCTTGATGGGCTGCTGCTGAAAGCAGTGTGGGTGATGGAGGCCTGGGGTGGGAGGCTGCAGAGGGACTGGATTCTTTCGGTGGAATTTTGGACTTTCATACTGCTGGGATTCTGTTTTATACTGCGTTATTAATATTAATATGGGACCTTGAGTATAAGCCGAAAAAGGAAAGTTACTGTTTAACCATGATGTGTTTGTATGTCAAGCTGACAAGGCGTGAGTGAGCTTGTGACAGCTAATCTTGGTTGTCAACCTGAGATGCCTCGGAATCGGGGAACTCAACCAAGAACTGCCTGTCAGATTGCTCCTTAGGCTTGGGCATGTCTGTGAGGCATTTTCTTAATTGCTAATTGATGCAGGACAGCCCAATACACTGTGATTGGTGTCATCCCTGTCGAGGTGGGTCTGCATTCTACCAAAAAAAGAAAAGGAAGAAGAAGACAAGGAGGAAGAAGAAGACGAGGAGGAGGAAGAGGAGGAGGGGTAGGAAGAGGAGGAGGGGGAGGAAGAGGAGGAGAGGGAGGAAGAGGAAGAGGAGGAAGAGGAAGAGGGGGAGGAAGAGGAGGAGGAGGTCAGTTGCTAAGCAGTGCTTCTCCATGGGCTCTGCCTTGGTTCCTGCTTCAAGCTCCTGCCGTAGCTTCCCCCAGCGATGTCCTACAGCCTGCGAGCCAAATGAACCCTTCCCTTCCCTTCCCCAAGCTGTCTTTGGTCCATGTTCTATCACAACAACAGAGACCTAACTAGAACAAGGGACAGAGAAATAAAGTTTCCAGGATGGACATAAACCAAATCCATGAGCAGCAGGGTCAGTCTACAGAAGACACTGGAAGAGCCCTTTACACTGAAGAGAAAAAGAGACACAGCACTGAAGCCATCAGAAGAGCTGCACTGGAGCAGCGGGCAAGCAAAGCAAGCGGGAGAGCCCCACACACTATAAAAGCAACAAAAGGAAAGGAATTGATGCATGCTTTTCAATAATTAGTACGTGTTAGTAGCCTCGGTTCTCCAAGGAAGACCCAGACTGGCACGTTAGATTAAAAAACAGGATCCACCAATTTCTATTTCTTGAATTCTGTCTGATCGATCACAAGGGACTAAGACAAGGATGTAATAGCACAGTGAACTATAGAATAATCAAAAGCAAAGCAAAGCCCCATGAGGACTGAACAGCACACCAGTGAATGCTGCATGGTTTGCAGAGGTCAGGAGCAGGGTCCAACTGCCTGGGCTTTCTAAGCCCTCCGAGTACTGTGGATACACAATAGGGTACACAGTTCAACGAGATCCATTCTAAGAATCTTTTAGGGATCTATGGATCTCCAAAACTACATGTAAATTTCCATATTATCATGTTACAGTATTAAAAGGCATGGGTTAATGACATCATAGTTAATGATACCCTGCATTAGAAGATTCTGAGTTTATACTGTATAGAATCTCATTGTAATATTCTTGTTCATTGTATTTATATTATTGAAGACACACAAGTTATTCAACAAGAATTCCATATATATATTTTTAAAGGTTTATTCTGATTTATGTGGTTGTGTGAGTAGATGCCATATTTGTGCGTGTGCACACAAAGGCTTACACCCTCCGAGCTGGATCACTCAGTTGTGAGCAATGCTGGGAACCAAGCCTGTGTCCTCTTGAAGAGCAGCAGTGCTCTCAGCCAGTGAGCCATCTCTCCAGCACTGAAAAACTCCGTAAGGGTCTGTGCGTGGCTTTAAAGCCTGAGGTGAACACAGTACAGAGGTGAGGGGGACAGTCAGCCAGGAGGAACGACTGTACAGCAGAAATGCTCCCTGCTTCCCGTTTCCCTCGGGGAGTCCCTCTGCTCATTGATCCATTCAGCACATCCCATACTCACAAACAGACATGAGCTTGTGTGGATTTCTGGAACCCATGTGTGCCAGGAACCATGATGCAGGAGGAATACTACGTACTATGGAGACCAAAGGGAATAAGGGAAAGGAAACCCAAAGTGCTGGAAGGTCTACTGGGTTTTTCCCGAGTCACACTGGTATTGTTAGCAGGAAGCTGGTTTCATTCCATAACATACACCACATTCTCAACCCCACATATGACGATGTGACCATCTCTGAGACTACACATCCCCAGGGACCGAGGACCAGCCCTCCACCAGATGTTTCTCCTAAGGTGCCGTTCAGACACACAGCCTTTCTAAATATAAGAATATTTCATCCTATAAACTGTGTGATGATGTACTTGCTGTGAGAGAGGAGTCGGGGAGCTGGAGAAGCGGCAAAAGACAATTCTTACTTTATTCTTGCTCTGTGGAGCTAAGACAAGAGGCTCTGGCCTTCACAAGCTCAGTGTACCTTGGGACAATGGACTATTCTAGCCAGCAGACAGTTATGAGATCAATAAGGCCTTGAACCAATTTCAAAAAGGAATAAGCTAGTTGAACCAATTCTGAAAAGCTATAAAGAGACAGAGCCTAACCAGAGCAAAAGATGCAGGAAAATGGTAGACTCCAGACACTAATGTCCTCTTCCTCAGGGACAGAACAGGCCAGCCTTTGTGAGTACATCTTTTCTCTTTTTAAAAAAAGATATCTATGTGTGTCACATATGTACGGTGTGTGTGTGTGTGTGTGTGTGTGTGGTCATTAGAGTGTGTCGGTGCACATGGCTGTGAGCCGCCTCCTTGGCGTTTGTTTTTAACAGAGCTCAATGTTCTCTCTGTATCTTGCTGAATTCTCTTCAATAAGAGTACACGACTTGAGGAAACTCCTGTGATATCTGCTGCTGCTTGGTTAGCAAAAGTTAACCTGGAGAACAGCCATTTAAATGGTAAAGGTTTAAAGGGCTGATGGGTCCCTGTTGGCACAGAGGTGGGAATGTGTCCATACTTGAGTGGCAGTTCTAGCAGGACCCTGGAGGTAGTATTGAGCCCACCCTTCATTAGTGAATCTTCTTCCTGCAGCAGGCAGACATTCATGCAGAAACCCACAGCTGGCGGCGGTGCTGAGAACAAGTGGTCAGGAGCCCACAGAAGAGGGGGTGGAGGATATGAGGCCCAGGGGAAGGGAGAGAGGTACAGAAAGACACCTTCTGGACCTGACAGAGCCGATGCACTCATGCACTCCCTGCAGCTGTGGCCGTCTGTTCAACACTGAGCCCAGCGTCATTTCATGCTGGGTAGAGGAGGGGCCCATGATGCTCTGTCCCCTTTAGAGACTGTGGGTAGCAATGGTGGCTGGGCAGGGGTGTTACTTTCTTCAGCGGTACAGTTACTACTGCTCTGGTAAATTTCCTCACACCCAGACCTGAACACTCAGTGGGGTACACACAGAAGGAAGACGTGAAAGGGGGAGGAGGAACACGAGAAGGGTTCTAGTGACAGAGGGAGGGGATGGGGGGGAGAAAGAGGCAGGGAATGACTAAGGTTCCGTTATACAAACATGAAACTGTCCAAAAATATTTTTAGGGATCCGGGGTCAGTACCTCCATGTGATCCATTGCTTTCTGCCACACGGACTGCTTCTCCTCAGCACTGTGACCGGGGATAGACAAGATGTTGTGGATATAATTGAAGACTTCTTCCTGTGGAGCACAAGACAATGCATTCATTCATCCTTGGCCTGAGCAGAATTCAGTGACTGCTGCTGGGTGCCAGTCTCCATAAACGTCATCTATTAGGAGATGAAAGTCCACTTAGATTTGGAGTTTATGGAAGCTGGCATTAGAGGAAAGGTAACTCTTATACATTCTAAATCTATTCTGCTTAAACTTGACCTCAATCTGTTAGCCCTCAGTGACTGAAGAGCAGACTTTTGTTTTGGGTAATATCTGTCTGCCCACATCCCCAATCTCACCTCAAACCCCTCCTGCCCTTGTCAACTATGCTCCCTCCACACTGATTCTCATTTCACCCACGTGATCTCCATTCAGCTCCCTGAAGATGTCCGTTTTGCCCTGCTTCGAGACGTTCGTGTCCACTTCTCCCTAAGCATCCCTCCCTCCCTATCTTAGAGCTCACCTTTGAGTGGCTTCTCTAATGCCAAAGGTCAGATCACCCCGATCTCTGCTTGCTCTATAACTCAGTCCCTTGTTATCCCCCAGAGCCGCACCCAGCCCTCTTGCATAGCACAAGTTAGGTCTACATCTGGTTACCACCAGTGTCTGTCACTGGGTTATACTCAAACTTCAGGAACTCTCGTGTTTTAATACAGACTCTACTTATAGCAGAGACCCTGCAACAACCACGTGGATACAGCTTGGGGAGAGACAATGGGGATAGACAAAGGGGTGAAGCAGGTTTGAGGCTGACCTCTCTCAACGGGTCGTGCAGGTAGCAGTCAATGATCTTGTCATACTGGTGTTCTCGCTCATACATAAATTCACAGATCTGATAGCTGGAATGCAAGAGGGCAGGCTTCAGTTGCCAAACAGGCGGGGCGATGCACTTCTGACACTCGGAACTTTAAACACGTGGAAAGGGAATGGTGCTGTTCCTAGTGCTAAATACAGGTCTAAGACTTCTAATCCAAGGATGCCTCAGACTTGGAGTCTCACATCAGGAACACAGGAAAGCACATGCAATGTCTAAACGCTGCAAACCCCGCCAGAGTCTAGTCCCAGGCATCTCAGATATAAATAGTTGGCCTGGGTTATGTATCTACGAGAGCACAGAGCCTGCCACTCTCCTAACAACTGAAATACTGCTAAGTGCTATATTTGCAAAAGCTTTAAAGAGACAGTACCAACTAAGAAATAGCTGGCGCTAGGTATCAGTAATTTGCAACAATTTTTATATTACGTTTCTTTGTTCAGAACTAAATACAACAAGGTGATTAAGTGTTGTCACATTGTATCTTATGTACAATGTTAGCTGTAATATCATTCCTACTGACATAACTGTCACAATCTAACAAACACCATACACATTAAATCTAGAGCTGGGCATGTCTATGGGGCCAGCGCTGGGAAGGCAGAGACAGCAATATGATAACAGCAAGTCATATGGAGCACATTCCAGCACAGCCCAGGGCTGTGGCGAGAACCTGTCTCAAAACACTAAAAATAAACAGATGTGTGCATAGACAAGGTGAAGCACAGGAGGGCTGCTTCTTTACTTTCACGTCAAAACAAACACACATTTTTAATTTATGCTATACATTTCTGTAAATTTTGCTAATTTTCAGAGTTCGTGCAAAGCTAAAAAACAAGACAAAAACAAACCCCCCACCCTCCTAAGCTTATGTTTTCATTACTGTTGTTGGTGTGCCCTCTCTTAGGTAAAATAGCAGATGCAAAATAAACTAGGTTTCATGTTAGAGACTAACAACATTGGAAAATTAATACACAGCTTCAAAACAGCTCACAATTCTGCCTTTTCTGCCATGCGGATGAGCCGACTCTCTTCAAACTGAACGATGCCCCCAGCCTGCAGCAGTTCTAAAAGCACCTGAAGGTTTAGAACAGAGTGAAAGCACTTTGAGAATTGCTCTGTGTACTAGTCCTCTAAGCAGCCTTGCAGCCCACAACCTTTCCCCTGTGTCTCATTGCCTGGGGATAGTTAGGACTGCATTCAGTGCCCTATGACGACTCTGCCCTTAAGGAGGAAAGGGATATCACAGTGTATCAGGTATAGCCCCACGCACTCACACTAACCTCTAAATACCCCTCACGCTTAAGAAGTTGCTTCTTTGTGTGTTACATGTATGAGTGTTGTGGCTGCATGCACATGTACCATGTGTGCATGCCTGGAGACTGCAGATGACAAAAGAGGGCGCTGGATCCCCTGAAAGTGGAGTTACAGATGGCTGTGAGCACCAAATGGGTGCTAGGAATCTTCTGCATGGGTACCTGGTGCTCTGCAAGAGTGCCGGCTCTCTTATCCACTGTGCCATCGCCCCAGCCCTGAGAAGTTAGTTTTGGTACTTTTGTGCCTTATGGTTTTTTACATCTGTAACATGGACAGTGCCCAGCTTTACACACTAATTATTTTAATTAAACATAGATATGTGTGTGTGTGTGTGTATGTAAGAGTATGTGTGAGTGTATGTGTATGAAGTGTGTGTGTGTATGTGTAAGAGTATGTGTGAATGAGTGTATGTGTATGTAGTGTGTATGTGTGTGTGTGTGTGTGTAAGAGTATGTGTGAGTGTATGTGTATGTAGTGTGTGTGTGTGTGTGTGTGTATTAGCAACTCTGAAAACATACAAAGGTAGGAACAATTCAAATGTCTATCAAGGATAAACAGACAAACAGGGTAACACATGAATTAATATTATTTTGTTTCAAAACAGAAAGGAAGGTACAATACGAATAATCCTTCAAGATACTCCGCAAGTGAAATGGAGCCCAGACAGATGGGCAACAGACACTATGGCTGAACTTACATGAGGAGCCAGAACAGAGAGAAAATAATGGCTGTGACCGGGAGCCTGGACGTAGGAGGACGTGGAACTGCTACTCAAGGTGACTGCAGCTCCTTTTGGGAAGGTGGATTAACTGGAATGGAGTTCCAACTTTAGACTTAAAACCGTGCATTCCAGGGCTGTTGGTAGGGACTTGACCTAGCAGCCGTGGAATCTGAGTCTGATCCCCAGCAGTGCATAAAACTGGGTACAGTACTGAGTGCCTATAGCCCTCGAATTCAGAAAGATCAGCAATCCAAGGCCACGGTCAGCTACACAGAGTTCAAGGCCAGCCTGGGCCACAAGGGGACATTTTAATCCAGGTATCACAGCGCACTCAGGAGGCTGAGGCAGGAGATCATAAACTCTAGGCTGGCCCGGACAGCAGAGCAAAACCTCATCTCAAAAACAAAGACAAAAACAAAAACAAGAAAAGCCAAAAATATTGGCGTTCACATCACTTTCAGGACGGTAGCTGAAGATAAACAGTGAGCATGGCAGCAATTCATTCAGCTAGGACCTCGGGCCTACGGGAGAGCTCAGAATTCCAAGAAACAGGACCCTCGTCAGGGTGCGGGGGACCTTCAGCAAGAACATTTTGTTTATCGTTTTGATGTTGAACTAAACTGATCCAAAATTTTCATTCAAGGTCCAAATTTAATCCCTTTGTAGCACTGGAATGAATGCCTGTCACATACAATAAATGCGGAACGAAGCCTCCTCGCTCGGCCGGTTTGGACTGGAATAATGGAATGAGTTAGAGCCAGTCTTACCATCTCAGCCTGACGGTCATCACCGGGGGTTTTTGTAAGCAAGTTATGCAGTATTATTAAAAATTAAACTAACGTATAACTGTGTACATTAAAAACAACGATAATGAAACTAAAAAATCATCATGTCCTATTATTAAATCTTATGTTGCCGCTCTCTCCGCCCTTGGGGCTGTTTAAGCCTGCGGCAGCTGCATCTGATGGCGAAGACAGCACGCAGGTGTGCAGCTAGGCATCTTCCTGCTCCGTGCTTAGTGACAACACATCAGAAGACTAAGCACGCCATCGGTGGACCTCTCAGGATCGTCGAAATGTATTTAAAACATTACTTTATGAAGGGTTATAAAAGCAAGCAAACGAAGAAAAGACAGACCCATCTGTGGACTACACAACAGATAATGTCTACTTTTGGTTCCTTGATGGCGATAGCTTGTCCATCAGGAAAGTGGAGAAAAATATTAAAAAGGCCGTTAAGCTGAAAAGTGTGAATGTCTGAGCCAGCATGCAGGTAAAGGGGCTTGGCCCAAGCCTGCCAACTTGAGTTCAATCCTGGGTCCCACATGGTGGAAGGAGAGACCTGACTCCTGAAACCTGTCCTCTGACATATGCGCCAAGGCTCATGCTCACACACAAAGTGTATCTGTTTTTATGCATTACATTGTAGCGGGAAAGGGAACAGTTTGTTACTGTCGTTATTATTCAAAAGTGTTACCTACAAGGGGAGGCAAGAGAGGGTAATGGTTAGAGCTATGTGTTGGGGGAAGTGTGGATGTGCGGGTATACAGTACTGTACATGTGTATGAAAATGTCAAGGTGAAACCCATTGTCTTGAATGCTAACTAAAAGAAAATGATGATGATGACGACGACGATGACGACGATGACGACGACAACGACGACGACGACGACGACGACGACGACGACGACGACGACGACGACGACGATGATGATGATAAAAACAACCTGTTACTTGACTGGACAAAGCAGTCACCCTACTGATGAGAGAGTGAAGTTCTGACGTGTTTTCCTTTCACCTTATTTATTTACATAAGTTTATATAAATGGCAACAATCCTATCAGAAACTATATTTGGGAAGCTAATTACTGTCTATGAGCACACTGCCGGGAAATACTAGGGAAGACTGCATAAACCAAGTCTGATGTGTGACAAGCAGTATCAGGAGTGCTGCGTCATCGGGGAAGGAAGTCGCCAAGTACTAATTTGAATTGTGACCTTGAACAATTTTTCTCAGCAATTTTCACCCTTTTAAAAACGGAGGGGGCAGCCATCTGAGTAGGCACCTTTATAACTAATATGGCTACAGGAGCTGTGGTTAATTTTCAAAGTCTGGATTTAATGTTCGGAGAGCAATCCCACCGTGATAGTTCTCCTTGTGTCAAAGAAGGCTTGCACACTAAGAGGGTGTGCACACACCATGCACACCACGATCCACCTTCACTGCTGCAGACACACAGGTGTAAACAGAAGAGCTCCCTCCCTGTTACTTGTTCAACAGGAACTCGACTGCTCGCCTTGCTCTCTACGGTGTCTGAAGCAGTCGCTGGGCCATAACAGAACAGCTAACGGGTTCGCTGCTGACAGTCTACACTCTTCATCGGAGTCTGAGTGTGCACTGCCACCAGGAAGGCCAGCTCAACAGTCACAACTGTCAACTGCTGTGACTTAATACCTTACAAAGTTTGGTATCCACTTTAAGTGGGTTGACTTAGTGCCCACGGTTTCAGTGTGAAGGCTTTTAAAGCACGGCTCAGGAAAGCGTCACGAGGGGACAGAAGTGGTGGCCAGATACTATCCCAGGACTAACTGAGGGTGTGGGGTAGCAGGTGGATTCCAGTCTCCAGAGCGGAGCCCTTCGTGCCGTAACCGTAGGATGCTGCCCAGATGAAGTATGCCAACATGGGCTCCTGTAGTTCACAAGAGCGGCTGCCTCAAGCCCTGCAGAGAAACCGTCTCAGCCAGATGGACCACACGTGAATTAAATTAAATGTTTTCTCCCTTAAAGTACCTTTGTTAGAATACCTTATCATAGCAACGGCAAAAGTAACTAAAACAGGCTTTATCCCCAATCTTTAGCACAGAGTTCTGGTGTCCATACCTGCTGTCTTTCAGAATGGCGGGAGTCATCGTCAGGGCTACAGAGGAACTCAAGGACCTGGCCAAAGGTAACAGCGATGGTTATCCTGTGTCAACGGTTCATTCCCACTCAGCTGTAACAAGCACCCACACGGACGGTGTTGTCCAGTTGATGGCCTACTGTGGGCATCAGGCTTCAAGGACGCCTATATTTAGCATGTGTCCTATTTGGATTTCTTCACTGTTGAGAAGCATAACCAGGAGCACTTCCTTTTGAGTTCCTTAATACCATGGCGAGCGGCCATGGGCTTCAGTCAGGACATTTGAATCTAAATCCTATCCTACATATTATAAGATTTCTGCTAGAAAAAAAGTTACCCTAAGCCTGGCCTTAGATGAGTTATTTAACCTTCTGGGACTTCTCTGAAAAAATGAGGCTTAATGGACTGATGGCAGAACCTGTGGAAAACTTTGTGAATCAAATGTGCAGGAGGCTTTGCTGGGTGGTGGAAGTGCTCAGTATATCACCTTATTACCCCTGGCTTCTCTACACTGAGAGTGGTTGTCACACAACCTGTGGACATGTAGGGGACGTTCTGTGACTGGGAAATGCCTGCAGGAAAGTGATTTCTAAGCAGACACAAGAATTCTCAAAGTAGCCCCTTCCCCAGGCAACCAACAGGATGTGACCATCAGAGAAAGAGAGATTCTTAAGCTGCTAAATTAAGAAGCAAGAAATTCTAAGCAACTTAGAGTAACCAAATGACTATTAATACTGATGTTGGATTTTGAGAGCCAGGCCCCCATAATGTGAAAGTCACATAACCCAGGACACATCTCTAAAACACACGTCCCTACTTAGATCCCAACGAACGCAGACCCCGGCAGTCTGCCTTGTCTACGAATGGAGAACAGAAGACGGCAGCTCCAGGTCTTACTGTAAAGTCACTTACTTGATCAAAGAGGGTTCTGTTCACAAACAAGGTATTGTCGGGCTTCGCGAGCTGCCGAGCGAGGAATGTAAAGAGGCACCCCACTTGTGACGGGGTGAAATCTGAATTCTCCACCATAACCTGGTGAGCAAAAGAAACCAGTTAGCAGTACTTTATCTGGAGGGCACACCTATGGGTGAGGAAGAAGAATGGTGCTTTGGGCTTCAAAGTCAAATGACCTGACGGTGAAGAAACCCCAGGAAGGAAGTCACAGCTGCCTTCGTGGGGTGGCTGCTTTTTGTGGAATCTGCAAATGGCTCTGGAGTTGAATGGACAACCATATACAACAGGTTTCCAATCACAGCCACTCCTCTGGTTTAACTTTGTTCTCATGCCCTAAGTCCCCATGGTATATATGGTGCTCTGATGGGGCCTTTCAGGGAGTTGTGATGGTCAGCATAGATTGTCAGCCTGACAGGATTTAGAATCACCTGGGACACAGACTTCTGGGCCTGACTGTGGAAGATTATCTTGATCATATTAATTGAGGTAGAAAACCTGCCCACCATGGGCGCCACCATTCCCTGGCTAGGATCCTGTCCTAAAAGGAGAAGACTGAGCAGCAACAGTTGGAATCATGAACTGAGAAGGAAGGTGAGTCAGATTAAACACTCAGATTACATCTTAAAACGTGTAATCAGATCACATCATTATAAAAGCACAAACACATCAAGGAAGCCCAATGTTTAAAAAAAAAAAAAACCCACAACAGAACAGCACCTTAGATTCACTGCTACAGAAGGAATCTGTGAGAAAACAAGAAAGAAACAGCTTCTAAGCCAAGCTCTGAAGTCTTAAGTGGAACCTTTGCCAAGAAAGCATCAACAGAGAGAAGCGAGAGCAAAGGCATGTGTGAGTACCGGAAGACAGGAGGAGGAGGATAAATCAGATGGCAGCTTCAGAAACCTGGGACATATGCATGACGCAGACTGTGGGATGACTAGAGGGGCTGAGCTGGAGAGTGGAGAAATGATCCTGTATTCGAGTAGGGGCTACAGGCAGACGGCGTCAGGAGGCCAGTGTGTGAGGGACTGCACGGGCTGAGGAAGGAGTCCTGACTGCGGCAGTGATGACAGCTGAAGCCCAGTGCAGAGCAGACACTCGAGGTCCCCACACATGGAAAATGTAACTGACACATTCTGCACATCATCAGTGGGTGGACAACCCTGCCCTGAACAAAAGGAAGAACGCAGACGTTTGCGGCTGAAGATTACGTGCTGTCGAGGGCTGCTGTGTTGAATCAACTGGGGGGAATTTACCACAAGAGAGGTTTGGAATCCAGCACATCCACTGTAAGACTTCTGAGTTCCGCCCTTTATCCTCCATTCAGACACATGCTTAAAGTATGAGACTTTGCCAGCTGTAAAGCAGTCCCTAGAGCCTGCCCTGACCTTCCTACTCGGGGGTCCTCCTGCTTCACAGTGATGGAGAGCACTTGTCAAGTGTACTGTCACCACTGAGTTACATCACCAAGAAGTACAGTCTTGGGCTACACTTCCAGTTCTGCGCTCCCTGTGCATCCAAGTTGCCAGCCAGCTCCTGAACACACCACACATTCTAGCCCATGACCGAAGAGCTTTCCATGGCTCCGTCTTTGCTCTGCTTGGTGTCCAAGGTCCCCTTTCTAGGATTCCAATCTCGGGGCCCACCTAATGCTTCCTTCTGCTCTGTAAGGCTCCAAACTATCTGACCTTATACACTCCTTACAGAAGCGGCTCCAGTTCACTCCTGATTCTCTTACCTACTCAGTAAATGTCTGATTCTATCCCACAGTATCTCTTTCTTCTTCAAAATATTGCAAAGGCCACGATTACAAATTTCCTGGGTATCACTTAGTCTCAAGTTGTGTTTTCTATGTGTGCGACCATACATACATAATGAGCCTGTCTACCGTGCCCTGCCATTCCACTGCTCTCAGCACTCCTGTCCAAACACACTTCCATACAAGCTGGCACTGGAAATGTTCTCCTCATTGATCTGAGGTGATAGATTGTAACAGCAGGAAAAAACAGCCCATGCCGACAGTCCCGGGGAGTCACAGAGCTCCAGTCTCTGCTTCGGGATCATCCTTCCAGACTAGAATAGATTCAATTCAAATCCCAACTGACTAATGTATAAATACTTCTTAAACACCTACAAGAGTTCAGGCACAGAGAGCACACATCCTGGGCATGCTACAACAGGGCCTTAGTGAATACAGTAAACACAGTATAACGCAATTAATAAAATTGATATAAAAATGCCACTAGTAATAAGCCTCAGCTGCTACCTTCACGAGGCTCAAGTTGAGATAGGAAAATCTGTAAACGTATCTGAGACAATGAGCAAGTGCAGACCAAGGTATCCTGAAAACACGAAGGAGCTCTAGCCAACCTAGGAACTTGTGAGAGGACACAGAAGACGTCGGCAGTCTAACGGAGAAGGGAGGGAAGAGGCTTGGCTGGCTGAAAGAACTCAAGTCAGGACGATGACACATGGGTGAAGAAATCTCTTCAATAGCTCGTGTGTGGAGGGGCAGGGGATGGCGGGAAAAGGGATCAGCAGTCAGAGACTATGAAATAAGGAGAATCTCAGATGTCACCTTACATCAGTGATGGACGTAGCATCAAAGTGGGCTAACCTAGGATACGGTTTGTTCCCCAAAGGTGTATGAGCTAGAAGTTTGGCCTCTGGGAAAACGGTGGAATTTTGGTCTAGTTGGCAGAAGCTGTGTGCCCACAGATGTCACTGGTGAGGCTAATGCTAGGCTGTCATTAAAGAGTATACCTGATCCCTATAACCTCTCTGACTTCCTGACCCTCTCTCACATTCACTGACACCGTGACGCTATCTACATTCTGACAAAGCTGAGGGGACTTTTACTGGAAGTCAGGCAGGCGAGACTACCCGATCGTGAGCTTTCGGCTGCCAATGCTGTGATAAATAAACCTCTCTCGGATATAAAGTCCCGGGGTCTGTCTTACGGGAAAACTGCACTAACATACACACAAGTATCTGTCCTTCCCTCCTAACTGATAAACACAACTTCCAATTTTCAGCTGAGCATATTGTAACCCAGAATGCTTCAGTCTCTCTTAGTAGCTTCCAAAGTATTGGATAACATGATATTATAAGCAATTTTATAGTATACAACTTCAAAGACATTTCCTTAAAGACACATGTCCTTCCGTGTCTTTGTGACACGGGCCTGCTAGCTACACAGTAACAGAGCAGCCACACTGAACCATCGGAAACCCTGTGGTAAGTGTAACAGTAACAGAGCAGGCTCAGGGCCTGGGGGTTCTGAGTCTCTCCACTGGGTCAGGTTGCCTGCCTCCTGCTTAAGAAAGAACCGTGCTGGGGGTTGGGGATTTAGCTCAGTGATAGAGTGCTTGCCTAGCAAGCGCAAGGCTCTGGGTTCGGTCCCCAGCTCCGAAAGAAAAAAAAAAAAAAAAAAAAAGAAGAAAGAACCGTGCATTTCCACTGTAGTTAAACTACTGCCATTTTGAGTTATCTCACGGGTATAATTTAATTCTATCTGACCGAACAGAGAGCTACAGAAAAATACCAGATAGACAAAAGGCATGGTTACAAATAGGTAGACATTTGGGAATCCAGGTGGGGATCCTTTATACTGACTACCTGGATTTACCTGGTTTTATCTGAGAATTTGAAAATTCTGTTCTCAGAGTCATCACCGCTTGTCTTACGAGGCTCATGAATAGCTGAGCTGAGCTGATCTGTGCGTGCTGTGCGTGCTGTGTGTGCTGTGCGTGGTACAGAGAATGTTACAGATGCAATGTGCTTGTGCTACACATAACTAGAGGACCAGAGAATCTTCATGGGCTGAGGAAGACTGACGACTGAAACCCTCTGAAGAGCTGTGCCAACAGAAAGACCAGGGACCGTCCGTCTCTGCACACTCATAGCAGCAATGCCATGGCAGAACATGGCACTGCCACACTAACCAACCCAGCCTGGGACAGAGACTGCTGGTACAAATTCCTTCTTAGTATCTCTATTACTGCACATGACCATACTAATAGAGCAGTTATCAGACTGAGCGCCTCTCGAGACGCCGTCCGTCAGCTGTATCCCAGCCTCCAGCCTCACTCTAGACACAGTAAACGTTCTCCATCGTTAATATCTCATTCGCCTCTCGAGGAGCAAGCACCATAATATAATACTAATGCTGCCACGAACGGCTGCATTAGACGGGTTGTTTCAGATCCGACTATAAAAACTCTCAATTAGCTCGCCATACCACCAGTCAATAGAAAGACACGCACTCTTTGAACACTTACTTTCAGTAAAATATCCACAATGCGCTGCTGGTATTCTACGGCTTGCTTATCATTTTTAAAGTCCTCAAAGGTCTAAAAGAGAGAAAGAAAGAAACTTAAGTAACTGTCATTTGTTAGTTTTAGGAGGAAACAGGTGACTACATCTCCCTGTCTTTAGCGGGAAGCAACTGAATTTATTTCCTTGGATAAAATAACACCTATATGATCATTAAAGCATCTGTGAAATAAAATGACAAACGCCCATATTCTAATGTTTAAGGGATATTATCTAGTAATACTCTTCATTTCAGACATATTTTGTGGAGAAAATATGCATTTAGAATGTTATATCCACCCCCACCACTACACACACACACACACACACACACACACACACACACACACACACGTATTGGGGGGTGGTGTTGTCTATGAATGCAGGTGTCTACAGAGGCCAGAGCCCCTGGAGCTGGAGTTACAGGTGGTTGTAAACCACCTGTCATAGGTGTGAGAATTAAACTTGGGTCCTCTATAAGAGGAGACAAGCTGAGTGAGATACGCTCTTAATCATTGAGCCACCTCTCTGGCCCTCTTTCCTCTTTTTAAGACTCTATTTCATGTGTGAGTGTTTTGCCTACAGTCAGGTGTGTTTACCACATGCTTGCCTAGTACCAGTAGGGGCCAGAAAAGGACAGCAGACCTCCTGGAACCAGAGTCACAGATGGCTGTGAGCTGCCATATTGTTGCTAGGAATGGAACCCAAGGCTCTGCACCAACAGTAAGTGCTCTTAACCACTGAGCCTACTCCAGCCCCAGTTACAGCACTTAACATCTTACAACATGCCAAGACCTTAAAATTAATATATATACTGTTATTACATAACCAAAGAGTTTGAGAAAGTAAGACAATGTTGCAAAAACAAACAGCAAGGGGCTATGGGGGAGCACAGAGGTCTTTGTGTGCACAGAGAAACAACAGGGGAACCTCAAATGTCCAGCACACACGGTTGTCCTTTTAAGGGAAGGAATGTAATACCTGTTACATCCTGGGAGTGGACATGGTTTCTAGCCTGGTGAACTTTGCTCTGTTCGTGGCTGGAGACCACACCAGACCCTCCCCAAGACCATTATCATAAACTTGTTTTCCCCAATCTACAGGACCTATCTTCATGGGAAAATTTCAAGAAATTGTTATTGGTTAATGTTAGAAGGAAACAGATTACTAAATCTTCCTGCCCCCATCTCTGTTCTCAATCTTCCGAACCTATCTTTCTAAACGGTGTCACATGTATGCTACAAAGACTTTCAATGTAGTCATGTCTGATCTGTATGTAGCTTACTTTGTTCCTCAAGGGAATTTACATATGCCTTGTTGGGCAAGTAGGACTGAGTTAATTATCGCCAGGAAGGTTTTAACCAAATTGTGCTGTGCTTAAATATACCTAAAATGAATCACTTGGGGTCAGACTCTTGAAGTTTGAACCAACATCAACTACTGAACTATACTGAACCAAACTACCTTCTTGCCTCCCTTGGACCATCTCTCTGCAGGCCTGTGAAGGTCACAGAGACCCATGTAGGACCGGGAAACCTAGAACCTTGGCCTGAGGACAGAAGAGTAAGATGCCACAGGCTTAGTCACCATTCAGACTTTTACTTGGAAATATCTGAAATGCAGTTTACTGTCATATAAAACAATTTTCATGACTTCTACAACTGAGAAAAAGGGTTTTCAGAGATAGGCATTTCAAAAATAATCATGGTTTACAGCTATGCAATTTACAATATCCAGGAAATGAACCAGCTTTGATGTCCATCAACAGAAGACTGCATAAAGAAAATGTATACCACATATACAAGGCAATTTTATGCAGCCATAAAGAAAAGTAAAATTGGACATCCTTATGTGAAAGAAACAGGCCAGACACACACTTAGAAGGACAAACACTGCATGCTTTCTTCCACATGCAGAACTCATTCGTGCACTCATCTGTGTACGCATGTTCGTGCATGCGACTGTGTATTGATTTATAGATGTATGTTTGTGGGACATGGAACTAGAAAGAGGGTCACAGAGAGGTGGAAGCGATCGTCAAGGAAGTGGGACACAGAGAAGAGTCAGGATACACGTGAGGGGACTTCCTGGGCAAAGGGGAGTTAGCTGGGAGGAAGCAAACGGAGAAGGACCATGGTAAAGAAGAACAAATGAAAACAAAGTGGAATGTATGGTGGGTTCCTGCGGAAACCATGTACTTAATATGCTAACCTAAAAGTTAATTTAAACTGTGTTTTAATAAGAAAAGTAAAAACAAAGAAAAATAATTATGGTAAAACTGCTAAAAGGCCAAAAATTTAAGCCTAACTACCAGAATGAGTTGCCACATCCTCAAAACAGAGCCAAGCACAGCACTTAAAATTTGTATATTACTGCTTAATGTGTCCTGAATATAATGTGTATCAAAAATATTAGATTCTGGGGGGCAGCATGCAACAGTATTATGTGATAAAAGTGCCAACTTCACACAGAACAACACATAAGGGACAGAAACTGGGACACACCTGGGTGCTGAGTGTGAGAAAGGCCCCCACATACACCACCCCAACCTCCACCCCTAACCCTGCAAAGGAATTAAATTAACAGAGATACATGGTTGCTCTATGTTGGCAGGCTGTGAAAGGTACCCTGCTTCCTGGTTGAGATGGGTCGAATCCCTGGGGACCCTAAAAGGGACAGCAGGAGCATCCCCAGTCTCCCAGGAGATCAGGTTCCTCTCACATAGCTACAGCTCCCCCCCACCCCCACCCCGCCACACACACACACAACTCCCTATAGAGAAGTTTGAGACAGATCAGTCACGCAGGGTAATGTCCCAAGCCCCTCCTTCACAGGTGAGAACATGACCTGTGTAGGCTCAAGACAGATCAGTCATAGAAGCGAGACCACGCCCCCAAATATGTAGACAAGGTCTTCCCAAGTTCTCAGACCAAACCAATAGGAAGTACCTGCTGTTAGACACTGATCCATCCCAAAACTATATTTAAGAATCCTATTCAGAAGGATTAGAAGGATTAAAGATGTGCAGGATTAAAGATGTGCAGCAATTATTCTGTCATAAGCACTGTAACACTGCCACTTGAGGAAGAGATCCTCTCTCCTTAAGTTGCTGCCCGAAGCTCTCCTGTACCCCTCACTGGCTAGTCAGTCCCTTGCTGGTTCAGCCCAGCCTGATGTCCTGCTGCAGCAGCAGCAGCAGCAGCAGCAGCAGCAGCAGCAGCAGCAGCAGCAGCAGCGACAGAAGGCAGCAAAACTGTTTCCCCTTCCTGCCTGAGCTCTCTCCCCTTCACCTGAACCCTTGGACCTAGTCGGACCAGAGATCTCTGTGGAAAGCCCCCAGAGCAAAGCCCCACCGGTTGCTACACTCTTGACCTGGGAAATGAACTGCATATTGTCCCAGTGGATTTTTAGAAGGATCTGCATCACCATGGGCTTTCAAGTCAGTTCTACTCAAGCCAGAGGACTTGCTAGTCTTTACAAAGACCCTTTCCTCTGGTTGGCATGCCCTTCCCTTCCTATTTCTGACTGGCACATGGCAGGAGCTTTAAAAATCATTCAAGACAAACAAAGCAAAAGTAACCATTCAATTATCTAAATTATTTACACTGAAAAATAACTAGTTATCTCAACTAGTGTGCACTGCAGTCAGCTGGATGAAATGAGTTGCCAAGGAATCACAGGAAGGCTTATTAATCTGGGAAGTTCAACCACGAGATATTTTTATACTTAGATGAGTTAAATATGAGCCTGCCTGGAGATAAGAGCTGGCAAGAAAATATTTCAGTTCTATCTTCTGATTTATTAGAACATGAAAACACACACACACACACACAATCACACACACACACACACACAAACACACAAACACACGTGCGCACAGACACACACATACTTTCTCTCTCATCCCAGACTGCTTACGTGAGATGTCACTGAAGATGCAGAAGGTACCATTTGTAAAAGAAGTGCTATTCAAGTAGTATCCAAAGGCAGAGAGAATTAGTAAGTGTTCTATAAACACTGACAAAGGAAAGAGACTTTCCCTTTCCATAACCATTTCCTCTCGGAAGCATGCAGTCACTACTTTGAAACCCAAATTGAAAATATGTTTTTATTAGTCTAAGGAAATGGAGACATAGGAGTATGACTGTTATGATAGGTGGTAGACATAGGAGTGTGACTGTTAGGATACAATGTTATGACACGGTGGTAGACATAGGAGTGTGACTGTTAGGATACAATGTTATGACACAGTGGTAGACATAGGAGTATGACTGTTAGGATACAATGTTATGACAAGGAGGTAGACATAGGAGTGTGACTGTTAGGATACAATGTTATGACAAGGTGGTAGACATAGGAGTGTGACTGTTAGGATACAATGTTATGACAAGGTGGTAGACAGGAGTATGACTGTTAGGATACAATGTTATGACACGGTGGTAGACATAGGAGTGTGACTGTTAGGATACAATATTTTGACACGGTGGTAGACATAGGAGTGTGACTGTTAGGATACAATGTTATGACACAGTGGTAGACATAGGAGTATGACTGTTAGGATACAATGTTATGACAAGGAGGTAGACATAGGAGTGTGACTGTTAGGATACAATGTTATGACAAGGTGGTAGACATAGGAGTGTGACTGTTAGGATACAATGTTATGACACGGTGGTAGACATAGGAGTGTGACTGTTAGGATACAATGTTATGACACGGTGGTAGACATAGGAGTGTGACTGTTAGGATACAATGTTATGACACGGTGGTAGACAGGAGTATGACTGTTAGGATACAATGTTATGACACGGTGGTAGACATAGGAGTGTGACTGTTAGGATACAATGTTATGACACGGTGGTAGACATAGGAGTGTGACTGTTAGGATACAATGTTATGACAAGGTGGTAGACATAGGAGTGTGACTGTTAGGATACAATGTTATGACATGGTGGTAGACATAGGAGTGTGACTGTTAGGATACAATGTTATGACAAGGTGGTAGACATAGGAGTGTGACTGTTAGGATACAATGTTATGACAAGGTGGTAGACATAGGAGTGTGACTGTTAGGATACAATGTTATGACACGGTGGTAGACATAGGAGTGTGACTGTTAGGATACAATGTTATGACACGGTGGTAGACATAGGAGTGTGACTGTTAGGATACAATGTTATGACACGGTGGTAGACATAGGAGTGTGACTGTTAGGATACAATGTTATGACACGGTGGTAGACAGGAGTATGACTGTTAGGATACAATGTTATGACACGGTGGTAGACATAGGAGTGTGACTGTTAGGATACAATGTTATGACACGGTGGTAGACATAGGAGTGTGACTGTTAGGATACAATGTTATGACAAGGTGGTAGACATAGGAGTGTGACTGTTAGGATACAATGTTATGACATGGTGGTAGACATAGGAGTGTGACTGTTAGGATACAATGTTATGACAAGGTGGTAGACATAGGAGTGTGACTGTTAGGATACAATGTTATGACAAGGTGGTAGACATAGGAGTGTGACTGTTAGGATACAATGTTATGACACGGTGGTAGACATAGGAGTGTGACTGTTAGGATACAATGTTATGACACGGTGGTAGACATAGGAGTGTGACTGTTAGGATACAATGTTATGACACGGTGGTAGACATAGGAGTGTGACTGTTAGGATACAATGTTATGACACGGTGGTAGACAGGAGTATGACTGTTAGGATACAATGTTATGACACGGTGGTAGACATAGGAGTGTGACTGTTAGGATACAATATTATGACACGGTGGTAGACATAGGAGTGTGACTGTTAGGATACAATGTTATGACACGGTGGTAGACATAGGAGTGTGACTGTTAGGATACAATGTTATGACAAGGTGGTAGACATAGGAGTGTGACTGTTAGGATACAATGTTATGACAAGGTGGTAGACAGGAGTATGACTGTTAGGATACAATGTTATGACACGGTGGTAGACATAGGAGTGTGACTGTTAGGATACAATATTATGACACGGTGGTAGACATAGGAGTGTGACTGTTAGGATACAATGTTATGACACGGTGGTAGACATAGGAGTGTGACTGTTAGGATACAATGTTATGACAAGGTGGTAGACATAGGAGTGTGACTGTTAGGATACAATGTTATGACACGGTGGTAGACATAGGAGTGTGACTGTTAGGATACAATGTTATGACAAGGTGGTAGACATAGGAGTGTGACTGTTAGGATACAATGTTATGACAAGGAGGTAGACATAGGAGTGTGACTGTTAGGATACAATGTTATGACAAGGTGGTAGACATAGGAGTGTGACTGTTAGGATACAATGTTATGACAAGGTGGTAGACAGGAGTGTGACTGTTAGGATACAATGTTATGACACGGTGGTAGACATAGGAGTGTGACTGTTAGGATACAATGTTATGACACGGTGGTAGACATAGGAGTGTGACTGTTAGGATACAATGTTATGACACGGTGGTAGACATAGGAGTGTGACTGTTAGGATACAATGTTATGACACGGTGGTAGACATAGGAGTGTGACTGTTAGGATACAATGTTATGACAAGGTGGTAGACATAGGAGTGTGACTGTTAGGATACAATGTTATGACACGGTGGTAGACATAGGAGTGTGACTGTTAGGATACAATGTTATGACAAGGTGGTAGACATAGGAGTATGACTGTTAGGATACAATGTTATGACAAGGTGGTAGACATAGGAATGTGACTGTTAGGATACAATGTTATGACAAGGTGGTAGACATAGGAGTGTGACTGTTAGGATACAATGTTATGACAAGGTGGTAGACAGGAGTGTGACTGTTAGGATACAATGTTATGACACGGTGGTAGACATAGGAGTGTGACTGTTAGGATACAATATTATGACACGGTGGTAGACATAGGAGTGTGACTGTTAGGATACAATGTTATGACACGGTGGTAGACATAGGAGTGTGACTGTTAGGATACAATGTTATGACAAGGTGGTAGACATAGGAGTGTGACTGTTAGGATACAATGTTATGACAAGGTGGTAGACATAGGAGTGTGACTGTTAGGATACAATGTTATGACACGGTGGTAGACATAGGAGTGTGACTGTTAGGATACAATGTTATGACACGGTGGTAGACATAGGAGTGTGACTGTTAGGATACAATGTTATGACACGGTGGTAGACATAGGAGTGTGACTGTTAGGATACAATGTTATGACACGGTGGTAGACATAGGAGTGTGACTGTTAGGATACAATGTTATGACAAGGTGGTAGACATAGGAGTGTGACTGTTAGGATACAATGTTATGACACGGTGGTAGACATAGGAGTGTGACTGTTAGGATACAATGTTATGACACGGTGGTAGACATAGGAGTATGACTGTTAGGATACAATGTTATGACAAGGTGGTAGACATAGGAATGTGACTGTTAGGATACAATGTTATGACAAGGTGGTAGACATAGGAGTGTGACTGTTAGGATACAATGTTATGACAAGGTGGTAGACAGGAGTATGACTGTTAGGATACAATGTTATGACACGGTGGTAGACATAGGAGTGTGACTGTTAGGATACAATATTATGACACGGTGGTAGACATAGGAGTGTGACTGTTAGGATACAATGTTATGACATGGTGGTAGACATAGGAGTGTGACTGTTAGGATACAATGTTATGACAAGGTGGTAGACATAGGAGTGTGACTGTTAGGATACAATGTTATGACAAGGTGGTAGACATAGGAGTGTGACTGTTAGGATACAATGTTATGACAAGGTGGTAGACATAGGAGTGTGACTGTTAGGATACAATGTTATGACACGGTGGTAGACATAGGAGTGTGACTGTTAGGATACAATGTTATGACACGGTGGTAGACATAGGAGTGTGACTGTTAGGATACAATGTTATGACACGGTGGTAGACATAGGAGTGTGACTGTTAGGATACAATGTTATGACATGGTGGTAGACATAGGAGTGTGACTGTTAGGATACAATGTTATGACAAGGTGGTAGACATAGGAGTGTGACTGTTAGGATACAATGTTATGACAAGGTGGTAGACATAGGAGTGTGACTGTTAGGATACAATGTTATGACACGGTGGTAGACATAGGAGTGTGACTGTTAGGATACAATGTTATGACACGGTGGTAGACATAGGAGTGTGACTGTTAGGATACAATGTTATGACACGGTGGTAGACATAGGAGTGTGACTGTTAGGATACAATGTTATGACACGGTGGTAGACATAGGAGTGTGACTGTTAGGATACAATGTTATGACACGGTGGTAGACAGGAGTATGACTGTTAGGATACAATGTTATGACACGGTGGTAGACATAGGAGTGTGACTGTTAGGATACAATATTATGACACGGTGGTAGACATAGGAGTGTGACTGTTAGGATACAATGTTATGACACGGTGGTAGACATAGGAGTGTGACTGTTAGGATACAATGTTATGACAAGGTGGTAGACATAGGAGTGTGACTGTTAGGATACAATGTTATGACAAGGTGGTAGACAGGAGTATGACTGTTAGGATACAATGTTATGACACGGTGGTAGACATAGGAGTGTGACTGTTAGGATACAATATTATGACACGGTGGTAGACATAGTTGTGTGACTGTTAGGATACAATGTTATGACACGGTGGTAGACATAGGAGTGTGACTGTTAGGATACAATGTTATGACAAGGTGATAGACATAGGAGTGTGACTGTTAGGATACAATGTTATGACAAGGTGGTAGACATAGGAGTGTGACTGTTAGGATACAATGTTATGACAAGGTGGTAGACATAGGAGTATGACTGTTAGGATACAATGTTATGACACGGTGGTAGACATAGGAGTGTGACTGTTAGGATACAATGTTATGACAAGGTGGTAGACATAGGAGTGTGACTGTTAGGATACAATGTTATGACACGGTGGTAGACATAGGAGTGTGACTGTTAGGATACAATGTTATGACAAGGTGGTAGACATAGGAGTGTGACTGTTAGGATACAATGTTATGACAAGGAGGTAGACATAGGAGTGTGACTGTTAGGATACAATGTTATGACAAGGTGGTAGACATAGGAGTGTGACTGTTAGGATACAATGTTATGACAAGGTGGTAGACAGGAGTATGACTGTTAGGATACAATGTTATGACACGGTGGTAGACATAGGAGTGTGACTGTTAGGATACAATGTTATGACACGGTGGTAGACATAGGAGTGTGACTGTTAGGATACAATGTTATGACACGGTGGTAGACATAGGAGTGTGACTGTTAGGATACAATGTTATGACACGGTGGTAGACATAGGAGTGTGACTGTTAGGATACAATATTATGACACGGTGGTAGACATAGGAGTGTGACTGTTAGGATACAATGTTATGACATGGTGGTAGACATAGGAGTGTGACTGTTAGGATACAATGTTATGACAAGGTGGTAGACATAGGAGTGTGACTGTTAGGATACAATGTTATGACAAGGTGGTAGACATAGGAGTGTGACTGTTAGGATACAATGTTATGACACGGTGGTAGACATAGGAGTGTGACTGTTAGGATACAATGTTATGACACGGTGGTAGACATAGGAGTGTGACTGTTAGGATACAATGTTATGACACGGTGGTAGACATAGGAGTGTGACTGTTAGGATACAATGTTATGACAAGGTGGTAGACATAGGAGTGTGACTGTTAGGATACAATGTTATGACAAGGTGGTAGACATAGGAGTGTGACTGTTAGGATACAATGTTATGACAAGGTGATAGACATAGGAGTGTGACTGTTAGGATACAATGTTATGACACGGTGGTAGACATAGGAGTGTGACTGTTAGGATACAATGTTATGACACGGTGGTAGACATAGGAGTGTGACTGTTAGGATACAATGTTATGACACGGTGGTAGACAGGAGTATGACTGTTAGGATACAATGTTATGACACGGTGGTAGACATAGGAGTGTGACTGTTAGGATACAATATTATGACACGGTGGTAGACATAGGAGTGTGACTGTTAGGATACAATGTTATGACACGGTGGTAGACATAGGAGTGTGACTGTTAGGATACAATGTTATGACAAGGTGGTAGACATAGGAGTGTGACTGTTAGGATACAATGTTATGACAAGGTGGTAGACAGGAGTATGACTGTTAGGATACAATGTTATGACAAGGTGGTAGACATAGGAGTGTGACTGTTAGGATACAATATTATGACACGGTGGTAGACATAGGAGTGTGACTGTTAGGATACAATGTTATGACAAGGTGGTAGACATAGGAGTGTGACTGTTAGGATACAATGTTATGACATGGTGGTAGACATAGGAGTGTGACTGTTAGGATACAATGTTATGACAAGGTGGTAGACATAGGAGTGTGACTGTTAGGATACAATGTTATGACAAGGTGGTAGACATAGGAGTGTGACTGTTAGGATACAATGTTATGACACGGTGGTAGACATAGGAGTGTGACTGTTAGGATACAATGTTATGACACGGTGGTAGACATAGGAGTGTGACTGTTAGGATACAATGTTATGACACGGTGGTAGACATAGGAGTGTGACTGTTAGGATACAATGTTATGACACGGTGGTAGACAGGAGTATGACTGTTAGGATACAATGTTATGACACGGTGGTAGACATAGGAGTGTGACTGTTAGGATACAATATTATGACACGGTGGTAGACATAGGAGTGTGACTGTTAGGATACAATGTTATGACACGGTGGTAGACATAGGAGTGTGACTGTTAGGATACAATGTTATGACAAGGTGGTAGACATAGGAGTGTGACTGTTAGGATACAATGTTATGACAAGGTGGTAGACAGGAGTATGACTGTTAGGATACAATGTTATGACACGGTGGTAGACATAGGAGTGTGACTGTTAGGATACAATATTATGACACGGTGGTAGACATAGGAGTGTGACTGTTAGGATACAATGTTATGACACGGTGGTAGACATAGGAGTGTGACTGTTAGGATACAATGTTATGACAAGGTGATAGACATAGGAGTGTGACTGTTAGGATACAATGTTATGACAAGGTGGTAGACATAGGAGTGTGACTGTTAGGATACAATGTTATGACAAGGTGGTAGACATAGGAGTATGACTGTTAGGATACAATGTTATGACACGGTGGTAGACATAGGAGTGTGACTGTTAGGATACAATGTTATGACAAGGTGGTAGACATAGGAGTGTGACTGTTAGGATACAATGTTATGACACGGTGGTAGACATAGGAGTGTGACTGTTAGGATACAATGTTATGACAAGGTGGTAGACATAGGAGTGTGACTGTTAGGATACAATGTTATGACAAGGAGGTAGACATAGGAGTGTGACTGTTAGGATACAATGTTATGACAAGGTGGTAGACATAGGAGTGTGACTGTTAGGATACAATGTTATGACAAGGTGGTAGACAGGAGTATGACTGTTAGGATACAATGTTATGACACGGTGGTAGACATAGGAGTGTGACTGTTAGGATACAATGTTATGACATGGTGGTAGACATAGGAGTGTGACTGTTAGGATACAATGTTATGACACGGTGGTAGACATAGGAGTGTGACTGTTAGGATACAATGTTATGACACGGTGGTAGACATAGGAGTGTGACTGTTAGGATACAATGTTATGACAAGGTGGTAGACATAGGAGTGTGACTGTTAGGATACAATGTTATGACACGGTGGTAGACATAGGAGTGTGACTGTTAGGATACAATGTTATGACACGGTGGTAGACATAGGAGTATGACTGTTAGGATACAATGTTATGACAAGGTGGTAGACATAGGAATGTGACTGTTAGGATACAATGTTATGACAAGGTGGTAGACATAGGAGTGTGACTGTTAGGATACAATGTTATGACAAGTTGGTAGACAGGAGTATGACTGTTAGGATACAATGTTATGACACGGTGGTAGACATAGGAGTGTGACTGTTAGGATACAATATTATGACACGGTGGTAGACATAGGAGTGTGACTGTTAGGATACAATGTTATGACATGGTGGTAGACATAGGAGTGTGACTGTTAGGATACAATATTATGACACGGTGGTAGACATAGGAGTGTGACTGTTAGGATACAATGTTATGACATGGTGGTAGACATAGGAGTGTGACTGTTAGGATACAATGTTATGACAAGGTGGTAGACATAGGAGTGTGACTGTTAGGATACAATGTTATGACAAGGTGGTAGACATAGGAGTGTGACTGTTAGGATACAATGTTATGACACGGTGGTAGACATAGGAGTGTGACTGTTAGGATACAATGTTATGACACGGTGGTAGACATAGGAGTGTGACTGTTAGGATACAATGTTATGACAAGGTGGTAGACATAGGAGTGTGACTGTTAGGATACAATGTTATGACACGGTGGTAGACATAGGAGTGTGACTGTTAGGATACAATGTTATGACACGGTGGTAGACATAGGAGTGTGACTGTTAGGATACAATGTTATGACACGGTGGTAGACATAGGAGTGTGACTGTTAGGATACAATGTTATGACACGGTGGTAGACAGGAGTATGACTGTTAGGATACAATGTTATGACACGGTGGTAGACATAGGAGTGTGACTGTTAGGATACAATGTTATGACACGGTGGTAGACATAGGAGTGTGACTGTTAGGATACAATGTTATGACAAGGTGGTAGACATAGGAGTGTGACTGTTAGGATACAATGTTATGACATGGTGGTAGACATAGGAGTGTGACTGTTAGGATACAATGTTATGACAAGGTGGTAGACATAGGAGTGTGACTGTTAGGATACAATGTTATGACAAGGTGGTAGACATAGGAGTGTGACTGTTAGGATACAATGTTATGACACGGTGGTAGACATAGGAGTGTGACTGTTAGGATACAATGTTATGACACGGTGGTAGACATAGGAGTGTGACTGTTAGGATACAATGTTATGACACGGTGGTAGACATAGGAGTGTGACTGTTAGGATACAATGTTATGACACGGTGGTAGACAGGAGTATGACTGTTAGGATACAATGTTATGACACGGTGGTAGACATAGGAGTGTGACTGTTAGGATACAATATTATGACACGGTGGTAGACATAGGAGTGTGACTGTTAGGATACAATGTTATGACACGGTGGTAGACATAGGAGTGTGACTGTTAGGATACAATGTTATGACAAGGTGGTAGACATAGGAGTGTGACTGTTAGGATACAATGTTATGACAAGGTGGTAGACAGGAGTATGACTGTTAGGATACAATGTTATGACACGGTGGTAGACATAGGAGTGTGACTGTTAGGATACAATATTATGACACGGTGGTAGACATAGGAGTGTGACTGTTAGGATACAATGTTATGACACGGTGGTAGACATAGGAGTGTGACTGTTAGGATACAATGTTATGACAAGGTGATAGACATAGGAGTGTGACTGTTAGGATACAATGTTATGACAAGGTGGTAGACATAGGAGTGTGACTGTTAGGATACAATGTTATGACACGGTGGTAGACATAGGAGTGTGACTGTTAGGATACAATGTTATGACAAGGTGGTAGACATAGGAGTGTGACTGTTAGGATACAATGTTATGACACGGTGGTAGACATAGGAGTGTGACTGTTAGGATACAATGTTATGACAAGGTGGTAGACATAGGAGTGTGACTGTTAGGATACAATGTTATGACAAGGTGGTAGACATAGGAGTGTGACTGTTAGGATACAATGTTATGACAAGGTGGTAGACATAGGAGTGTGACTGTTAGGATACAATGTTATGACACGGTGGTAGACAGGAATGTGACTGTTAGGATACGATGTTATGACACAGTGGTAGACATAGGAGTGTGACTGTTAGGATACAATGTTATCATACAGTGGTAGACATAGGAGTGTGACTGTTAGGATACAATGTTATGACACGGTGGTAGACATAGGAGTGTGACTGTTAGGATACAATGTTATGACACGGTGGTAGACAGGAATGTGACTGTTAGGATACGATGTTATGACACAGTGGTAGACATAGGAGTGTGACTGTTAGGGTACAATGTTATCATATAGTGGTAGGAAACAGCTGGCAGGCCTGCACATCACTGCTAGAGTATCACACCACAAAGAAATGTAGATCTGAAACTCATGTTCAAAGTTTCTGGGAATCAGGACACAAACAATTAAAGATTATTATGAGGTTTGGATGATATGATAGCAAGATAAATCTTAACCGAAGGTCAACAAACATCCTATGTAAAAGGCCTGTGGGTAAAAATGCCACACTTTGTAGGCTATATGTGGTCTCTGTTATATATTCTTTTTTCTTCTCTTTTACAACCCTAATAATACAAACATTCTTAGCTTTTGCAAGTTTGGGGCCAAATGGGGCTGGACTTAGTCCTCAGACAACTGTTTGTAGGACCCTGCCCTATCACAGAAGCTCCCCAAATAGAATAATGCAAAAAATTAAAAAGAATCACCTCCATGCATGTTTAAAGGCAAGCCAGAGTGAGAGCAGCTGCTGGATCCTTCAAAGTGCATGGAAACAGTAGTCAGCCTCTCCTGGGCTGATCACATCTGACACTGTTAGCTCTCTTCCTTCTGCCATATACAACTAAGGCCACAGTTTCTGCAGTCAGACGATCACATTAGCCAATGCAGACTATGATACAGAGACCCTCTCGTGGCACTCAGCTCCTTACAGGGATTTACTCCATTACATGCTGTAACCTAGACAAGCAGTGTGAGCACACAGAGAGGCAGGCACCGTCTCACAGAGTTTCTGTTGGCATTTAGGTGTGTTCCCTTCTTGACTCATTTTCTTCAAATACTGTGTCTGTAAATGTGTTTTACATATTTGTGAACCAAATGATTTCACTAAACACCATAACATAACCACTTTCCATCTTTCCATAAAGCTAAACAAAACAAGTACAATACAATGCTATTTAACTGGGGAGAGTCTTCACATTTTATATAATTATTCTCTGAGATAATTATATAAAACAGAAAACCCAGCTCATCTGAACGAGCCAACTCTCACTAAACATTTTAGGAAGGTGTTTTCAACGGAGACCTTCCACAGCCCGCTTCAACTTCAGTTTATTTTAGTGTGTTTACTGTGTCTACCACAGAGCCTTGTCCATATTGCAGAACCAGTAACATAAGCATAGAATCAGAGACCACACACACCTAGCCAAAAGCTTTTTAAAAACAGAAATGTTCTTTTTTCCCTTCAGACAGAGAGACAACAGCAAGGGAGGGAGGGCTCTAAGCAGAGAGGTAAGGTCTGAAGCACTTCTACTCCTGCCTTACCTGCACGCATGTACGTATCTTTGGATCATATGAAAAGACCTTAGGAATCAGTGTCCCTTACCAGTGCCAACACATTCAGAAATTCTCTTGTATCAAAATGTAGCAAAGTCCGAACATAAGGATAGACTTCTTCCTCAGAGGATGCTTCCACAGAATGCAGGCGAATCAGAAACTCAAAAACCTAGGGTTAAAAGCGACTGTGCATTATTTTCTACCACCTTATGTCTTTCTGGAACACGGATTCCCATGTGGAGAAAACAAAGGCAGGCTGAATACACTGTAAACTGCCACCATGTGACACAATGTCTCTCTTAAATCCCCTCGTAACCCAAATGTTAAAGTTGGCGACAGTGTAGACTCTTGCCCTTACAGTGGAGCTATGTGTAATGTTCAACAATCTGTCTGCAGTCATTATGCTGGCTAGCTTTGTGACAACATAAGCTAGAACAACTGAGAGAAAGCCTCCATAAGGCCTGGCTGTAGGCAGCCTGCAGGGGCATGCTCTGAATTAGTGGCTGGTGGGGGAGGGCCCAGTCCAAGGTGGGTGGTCCCACACCTGGGCAGGTGGTAGTGGGTTCCATAAAAGCCAGTGAGTCAACAGCACTCTTCCACGGACTCTTCATTGCCTGCTGCCTCAGGTTCCTGCCCTGACTCCCTGAGTGATGGGCTGGGCTGTGTAGGTGTAAGCTGAAATTAACCCTATCCCATCCAATTGCTTTTGTTGATGCTGTTCATCACAAGAAGAGAAACCATCACTGAATGAGTCATAATAAGAGATGCAGACAATAAAAATGCCATAAAAATAATACTCACCTGGTTTTTAACCAAGGGGACAAGATCTTCAGGAATGTCACCAAGAGGGTAGGCACGACCTGCCAGGCAACAGCTAGAAAAAAGGAAGAATAGATCTGATGCCTCCATTTCTCAACCCTGAGATTCTGCTTCTGTCATGACATAGACTCAACTTTTGCCAGGTCAGGTTCAAAACCAGATCACTACTGTTTGGCAGGCGGCTAAGCACAGAGAGGACAACGGAGTGCATATTTCAAAAGGCCAGAAGAAAGGTGTCAAAAACCAATGGTAAAAAGGCTGTAGTGATTGGTCCAGAAAATAACACATCATTGCCTTCACAAATGAGGTTTAAGCCATGAATGGGGCCTCAAGGTCCCTCAAGGCAGAAAGAGATCATTAGACAGAAATAATAACAATACGGTGATCTAAACATGATAAGGTCTTAGAGGGAAAGAGAGGTTTCCCTTTAAAGCCCACCGAGGAATTTCATTAAAAGAAGAATGAGAGAAGGGGAGAGAATGACAGAGAATAAGGCCTGCCAGGCGCCCCCTGGGGACAGCCCAGAAGCAGTGAGCTTCCTGTCCCCTGCACTCTTGTCCAGTCCAGAGCTTGGCCTGCACTCCTGGAGGTCTTCTGGCACCAAGTAAACCCAGATGGCTAAAGGCCAATGAAAGGACGAGAGCCACAGCAACATACCTCGACCAGAGCCCAGCTGTCCTACCACAGCTGAAGCATGAGAAAGTGACCTTAAGTCCGTCCAATCTTATGAAGATGACATGGCCTTTAAAAAGGAAATGAATAAATCCCTTAAAGAAATAAAGGAAAGAACAATCAAATAGTGAAGAAAATGAATATAACTGTTCAGGAACTAAAAATAGAAACAATAAAGAAAGCACAAACTGAGGGAATCCTGAGGATGGGAAACCTAGGTCAGAGAACAGGAATACAAGAAATGGAAAAGAGAATCTCAGGCATAGAATACTCGATAGAAAAATTAACACATTGGGTCAAAAAAATGTTAAATCTAAAAAGTTCCTGACAAGAAACATCGAGAAAATCAGTGTTGTGAAATGACCAAACCTAAGAATAATAGAAGATTCCCAGCTCAAAGGTTCAGAAAATTTCCCTAAAAGAAAGAGATGCCTATAAACATACAAAAAGCTTACAGAAAACCAATTAGATCAGAACAGAAAAAAAATCTTCAGCCATATAATAAACAAAACACTAAATATACAGAACAGAGAAAAATTAAAAACTGCAAAGGATAAAAAAGCAAACTAGCACATAAAATACCTACCCCCCCACTACCACTACAAACATCAAAATGACAGAAATTAATGAATATTCATGATTAATCTTGCTCAACATTAATGAACTCAATTCCCCAATGAAAAGACACAGGCTAATAGAATGGATGGAAAAACAGGATCCATCATCTGCTAAATACAAGAAACACACCTCAGCATCAAAGATAGACCTTACTTGAGAATAAAGGGCTGGAAAAAGATTTTTCCAAGCAAACAAACCCAAGAAACAAGATGGGCTAGTCATTCTCATCTCTAGAGACTTTCAACTAAAATTAATCAAAAGAGATGGGGAAGGGCATTTCATACTCATCAAAAGAAAAATCCACCAAGATGACGTCTCTATGTATATCCCAAAGACAAGAGCGCCTACATTTGTAAAAGAAACATTACTAAAGCTTAAATCACAAATTGAACTCCACACATAAATAATAAGGAGATCTCAACACCCAACTCTCATTAATGAACAGATCATTCAGACAGAAACAGAAAAATGATGAAATTGACCAATGTTATGAATAAAATGGACCTAACAGATATCTACAGAACATTTCACCCAAACACAAAAGAATATACTTTCTTCTCAGAACCTACAGAACCTTCTCCAAAATTGACAATATACTTGGTTACAAAGTAAGTCTCAAAAGATACAAGAGAATTGAAATAGCCCCCTGAATCTTACAGATCACTGTGGATTAAAGCAGGTCAGCAACAACAAAAATAACAGAAAACTTACAAATGCATGGAAACTGAACAACTCACTACTGGGTGAAGGAATAAATAAAGAAATTAAAGTCTTTCTAAAATTCAATGAAACTTACAGGATACAATAAAAGCAGTGCTAAGTTAAGTTTGTAGTACTAGATTTCTACATAAAAAAAATTAGAGAGATCTCATACTATTGACAACTGAAGCACAACTGAAACCTCTAGAACAAAAGGAAATAAACATACCCAAGAGGAGTAGATGGCAGGAAATAGCCATTCAGGGCTGAAAACAATAAATTAGAAACCAAGAGAAAAATAAAGAATCAATAAAACCAGAGTTGGTCTTTTAAGAAAATCAACAAGATAGGTAAGCCCTTAGCCAAACTAACTAAAAGGCAGAGAAAGAACATCCAAATTAATAAAATCGTAAATGAAAAGGCATTTATAACAAAATATACCAAGGAAATCCAAAAAATCATTAGGTTTTACTTCAAAAAACTATATTCCAAAAAATTACAAAATTGAAATGAAATGATTTTCTTGATAGATACCACTTAACCAAAGTTAAATCAGGATCAGGTAAACAATTTAAATAGACCTATAATCCCTAAGGAAATAAAAGCCACACACACACACACACACACACACACACACCAAAAGCAAAGCCCAGGGCTAGATGGTTTTAGCATAGAATCCTACAAGACTTTCAGAGAAGAGTTAATACCTATACTCCTCAAACTATTCCACAAAATAGAAGCAGAAGGAACACTGCCAAACTCACTCTATAAGGCCATAGTCATCCTGATAACTAAACCACACAAAAGACTCAACAAAGAAAGAGAATTTGAGACCAATTTCCTTTATGAACATTGATGTGAAAATACTCTCAAACCAAATCCAAGAACAGATCAATAAATATCAACAACCATGATAAAGTAGGCTTTATCCCAGAGATGGAGGGTTCAACATATGAAAATCCATCAACATAATCCACCATATAAGCAAACTGAAAGGGAAAAAAAAGTACATGATTATCTCATTAGATAATAATAAAGCCTTTGAAAAGTCTTGGAGAGATCAGGAAGAGAAGATGCTTTCATGAACACAATAAAGGCAATTTATAACAAGCCAACAGACAACATCAAATTAAATGGAGAGAAACTTAAAGCAATTCCACGAAAATCAGGGACAAGACAAAGCTGTCCACTTTCTACATATCTATTCAATATGCTACTTGAAGTTCTAGCCAGAGCAATAAGACAACTGATGGAGATCAAGGGAATACAGATTGGAAAAGAAGAAGTCAAAGTATTGCTAATCGGAGCTAATAGGATAGTATACATAAATGACCCCAAAAATTCTACCAGAGAACTCCTACAGCTGATAAACACCTTCAGCAAAGTGGCAGAATACAAAATTAACTCAAAAGAATCAGTAGCCTTTTTCTATACAAACAGTATATGGGATGAGAAAGAAATTATGGAAACAACACCGTTCACAGTAGCCATAAATAATATGAAATATCTTGGTATAACTCTAACCAAGCAAGTGAAAGACCTGTATGACAAGAACTTCAAGTCTCTGAAGAAAGACACTGAAGAAGATATCAGAAGATGGAAAGATCTCCCATGCTCTTGGATCAGGATTAACATAGTAAAAATGGCCATCTTACCAAAAGCAATAGACAGATTCAATGCAATTTCCATCAAGATTCCAACGCAATTCTTCACAGACATGGAAAGAACAATACTTAGCTTCATATGGAAAAACAAAAAATCTGGGACAGCTAAAACAATCTATCACCATCCCTGATCTCAAGCTGTACTACAGAGCAATAGTAATAAAAATCGCATGGTATTAAGATATAAACAGATGAGTTGACCAATGGAATCAAATCAAAGACCCAGAAGTAAACGCACACATCTACAGACATTTGAGTTTTGACAAAGAAGCCAAAACTATACATCAGGAAAGAGAAAAAGCCTCTTCAACAAATGTTCCTGGTCTAAGAGGGTGTCTGCATAGAGAAGAATGAAAAGACCCCATATCCATCACCCTGCACAAAACCCAGGTCCAAGTGGGTCGAAGAGCTCTGTATAAAACCAGGTACACTGGATCTGATAGAAGAGAATGTGGCACTTGAGTGCACTGGCACAGGAAACGACTTTTGTGAATAGAGCACAATAGCTCATCAATTGATCACTAAGATCAACAATAAATGGGACCTCATGGAACTGAAAAGCTTCTGTAGGGCAAAGGATACCATCAAAAGGACAAAATGGCGGCCTACAGAAAAGGAAAAGACCTTCACCAACTCTTTGACAGAGGGGATGATATCCAAAATAATAAAGAACTCAAGAAATTAAACATCGATAAACTAAATAATACAATTTAAAAATGGGTTACAGATCTAAACAGAGAATTCTAGATGGTGGGGGGAATATCTAACGGCCAAGGAACACTTAAAGAAATGGTCAACAACCTTAGTCATCATGGAAATGCAAATGAAAACGACTCTGAGATTCCACCTTAAACCCATTAGAATGACAAAGATCAAAAACTCAAGCAACAGTTCAGGCTGGTGAGAATGTGGAGCACGTGCTGGTGGGAGTGCAAACTTGTAGAGCCACTTTGGAAGTCAATGTGGCAGTTTCTCATGGAAACCAATCTACCTCAAGACCCGGGTATACCTGGACATTTACGCAAAGGACACCTCATCCTCTCACAAGGACACTTGATCAACTATGTTCATAGCAGCTTTATTCGTAATATCCACAAACTGGAAACAATCTAGACGTTCCTTAACTGGAGAATGAATTTTTAAAATGTGGTAAATTACACAATGAAATACTACTCAGCTATTAACAACATGGACATCATGAAATTTTATGGCAATTAGATGAAACTAGAAAATATCCTGAGTGAGGTAACCCGGACCCAAAAGGACATACATACATGGTATGTAAGTGGTTATTAGCCATAAAGTATAGGATACCCATGCTATAATCCACAGACCCAAAGAAGCTAAGTAACAAGAAGGTCCTAAGGGAGGAATGCTTGAATCTTATTGAGAAGGGGAAACAGAAAGATGTCAGGGATGGATAGATGGAGGGAATTGAGTGGGAGAGAAGGTGGGAAGGAGAACAGGAGGGATCAAGTATGGGGAGAATGGAGTGAGAGGGAACTGGAATCTGTTGGTGGGGGACAGGCATCTCCGGGCTGAGCCAGAAACCTGGAATAATGGAAACTGCGAGGAATCTATGAAGGTGACTGTAGGAGGTGACTATTAATAATATTCTGCTATACTTGCAGACAGGGGCCTGGCATAACTGACATCAAAGAGCCTTTGCCCAGCAACGGACAGAAACTGATGCAGAGACCCACAGCAAAACATTAGGCAGAGCTCAGGGAGTCCTGTGGAAGATGAGGAGGAAGGATTGAAGGAGACAGAGAGGTTAAGGACAATACAAGAAAACCTATAGAATCATCTAATGTGGGCTTACAGAGACTGAACTTAACCAGAGAGCATGCATGGGATGGACCTAGGCCCCCTGCACATAACTAACGAGTGCAGCTCAGTCTTGTCGGACCCCTAAGAGCAGGAGCAGGGGCTGCCTCTGACTCTGTCACTTGCCTCTGGATCCCTTTCCCCTAACTGGGCTGCCTTCTCTAGCTTCAATGGTAGAAGATGATGCTAGTTCTGTTACAATTTAATATGCCAAGGTGGACTGATATCCATGGGAGGCCTCCCCTTTTCTTAGAAGAAATGGAAGAAGGAATGGGAGGGGGGAGGGGAGAGGGACTGGGAGCACAGGAGGGAAGGAAATGTTAGGATGTAACATTAATTAAGAATAAGAGAAAGAGATACCATGAGTGTAGTGAGAAGGGGCAGCCAGAAGTACCTCTACAGACCGACAGCTTCCTCTCTGGCTGTCTTCATCATTGGTCCCTGAGGACTCTTGGGCCAATCCCCAGAAGAGTGGAAAAGGCTGACTTTCTGTGATCTTTTAAGGGATGAGAAGTCTCAGAGCAGCAGATTAGACCTGACGGGGAGCACGGTGGAGCCAGGAACTATAAATTCAGAGTTAACAAGTCACAGCACAGACAGCTTCTTAACTCCCCATTCCAGGGATGTCTGGGTGGACTCAGCCAATGGGGTCAGGCCTAACAGTGCAGGCCCGTTTTCTAACGAAAAGCTTTTGAATATTTTCACCATAAATCTTCAGGAGAGAATTGTGTTAACTCGTTCCTTAAACATTTATCAAAAACATCACAGTGTGGCCCATAGACATGCATAATTTTATGTTTTCGTGTGTTGATTCACAGAAAAAAATAAAAGACGATACTTGGTTCAGAAAATGTGGGTGATGGGAGGGGGTGGCACCCCATATTCTGCAGGGCACACAAGGACAGCAGTTAAGGGAGGACTCCACCAAATGCTTCAGACTTGGTATCCAGAAAGAACCTAACGGTGCCATTCAACTACAGTTTGCCTGCTAGAGACCTGATACTCTGAGACGTCAAACCAGAGGACTCTCAGTGGTGGGCATTTGGAAGTTAGTCATGGTAATGAGCACAGAGAAAATCAATGGCTGCCTTTAAGGAGTTGGCATCTGAGAAAGACTTTGCCCTGTGGCTTCACCTCTGAATCAAAATTTCTTTTTTAAAAAAAATAATTAGTGGTTTGACTTCTGAATTATTTATGAACATCTGAATATCCCTCTTAATTAACTTTTTGGGGTGAGGCAGGATCAACTTTACACCTCTATGAACCTGCCATTAATTTTTAATAATAGAAACAACTTGGTAACAGATATTCCAGAGTTTAAAATATGATAATGAGGTACTAGGTAACTGTTGCTATGTTCTCCCCACTGACAAGTTAACTGGCCCCAGCGTCAACCCCAGAATCTACCCCAGCATCTACCCCAGCGTCAGTCAACCCCAGCTTCTACCCCAGCATCAACCCTAGAATCTACCCCAGCATCTACCTCAGCGTCAGTCAACCCCAGCTTCTACCCCAGCATCAACCTCAGTGTCTACCCCAGCATCAACCTCAGCATCTACCCCAACGTTACAGAACTAAAATGATGCCTGAGAGGGTCTGCCACCTCCCCAACCTTCCTGCCAAGCAGCTACAGTGGCCAGTTCTACCCACACTGAACCCTCACACTCTACTGGAAGGAACGCTCTTCTATGGGTCAAGATGCAAACGGTGGTTTTGCCTCTGTCACTAATGTCTCCATGACTTAAACAAGCTTCTTCCTGCATATGTAAAACTGGGTAACACACATCACCCAGACTTTCTGAGAGTAAAAGGTCTCTCGACCACTAACACACCTTTCTATGTTGTAAGGACTGCCCTATGCACTGAGGGGTATTAGGTGTTAGCAGTGTGCTTGCCTTCAGGGCCTATCAGGGGTAACGCAAAATGATATTGCCAGACATGGAACCTCCTCTACATAGTATGGCTTTGAGAGAATGAAAAACACTACACAGACTAAATGCTGTTGTACCATTCTAAACGTGGGGGGTTGGGAGGACGCAGTTACAAACACATCAAACCTCTCACCTGATGTAAACACAGAGAAGGGGGATACACATCAGAACCTCTTAGCCGATGTAAACATGGGGTGTGGAGGGGACACACAGTTACAGACACATCAGAATCTCTCACCTGATGTACACCAGAAGCTTGTTGCCCATAACGACTTGCTCATCTGAAACAGAAATAAAAGTACTTAGCAGTTCTCTTTCCAACCCTGACAGAACTGTGACATTTACGTGGGAAGACCCTCACGGTTGGCTTTAAGGTGAACTAAATATATTCTTGCATAAAACTGAGATAACAAATTACCTCACTTTTTACTTTCCCTCTAGATTGTATTTGAAGACACGTGTAGACACGTGTAGACACGTGTCGACCCATGTAGAGCTGCGCAGATGCTTATCTACTGCTGACGGCCTGAGAAGAGGGGATGGGAAGAAAAGCTGATGACCTGTTGATCGTGGCCAATTACTATTAAGATGCAGTTACAGTGAGTACTTATGGGTCACCCACCTCCCACAGCGCACAGGTCTCAGGAGGCCGTGTTTCCAAATGTTTGAAGTAATAAACCTTGACTAAATAGCCTATTTTAAACTATATTAGGAGACTCTGTCATTTGTGAGGCTTTTAGAGCACCAAAGATAATTAGATGAGCTCTCAGCCTAAGGGGTAAAGGTAGCACACATTGGAATACATCAATAAAGTGAAGTGATTGGGATGCTTACGGAGCAAAGATTACAGCAAAGCTCTGTTATTGGTAATGAAGAAAGGGATCTGGAGTCCTAGACACAATGCAAGTAAGAAAATGTCCTTATCTTATAAATACTAAAGTCTGTGACGTTCTACAAATAAACCTGAATTTCCCGACACTACATGAACAGTTGCTATATTTCGCCTTAATTCCGAGTGTCATTTGATCCACCTCAACTAGTCTGACACACGACAGCAATCACCTCACTAATGGCACCAAGTTCAGGTTTATTGACTGATTACTCTGTGTGTGTATGTGTGTACATATGTGTGTGTATATGTGTATGTGTACATGGTGTATGTGTACATGGTATATGTGTACACGGTGTATGTGTACATGGTGTATGTGTACATGGTGCATGTGTACACGGTGTATGTGTACATGTGTGTGGTGTGTGTGCACGCATATGTGTGTGTGGTATATGTGTGGGTCAGAAGACAACCTTGGGAGTTCGAGTTAGTTCTCGCCCTCCAAACTGTGGGTCTTGGACTCTATTCGAGCCCAAGCTTTGGAAGCAAGAGCCTGTGCTCGCTGAGTCATCTCCCCAGCACATGATTATGTAAATAGTTATTCAAAATCTCAGGAAACATACATCTGGCGTGTAGCGTCTTCCTAGAGAGACGAGGGTACTCAGTAGGATGCCCCACCTCCGCTCCACTCCCAGGCCTTCCTCTGGAGTGGGAGCTCTTCGACTGGCACTGTAAGCAGCCAGCACAGTGTCTGATATGTAAGCGGAAAACCAGCAAATGTGCAGTAGCTCAGCCAAGACTGAGACGCATTCTCCACTACCCGAGTCTGTCCAGTGCATTCTAGATCAGTCTCTACTGAAGACTCGACAATGCTGTTCAGATTTTTCAGTGCTATGTTCCATATTCATTGATGGTGGATTCATGTGGGAAAACCAACGTTCAAGTCTACATCAATACAAGGTTTTTGGCTGTAATGAGATATAAACTATTAAGACTAAACAAAATGACTCCTGTCCCATCATTACAGAGAGGAGGTGGGGGAGGAAGGAAGAAAAGAAGGAAAGAAGGAAGGGAAGAAAGAAGATGGGAGGAAGAAAGAAAAAGCCTACAAGCCTGCATTTAATACACAAGGTAGCTATGAGACCTAGATGCTAACAACCTGAGGGAATGCAGAGTCCTCTTCTCCTGTGAGGCCTCTCCCTGAGAGTCAGTGCACACCAGATACGACAACTCAGAAGGATGGTCTGGCCTGAGGGAGTGATGGAGGATGATGCCAGGAATGAGGGCTATTGTGGCAAAACCTTCCTCTAATGAATAAAGATTTCAAGGAACCAGTCACTGGGGGAGTAGGTAGGACTTCCAGGTGGAGAGAGGAAGAGGGGAGGCAGGAGAAAGATACTGGCTTTTTGGATGGGGGAGTTGATGGAAGCCAAAATGTAGGTAGGGACCCCCCACCCCCACCCCGTTCAGGTTCAGGTGGCGGATCCATTGGGATCTGCTACTGGAGAATGTATAACTTGTATAAGTTGTATAACTTGTATAAGTTGGTGAGGTGTTTTCCTTCATGTGGAGACTCAACTGGGTTCCAGGGAAAAAGGTACGGTGGCAAAGCGTGGCTTTGCAAGAAGTGCACCCCAACTTGGAAGCGTGGGGCTGGTGTGGCAGCGACCGCCAGGAGAACTCGGTGAGCCAGGTGGAGAGATTTCAGAGCTCCGGGTCAGGGAGTCTGCAGGGCTGAGAACAGGTCAGCCTGTCTGCCGGTGGTAGTGTGGGATTCATGTTTTTTATTCCAAGCCTGTGGCTACATGCGGAACACCAGGACCAATCCGGCAACGCTCTTACGAGACCCATTCTTAGTACACTGCCCAATGAAACGAATGAGGGAATGCCCGATGGGGAAGACAGCAGGGCCCAGGGTCTCCATACAACGGTCTTTTTCTAGACTCAGCGCCTTTCTCAGGTGCTGCTCTTCAGGAGCTGTGGAAACAGTCATTCCTACGGCTAAACATTCCCTGCTGAGGCACTGTTATCTCCGAACGCTAAGGAGACCGTTTCAAAAGGTAAAATGGAGGATGAGTATGCAAGGGTTTAAAAGTCCAACATGTCCCTGGAATCTCAGCACTATCGCACACACAAGATCTGTCCACATCCAGGAGGGCCAGAGATAGCCCTACTCACACCTGGAGGCCGACTCTGAAGCCCCGCCCACGAAGAAATAAAGGGCAAAGGAAAACTCCTGAGCAAATAAAGCAAACAGGCAGGTCGCTCTCACAGGTCCCTCTGACCTCTGCTAGACAGACGAGTACACCAGGAGGGGTGTGGCCTGATACTCTTGGGTATGGTCGGTCTTAGAGCCACGATCTTCCCGTTCTACCATGAGGTCTTCCGACATGTGCTTCTGCCCTTGTGGATGGCTGCTGTGAGGTCCTCACAAGTCCCAGTCAGGTCAGCACCATACTCCTAACTCCCAGAACTGAGGACTTGGGAAGAGTCAAGACAACTACTGAAGCAAGCACAGGAAGCCAGAACAGATCCTCTATAAAACACGCTGTCTGCCATGACTTGGTCTGGACTCTACCTCCCTCCCTGCTGAGCGGGTGACAACCGAGATTGTGGGTGGCGCTTTCAGAAGGAAAGGTGCTGCGAACGATATGGTAAGATACAGCATGTGCTCTGGAGGACGCAGCAAAGACAAACAGAAGAGCGCCATCTGGGCCTGGGTCTCCACGGATAAACTGACTACACGCTTACAGGGCAGGGCCACTGTGCTGAGCTCCTCAGCAGAAGTGTGAAGTCCTTTTCTGTGTGTGTCACTCATGGTCTGCCAGTTTGTGCACTAGAACGACAGATGGGCAGACGTCACGGGAGATTCCCAGTCAAAGAAGCACCCAGATAAAGATCAACAGGTCATTTCCTTTACAAATGACCAGAGGCGCTGTACCACTGGCTGGTCTGAATGAAGGCAGCCACAGTGAGAGAGAGGGGCAGGAAGGTGTGTGGGCACAAGAAGGAAAACACTATTTTGTGCATTTACTGATGGCGAGTTAATACGAAAGACCCACAAGAGAGGGCAGAGGAGTGTGTGGGGGATTGGGGGCAGATGGATGCCTCTCTCTGGCTGACGCTTATCTTTGGGTGGCCTCAGGAGAGGCTGGTGCCCCCAATGGAGCAGACGGCTCCTGCTTAAGGAAAATCCGCCTCAGGTCTGTCTTCCCAGCTTCCCAAGTAAAATGCTTCTGATTTCTAAGACTAGCATTACAACTTTCCTAAACGGCGACTTCCACGTGAAGTTAAAACCTTCAGAGGTAGTAAGACGCAGCTCACAAAATTCCGAAAACCAGTAAGAAATTAATTTATATTGTTGCTTCAGTTCAGCCAAATGGCAATTAGGAGCCTCTGGCAGGCGTGTACTTTCCTGTCTGAGCTAAGGTAATTTTAGTTTATAATGACCCCAGTTCATTTCCCACGAACATAAGACATTTTGATAACAGTTACTTAGCCTTCAGAAATTACTTCGCAAAAGGAATTAGGCTACATAAAACTTGAAAAGTTAAATACCATCCTACTTATTAGCAATTTGAAGATGTCCCATGAAACTGCCATTCATCTCAGTGAAACACTTTCTGAACGTTAGCTATAAAACCTGGAAGGACTGAGGCATGAGACAGAACACGGAAATAACTGGAAAGAGCTCCACACCTGTCTTCAACAGCAAATAAAACAATTACAGAAGGCATGCGGGACCCAGAAGACTTGGGCAGAGCCGTAAACCAATAGCAATTCCAGGGCATTCCACAGGACAGGATACTTGCAGTATGTGCCCCAGTGTGTTTGAAACGCTCTCTAGAGTAGACCAGATATTAAGCCATAAAATCTCACTATGATTTAAAAGGCAGATATATAATCATGTGTTTTCTAATGAAATAATAAATCTATATCAGAAGAAAATGTTGCGGGAGTAGGACCGGAAGCGCAGGTCAGCGTGTGAAACACCTGGTGTGCAAACATGAGGGCCGGAGTCTAGACCCCCAGCACCCACAGAACAGCCAGGCATGGCCACGCTTTCCTGTAACCTCAGCAGCACCAGGCAAATCCCTAATGTGCTCACCAATGTGACCCCAAACCTACAGCTCCAGGTTCGAGGAGAAATCCTGTCTCCAGAAATAAGGTGGGGGAGGGGAGCCTAGACAGCTCACTTGCTAATGAGTGTGCAGGCTGGTGGCCTGGGTTTGACCCTGAAACCCAGGTAAGGTGAGGAGAGAAGCAGAGCGACTCTAGGGTGCGGTCTCATGACCTCCACATGTGGACCGTGAGGCTGTGTGCCCCCTACCAAATAAATCAATCAGAATGCAACAGATCGTTTCAAAAAAGAAAGAGAAGGAATACCTGTGAGCGTCTTCCCTGCATTCAGAGGTGGGGCGATGACTTTGAAAAGCTTCTAAATTGAAACAGAGAAATCGAGGTCATTTCCGAGCACAGCATTTCTGAAGACAGTCATGAAGATCAACCCGTTAACCCTTTCTTTGATGGAGTTACTTATTTGCTGTGAGATTAAATATATGAACAGAGAACTAATTGGAGGGATGTCCTCTGCAGAAACTCCAACGCCACACCTCATTTAGCAACACCAGCTTCGTGAAGGTCTTCGTTAAAGATGGTGGTTTCTGACATTAAAAGTGTGTCAGGTTCTCCCACCAAAGTGGCAGTGCAGAGGATTTTCCCCCGGGAAATATCTGAACAGCTGCGGCCCCAGAATAAAAGCGTATTGCCCATATCATACACAGACTCAAAGAGACCGCCGCCAGGGTCCTCCAGAGGAATGCTTGTCTGGTTTGGGAGACAGCGTCCTACTCTGTCCGGCAGGATGGCCTATAACTCATAGCAATCCTCCTGCCTTAGCTTTAAGGTCAGGGATTATAGACATGAGTCAGCATGCCCAGCATTTCTGTCTAGGAAAAAATACTGACTTTGAAGAATAACTTGTATGAATATCTACTGTTTGAGATGCACGGAGAGGGTCCCTTACAGTTATGTTATTTCCTTCACCCCACTAGGATGCTGACTGATAGCCCTTACAGAAGCACACTGGTGGCTTCCACACACTTAACAGTTCAACTGCCTCATGTTCCTCGCTGCGTTCACCACCATAACCAAACCCAGGTGCTGTTTACCACAACTAATGAAGCTTGATTGTGTCCCAAGCTTTGTGTACATCGTATTTTATCTGCCCGATTTTATTTTATTCTCTAATAGGAAATAAATCTCTTCCGTACAATGCATTCTGAACACCGTTCCTCTCCCCATGTTCTCCTCTCAGACCCTCCCCACTCCACATTTTCTTCCTCTTTCTTTAGAGGGAAGCAGCAGGAGAATGTCCTGCACGGAGGAAGGATGGAGCCTTACCGAGGGGATAGCAGACTTGGCAAAACAAAGGACGGATTTTCAACATCATCGACAGCCAGGGTTAGAAACTGACCAAGAGGAAAGGGGAGTGACCAACACTGGGAGTAGTGTGCTCGAGGAGACTGCAGTCGAACTAATTCTGACCAAACGACATTGGGGTGAGAGTCTGGCACCCTCGGGGCACCTCTGCACTAGGGCAACAGGCGGACTGAGAAGCCACAGGTCTTGTGGCCACGATGTCCACAGTGACAAGAGGCAATCAAGGCCCCTGTCCTTCTAGACTCTCAGGGAGGAGGACAAAGACAGCGTCACGAATACCCTAAGGGTCTGTGTTCAGCAAAGCAACCTACTAGCAACCCACAGTGACTCCTGAGCACTTACAGGACCTACCCACAGAACAGTACTGCCCACAGCCACAGAAGGAAGTCACTGTGGCGTAAAAACCAGAGTGGAACTTAATGAGTAGGCAGTATTTATACCTCCTATTCCCTGATGCTTGGTATTTACACATGAGGATGAACTAAAGCAGCTAAGATAAGAAACTGAACTGAAATGTAGGACTCTGCGATAGACAGTGCACACCGCAGAAGAGTTCAATCACCAGCAACAGAAAACTAAAAGATTAGCATAAAATAAAATGAATGCCACCGAAAAGTCCCAGGAATTTACTCCTGAAAGCTAAGGGTCAGTAAGATGGCTCAGCGGTGAAGGTGCCCTAGCAGCCTGAATTTAATGCCCAGGACCCTAGGGCAGGAGAAAGAGAATCGACACACAAACACACGCACACACATGCACGCACACACACACACACACACACACACACAAACATACACATGCATGCATGCACACATGCACACACACCTGTCCACATAGATACATAGACATGAATGCACATACACAAAATAAATAAATGTAATAATTTAATTTTAAAAATGAAAACAGTTCTAATAAATGATATAAAAATTTTAATTAGATAAAAACAAAGCATTCACAGTAAATGGGGAGCAGAGAGATCAGCAGACGAGTGAGACAGTCTCTTACCTCCATTGGACTGATAAACTCATTCATGCCTCTATTGTAGACATAGATCATGGCGTCATACAGACGATTCTCCCAACACATGAGAACCACCTGTGAAAGGAAAAACCTCTTGACTCACATTTGATATAACTATACCATTTCCCCTTCCCCTTCCTCCCCGCAAACCCTCTAATACACGCCTCCTCGTGAGCTCTAACTTACACCATTTTGTTGTCTTCTTTGATGGGGGTACAAGCTGAGCGTAAGTTCTAGAAGGGTAGAGCCCCAGGATGGGAAGGGGTGACCAGGAGGGGGCAGCGTGAGGAATGTAAAGTGAATAAATAAAATATATAGAATTTTAAAAGATAATAACTAAAAAAAATCTTTAATATTTTAATTCACTTTACATCACAATCCCTGTCCCCCCTCCGGGCCCCTCCCCCACTCCATCCCTTCTCCCCTTCTGAGATAGTGGAGGCCTACCCTGGATATCTCCCAACCCTGGCCCATCAAGTCTCTTCGGGGCCAGGCACTTCTACAGAGGCCAGATGAGACATCCAAGTTAGGGAACTGATTCCACAACAGCTTTAGGGACAGTCCCTGTTGCAATTGTTAGGGACCCACATAAAGACCAAGCTGCATATGCGTGGGGAGGGGATGGGGCGAGGCCCAGCCTGTGTATGCTTTTTAGTTAGCTTTTCAGTGTCTGAGAGCCCCCCAGAGGTCCAGGTTAGTGGATTCTGTTGGTCGTCCGGTGGAGTTCCTATCCCCTTTGCTTTGGAGGCCTCAATCCTTCCCACCATTCTTCTATAAGATTTCTTTACAGCACACTGAATACTCGGGTGAACTCTACCTGTGAGCTCTACTTTTCCCCCTGAGCTCTGGACCCACTTACCTTTTCCTCTCTTTAACACTCAAGGCGGGTTCTCTTCCCCCCCAACACTGGTTTTTACCTAAAACAATTTTATCTGCTGACACTGCTGATTTCTCTCTCTGCTGTGTGTCTTGGTTTGTTTGTTTGTTTGTTTGTTTGTTTTCTTCCTTAATCGGGTCTCATGCATCTCAGACTGGCCTGAAACTTACTCTAGAGTCGTCCAACCCCACAACCCCAAACCAGGGGATGAGGGACTCGTACCACCATTCTCAGTTTTCCGATGTCTTCTGTCATTAAGAAAGGTTTTCTACAGTTAGCCAGTCTCAGGCAGCCTCTCTCTTTACTATATTGGTGGTTTTGATTTTCAATATAACACTTGTTTTCAAATATTCTGTGGTTTGTTTACTTTTCTGATATTGCCAAACTTATCTCCTTATTTTGTGAGGAAGACACTTGACAAGCAGGATAGCTGCAGCACGCTCAGACCCTGACACTGCTGGAAGGAATTAACAAATGCTGTGGATGACAGCAAGCAAAGTAAATGCATGCACGCATGTGCGTGTGTGCACATATATACACACACATGCATGCATGTACATGCATGTACACACACGCACTCGAGAGTGCTCACACACACACGCATGCATGCACACACATGCACACACATGTGCGCACACACACACACACACACATGCACACTAACCTAAGCAAGGTCCTTATTGACCCGCTGAAAGTGACCTGGAAAAGTTACCAGGATGTAATACAAATGGAAACAGCGACCCAGACAAGGTGTTCATAACTTAGTGTGCCTGGGAGCAAGGAGGCTGGTGGCTCTGCGGTAGACGGCACTGGCTCAGAGATGAGAAACTGAGAGGACTTTGTGTTGTTTTAATGTGGAGAAGATTTCCTAAACACATTAATACTGTATTTAGGAAAAGCTGAAAATATTAGGAAGAAATAAAAATTCCTCCTAGATGGGACCACCATATACGTGCAGATTAATGACAAATTCTCAAAATACTGGGTGTTGTCAAACTGCACCAATTCACCCACCGGAAAGGCATGTGCTCACAGGACCCAGCTTTACCTCGGATGCTCACCAACATTAGTGAAATAATAATGGTGTCCCCCCCAAGGCTTTCGTCCTATGGGCTCTGCACCTTCTCAAAGTTTGGTCCTCCCAAGACATCTGAAAGCCACTTATACCTGGGGAAGCCCAGACTCTCTGGGAGTAACACATTCATTAGGGGGTTTAATGTGACTAAAGAATTAAATACCATCAGTCAAAACTAGCTAAACCCAGATATATTACCAACCACAGCTGCCTGAACCCACTCACTCAGACATACCCTTAGCCATAGCTGCCTGAACCCACACACGCCATCATCCACAGCTGTCGGCTTCTTCTGAGAAGCCCTGATATCTGCCTCTCATACCGTTCACCACATTTCAAAACTCCGCTCTGCTTCAGGTACTAGCTGATTACTAAATGACATCATTCTCTTAGATGTACAAACGGTCTATTACTAATGAGTAGGTCTCCATGGTTGAAAACAACCTTCCAGATGTTACTGAGCACACTGACTAAGAGTCTGGCAAAAAGCATTTCCTGGGTAATCTAACAATAAGCAGCCATGATCCCCAGAGAAGGCCCAAAAAGCAGAAGACACACTCTGTGGCTCGGGACATGTACGACCCAGGTTTTACTTACACAGACTCCTAAGAAGTATACCATTAGTAACGAGGCTCAGTAACTGGGTCTGTGGAAGGCCTTACTGATCAATGAAGGCGGGCGCCTTCTCTGTGGTCAGCTTACCTGCTGAATGTCCAGGCTGGTGATGTCCATGTGGACAATGAGGGCTTCCACATTCTCCATTAGTTTTTTATCTTGGAAATGAACGATCAGATCTTTCATGACCTGGGGTGTAATTCCCACCAGTTTATCACTTAGGATATATGGCTCCAGGCACTCTAAAAACACGCCTTTCGCCACGGAATTTTCACTTAGTTTGTCGTACATTTGGCTAAATAGAAGATCCCTATAACAGAAAGAAAAACGTAGTGTTAGGACTATTCCAAATGCCCGTTAAACTTAGTCTGAGTATGTCACCTCTTTTCCAGATGTCGGCCTGCATCAGCTTAGTAGAAACACGAGCAGTTTTGCACCAAAGTTTACACTGCCACACTGCACCCAGCAAAGGTTTTACACATAAGAAGTGTTGCATGGTGGTGCATTCCAGCAACCCTAACGCTCAAAAAGCTGAGGCTGGATGAGTATGAGTTCAAGACCGTTAAACAACACTGCCTCAGAACAAACAGGACCAGCATGAGGACTCAGTGGGGCAGGGAGTTTGCCACCAAGCATGCCAACCCGAGTCTGATCTCAGGTCCCACAGGGTAGGAGAGAAATGATTCTGAAAGTTGTCCTTTCAGCTACACACTTGGGCTGAGGCACATTCCCCCCACTGAAAGAAACACGTAATTAAGTGTAAAGCCATCGAAGTTGGAGAAGCTCAGTGGCTTGCTGAAAAAACGCACTGGGAGTATCGGTGAAAATCTGAACCCAGCTCCCTGGCTCACATCCTGTTTCGATTCTTAGGGCAGCTAATGCTGAGGGCAGTAGCTAGGTAAAGGGCAGGCACCATGAAGTAGGGACAGAAGCATCAGAGGACCACGTGCCCCTCTCCCACTCCCGGCACCGACATATTCCCAGTGGCCTCGGAGTCAGCGAGCTTCATCTCCAGCTCTGATCCTTCACTTTCCCAGGGAAGCTAAAAGTGCAGCAAACAGCACAGAAGTTTCGGACAAGACGGTTCTGCGACAGAGGAAGGGCTGCACGCTGTGGTGGTAAGGTAAGGCACCCAGATGCTAGTGCCAAAGAGCGAGAAAAATCACACTCAGCAATATCTGTCTCGCTACCTCAAAGTTCTAGGAGAAAATGTGTTAAGCATTAGGAAAGGAAGGCAAGGGGAAGGTGCGCCCTGTCTCTGGAGTTACGCGTTATGCTCTGGGTGCTGGTGTGTTTCCTAGAAGGGCTAACCTCAGCCCCGTAACACGAGGTCCACTGAGTAAGAGATGAGGTTGTTCTAAAGATGTCACTGTTGCTAATGCTCTATTAATAGAGATATTTCGGAGAGCTTATATTCTGTTGCAAACAGAAAAAAAATGGCTAGACTCAGACACTACCTGTTTTATAACTTCTTGAAACATGAGGAACTTATGTGGCTATAACTGCAAATTTCCAAGAGGAGAGAGAAGCGGGCGCCGTCAGGCAGCAGCTGTGCCAGTCTGCACCAAGTACAGAGCGGACGTCTAAGGACTCTGGCCTGCCCACTTGAGCTGCTGAGGCGCTGTGGGCTCGGAATGCCGTGGAACTGATCACTTGAGTTTAATCGCCTCAGAGACGAGCCACAGTGATGGAAATTCAATGTAACCAGTACCACTGCGGTTTACTGAAATATAATCCAGATACTGTACCTATTTTTACAGCTTAAAATTAGTGGACTCTGGACCACTGTGCAGTAAAGCTGACATTAAGTCTAGTGACATGATGTTTGCATTGTGTACAATTTGCTGCTAAGGGGAGGCTCAATGGCAGGAGTCCTTTTCGATTTTGAGAATGAACAAGAAAGGTTAAATGCAGAGCATTCAGAAGACAAGGGTACTCCAGTCTGAGGAGAAAAGTACAGAAAGGGAAGTTACGCACATTTAATAATCCTCTGCCTAAACTACTGACCACTGCAAACCTGACTACCTGTGGCCAATTCTAAAATGCTAAGACCGCTCTACCATTTTTTTTAATTAAATGTTTTCTCACATAGTATTTTTTTTAAGGATTTATTCATTTATTATATATAAGTACACTGTAGCTGTCTTCAGACACACAGGTAGAGGGCATTAGATGTCATTACAGATGGTTGTGAGCCACCATGTGGTTGCTGGGAATTGAACTCAGGACCTTTGGAAGAGCAGTCGGGTGCTCTTAACTGCTGAGCCATCTCTCCAGCCCCCCTCTCTACCATTTAAGATTGACTTCCCGTATTTAATTAAAGATTACATATTCATAGCTAACACTTTAACTGCTACATGTTTGAAATGGAAGAGACCTAGCAAATAGGTGACCTAGAAATAAAGAGCAGTGTTGATCAAACATCTTACTCTATCCTTCCTCCTAACCCAAGACCACAGGCTGGATCTCAATAGTCTATGGAAAAAGAAAGCCAGACAGGAAGAAGCCAAGTCTAGAACGACTCAAATCTAAAACAAAAGGTGGGTGCGGGGTGGGGAAAGGAGATCAGGGGACAAAGGATCCAAAACCTGTAACACTCTAGGCATTTGCACTGTGGTGATGATGCTGACCTGGCTTCCCTGTGATTGCTGGGACTTGAACGGCAGACATGGGACCAGGAGAGAAAGAAAAACAAAGATATGGAATCCTCATCAAAGCTGGACCAACACAATCTAGTTTTCAGACTTGGGAAACAAAACCAAGATAAAGGAATCTATAGTATTTACATCACAGAGCAGTGGACGAGATGTTTGTGTGGATGAAGAGGAGGGTCAGGGAGCTACAAAAAGTACTAAAACATACCGTGACTCAGGTACTCCTCTCGGAAATTCCCAACAACAGATACTGGTCTCTCCCCGGCACAGCCCAGAGGGAGACTAGGGTGAGAGGCTGATGGAAACAGGAGAGTAAACAGGCTCTGGTGAGGACACATCTGGAAGAGAGTTCCATCTTCCCCTACATGTCCTGGTTCATGTAGCCCAGCTGACAGACCGGAGAATGAGTTTGAAATCGGACATATAGGAAATGTTTACAAAGCAAAGGAAGACAGGAAGAAGTATGCACTTACAGAACATAAAATGTTCTGGCAGAGTTCTTCCCACCTTGCCCTTCAGTTTATAGCTGCTGGGGTCACTTCAGCCTTGGGTCACTCTAAGAGCTCTCAGAGCTGCAGACCGTGAGCACACATCACCTTGCTCGTCCCATCATCGAGCAGTGGAGAGCCACTCTGCACCAAGTACCACACTTCTTTAGTATGAGAAGCATGTCCTACTGTGATGAGAATCCGGTAATACCACAAGGAAGCCTCTATAGCTACATTTCCTGTCCTGGAAACGAGGCAAGTACTGCCTCTCTGAAATACTAGAGTTAGGTGAATCAAAACATATACACGTAAGACTAGAAAGGCAACTGTGAAAACTAAAATCATAACAGTGAGGAAGTGAGTGTGAAAATGGGGGACCGGTAACCAGGAAATGGCGGCCGAGGATCCACACAAGCGCCATGGCATTTTGCCTCCTGAGAAACTTCTCCTTCAGCACTAACTTGTAAAAAGGACAAAGTACAAACACAGCACTGTCAACAACACCCTACTGCAGACACGGTACGCCACACTAATGGCAGGAAACACCGGGGGAACTTAAGCCTCAAGTGCACAGGACTATAGTCCCCTACAGTAGAGACGCAAAGACCTAGAGATGCTTGGCTGTTACGATGATTATCAAAGCCTATGAATTGGCATATGTTGGAAATTAATAAAGTTAATACTTAAACCTAAAAAAAAAATCCAATCTAGAGTTTTATACTGACTTTGTTTTTAAATTAAAAGGCTCTGGAAAAAGGGGTTGGGGATTTAGCTCAGTGGTAGAGCGCTTGCCTAGCAAGCGCAAGGCTCTGGGTTTGGTCCCCAGCTCCGAAAAAAAGAAAAGAAAAGAAAAAAAAAAGGCTCTGGAAAAAGCAAACTAAAGGTGAATTAGCAAAATGAACCTAGCCTCTTTCCAACGGTATGAAATACTGTGGTGTGGTGGTCTGTAAAAGTCGCATCTGTCACCCTATGTGGAGAGTCCGTCTCCCCTCCATTACTGTCGCACACAAGCACGTACCGGTGGTAAACCACAAGCTTCTGTGTGGGAAACGTTAAGTTTATCATTGAAAATGCATTCAAGAGCCAAGCCTGTGCAAATTGAGAAAAATCCTGGTTAAATTTATAGAATTCCTGTAGTGATTTGAATATGCTTGGCCCAGGGAGTGGCACTATTAGGAAGTGTGTCACTGTGGGCGTGGGCTTTAATACTCTCATCATAGTTCCCTGTAAGCAAGTCTTCTCCTAGCAGCCTTCAGATGAAGCAGTAAAACCCTAATTAGGACAATTTCTAAGCAGGACACTACCTGGGTTTCCTGTCAGAAGTGGAGAGGCAACAGATACTCACTTTCGCTGGAGCAGAAGGCAGTAGTCCACTATGACTGGCACCGTATCCTGGAAGAAAGCATAAGGGTGTCTGTCAGCTCAGCCCTGACCCACAGCCCAAAGTTCGGCTTCGGATGCTGTGGAGCTGCTAGGATGACGCGACTTTGGAGCACGCTGCTGGAAAGCAATTCGGCATTCTGTCCCAGAAGTCTTAGGAGTAAATACTCTGATCCAATAATGTCCATTCTGGAAATTTATCCCAGATATATTGGGGGGTGCCTTTTTTTTTTTTAAGATTTATTTTGTTTGATATGCATGGGTGTTTTGCCTGCGTGTGTATCTTTGCAGGTGTTCTGCGTAAAGCCCACAGAGGCCAGAGGATGGCACCGGACTCATTAAAGGCGAAGACACAGACAGGTGTGAGCTGCCAAGTGGGTTCTGGAAATCAAACCCCTGGGGGGAAAAAAAAAAAAACAGCCACTGTCCTAACCGCTGAGTCATCGCTCTAGGAGGGGGTCAGGGAGTTAAATCTATTTTAGGTATTTGTGTCTCCGCAGGCTAAGTAACTGGGTGGGAGCTCCTAAAATGCTGGAGAGAAATCTAACGATAACATTTAAAACATGAGGTTAAGGGTTGGACATCTCTCGGCAATTAGGTGCACACTGTGACCTTCCCTGGCCTCCGGGGATCCTCAGCCCATAGTGAGTGGTCCGTGAGGGCAAGGGGAGCAGAGATGAGGCAGTTTGGAAGCTCCATGGGTGTGGACGGTAACAACGATACACCAGGACGAGCTTCGGAAGACAGATCAACTTTAGTTGGGGTAAATCGAGGGCTTTGTAGTTTAGGAGAAGCAAGTAGGAATATCCAAGACAAGCAATCTCATTGGCTGAAGGCTGAGGTATTGAGATGCCTCATTAGCATAGGGAGGGACTCCAGGAGAAAGGAAGCAGAGCCCAAGGTAGAGGTACGAGGGGGTTTTGAACTCCCTTGACAAGGTCAGAGAGGAGAAGCCCTGCTGACACAGGGAGTCCGCCATTCTGTGCCAAGCTCAGAAGACTAGGTGGGCAATGGCAGACTTCGATCTCAGTCAGCAGGGCCGTACACGCCGCTTTTTCAGAGGACCCAAGTTTAGCTCCCAGGACCCTACATTAGGCTGCCTAAGATCTGCCTGTCACTCTAGTTCCTAGGGATTCAACCCTTCTTCCCCCGCACTCCTATACTCACATGCACACGTCCGCACACACACATATAACTAAAAATAAAAAGGATATCTTTTAAAAATCAAATAAGTGAAACACAGCCGGGCTCTCACACAAAAAAAGAGAGAGAGAGAGAGAGAGAGAGAGAGAGAGAGAGAGAGAGAGAGAGAAAGAAAAGAAAAGAAAAGAAGGACAAACAGGGTGTAAAGTGAATAGAGGGCGGAAACTGAAAGGAAGGCACTAGGAGCCACCCGTGGTCTTTCCCTCTGTCACAGAAGAGCCTGAGTTCCCATGCTCAAAGTTGTTGAGAACTTAAGACTCACAGCAACAGAGAGAAGCACAGCAAAAGGAAAGACTAAAACTGGGATCCTTAAAACCATGCATTCTCCATGAAAAGACATTTGAAGAAAGGGAAGCCGGCCCTGGTAGAGGACGACAAGCAGGAGGCTGTGTCTCCTGGCTTGGTCTCCCAGACTGGCATGAAGACCATGATGTCAGAGGACTGTCGCTATCTCCTTAGAACGCTAACTCATTCTCTTCCTATGCTAACTCGGCCCAGAAATGAATGCAGTGATTCTAGGAAAAGGCACACGTGGGCCATGTGAAAGAAACAAGTTCCAAACTCTCCCAAGGCAGAATAAGTCCCACCGATAAAGGCCTCTCCCCTAAAGGCGCTCGCTGGAAATAAAACATTTGAACACCTCATGAGATAACAGACCATGGATGAGTGCCCCTAGGGACTGCCAATACCGGAAGTAATAATGCTTACCAGGCAGAATCTGTTTAAAACTTCTACAGGCAAAAAAAGGAATGGAGAGCTTTGTCTAAAGCATCCTCAGACAGTAACGTTGATATGTTTTCCACGCCTCATCAGATTCACTCAACCAATAAAGTTTTTTTTTTAATTAAGAAGAAGCAGGGGAAGGGTACCCACTGCTGTTCAATATAGCACTCAGAATTACTAAGGTCTCCCCAGTGCTGCTGGACTACATGACAGGAAAACCATAGATGTGTTGACTGAGGAGTCTGTCTTCCAGTGACAGTGACAGCCAGCTGCACATGAGGAAGCAGAGAGAAGAAGGGAGAGTACCATGCATGCATGACTAGAATCCCAAATAAGAAAGGAAAGTGCTGGAACGTAGCAAGCATCTCACCGGGGAATTCAATGTTTCCCGAAATAAAAACACTTGCATCTCCAGCCTGAAAGAGCTTATTGCACATGAGAGGGAAATGATCCAAAATGACACATGGAGATGCAGTGACTCTAAAAATAAAAAAATGGCCAGGGGAATAAACCTGCCGTTTGGAAAAAGCAAAAGCCTCTAGGCTAACCACGGATTTTCCCACAGTTCCAAAGGTAACAGTAATACTTCCTAGGTTCTTAACAAAATGGCGTCCAGTCTAAAAACTGGAGACCAGCAATTTAAACACAGCTCAAAGAACATTGTTCTCACAAACCTTGAAAATGCTTAAGTGCTTTCTAACTTCCTTCTCACTCACTCCTACCTCTCCTTCCCACTTCCCCATTCCTTCCTATGTCACTACATGAAGATACCTTTGCCCTAAAAGAACTACAAACTACATTCTCCCCAAACAGTACCCTAAATGCTGCTGTCTTTGAACCTCACAGACAACAGAGGTGACAAGTATGTCCTCCTGTGGTCACACTGGGCCTGCTACCAAGTTATTGCATGTGCTACTGTACTTGGGATTCTCCTCTGAACATAAATTCAAGTGGACACCACACCAGGATGACTCAAAAAAAAGCTAATAGGAAAAGAAGAAAACTAAAAATCAGAAGATACTTGCAACCCACAGATTGGCAAAATGCAACAAAAGAATACACACACACACACACACACACACACACACTATACCTCAACAGGCTGACACCTTCTCAGTTCTAAAAGATAATGAGATGACTGAAAAAAAAAAAAAACCCAGAAACATCAGGCACTACACAGATGAATGAAACAGGATCAATTCAGACTAAGAAAGTTACACAATCAATTCAGTATTAGATAAGAAAGATACCAGAGTAGACAAAAGAGTAGGTAACTAGATTGGAGAGGTGACTTAAGACCACTGGCTGCTCTTGCAGAGGACCTGGGTCCAAATCCCAACGTGTACATGGTGGCCCACAACCATCTGTATCTCCAGTTCTAAGAGACCTGAAGTCCCTTTCTGGGCTCTGCAGGCAGCTCATGCATGTGGTGCACAGACAGACATGTAGGCAAAACGCCTATGCACATAAAATAAATACTAAAAAAAGAAGACAGCTCATTAGTTTGGAGATAAAAAAAATTGAAACCATGAAGAAAAATTTATCATGGAAATTGAGATGCTGAAAAAGAACCAAATAGAAATTTGTGCACTCAAAGAATGAAATACACAGCAGAACCTGCACAAAACCTTTAAAAGACCCATCCGTGAACAATCCAGTATGAACTGGACCAGGTTGAGGGTGAGGGTGGGGGTATGAGGCCCCACCTTATCTTAGGCCCTAAGGCAGTCAGTAGTTACTGGAAGGAGGAAGTCATTTTTCTGCAAAGGCATAGCCACTAGTAAATTCTCCAGAATCCAGTAAGCATTACATCCAAGCATGTGCAACTAATCCTGATTAAACTCAGTGGGTAATTTAAAAACAAAAAAAAAGCAAGTGAGGGGTTTATGAGGAAGTAAGGGGGATGCAGAAGGAGACAAGAGAGGGGGAAGGGCAAAATATCAATATTAATTATATGTATGTATATTAAATAGTAAAAAATTAAAAGTTATTGTAAAAAAAAATCAAGTTTGTTAGTGCACACTTTTAACCCTGGCACACAGGAGTGAGGGACAGATGGGACTCTATGAACTCAACTAAGCTACACGGCAGAAAGCATCGCCAGAGACACGATCAGGCCCAAGAATGAATCCCAAGCATCATAGAGACAGCAGCACACGGAGATGTATAAAAGAAGCAGAAATTAATAATCACAGCCCACACTACCAAGAAGCCTGGGTAAGTTCAGAGACACAACCTCTGAGGTAGAAGGAGATGAGGTAGAGTCTGAAGGCACACACAATTCACTCAATAAAAGTGTAGTGAAGATTGCCCGGAGCTGCAGACATCTGAACCCACAGACATTTAGCTGTGACCACAGAAGAACCTCGTCATGGCAAATGTCACAGATACATACAGACATACAATCCTAAGCCCTGTAAGGGAAGAACTCCAAATCACACACAGTCGACACCAGCATAATCAGATCTGTCACCAGCACTGAGAGCCAGGAAGACATGTCTATGTATTTCGAGTGCTGCAGAGAAACTGCCAACTATGCCTCTCCATGAAGCCAAGTTCTCTTAAAACTGAGAAACGACTGCTTCCAAAACAAATTAAGGCAATTCCTGACAACTGAGACAGCACTGGAGAAAAGTCTGAAGGGACATTCCGCAGGAGGAGAGGACAATTGTCTTACCCACAAGGACACAGGAGAGAACGTATTTCACAAGAGAAACAGGTAATGGTGACCCAATAAACAAACAAATGAGAGGAAAAACCTACCAATAATTCACCCAAACATAACCACAACAAAACCATAGCAAATAGTAAAACCCACCAGGACAACCATCTTATATGCAAAAGGAAGACTCGGAGAAAGGCTGGATGGGGTGGGGCATTGGGGGGAACAGGTAAGATCCAGGGCTGGGGAGCTGGTGCTTAAAACACAGAGAAACCAAGTGTGAGGCCTGGAGTTCATATCCTTAGAACCCATATGGCTGTATGGCTGTCGTGGAATTTTAATTTCAGTGCACTAGAAGCCAAGCTGGCTTCAGGTTCAGCTGAGAGACCCTGCTAAAGGAGTCAGATGAAACAGGAGGACTCCCCACGTCAACCGTCGGCCTTCACACAGACATGCGCAAAACATATGCGCCACACATGTATGCACAAGAGAAAACCCGGTATATGCTGCCTCCAGTAAGCCAGTGTAAACTGGCAAAACAGCCAAAGGCTGGGAGTCGACCGTCCACAACTGAAGAAAAAAGGAATAAAGATAACCAAGGAGGTAAAGGCCTCCACGATGAGAACGTTCCCACTCAAGGAAAGAAATTGAACAAAACACCAGGGACTGAGAGCCTGCTATGTTCCTGAGTTGGCAGAATTAATAGTGTGGAAATGAATATATTACCAGAGGTATTCCACAGATTCAATGTAATACCTTCAAAATTCCAACGGCTGCCCCTGAGAGGAAGGCATAACTGCTAAGTAGCATTACCTACTGACTCCAAGAGGAAAGTGTGGCTGCTGGCAGCAGGCATGAGGTGCCACCTGCTGGCAAAACACAAATTAGCACTACTGACATTTTAACTAGTTCGTTTTTCTGTTTCCAACAATAGCGTCTTTATTGTTTTAAATTTGTTTTTCTTAAGGCAAGTTCTCAGAGATCCAAGCTAGCCTTGTACCTCTGATTTTTCTGATTCAATTTCTAAATTCTAGTATTAAAGATTAAAGTACAATAAACCTTCCAGATACTACAAACTCAAACTACGCTACCCAGCAAAGGAAGTCGTTTTAAAAGCACTGCTCTTAGTACTGTGTATGGAGGGAGGAAGCCACTCCCGGGACATAAAGATGTCAGAGGAAAGTCCCAGGGATCTGGGAGATGGCTGAACTGGTAAATACCTGCCGTGCAAGTATGAGAACCGGGTACAATGCCCAGCACCCATGCAAACGCTGAGCGGGGCAGCGTATGTGCAACCCCAGCACTAGAGAGGCACAGGCAGGAGGACCCCAAGGGATGGCTACCCAATCGGTCTACTCAAATCAGTGAGCTCCAGGCTGAGAGACTCAGACGAAGAGCCATTGAGGAAGACCCGGTATCAATCTCTAGCTTCCACACACGCATACATGTGCACACACAGGCATAAACACAGTCACAGGCACAGAGACAAATACACAGAACTTACAGGCAGAGACAGACAGTCACAGACAGTCATAGACAGAGACGCAGACAGACAGACAGACACAGACAGTCACAAACAGACATAGAAACAGCCACAGATAGAAAGAGATGTAGACAGAGACACACAGAGACAGATATAAGGTAGACACAAAGACACAGACAAAAACAGACTTAAACACAGATATAGTCACAGACTCAGACACAGACACAGACGCTGGCAGAAAGCAAGAAAGAGAGGATGGACTCTCAAAGCAAGGAGTGAACTACATCCCTATGTCTTGTTGGCCAGAAAGGCCCCTCTGGTCCCCAAAGCAATAAATTATTACGGCCACCGCTATTGACTGCCCATGGCCACTAAATGATGAGACCCAACTGTGCAGGACACCAGGCGCTTTGGCCATAAAGAGATAGAGCTGAACTGAGCTGGAAGTGCCCCAGTGGCATTTCACAGAGCATGCTATGTAGGCTGCTGGGGGAGAGCTATTGTCGATGGTCTTCCTCAGCTGTGAGACTTCCAAGGTACACAAGGTACAAACCAGTCAAGGTGTCCCCACTGGTGCAATTGTGGGGATAACCAACGTTTTCCTGACTGGAGTTGAGGCCTGCTCTATAGGAGGGAACACACTCTGGTACAGTAAACCTGATCAAATGTCTGCTCCTAGTGAGGAAGCTACGACTGGTGTTTCCTCAAATGGGCGTGGCGTGCCTGTCAACGTGCCCTCTGTATCTCCACGCTGATGCCAAAGCACTGCTGCTCGTGGGCCCGGTGAAAGAAGCTTTAGCAGTGGGTGGGGTTACCACAGATACTTAGCTTCTCCAAGTAACGAGGACAGGAGACTGTTAGTACTCACCTGCCTGCTAAGAGGGGATTCTACACCACCGGCTCCAAGGTACATCACGGAAGAGAACCATAGGAATATGAGGGCCAGAGGAGGGGTTGGAGCACTATCTTCTAGGCATGCCCTGGCCACTGCACGCTTGAACACCCAGTAGCTGCTACAGCCTACATAGGACCTGCACAGGAGTTGGTCCATAGAAATTCTGTCCTGGCATAGAGAGGGCCCCGCCTCCTCCTGCAGGTTCATGGGCAGTTAGTTTACTCACTGCTGAGGGAGTTTGCAAGAAAGAAAAGACGTACGGGGAATAAGACACACAGAAGGGGATGGGGTGGGAAGAAGAAGGGAAAGGGAGAGAAGAGAGGGCAATGGGGGTATAACCAAAACATATTACACACATGTGCATGTACGGAAAATCATAATAAAATGAATATATAGTAAAAACTTAAAACAAAATGCCCCTCCTGTTCAGAAGCCATCCTCCCTTCATTTGAATAGGTCGAACAAAAGAAAGGCATAAATCCAAGAGCTATCTTGTCAGCAGCCCTTCACTTCAAACTGAAACGCACCATCTCTCACTTCCTCCTCTCCTTCCTCTCTTCCCTCTGCCCTCCCCTCTGCTCCCTTTCATGTTGCTAGGAAGCCAGATGAGCCTCACAAGCAGTGTGCTGCAGAGGAGAGCCTCAAACCGAGTATCCTTAGGTCTCAGTCACCTGCAAGTTGGAGCTGTGTAAAGTGCTTCATCAGAAGTCAGCACCTCCTCCTGATGTCAGCCCGCTTAGACAGCCCTCGCCGTGGCTGGTGTGCGCCGCACGTGCCCGGTGGTCCACCAGCATGTGCTGCTCAAATATGTCTTGGTGAGAGAGCCTTCTTTTTGCAGTGGGTGGTAGTCAATGCAGAGACCCATGACTGGTCCAAGTGTTGCGATTAAGTGGCTGCTGAGTGCCTAGCCCTGAACGAGTCTATGTCATCACCTCCAAGGCTTGAGGGACATCATGATGAGAGGGCAGAAAGAATGAGAACTCACGTGTGGACCCTGTGTGCTACCAACCTGTAAGGCAGGGGGGATTTGGGGGTTGGGGATTTAGCTCAGTGGTAGAGCGCTTGCCTAGCAAGCGCAAGGCCCTGGGTTCGGTCCCCAGCTCCGAAAAAAAAAAAGAAAAGAAAAAAAGAAAAAAAAAGTGCTGTGATTGGTAAGGGGTTATCCAGTCACTTTCTGATCATATTTCAGGCCTGCTCTGGAGGAGGAAATTTACTTCTGCTACTGTAAACCTGGTCAAGAGCCCATACCTCAATGGGCCCTACCAGGGAATTTGCTCCTAGACCTGAACAGACTGAACCTTTCAGTGATGAGGACAAGCACCTTACTGTTCATGTTGCTGGGGGAAAGGGCATTCCTTCCAGTAAATAACCGCCAACCTATGCATACAGGAGAGCCCTACTTAAACCCAGGGAGTCACATGAAAATAGGAGAGGTGCTTAGAAGAAACTTGGCAGGGGCAGGAGGGTGTTAACAGAGTACCGGGGTGAATACACATTAGGATTAAAATGACTTTCAACTCCTCTTACACCTTTTACATCTAGTAAACAAAACTCATTTGAATCTAATGTTTAATCTTGTTAGGTTTATACATAATTAGGTTGGATTTTCCTATCAAGATTATTTTCGATCTTGTCACTAAACCTTTACTTAAGCCACTGACAAAAACTTGGGTATGAAGGTATACATACATATACACACATGCACACACACACACACACATACAATACACACACATATACACATACACACATACACACACAATACACACACATACATGCTCATACACGAACACATACACATACACGAACACATACACATACATGCACACAATACACACACATACTATATACACATACTACATGCATATATACATATATGCAAAGACTAATCCTAGGAGCCTGACATTACAGACAGGTATAGCGTATGATCTATACAAAACTGGTTTTGTGTCTGGTTTCAGTGGAAATGAGGATTTCAAATGCCGCTTCTCCATGTAAATATCACTATGGCAAATATTTACTAAAAAGCGCCTATTCCACCCCGGTAATAAATTGATCATACAGAAAAACAACTTAAAAATATGAAAGTACATTAAGAGAGAATTAATCACAAGCCACCAAAGATATCTTTGTGTACAAACATGTAGGCACCCACACTGATCCAAAGCTACTCACAGATTATTGATTGTGGCTCTGAGTGTTCCAACAATACCTGGGGTTCTAATCCTGAGTCTTAAAATGTGAACAATTACACTGTAATTACATGTCACACACGATGGGCTCAAGCTTTAATTTCTCTAACACATAACTTTGTCTGGACCTTTCCAACTATGTTCTCATGAAAAGAAGTCCCGTTCAATTACGAAATGAAGCATTGCAGATGGAAACCCTGAAATCCAACTGTTTACATTCAAACGCTAATGTCGCTGTTTACTAGCTCTGTGACCTAAACGACTTACCTCACCTCTCTGCACCTCGATGTCATTTTTAAAGGTGAGCAGAAATAGCACCCACCTTAGAATTCTGCTAGGAATTAAATGGGTGATATGCATTACTGGAGCATTACTTTAATATGATTCTGCCCGCTCAAAGCCTGGTCCCTGCTGTAGGGAGGTTGAATGATGGCTGACCTTTAGGAGCTGCAGTCTGCTGGGACGTTAATTAGGTCTCTAAGAGAAATAAATGTTTTCCTCGTAGGAGTCCATGAGAGCAAATTGCTAAGATGAGCCCAGACCCTTTGGAGCACTGTTCTGTATGCACTACTCAACACTCACACGTGCCTTACTGACATTACAGTGCCATTCGCCTCAGAGCCCTTACCGGAGGTGACCAGACACCAGTGCTGCTCTCTCAAACTGAGAACAGGTGAGCTGAATGGATCTGTTTTGCTTATAAAGTAACTAGCTTTGGTTTTCTTTCATAACGCTATATAGATTAAGGCAAAGGGTTTGTAATAGAGTCTGTCAGATGTTTAGAAAACAAACGATTAGGCGTTCACTAGAATCGTTTTAAATTTTGAGATGGTCCCGTGTAGCCTTTCAGCACTGAATTTGCTACACAGGCAAGGATGACTTGAATTTCTGATCCATCCTCCTGCCTCCACCTCCTGTGTGCTGTGCTTTTAGGTGTGGGCTCTCTCCTGCACAATACTGCAGTTTAAACCCAAGGCTTGGTGCCTGCCAGGCCAGCACTCTGCTGGGTACCTCGCCAGCCATGTGGTTATCACCCGTGATACCCACTACCCAGCACTGCAGCGGCTGTAAAGAGAGGGCTCCGGGGTCCGGAACGTTAGATCTGAACCCCAGCTCTTCCACTTTAGCAGCAGTGCTGTGCTGGGAAGTAACTTGGCCTCTAAGCTTCCTCAGGTAAACAGAGGACCAAAGATGTCTACATTTCGTGGAAGCGGAAGAACTCAATGAAAATGAAAGCCACACGATTCATGTGCTGTCCGGCACAGGCAGATCTATCTGTTCAGGGAAATCTGTCAATGATCGCCGGTTAGTTTGCCTGGATGGTTAGTGTTTGGTGGATCGCTTGAACTCCTCAGTACTGTAGTGTTATTCTCCTCTTGGAAGTCTTAGAAGACTCTTCTAGCATCTAACTCTAGGTAAATATTTGTAGACGTTGTGATTTACAAACTGTCATGCTTTGAATATGAAATATCGCCCATGGGTTCATGTCCCCTGCCCTGTGCTCCATGTGCTCCCCCCCACCCTGCCCACCTCTCAATTAGTTCTCCCATCCACTGGTTGCTTCTTTTTAACAAAGCACACTTTCTGACGGTCGTTCTTTCAATGAATGCCATCTTACCACCTCTTGGCGAAATAAATTCTTATTAAAACTTATCTTTTCTGTCTACGCCTCACTGTATATTTTTATATGGTCTTTGTACATATGTGTGTAGGATCTGGGGGCACGTGTGTGTGCCATGGCTTACAAGTAGACATTGGATGACAACCTTTGGAGTCAGAAACTGAGCTCTTGGCGCCAGACTGGGCTCTTCGAGCTTTCACCGAAAGTGTCTGCACTCGGTGGGCCACCTCAACAGGCCCACAGAAAACACTTGTTTGCACAGGCTGCTACCCTGAGCAAGCCTGTCTGTCCCCCTCTTTTTTCTGTGTGGTTTCCTCCCAAGTTGCTTATTTCATAATTTTTATCCAAACTCATTTATCATTCTCTACTGATGAATTTTAATAAGGTCCCAGCCAAGTAGCAATGGAATCTGTGCTAAGCAGTGCAGGCCAGGAAGCCAAATGGTCCTCTGACACTACGCAAAATTTAATTGCCTTGCCTATCTGTCCTGGTAATCTAAGTTCTGAGCATTAAATAGAGATGTAAAAATAGCAGTATCAAAATCTAGCTTTCGGGGCTGGAGAGATGGCTCAGCGGTTAACAGCACTGACTGCTCTTCCAGAGGTCATGAGTTCAATTCCCAGCAACCACATGATGGTTCACAACCATCTATAATGAGATCTGATGCCCTCTTCTAGTGTGTCTGAAGACAGCTACAGTGTACTCATATATATAAAATAAATAAATCTTAAAAAAAAAAAATCTAGCTTTCGGGAGTTCGAGACCAGCCTGGTCTACATAGCAAATTCCAGGTCTACCAGAGGAACACACTAAAACCCTATATTTAATAATAATAATAATAATAATAATAATAATAATAATAATAATAATATAGCAATAATACTACAATCTTTAAGACAGGAAGGACTATACTTATTGTACTTAATTTATATGAAATTTATATGTGGTCAAGCCAATGAGCCAAATCCTGTCACAACAAAGAATGGTTCTCAGCTAGGTCTGGAGGCACGTGCCTTTAATCTCCACACTTGTAAGGCTGACAAACTTGGATCTCTGTGACTTTGATATCAGTCTGGTCTACACAGCAAATTCAGGCTAGCCTGGGCTACACTGTGAGGCCTGCCCCCAAACAAAAACAAATAAACAAACATACCTGCCCACACACCCCATATCTATCTATCTATCTATCTATCTATCTATCTATCTATCTATCTATCTATCTATCTATCTGATGACTCAGCAGGTAAAGGCATCTGCCAAGCCTAATCTGAACTGGAGGCACAGAACATTCACGGTGGGAAGAAGTAATTCCCAAGAGCTGTCTTCTGAATTCTGCACAGACACCTCAGCACATAAACCAGTGAGAACTGGGATGCAGCTCGGTGTTATAGTGTGTACTTGGTACATGTCAGGCCTCAGTTCATTTCGAGCAACTAGAGGAGGAGGAAGCGGAGTGACAGAAACCATTGTGACTTAAAAACCTGAGACTTACCATCCAGTTCTTTTTAGAAAAGTTGGCTGTTCTAACATTCAAACATGTATTTAAAGAAGACTTGAGACTGGCTAGGGAATTTGGCTCTGGGCTGAAGTATTTGCTCCACGGTGCTGCAGAGACGGCTCAACGGTTAAAAGCACTCGCTGTTCTTGAAAAGGACCTAGGTTCAATTCCCTGCAACCACAGGGTGGCAGGCAGTCATTTGTAACTCCAGTTCCAGAAAAGCCAACACCTTCTTCTGACTTCCATGGGCACATGGTACACAGATACACATACATACATGCAGGCAAAACTCTCATGTGCATAAAATAAATAAATAAACCTTTAAAAATAAAGTGTTCCTTTTTCTCCACATCCTTGCCAACATGTGTTGTCACCTGAGGCTTTGATCTTGGCCATCCTGATTGGTGTGAGGTAGAATCTCAGGGTTGTTTAGATTTGCAAATCCCATATTACTAAGGACACTGAATATTTCTTTAAGTGCTTCTCAGCCATTTGAGATTCCTCTGTTGTGAATTCTGTTTTTTTGATTAGGTTGTTTTTTTTTAAGAGGTTAGCTAATTTGGACATTAGCCCTCTATGCGATATGGGGTTAGTGAAGATATTTTTCCCAATCTGTAGGTTGCCAATTTGTCTTATTGACTATGTCCTACGCCTTACAGAAGCTTTTCAGTTTCATGAGGTCCCATTTATCAATTCTTGATCTTAGAGTCTGAGTCATTGGAGTTCTGCTTAGGAAATTTTCCCCGTGCCAATGAGTTCGAGACTCTTTCCCTCTTTCTGTCTACTAGATCCAGTGTATCTGGTTTTATGTTGAGGTCCTTGATCCACTTGGACTTGGGCTTTGTGCAAGGTGACAAATATGGATCTATATTCATGTTTCTATATACCAGCTGCCAATTAGACCAGCACCATTTACTGAAAATGCCTTCTTTTGTTCACTGTATATTTTTGGCTTCTTATACGCCTCCATTGTTGGTGGGATTGCAAACTGGTACAACCACTCTAGAAATCAATCTGGAAGCTCCTCAGAAGTCTGGAAATAGATCTAGCTGAGGACACAGCTATACCACTCTTGGGCATACACCCAAAAGATGCCCCTCCATACCACAGGGGCACGTGTTCCACTATGTTCATAGAGACCTTATCTGTGATAACCAGAAGCTGGAAACAGCCCAGATGTCCCACAACGGAAGAATGGATACAGAAGATATGGTTCATTTACACAATGGAATACTACTCAGCCCTTAAGAATGAAGACATTGTGAGTTTTGCAGGCAAACGAATGGAACTAGAAAATATCATCCCGAGTGAGGTAACCCAGACCCAAAAGGACATGCATGGTGTGTACTCACTAATAAATGGATATTAGCTTTAAAAAAAAGTATAGAATACCCAGGATATACCAGTATAGAATCCACAGAACTCAAGAAGGTTCTCAAGCCAAAGAGCCAAGTGAGGATGCTTCAATCCCAGTTGGGAGGGAGAAGAAAGCAATCAGGGGAGGCAGAGGGAGGGAGGAACCGGGTGGGAGAGGGGAGAGGGAGGAGAAGTGGGGAACATGATCAGGCATTGGGGGAGACAGGAGAGAAGCCCTGAGGGCCAGCAGAAAGAATGAAAACATGTAACCTCGGGGGGCTGGGGGGGCGGGGGTGCTCTAGAATGTACCAGAGACCTTGGAGGGGAGAGACTCGCAGGACTTAGATGAAATGCCCAACAGTGGGGAGAGGGAACTTGTAGAGTTCACCTCTAGTAGAAAGACAGGGCATCAAGTGGAGGGATGGGGTTGCCATCCCACAGCCGACAACACTGACCTAGAATTGTTCCTGTCTAAAAGAACTGCAGGAACAAAACTGGAGAAGAGACTGAGGGAAAGGAGGTCCAGTGCCCAGCCCAAATTGGGATTCAACTCAAGGGGAGGCTCTGAGGCCTGACATGGTTACTGATGCTACGGTGTGCTTACAGACAGGAGTCTAGCATGGCTGTCCTCCGAGGGGCCCAAGAAGCAGCTGACTGAGACAGATGCAGATACTTATACCCAAACAATAGACTGAAGTTGGGGACCCCTGTGGTTGAATTAGGGAAAGGCTGGAAGAAGCTGAGGAGGAGGGCGACCCCATAGGAGAATGGAAGTCTCGACTAACCCTGAGATCTCTCAGACACTGAGCGAGCAATCAAGCAGCAAACAGGGTCAGGTCTGAGGCCCCGACACATGTACTGCAGAGGACTGCCTGGTCTCAGTGCCTAACCCTCCAGAGACGTGAGGCCCCACGGAGTGGGAGGCCTGGAAGGGTGGAGTGAGGGGGGTAGAGACAACCTCTTGGAGACAGTGGGGAGGAGGAATGGGATGTGGTACTGTGGGAGGGTGGACTGAGAGGGTGTAATGACTAGATTGTAAAAACTATAAATAAAAGTAATTAAAAGAAAGTATTTGCCCCATATGTGAAAGGTCCTAGATTTCACACACACACACACACACACACACACACACACACACCCCACACACGGGGAAAGAAGAGAGCTACTGTTGTAGAAATTTGTTTAAGCAGATTTACAAAAAATATATAACTGGATATCACTACAAATAGGAAAGCCATCATGATGCATATGCATGTCTCTAAACCGTTCCCTTGGACTGCATTTTCACTAAGTGCAAAGATAATCTAAACATCTTTCATTAGCATATTTTATAGACTATCATATACATATCCGTGAATATATCATATGTATATGTGAGTCACAGGTGTTGTGGGAACTAAATTTAAACCTTAGCAGCCCACTCCTTCCTTAACTACTCCAGTTAACATAAGAGGGTGTCATTAGAGGGTGTCATCCACGGTAAAGTGTCAAGTCACAGGTGTGTCCCTTCGTGACACGCGCCCTCTCCCTTCACAAGGCGGTGAGCAGCAGCTCACCTGTCTCTCCCCATCGGACTAGAAACTTCGGTAAATTTAGTCTTGTATAGTTTCCGTGCAAGTGCAGAAACACTAAAGACCGCTCAGTAACCCAACCCAAGAAGTCAACGCGTGAGGCCAAGTGTATCGTGTGCATGGAGGCCAATGGGGGCCGAGGGCGCCTGCGGCTAGCGCGTGAGCCACACGTACCTGAAAGTGCTGCTCCATCACTTGGATTTTTCCCTGGTCTGGGCACTTTTTCAGAGCCCGATCTGCATAATGGAACAGAATCTCTACCATCTGTGAGAAAAGTGGCTTTGCGTCAGATTCAGAGAGAATGGCAACGTTTGTTCAATATTTAACACGAGCAGTTAATACTGAATCACACTCTATTACTATATTAGAACCACAGTTGTGGATTTCATGGCTTTATTCCCTAATTCTCTCAGATGAGGGGCTAGTGTTAATTTACTAATCCTTCCTGAGAAACGTCTGTATAGTCCAGACACTGCTCCTATATTGCTCGGGAAATGAGAACCTGGAGGTAAGTGCCCCAGCCATCCTTTCCTACAGAAGATGGACAGGTCGCTCTGAGCCTGGGTCCCCATGTCCCCCTTCTCCCGGGTGCTCTCTTGACTGTTGTGTTGTCTTACTATTTTCACAGGTGAGGGCAACCGTGAGACTTTGCACGGCACTGCAGAGTGTATCTGGGAAACACAGCCTGACCCACTTCTCATCCCCAGAGATAGATGCAAACATTAAAAGCAAAACTGCACTGCACCGGTGCAGCCAGCATGGAGACGCTTACCCGGTCTGCAACGACAGCCTTCCTCTTGCTGACATCGCCAGAAAGCCCTTCAGAGAAACAAGTCCCACACGAAACACAGTTAGCACTCAGCTCCGATAGGAAACCTGGTTCTGGTCTCCCGCCACAACCCACATCAGCGTCACGTACAAGCCTCAGTATCAGAGTGCTGGGTGACGGGGACTATCTCACACCCAGTAGACCAACAGCTCTTGACAGTGACACAGCCTCCAATTCCACGACATCCGCTTATCACTCACCCACTACTGCTTTTGCCTTTCCTTCATGAAAAGACCACGCAAGGGCCAAAGCTTCCGTGAGGCAATCCTGTTTCAGGAGATGGTCCATCCTCTGCAATGAGTAAGGAGACACACCAGACCCATCTGTCTGACAATCTACCAATCAGAACTCCAATTCTACCACCACAGAACCGCTGCTTGGGAACTGAACTGTCTGGTTTTGTGTGTCAACTTGACACAAGCTGGAGTTATCACAGAGAAAGGAGCCTCGGTTGAGGAAATGCCTCCCTGAGACCCAGCTGTAAGACATTTTCTCAATCAGTGATCAAGGAGGGAGGACCCAGCCCCTTGTGGGTGGTGCCATCTCTGGGCTGGTGGTCTTGGGTTCTACAAGAAAGCAAGCTGAGCAAGCCAGGGGAAGCAAGCCAGTAAGTAACATCCCTCCATGGCCTCTGCATCAGCTCCTGCTTCCTGACCTGCTTGAGTTCCAGTCCTGACTTCCTTTGGTGATGAACATCAATGTGGAAGTGTGAGCTGAATAAACCCTTTCCTCCCCAGCTTGCTTCTTGGTCATGATGTCTGTGCAGGAACAGAAACCCTGACTAAGACAGGAGTGAACAGTATTTCAATAGTATTGTGCAACATTTCAGTGTAGAACTTTGACTAAGCAAAGCACTTCATAAAGCACTGGGCGCTGTGTTATCTATTGGCTTGTGTGATGGATGACAGGAGAGCCTATACTCAAAAGGGGAATCACAGAAGAAATGGCTGGTATTAGCACAGTAGCTCTCTGCCCCTTCTTAATAACAAGCTCCAAGCTCTCTAGGGTCAGCAATACACCAGCTCAATGTAATTTCTAAGGTTTCCTTGTAACTTCTGGGGCAATGCGACTAAACTTTGGTCAACACGTGCAAGTGTTGTCTGGTATTTCCAAATTTATATTGTCTTTAAAAGTTGGAGCTGGACTTAATTTTACTGTTCCTCCTTCGCAGAACCTAGACATAACTATTGTGGGTTATGAAGTGAGCTTGAGACTGGAATTTAAACACAAGGATGGTGGAATGGAGTAGCATCTTCGAACCACGCAGCTCTCTCTCGTACAAGCTGCAGACTGTCTGCCTCACAGTCACTCAAATTGGAGTGAGCTCTTGATGAAGCCACTGTTATCATGGGTAGACTCAAACCCGATTCTTTTTTTTTACACTAATTTCGCAACTTAAAATGACAGATTATCACTTGTAAATAGGGCACTACTATACAAACAAAGCCACCCCTTCCAAATGTCACTGATTAATAGCACATCTTCCTCACGCCATGTTCTGATAGCAGGATAGTACAGCAGCACTAAACCCGATTCTGATATGATCAGTTTTAGCAAATCAAGTACCTAACAGCTGAAATGGCGTTTAAGTATTCTTCTGAGGTTAAGATCTGCAGAGTCAAGGAAACGTGAGGGCCCTGCCACTTCAGTCCCCATGCCGACCATCCCCGTAAACACTCACCTCCCTCCAGCTTCTCAGCATCATCACGTAAACGGACTAGAGAACAACGAGGGAATGGAGACGACCGTTAGTTAGCAGATGCACTAGAAGGCACAGCTGCTTCAGCCCTCAGCGTGTCTCATTACCAACCCCTAGGCGAACGCACTGCACGTCTCAGATGAAAACGTGTCCTGGAGCTTACTAAAGGGTCCTCAGTACCCACACTGAAGAGTAAAGAGACGAACACTCAAAGGAGACAGACGTCCAGACTCACCTCCTGCACCAACGTGGCAGTGTCCTGGCTGAGTTTTAATAATGAAGAAAACTGTCCATTTCATGTTGAAAATTAAATTGTTCTAATGGCAATTATTCTAAGCCAAACACCTGAATGCACTTTAATATACCTTAAGTTGATCTAATATAAACATCATTTTAATTCTCCAACAAATATACATAATTAGGTCCTTCCTGGGTGTGGCGTCTACTCTCAACTGTCAGCATGAGAGATGGGCCTCTGGGATGTGTGGAGGATGCCATCTTGATTCACTGACTGATATGGGAGGGTCCCTCTAAGCGGTGCTTGGGATCCTACACTGTATAAATGATTAGACAATAGCAGCTGTGTGCACTCACTCTGTTCTGATTGTGAACACAACAAGACCAGTTGCTTCGAGCTCCAGCTGCCCTGACCTATCGGCCATGATGGACTTTGAACTGTGAGCTAAAACAAACCCTTTCTCCCTTAAGTGGCTTTTGCCAGTGGCTATCACAGCAACAGGAAGCGAACCCAGATATTATCTTCAAAGTCACTGAGGCCTCTGATCCGAAGCATCCTCAGCCCCATGCAAATGTAACTGAAGAAGACGGTGGGCACTCATCAGCCTGGGGTACTCACTTTGCAGTGCATGTGCTGAGCAAAGCATGACTAGACACTGTCATTAAAGCGGACGGTAAGAAAAACTATAGAATATCCCCGAATCGAAAAATAACACTCTTATTAGCACCTGAACAAACGTAAAACTAGATCTTAAGTGAAAAAGAAAAGGTTAAATGTCTAAGAATCCTTGCCTATATAACTATTATAAGATTTGGACCATCGCTAACCAGAATTCTGCAATACTGACCAGAATTTGCAAATGTGCTATTCTTTATGAGCAACCACCATCCTCAACTATCCTGATGACACCCGGAATGGAGTGAAAAGACCTTACCTTTGTCCCCAGATAGAAGATCTGTCCTCCATAGCTACTGATGGATTGGTAGCAAGCCTTCTCTCCAACCAAAGCCTATAAAAGAAACAGACTCGCTAAAGTTACACATACTAGAAGTTTCGTTAAGAATGCCAGGCACAGGGGTTGGGGATTTAGCTCAGTGGTAGAGCGCCTGCCTAGGAAGCGCAAGGCCCTGGGTTCGGTCCCCAGCTCCGAAAAAAAGAACCAAAAAAAAAAAAAAAAAAGAATGCCAGGCACAAGTCTGATGACCGGATCCCAGCCTCAACCCCAAGAAGTAGTGAAGAAGAGAACTGACTCCACAGAGCAGTCCCCTGACTTCTACGCACACTGTTGCACACATACAAATGGTAAACTAACTTCTAAAAGAATGCGGAATGCAGACACATTTCAACTCAGTATAGTTTTAACCTACAAGCAAGTAAGAAAAAATATCTATAGCATGACTGCCAGTGGAAGGGACTGAAAAAACAAAGTTCAAGAAGTCATTCCCCACTTCTACAAAGAGCCTTTTTCTTCCTCAGAATAATGTGGGAAAGGAAGGAAATATGCTAACTTGAAAACCTCACTGCAGACTACTGCAACCTGCCGCCTGCTGAGTGACGGCGGGCACTGCTTTTGGCAGAAAATGAAGATGGTTGAAACGCCGCCGCCGCCGAGTTCTTTGCAATGAACAACATAAAGCACAAGAAGAAAAGGGAAGGTGGGGCTGAATCGTAGACTGTGAGTGCCAGGCATGACTCCCTGCCTACAAGTGCGTCTTCCGTCTCGTCAGACAGCTCTGGTTACCACCCACTGCGAGTGCCACGATTGCACTCTTGGGGTATGTTGTGCTGCTCACTATATGCTCACAGATGTCAGAGCTGGGTAGGGCAAAGGGCTGCTTTCCCCCTGTTTAGATAGTACCGTCCAGTGTTATGGAAGGTAGTCCTCAGGAGGACTGGGGCTCACTCCTCCCTGATGGATAGCGGACTTCTGATCCACCCACTGCTTTCTTGAAACAGGGACAGTTTCTAGCTCTGTTAGCACACATCTCATGATATATGACATATAGCTGTGTCCCCCAGGAAGCAGCAGGGCCGCTGTTCATGTAACCGTATATAGCCTCAGAGCACCCCCTGATAGGAAGTGTGCCAACCAGAAGGATCTCCTAAGGTTCGCAGACCCCAAAACTGCTGCAGAAGAAGCCGAAATAATGCTTTGGGGGCAGTTTTTGCCTGGTGATCTTTGTGACTGGCTTGCTCCGAGTGGGCCTTGTGGCGGCACACTGCTATGCCCATCTTAATGCCAGCGCCATAGGCTTCTCCAGGAAATCTCATCTTGCAGCGTTTCTAACACTCTAAAGTTCATTCATCTTTCATCCTACAATCTCTAAACAGCCGCCGAGCTCTTCAGCAGCTCTACTGTTATCTCAGGCACGGCAACAGTCACCACTAGCTATGTGATTTGCATCTTTTAAAGAACCCGCCATGTCTCCATTTAACTCTATGAACATTTGCACTGCAGTTATGGTAATATATATGCAATAGAGACTTGTATGTAATGTATATGCAATAGAGACTTGTACACTCACGTTTGTTGTCAAATACCGACCGAAGTCAGAAGAAGAAACCAGCCTGGCATCCTTCAACAGGTGAATGGATAAAGAAAACGTGGTCCATACCCAGGAAAATTTTATGCAGCCATAAAGGAAAAGGTAGTCATGGCGCTTGCAGGAAAATGGGTGCAAATGGAGATCATCGTGCTAAGTCAGAAAAATCAGATTCGGAAGGACGAGAGCTACAGTTTCTCTCATAGGCAGAACCTAAGTTTACGTATGTGTGTGTATAATTGCATGTGCGTGCTTGTATGTGTGTGTATTTATGTGAGCTCATGAGTCACAAAACCAGAAGGGGATCGATTATCTGAGGACGGGAAGACATCTCAGAGAAGTGGAAAACAAGAAGAAAGAATAACATGTATATGAAATCAGAAGGGAACGAGCCAGAGGGGGGAGGGGAAGAGAGAGAGGAGGCGAGAGATGAAAACGAAGCACATGATCTATGTGTGGAGACACCATGATGAACCATTATTGTTACGTTAACTTCCTAAAAATTAATATAAAACAAGAAGGGGGGGCTGTTACCCTCTGGCCTGCTAAGCCCTGTATAAGGTCTAGCCTGGTTTTGACAGGTTTTCCCCTCTTTCCAAACGGCTTCCCTTCTTCTTCGAATACCAAGTGATCCCTAGTCAAGCGCAGACTGCGAGTTTAACTTCAGTGGTGGTCAGAAAGTTCCATGTTGACATTCTCCTGTCGTGCTCTGGTCCTGGCCTCTTGCTTGCCTGTTATTCTAGGGATTGGGCCCCAGCCTCAGAGGTGCTGGGTAAGGGCTGTGCCACCAAGCTGTACCTCCAACATCGGTCTGCTCCCCTCCTGGCCTGCTTTTAAGATTGTAAGTATTTACCAGCCTAGAATGCTCTCTGTTTCAAATTCAACTACTGCGGTGCGGTGGCCCCTGAGTGCTCTGGCCAGTGCTGGCCGCTGTAGCTCTCTCGATAAGCAGAAGGTACGCTCTGGGGAGCACTGGACATTCCTTTTAAGCCTTTATAACGGCCTCTCCCTGTCCTGGGGCAGTGTCCTTACACACACCCCAGCTATCAACAGAGAGTCTAGGGGACTCTTCAAGGATCCCCCAGCACCGTCCACAGACACGAACCACCCTTCTTTTCCTATGTCCTCAGCTCTGTTTCCTCAGTGACCGAGTCAACCAGGTCTAACTACAGTCTCTTCCTACGCCACAGGCCAGGAAACCAGAGGACTGGAGGCAAAGAACGAACACTTGTTCCCTGCGTGGCCTGGGATTTGCCATCCATCATTACTGATGTCCGGGGTCTTGAGAACCGTTTGTTTGTTTGTTTTTTGTTGTTGTTGTTGTTGTTGTTCGGTATTTTAAGCAGGAAAGTGAACATACTTCCCCGCTTTCTATCTTGGCTAAAGTGCACGTTTAAAGTTTCACAGTAGCTGTTTGAAGATTCATTTACTGTATTTATGTGTATGAATGCTTTGCCTGCATCTATGTGTGTGCACTGTGTGCGTGTCTGTTGCCCAAGAAGTCCAGAAGAGAGCACTGGATCCCCTAGAAGTACAATTATGTGTGTCTGTGAGCCACCATGTGGGTGCTGGGACTCAAACCAAGTCTCCTGCAAGGGCAGCCCGTGCTCTTAGCCACTGAGCCATCTCTCCAGTCCCCAAAGCCACCCCATCCCAGGAAATGCCTGCATCTGAGACACTGGCTGCTGTTACCTCCGTGCACTCGACTGCGTGGCCACTTCTTATCGCCTCTCCCTGGTTTTTACATTGTGTGTCTAAGCAGCCTTCATGTGTATTTTACGCTCTGAAGTTATAAACAGGAGAGAGACCAGAGCAAAGCCCACAGACTGTGTTGTCGACACCCATTAAATATGATCATCATTACTGTTTTTTATAAGAAGTTCCCCGTGGACATCCCAAGCAGTCAACTGTCTGAGTTAAAGTTAAAATGGCTTGGGAAACAGGTGATCAGGAACTCACGGTGCTTAACTACACTCTACTCACATAACTAACTCAAAATTGTAGCTGCCTGTCCACAGTTGCATTAACACCGATATAAGCCATGTCCTCATCCTCCTTCCTGTCTCGTTCCTAAAGCATCTTTCTAAAGACAGCCATGTCGGCCTTGTAATGCCCCAAGCTGCTGTTCCTGCTCAAGCTCCTGGCATACCCCAAAGGTTTCCAAAGCCCTGTAGGCTACCAGAGCCAGTTATTTTTCCCCTAAATCTACTGGGGTTACGGTCACCAGCTCATTTCCTAAAAATACTTCAATTTTACAAATCCCCTCTCACGAAAATTGTTTCATTTTTTTTCTAAGATATAAAAATTAAAACTTCTGTGCACCACATGCATGCAGTACCTGTGGTGGCCAGAAGAGGGCATTGGATTCCCCTCGGAACTGGAGTTATAGCCCAGTTGTTAGCTCATAAATAGGTGTTGAGAATTCAACCCGGGTCCTCTGAAAATGCTCCTAACCCTTGAGCCATCACTCCAGCCTTTTCCTACTATTAAGTAACAGGAATTACTGTTCGGGGTCATAATCCTGAATCCTTATAAATACATCGATACTTCAACTACACCAAGGCAAAAAACCTTAGTAGTCCTGTTTTTAAACAACATGGTGGTTAAAAGAACAACAACAAAACAAACAAACGAACAGACAAACAGAGCCCCACTGTGGGGAGAGCAAGGCGGGGTCAGGGGCACTCACCAGGGCCTGGCTCACGTTCCCACCCGTGGCCAGTGACTTGAAGTGGCTGCTGTTGTAGACCAGCTGGACTTCTGAGATCTCCATGGTCTCCAGTTCCTCCTGAGTCTGCCGATCAATCACGTGGAGCTTCTCCACGCTGTCTAAAAGCACAACTGTGCGGGAGTTTATCCACTGCAATTCAAGCACATAACAGTGAAAGTTAGGGCCAGTCCAGACCTCTCATGACAAAAGGGGGCTTGGCCACTCCACACGTGGCACCTTATGCTTCCAATAACTTAAAACGGTAGTAAGTGTCCCAGTATCAGATGACGCCCTGCGCGGATAAGGAGGCTGACTAAGAACTCTAATATACTGTAGAATGTTACATCTTTTACAAGATTTTTTTTTCTGGAGGATATATTGGAACAAATGACCTTACTAGAGTAACAAACTTTTCAACTTTTTATAGTGAAGTGAAAAAGTAACTTGAACCTCATAAACCCAGATGGTCAGAGGACAATTCTTGGCACTGAAGTAACATATATTTTAAAGGAAACCAGCTGACACATCCAGCCTCAGGAACTGAGGAGTCTCTGTTGGTAAATAGCCATCGTTGGACTAGCTGGACTGTGTCTGGTAAGCCACTCTAATAAATACCCTTTGAATAAATAAACAAATTCTATCAGCTCCTCTAGAGACCTCTGACTAGCTCACACAGCATTTTTGTGCACCTGCATTTTAATTACAATGCATTACATGATGTCAAGTGTGGCATTTTCTAATTGTGCTTCTGTCTTGGTCCTTACAAAGTTTTAGATTCTGGAGCTTCCACTTTTGTCTTTTTGGATTAGGGATGTGTAGTGGTTTGAGTGAGAGTGGCTCCCGTACACTCATATATTTGAACGCTTGGTCCCCAATTGGTGGATCTGTTTAGAAGGATTAGGAGGTGTGGCCTTGTTGGCAGAAGTGTGTCACTGGGGGTGGGCTTTGGGGTTTTAAAATCCCACACCATTATCAGTTAGTTCTCTCTCTGCCTCTGACTTGTGTGTAGATATAAGCTCTCAGCTACTGCTCCAACACTAAGCCTGCCGGCCTGCCACTCTCTGAAACCGTAAGCCCTCACTAAAGGCTTCTTTCACTAAATGCCAGCATCGCCTACTCCCAAAGGCTTTCTACAGTCCAAAGCATTGGTCATAATGCTTTGTCATGGCAATAGAAAGGTAACTACATGATGTTCAACATGTATTTCTGAATCAATAGAGTATTCGTGAGTTTAAAAGAGCAGTGTGGGCCAGGCATGGTGGTACACTCTCATAGTGCTGGTCGGGCCAAGAGGAGTGACTTAGGAAGACTTAACTGAAAGTGTGTTACACAGTTAAGCTTATACATCATATAATACTTCTTAAAATCCGACTATACCAACTACATATCCTAAAATATTATATATGATTGAAGGATTAAAAACTCAGACTTTTTACTGAAGAAATCATAAAATCTGAATCAGAAAGAAGTCTCTTTTTTTTTTTTTAAACCAAAACGCCCTAAGCACTAAGAGACAAGGTAGAGAGAAAACTTGGCAATGTTTTTTGTCACAAGAAAAGAACAGTAGCACCCTACATCCTTTAGGAGAAGCTCAAAAGCACACGTATGTCCACATACAACACAGTGTAACCGCTGAAGAGACCTGGGCTCTGAACCCCGGACTCCCCCTTGGGGTATTAGGACACTGAGGGAAGCTCCACCCTTCCCTGCGGGCGGAATAAGCAGGGATACGGTCTAAGTGACACTCACAGTGAAGTTGATCAGGTCGTAGTACAGGTGAAGGTGCTTTTGCTTGGTGACGTGTATTGCGCCAGACTCATCTCTCTTAACCTGATGATGAGAATGAAGATGGCCCGGATATCAAATATTATTTGAAAGAATTTTTTTCAAATGTTTGCACTCCGCCTACAATACCCACTTAGTATAGATTAAGACGAAAATACTGTGTGAGAAATTGTTATGTAAGTGAAAAAACACCTCGACTGCCACACGGTCTCCAGCAGAGACAGGGAGCAGCAGCCGCAGGTTCCAGCAGGTTCAGCTGGCATCTGAGGCCCTAACATCCACTTCAGCATGCGCTTCCCCCCCACCCTGCGCGTACTACGGCAGATGCCTTTCTTCTAAGGCTGGTTCCTTCCCACCCCTCTGGTCCCATCTCTTCGCATGCTGGCCCAGTACCCCGGCCTCTTCGCTGTCACGTGCCTGTGAGCGTGCGTGCTCTAGCCACCGGTTCAGTTGTACAGCTGAGGCCACTCGGAGGGAGTCACTCCCCTCTCGGTTTCCCAGCTGTGCTTTATGTGCCTCGGGTACCAAGTGTCTCATTAACTGGAAGATGGATCCCAGCCCCACCTACTGCCAGAGGTTTTCTACAGCTCTCCTCCAACAAACTATACCCCATCCCTGTCCCCAACCTGTTCAATGTCTTTCTAGCATATCCAATTGCTCCTTTAAAAGATCTGCTTCCTTCCTCTGCTCTCAAACATACTTGACGTTGTCTTCAAAAACAAAAACATTCCCTAAACAGACTTCCCTAGGTCTGCTTCTCACAGACATTAGCCACGCTCTTCCTCTCACAGACGAGCACTGTGGTTGCAAGACTTTGCTCTTCTGGAAACCCAGTTCTTTATCAAGGAGCCCCAACCCCATTCCACTGCTAATCAGACATCTGACAAGGACCTGCAAACCGCTCTGTGTCCAGTGTCTGACTCTCCAGTCTGCCTTCCACCATCACTGTCTCGGGACCGATACTGTCCCAAAGGCTCCGCCCCTCCTAGAGAGCGTCCCTCTGCCTTCTCCCCTTTACTTTTTACAAGAACCACCTTCCATTTGCCTTTTGTTCCTCTGCATTTCATGGGTGCCCAGAAAATAGTACTGTGGTTAAGTCTTCACTAAAGACCCATGTGCTAAATACTGGCCTGTGACATTACTTATGGGGGAGTGGGGTGGGGGGGCATAGCATCTTCAAGACATAGTGGTTCCTGGACAGAAATCAGTCTCTCTCTCGCTCTCTCTCTCTCTCTCTCTCTCCCTCTCCCTCTCTCTCTCCCTCTCTCTCTCTCCCTCTCTCTCTCTCCCTCTCTCTCTCTCCCTCTCTCTCTCCCCCCTCTCTCTCCCCTCTCTCTCTCCCTCTCTCTCTCTCCCTCTCTCTCTCTCTCCCTCTCTTTCCCTCTCTCTCTCCCCCCTCTCTCTCTCCCCCCTCTCTCTCTCCTTCTCCCTCTCTCTCTCTCTCCCTCTCTCTCGCTCTCTCTCTCCCTCTCCCTCTCTCTCCCTCCCCTCCCTTCTGCTTAGTTGCTATGAGGTAGGCAGTTCTGCCCCACAGTGAGAACCCACTTTGATGCAGAACCTTCCCACATGTCAAAGGTCACAGGACAACTGACACAAGGACCACAAAAACCTCTGAGATGTGAACGCGGCTAAACCTGTCTGCACACACCAATGGCCATAGCTGCTGTGCTCCTAACAGTTACTACGTGATGCTCTTTAGGTCTGCAGCCCTTCTCCCTCTCTGTCCTGAAATCTTCTGCTCTTCACCCCGCTGTCTGCTCGCTGGCATCCGTGAGAAACATTTGCGAGTTCCCCTCTCATGTCTACCTCAGCATGCTGGAATATGAATCGTTTTCTGCACGAGAGTTTTTCCTGAATGTTCCCTCACTCCCCCAAACAGTGGCCTCTGACTGGTGCCTTTCTGTTCCTAGGCCCTGGCTGACGAGAGGCTTGCCTTTCTTCTGAAATACTTAAGGGCATCACTCGAGCCTTGGTATAAGTGCACAGCACCTACACGCCACAATCTATTTGTGCTGCTTGTAGACTGAACTGACATTTAATTACATCGTAACCGCTTTCTTTACCTAGGAACCTAGAGCATCTGCCCACTATCGGCTCCACCGACCACCCTGTACACACAGGTGCTGCCCCAGGCTAGTGAAACAGGAGGGCCAGCCTCCAGGCTCAGTTCTCAGCTTAGTGAGGAAGAGCGGTTAGGCGAGGTTTATGTGTGCTCACATGTCATGACCAGCAGAGCTGGTTCAGGGAGGCAGAGAAGGCAGCATTGACCGGGCCCAGGACAAGTGGGAAGCGCTGAGCTTTGCTGACAGGTGTCTGTGTGAGTGAGGGGACAAGCTGGGAAGCCATGCGGAGTCTAGGACAAACACGTGTGCGGTTTACACTGGGGAGGCGTTCGACCACGGAGGGGTCAGAAGGAAAGGTGTGAAGACCACGTGGGAGAGCGCACGGGACACTGTCTGAAGGGGGAAAGGACCTGGAAGGTTTCTGGCTGGAGAAGTAAGGTGCACGGTGGCGTGCTGGCCTCACTGAGTAAGACACCCTGTGTGCTACACAAACACATGCTTGAGCTGTGACTGACGTTCACTGTCTCCCTCCGCGCTTTAAAGCTTACGAATCTCTCAAACTCTGCTTCTATGAGCTCTCGTCAACAACTTCAGTTCTCACCAAACAGCTCAGAGCTTCAGCCGTTCTCTGCGGCAGTAACTCTGGGTTTGCCCTTCAAACAGCGCATAAGCTGCATAAGAGAACGTGTCTTACCGCCTTCATGGGCTTCCTGTGCAAACGAACTCGCTCTCCAGCAAGTCAATACACACACACACACACACACACACACACACACACACACACACACACACACGTACAGACTGCATTACTACACACGTGTTCTCAATCACGCGTGCGCAATTCGCACAAACAGACAAACCACTCATCATTGGATAACCGAAGGAGAAAGAACCAAGAGGTAAACCCTGAGGACTGAAGAGCCAAGAGAGTTCAAGCTTTTGCATTTTTAACATTAAAGCCTTAAATACAATTAAACAGGCTACACACTTTTCTGACACAGCATTGAATTACCAGCGAGTCTGTGGGAGAAGGGTTTGATGAAGCTTTACGGCAGACCCGCCATCCCACTGCGGCTCACTCACCAGGAGGAAGTGAACAGTGTCGCCTCTGCAGAAGGCAAGCATGGGATTCACACAGTTACTCACTGCCACGAAGTGCCAGGCCAGCAACGGGACACTGGAAGGATCCATCTGTGGAAAAGAAGAGATGGGAGAGTATTCACGGCAGTAGACAGGCACAACGACAAAGTAACAAATCTGCTTAAAAATAGCATCTGACTACGCTTTGTAAAACCCTCCCAACTCCCCACAAGACTTCCAATGAGCAGGGACTGGTGGGACGGTCACAGGGAAGGGCCTGGGGTGAGGGTCATGATTTTTATCTTGGCTGGAGTTTGGTTGTAATGCAAGCATCTGTACAGCTTTAACAAATGTACAGTCAAGATTTGTACATGTACTGTATATAAATGAATACCAACAAAACCTAAACAAATATGGAACTCTAGCTAATGCCCAAGGTGGAAGATGCTGGTTTCTGTATTTTACCCTGAAATCTATTAAGAAACTGAAGTATCTCGCTGGGTAGGTACACAGATGTGTAATGGGAAGCACAGTAAAATGACAGTAGTAGGGGTTGGGGATTTGGCTCAGTGGTAGAGCACTTGCCTAGCATGCGCAAGGCCCTGGGTTCGGTCCCCAGCTCTGAAAAAAAAAAGAAAAAGAAAAAAAAAATGACAGTAGTGGAGTTAGATGGCAAGGATACTAGTGTTTCATTAAGGAACTTTCGACGTCTCTCTTTGGAAATGTTCGTGAATGAAAACATCAATAAGACAAGTAGATGCAAACATCGCAACAAAATCCCAGTGAGCCAATGAGGCTGACCTAAGAAACATTAATGATAATCCCTATCGGTCTGCCGTCCGGAAGGACAGACCTGCCTCGCGTGGTGCTGAAGTAGGACAGCACACCAGCAAGGAAACACCAGCAAGGAACCAGGAGCCATCTCCCTCAGTATCTTGGCTATTGCTCTCTGGCCATGGCTCTGTCTTCACTCTCCATGGCTGTTTTAGAGTGAGAACTGCACCCTCAGCCCAGGTTCATATATTTGACTGCCTGGTCTCCACTTGGTGGAAATGTTTGGGAAGGATTAGTTAGGTGAGGTATGTCACTGGGGGAGGGCTTAGAAGTTTCAAAAGCCCACACCAGATCCAGTCTGTTTCTGTCTCTCTCTCTCTCTCTCTCTCTCTCTCTCTCTCTCTCTCTCTCTCTCTCTGTGTGTGTGTGTGTGTGTGTGTGTGTGTGTGTGTGTGTGTCTCTGCCTCCAACTTATGATGGGATGTAAAAATCTCACCAACTGCTTCTGCACTATGCCCGCCTGTCTTCAGCCACACGCCCCACCATGACGGCCGTGGACTATCCTCTGAAGGTGTAAGCCCCCAGTTAAATGCTTTCTTTTATAAGTTGCCTTGGTCATGGTGTCTCCTCACAGAAATTCAAAAGCAACTAAGACCATGGCATTTATCTCCTTCCAAAGAGGATGCCAACTCTTTTACAAACAGCATCAAGAGAAAAAGTAAAGGAAGCTGGGACACCCGTGGGGACTTATTCCAGGCTCACTCCTTACATTTAGTGGCAAATATCCGCACAGAACCTATGGACTTTACCATGTGCTTTAAATCGTGTCTTCGACAGTTAACAATTCAGTGTGACTGCTGTGCAAACACGTGCTCTGCTGTCTCATTTAGAAAGCAGTGACAAGGAAGCATGTCTCTACACGTTCAGTACAAAAGTAACCTTTTCTGATTATGCTGTGTGGCTGCCCGTATCCACAGAAGCAAAAACCCTTAAAACCATCTGCACTCCCTGAATAACAGCATCGTCTAAAGTGACAGACGTCAAGAGTCAGAAATCACAGGAAGTGTGCGTAGCCCAGTCCACGGTGACCTTACAGAGGAGTGTGGCCACTCACAGAGGGCATAACCCTGCCTCGGCACCGCTGACTCACGGTGTTCTGGGTCACTGCACTCCACACACCGACTGCCCATCGGTGTTCCACCTCGTGAGGGTGGCTTACTGACCTCGAAACTAAGAAAATGCGTGAGTGAAGGCAGGTGCACCCGCAAAGCAGCGGGGCAGCGATACGGAGAGCACAGAGTCCAAGTTAAACACAGACGCTGAATATTCTGTCCATGAGAGAAGCTTCAAACACTAAAGACACCAGGTAGATCCTAATGTCTCCTAAATGCCACTTTATCCTGCTTGGTTTTCCCAGTCACTGCCTTCGGGAATTCGCTGCCATTCCATAGCTAGATTTTTAGACGACTGCAGAGAATTCGCCCTGCAGATCACTCCCTCCATCCTCCTGACTTGCTCCTTCCTTTTGCCGACAAAACAGAGTGGTGCTTACCCGTCCGTAGGGGAAAGTCATCCACACTTTCAGGGACGGTTTCAACCCAATGACCAAAATCTAGAGGAGAAAGCATATTATTCTCATTATTTACCCTGCGAGTCTCAAACGGAGTTCAAAGTCTCTAGAGCTCAGGGTTCTGTCTTCTAAGCACGCCTACCTTTGTTAAGGACGCCATGGCCAGCAGTGAGAACTGTGTGATGGGATGGTCTTTCAACTCGGGCTTGGAATGCAGGGGCTCGATGCAGCAGACTTCACCCTTGGAGCCGCTGAACAGACACCTAGACTCACACGTTCTCACGCCCATGACTCTCCTGAAAACGTAAGACATTCACAATCGATTCAGAGATAATGCAAGACACTCTCCCCTCCACCTTGACCGACGGCAGACACTGTCAGCCACACGACCCACAGGATGGCAGCATTTTTTCACTCCTCAGGACAGATCTGCCACTCTCCAAGTAAGGTCATTCCATTGCCCCGCCCAAACTCTTTACCCATGTCTTAATTCTGAAAGATCTTGTCTTCATTTTCTCTGACCGCTGTCATCCCTGGCAGCCACACTCCAGCAGTGCTGGCTTCTTTGTGTCCCCCCTTGTGCCTACCTCCTAGGCTTGTGTGCACGGGTCTGCCTGGAGTACTTCCAGTAGTTTTCACTTGCTGACTCTGATCTCTCAGCCGGTTCCTCTCAGGTGTCACTTCCTACGGAAGCCTTCCTGAGTTACACCCAAGTGCTTCCCTGCACAACGGTCTGTCTCCTCACGCATGTAAGCCTACTGAGGTCACGCCATTTATTTGTCTGTCTGTTCCTGTCTCCCTATGCTCACCCCAGCTATTCTGTTAAGAGTGAGGGCCTTCCTGGTCCCTAGCTCTGCTGTCTAGAAACAGGAGGTGCTCGGTAGACACGAGCCAGGTAAATGAGCCATGCAGCCTTAGCAATTACTTTCTGCCTCATATTTAAGGAGTTACGAAAAAAATGTAAGAAACAAATATAGACATTAACCTTGAGAATTTGTGAAACAAAATACACATTATATATTATATTCTATACTTTTTAATCCTCAGCTTCACAAATATTCTTCCAGGCAGTTAAGACAATGTTTGCTCCTACTCAAGAACTAAAACGGGGCAATTCTAAGACAAGAAAACCATTTTTGTACCTAACCATTACAGTTATAAGCAAATGGGCTTGGAGCCTAAACTAAAATTAGTGAACTATCCAGAACAGACTCTAGCCTGACAGCACAGAAGAGTCCCCCCAAGGGAGTCAGAATCTAGAATCCCAGTTTGGACCCAAGATGAAATTGTGGAGACCAGGTCTAGACTCCCACATGTTTTATAACCTCCCCAGGCACCTGTAACAGAGCCAGAACCTATCTGCAGACACCTGGACTTTCCAGACTTCTCCACGTTCAATTTCAAACCATTAAACAGCTAATCTTTCCATTTTTCAACAAAGGTCCATTAGTCTCTTACTTAAATGTTAGCTCAAAAACAGAGCCTCCACTGTCGTTGCAAATCGCAAGAGTTGGATCATCTGTGAACTAAACAGAGAAGGACTTTACTTTCTTAAAGCAACCAGACAAGCGTAGATCATGAGGAAAAAGTTACAAAGTTTGAAAACAAAATACACATTCAGTACCTAAAATAACCCAGATTTTGTTCATCACTCTAAGTGTACCAACCACCATTACTTCCATTAATATTAACTCAGTATCTTTAAATAAGTGAGCCTTTCTAAAAGCAAAACGGGGGTGAGATGGCCCAGAGGGCACAGGAGCCCATGACCAGCCCTAATGACAAGAGTTCTTCTATCTGCCCCTGAGACTCTCATGGTAAACGCAGAGAACGCTCTCCCACAGGCTGTCCCAAGGTCCACGAGCATAGCATAGCAAATGCCCCTCCCAGCTATACACACACAATAAGTAACGTTTGTTTTAAAAAGTAAGACAATCCTTCACCAGGATAAAAGGAAAAGGAACTAACTTCGGTTGGTAAAACCCTGGTGCTCTTTCTTGGTCCTTACATTAAGGTTTACAACTGGTATATTACATAGGCAGGATCAGACAGACACACCGCCATCGGTGACTTCATAAAGACAGACACGAGTAAGATTCTCACGGTCTTTTGGAAATAAATTTGTCTGAGTAAGTGTTCTGAGTGGTCAAGGGGCACAGTCACTTTATCTACTATAAACTCTTCCTAAACAGGTCTCTCCCTGACCATTTTTAGGAGTCTGTCTGAATGACTGTAACCTGACTTGCGGAACTCAGAATAACGGCTTCCGCAGTGAGACAGTTCTAAGGTGAGGTACGCTATGGTAAATGCTACCAGATGCTAAAGGAAAGGATGGAGTTTGTGTCATTTACAGGGACTTGTCTCACAATGCCCGAATGACCTCAAGTTCACTCTGAACCGGGCACTCTTACTCAGATATCGCTGAGACACGGGAGGCAGCTGTACGGCACTCCCTCAGGTCCACACCAGCATAACAAACAAGTCCCTGTCCCTGCTCCCAGAGCCCAGAAGCACAGCCAAGGGAGAGGCACATGTCTGTGGATGTGTGTGAGATGTCTGCTCCAGTGCAGGAGAAGAAAGATCTCGTGTTTCTGTTTCACTTTTCCTTTTTGTGTTTGCACTTTTAAAAGACCGGTAAGGAAGCACGTTTGTAGAATTAGACACACATACTAACATACATGGCCCAAGTCTGGGCTGCCGATGATATGGGACTGTCTGGAGAAGGCTGAGCTAGTTACTCAAAGGCAAGCTAGTCCTTGACTCCAGTTACGCTGAAGCACGTACATCCCTCTCAGATGCCAGTGTCTGCAAAGCCTACTTTGAAGCCATTTGCAAACAACACAGCTCCTGGAACTGTGCTTTAATCTCGACTGTGTTCCTCCCTTTTTTTATACACCTATAATTCTTTTGTTTCTTATTGTATCACCCAATAATCTCTTTTTTTCCCCCCTATAAAAAGACTAGTTATGACTTCAAGCAAACATTTATTGAGCAGTTATTATGGGCAAAAAAAAAGATAAGTGACGAACGGATTCTGATTTCAAAGATCTTAACGTACTAAGGGAGATAAAACATACACGGACAACAACGCCATTAGGAGTTGGCACATGCTGTAGAAAAGGAGGTCCAGATAAATTAGCCTCACGCGCGGGGAGAGGAGAGTCTCTGACTCATCTTGGCGGTTTTCATCATTACCAAATGCTTTAGCGCTGCTCTGTCACGGAAGACTTTTGTAACCAACCTAGATGCAGATCTATAAGCTCCAGATGCCACGGGCTTTAAAAAGCATGTGTGTGTGGATAAGAGAACTGCAGAGCTAAGCAACCAAGTATGCACATGATTAAATCTACAAGAGCCGGTTTTAGAATCCCCTTGATACAGTCCTTTACCTTTTATGCTTCCGAACATGGGCTTGCCAGCATGAAAAGGCAGGCTTCACATGAACTATAAATGAAGCCTGTTACCTAAGTCAGTTTTATGCTTTTCAGGCCTGAGAGTGAAAAAGGAAAAAAAAAAAAAAAAAAAACAATACTCCGGCCTTCTCGCTTTCCCTTTAGAGAGGCCTGAAAAAAAAAAAAAAAAAAAAACCAAACGGTTCACTGCTAAATATACTCCGAGCCCTGGCTCTTCCACAGTTGGCGCCTCGAACCTCGGGCACCGCCCAACGACGGGCAGCCATACACCACTCACAATAAAATCTTGGCCAATTGAACAAGGTAAAGGGACCATTTAAGATCTCCAGATGAATTTTTAGCAAGGTACTGCCTCTCTGCTGCCAAACGCCTACTATGGGATTAAACTGAGTTGGCCTCTTTGCTCTTTATTGCTGGACTTTGGCTAAAGCTGAAGCTGTGCGTGCTCATGCTAGCCCATCTCTGGTTTTTAACTTGAGAAAATACCTCATTGGGTTCACCAAATAATGTTCAACTTCGTGTTAAATAAATCTAGGGGTTTCTGGTTATCAAAATATTTAATGTGGCTACAGAGGCCTAGCAACGAAGATGGTTAACACAAGGAGGGGGAGCTGTCACCTTGATGTGCAAGATCGCGGTCCCTGGAGGATGAGCATCTGTTATTGATCTGAGAAGTTTCCCACTGGCCAAATCCCACATGGTGATCTGTAAGACAAGCAAAGGCTTTAAAAACAAATGTATTGCTTTTGGACTTACGTATCCTGCCTTTTGGCTGCAGTAACCCATTCCTCATCTATAAACATTGCAGGCAGAGAGTCATCAGGTTAAACACACCCACAAACTGAGACCGCATTAGAGCCTGCGTCTCTACTCCGTCCTCACCGCCCGCCTTCTGCTTTACCTGCTAACGTTCTACGGCTCCCCACAAGTCAATCTGTTAGGCACAGACTAAAAATGTACAAAAGGCATCACATCAAACCAGCTGTGATGGGAACGATCAGGGGATGAGAGAAACCATGACCTATCACCACAGAGGAAAAAAATGCCAAAGCTATTGTCCAGGAACACAGCAATGTGAGTGAGTTTAAGTGGCCACGGAGGGCGGGGAGGTGGCTCAGTTGGTAAAACACTTGCTTTGTAACCATGAGAAGCTTCGTTCAATCCGTACACACTTATGCACATATGAAAATGCCAAGTGTTGGAGCACATGTGTGTGCGCGTGCACACACATGCACACACACACACACACACACACACACACACACACACGCACACACACGCTCATCAAAAACTAAATGAAAGCAACCACAGTTAAGTACTACTGCCATAAGAGGATACATTTATAAAAGCTAGCTAAGATTCTAGTTCAGTCAGTGACAATTATTTTAAAGATCTACATAAGACAAAGGTCACACTAGCAAGCCTTGGGCATGCGCACCACCTCGCAACACGTAACATGTATTTGTTCTTCAAGATACAGATCTAAAAGGTTCGGGTCTTATTTCCACATCGCCCTGAGGGTAAACCAAACTGTACGTCTTACCTGTCCTTTAGCAAAGCCACAGAGGAGTCTTGAGCAGTCGTTGTTGATACTGAGGGCAGAGATGGCTCCATACTGCTCCCCAACGCTAGTGCTGCCCAGACAGAGCCGCAGCGCTTGATTCTGATCTGAAGGAGGGAAGCGAGTTAGATACTAAGATAAAACAGGAAGACCTATGAGAAAACATAACCAAAGCTTGCTGGTGAAGTCAGAAATCCACAAGAGAATCTATTCTCTTAAACAAACCAATCATCTCTAAGCTGCCTTATCCTATGATCCTAAATGTTTTGCTATTTCTAAGATGTTAGAAGATAGGGAAGGAGGCTCTGTGTATGTGTGTGTGTGTGTGTGTGTGTGTGTGTGTGTCTGTGTATGTATTGTCTATCTACATCTGTGTCTGTGTGTCTGTGTCTGTGGGTGTGTGTACGTGTGTGTGTGTCTGTATGTCTGTGTATGTGTTGTCTGTCTACATCTGTGTCTGTGTGTCTGTGTCTGTGGGTGTGTGTACGTGTGTGTGTGTCTGTATGTCTGTGTATGTGTTGTCTGTCTACATCTGTGTCTGTGTGTCTGTGTATGTATTGTCTGTCTACATCTGTGTGTGTGTGCGTGTGTGTGTGTCTGTGTATGTGTTGTCTGTCTACATCTGTATATGTGTGCGTGTGTATGTTCTGTTTGTCTATGCCTGTCGGTGTGTGTGTCTGTCTGTGTCTATGTCTAAGACTGAGGTGCAGATGTCTGTATAGTGGATGTGGGGGCCACAGGATGATGTTAGGCATCTTCCAGCTTCTTCTTCCCCTTGTTTCCTTCATTAGGGCCTCTCTGAACCTAACATTCACTGTTCAGCTGGACTGGCTGTCCAGAAAGTCCCCGGGATCCACCCCTCCCCAGCCCACCAAAGGCTTGGAGGCAGGTTCGGCCATGCCAGCTTCTGTGTGGGTGCTGGGGACTTGAGCTGTACTCTCTAGCTCTCGAGGGAGTCTTCTGACCCCTTGAGCCATTCCCTGGCCCAAAGAATGTTTTCTTGGAAGATTTCAAAACTCAAAATGTACTAACGTAACAGCTGGCTCAGTGGTTAGGAGCACCAACTGCGCTTCCGAGGGCCCGGGCTCAGTTCCCAGCACCAAGGCAGCTCACGACAGTCTGAAACTGCAGTCCCAGGGGTCTGACAACCTCTTCTGTCCTCTACAGGAACTACACACAGACAGTGCACGTGCAGGCAAGAACGTCCACATGCAGAACGGAACATTTAAAATTATTAAAATAGATTTTTAAAGGAATTTGTTAAAATTTACATTTATGCTATCTATATAGAAAGGATTGATGAAACAAATGAACTGAATAATCGAAGCAAAATTTTAAAGAGTTAAATTACCATAGAAAAAGTATTTTTATGGAAAATGCTTAAATATTTATTAAATGTTATTACCTAACAATTACTGTAGGCCCTCTCCTAGGCAATGCTCATTTTGTATAGAGCTCATGGATTATACCTACTTGAAAACAGCAAAATAAAACAATTTAATGGGGGTGGGGGGACAGCCGAGTGGTTAAGAGCACTGGCTGCTCTTACAGAGGAGTCAGATCTGGTTCCCGGCATCTACAGGATGGCTCACAACTGTCTGCTATTCCAGTTCCAGGGATCTGATGCCCTCTTCTGGCATCATTACACTGTGTAAACATTACACTGTATAAATAATTTTGTGTTGATAAACTGGCCGTAAGCACTCAAGGAGGCCTGAGACAATCAATGGCCGTCCTACATCATCAGACACTCAACAGCTTGTAAGTCATTTCAGATTCCAAACTCCCCCCCCCCAATGCTCTACCTCTAACCCTAATTATTAAAACCTTCTTTAGAATTTCTTGCCTCTAATTAGGACATTATTTTTCTCTCTCTCTACCGAAACTGCCAACAACTCGGATTATTCACACCGAGAGTCACTGACTGACTGGATAGTGTTCTTCTATGCATACTACTGATTTGTACAGGCAAGACATGGGCTAAAATTAAGAAGGCATAGGACTCATGAGTCCCCGTCTTGGCTGCGCGCACACCTTCCAGGCACAGAGTAGTGTCCAAGTAACACACGCATGGGCTGAGGCTCTCGTTGCAGCCCCGCTTTGGGATCCAAGCCCTACCGTTCTGAAGCACCAACAGATTTGCTGTTGCTTTGGGTTTCACAGACCCCAATCCAATCAGTAGATAGCATGCAGCTTAAGAAAAAGGGAGACTACAAGGCTGGCACTGGACAGGAGGCGGCGGGGCACATTCAGCTGTTACAGTAAAAACCTGCACATGGCCAGGTGTGATGGTGCAGCCTACGGCCCCAGTGGTCAGAAGCAGAGGGAGGAGGACCAGGAAGTCAGGACCATCCTTGGCTACATAACAAGCTCAGAGCCAACCTGGGTTCCATGACACCTGGTCAAAATAAAAGCCATAAATGCTATGCTTCCCTACCTACAGCTCCCACATGATAAAACCTAGCCAGGGAAGGAAAGAAACTAAGTTACCGACCTTGGTCACTCCTGAAACATATGTTAACTGTCTATGCTACCATCCATATCAGTGAAAAGATGTTTCCTTTTTTTTTTTTTCAGTGTTTTTATCTTGTCTCCATAATGTCCCTGATAAGGCAGCAAGCCTGTGAAACCTGGATGTTAATTTCACCTTTACTAAAGAGTTACAGGCACCGATACTATACACGTGTGCCATTTCAGGATGCTCCCACCTTCATCTGTGCAGTGTGTAGAACAGTCTCGCCTCACGGCTTCACGGAGAGGGCGGACTACTAAAGCCGGGGAATTTATACAAAGGACCAATTCAACGCCCCCCAAATATGACTGGCTTTACCATGAAAGCTAATCTAAGGTCCTATTTATACCCAATATCTGAAGTAGCAAAGATGGAGGCAGGAGATGGACTACATATAAAATATAATCTAGGGGCTGGAGAGATGGCTCAGTGGTTAAGAGCACTGACTGCTCTTCCAGAGGTCCTGAGTTCTGTAATGGGGTTGGGGTGTGTCTGAAGACAGCTACAGTGTGCTTATATACATTAAGTAAATAAATAAATCTTTAAAAGATATATATATATAATCTACTTTGACTCCATGAAGTTATCTTTCAATTTTTATTTTTTATTTATTGTTACGGTACGCTAAGCTTGCTGTGTTAACTGGCCTAACTCCAGAAGTAGATGTTCGTGGGAAGAAGACTGGGGTTCTCCCATCACAGGAGCCCAACATTCTTACTCCAGATGAATCCGCACAGCGGTTGGAGTGGTGGGCTGAAATCACATACAGCCTCATTAAGACAGTGACAGCTTGCAGTCACAGAAGAAGGAAGAGTGGGGGTGAGCACTGCTCAGGAAAGCTCTACTCTCCCTGCATTCTGGAGCCTCCTCCCTCTAGCAGAGTACTAAGAATGTCCTAAACTTATAGCACATCTACTTGACACAAAATATGTCTGGTTAACACTGTCAATTTAGTATCCTAAAACAATGCTGATGCTATCAGCAGGTGACCATCACCCCAGACAGACACGTACACACATGCACACACTCACGCATACCCCCAATTTCGAAGTTTGATATAATCTGATAATTATCAAGTAATACAAATGCAAGGACTTATTATCAGCAGCAATAATATAGCTTACAAATGAATTTCAGAGAGCTCTAAATCCAGGATCATAAAAAACACAGTAGCTGGGCATCATGAACCATGCCTATAGTCCCAACATGCCTACAGTCCCAGCGTGCCTACAGTCCCAGCGTGCCTACAGTCCCAGCGTGCCTACAGTCCCAGCATGCCTACAGTCCCAGCGTGCCTACAGTCCCAGCTGCCTACAGTCCCAGCCTGCCTATAATCCCAGCGTGCCTATAATCCCAGCGTGCCTATAGTCCCAGCGTGCCTATAATCCCAGCGTGCCTATAATCCCAGCCTGCCTATAATCCCAGCACAGGAGGCACAGGCAAAACTGTCACAAATTCAAGGCCAACTTGTTTTACTCAGTGAGATCCAGGGCAACCAGAAATACAAAGTGATACTTTGTCTCAAAGCAAAAAGGGGTGGGGGGAGCTATTTGGCCGTGCAGTGAATTACACTTGTTTTTCATTAGTACCAGAGGAGTATCCCTAATCCAAACAACCAAAGCCTGAAGTACTCAAAAACCCAATCCTTTCTGAGCATCAGACTGACTTTGCAACACTTCTGATTCTGGAGCATTCTGAATTTTAGCGTTTTAAATTAGAGATGTTCAGCCTGTGAAGTCTATACAAATATTCCAAAAGCCAAGAGACTCAAAATCTGAAGCACTGCTCACACCAAGCATTTGGATAATGTTCAAGGCACACTTTGCTTAGTGCAGACCTCACGCTAGGCTTAACTGTGACGTGAAAAATAGCAACGAGAAGCCACAAGGAAGTAACAGCTTAAAATCTAAAGCTGAACGTACTTGAGGAATTTTTCTTTCCATATACCAAAATGAAGCCAGTCCTCTCTATCACCATCCCTAGTTTTTAAATTGGTTTCATAGACAATGAGAAAAGGAACTAGTGACAAGGAATCAATGGTCCTGGTAAGTGGGAAGTCTACCCTGCCAGGAGTCATCACTATTTCCTTATCCTTTACTCATTCACACTGTAGTGAGCTCTAGGGCTAAGAAAAAATAAAAAGGGGGAGGACCTCATTATAAAGCATTTGTCACATCTGATACAAAGTAGCAGATGCACTTTAACTGAAGAGCTCAGACAGACAAACCCTTACCCCTTCCCCGACGCTCTCTAACCAGGCACACTGAATCCCATGGCTAAGTGGCTACCTTCGGGAATGCTGCTTCTACGGAAGAGCCAGTGTTCATTCCCAGGTACGTATGCCACTGTGACGTTAGTGTACTTTAAAAACACAGGCAGTCCGTCAACTGATAGACCAGAGTGCAAACAGAAGAGCCGTGGCTACCATGAGCACAAAGCAGGGGTCTCAGAAGACCTGGAAAAGGCCAGATGCGTCAAAAAACTGGACATCAACAAGATAATGTTACAGTAAAAGACTGAAGCAAAGCTGTGCTGGAATCCAGAGTCCTGTACTCAAGCATTTAACCGAGAGGTGCTTAAATTCTATATGGCTCGTTATCGATAAAGTTTATGACAAAAGTAATGTCGCAGCAGATCTCTCTGGCAGACACAAATTTCAAAAAAAAATGTTCTACTAAATGATCAGAGGAAATAGAACATACTGACAACTACCTAAAAGAATCCCATTTATCTTTAGCTAAAATAAAGCATTTAAAATATGCATATATTTTGAATTTTTCACAATGCCTGTTTTAACCAATTTTTAGGTAGGTATTTATTTTTCTTTTATAAAAAGGCTTAAGTGTAATTGACAATACTCGATTTCGACATTAAAAAGCTCAAAAGAAAAGGAACTGTTCATGCATACCAAATTTACTATACCTTTTCCTTTTGAATCCATGGAGAAAAGATCAAAAGAGAAGGAGAAAAAGGCAAGAAATCAGTTCAAAAGTTCAGAGAAAAATGCAGGCAAGCTCTGAAGTGCTTAAGTGATGAGCTTTGTTTATCTGTGGGAGTGACAGACTAAAAAATTTGGTTAAGAGGTGTTCTAACCCTTGTGGTAACAATCAGGTATGGGCTCTGGGGAAAGAGAAAACATGTAACATTCAAACTAGAACACAGTAAGCAGAGGCATGACTCAGCTAAACAGAAACAAAACAATTCCAAAGAGACACATCACCAGTGCACACCAAGGACAAAGGGAAACGGAGGAGGAGGGAACACGGAGGTGGGTACCTTTGTTAAGCCCTATGTGAGGTGAGAACCACAGGAGACATACCAAGTGCCACGTGCTGTAACTGCACAGGCCTTCCAGACATGGGGTGTTACCGTTTTAATGACTCAGTCCTGTTTCACAGAGAACCTAATGGTGGTCAAAGTAAAGTCTTTCTATTAGGTCTCTTCTGTGATAAACAAAGGCAGGGTTTCTCTGTGTGGCCCTGGCTGTCCTAGAACTTGCTCTGCAGACCATGTTGGCCTCCAACTCAGAGATCTGCCTGCTTCTGCCTCTGTGTGTTGGGATTAAAGGTGTGCGCCAACGCCGCCTGACAACAGAGCCAGATGGCTGGTCGAGACACTTTGTAGCATCTGCCATTTGTTTCTGAGCTTTTTAGCATATTTGAATGCATTTGTTAGAAAGCACTGTCCAAACATCTGTCTCTTACAACAACCAGTGAAATTTATTAACTGTACTAGTAAAACTCAATGCAAAATCAGAGTACTGTTGTTCTCCCTCAGAAAGTCCACTCTGGCACAGTCTTCTGAGTGAAGCCATAACAAAAGACTGTCTCATCACATCTACTGGAGAAGCTCCTGGGGATTTTAGAAAGACAGCAGGCAGGTCCAAGGCAGTGAGAGACAGCATCAAGAGAGTATGCACTCTTCCGTGTTAACAGACTTGTGTGCACACAAGTGGATGATGGTAAGCAGTCACTCTCTTCTGACCTCTGCATTAGGAACGAAGAGAATGAGAGCAGAGTTGAGGAAAACTGACCACGACTGAAGGGACAATGCGCCCCCTGGCAGATAAACACTCGCGTATGCTCTGCCCTCTTTTAACCCTTTTTCAATCCTTGCAACTCTGCCTCCTTTTCTCTCAGAAAAGAACTGCTTAAAACCCTGGAGACTGCTGACCTAGAAACCAGTGTTGTGTAATCTGAACTTGATTCTGTGAGCACCCCTTAGTGATTGGGTCTCAATCACTCCATGCACATGACGTTAGAGGACTAAAACAAGATGGTGAGAGCCTTCCCCATAGTCTAGTGATCCCTGAAGGAAACTAGGCCCTCCCCACCTGCTGGACACCATGCTTACACAGTTTTTTGAAGGCAATTAGGCAAGAACGTGGAGTCTTTAATGCTGTGTCCTGGACCACTTGTAGGAACTTGTTTCAAAAGTGATAAATACAAGAACTACAGAAACACAGTTGCACATGACACTACTGTTTACAAACAACTTAAGCGGTTTCCTTGAGCAAAAGACTAATTGAACTTTCACGAATCCATTTGAAACAATGTTATGTGCCCATTAAAAAAAACGATGTTCCAGGCCTGTACTCTCAACACTGGGGGGGGGCTAAGGCAAGATGGTCACCATGACTGGCCCATCCAGGCCATGTAGCAAGTTCTGGACAAGCCTAAGCTACGCTGTGAGACATCTGAAATGAACAAAGACGATGCAAATATAGAAACTCAGGAGGTGGTGCCACCATAATGAAAATCGGGTTCTAAATTAACACAGTCTCGCTGAGGAGTTTGCACACACCTATGCACACAGGTGGAAAAAAAGCTGGATGGGTATCAGAAAGACTATAGATTACCCCTAGGTATTAGAATTTGATATTTTATATTTTCCAATTTGTGCACACCTATGTTTTTGTACATTTTCTACTATGGACACATATCAATTATAAGGAAAAATAACTACCATTTAAAGATTCAGTTCTGGGCTGGGGAGATGGCTCAGTGATTAAGAGCACCGACTGTTCTTCCCGAGGTCCTGAGTTCAAATCCCAGCAACCACATGGTGGCTCACAACCATCTGTAATAAGATCTGATGCCCTTTTCTGGTGTGTCTGAAGACAGCTACAGTGTACTCATATATAATAAATAAATAAAATATTAAAGATTCAGTTCTAAAGTTCTCTCGGGGAAATTACACGTGCATTTCTATCCTTCTGCTCTTCAAAAAAATAAAACTATTATTTAAATCAACTGCATTTGAAAAGAATGAGTATTACAATTATATGTTAAATAACGCTTTCGGCATAATGGAAAATTCATAAATGGAAAGTCAAATTGTTCAGTAACAATGGAAAATAACTAGTTATTCTCATGTATGGTAAAAATCTAAGACTCCCCAGAAATCAAACCACGGTTCTGTTAATAAAGCACGCTCTCGTAACCCTTACTGAGCAAGCCTTGCTAGTTCCCTTTTAAAGGAAATGCAGATCTTGAGACCCAGAGGAGAGCGTTCATACACTAAAAGAGCTAAGGATATTATCTGATGTGTTTTAAATGTTTAAATAGATCAAAACAGTCTGCCTGCATACAGAATTCAAAAGCAAGGGAATAATGAAACTGATTAGTCTCAGAGATTAGTTCAAGAATGCCACTAGTTTCTGCTATGTAAATAAGATATTCGCAGTAACTTTTTTTTTTTTTCAGTTTAGAAAGATTTACAATGGAAATGACTCAGAAACCTGGGGAATGCATTTCCCTGAAGACTGCTTTGAGCACCCATGGCTGGAATATGACTTAGAATAAAAAATGATTATCACCACCAGCCGGAGGGAGACACGCTGACAAGCGAAGCCTCTTTCCAACATCATTCCTCTGTCTAGGTGTAGAGCACGCCAGCAGCAGGAACACCTTACATATTCATAAGGAAGGAGAAATGTGCGGTGTAGTCAGAGGAGGCCACGCGGCCAGTCACTTTTGACTTAAAAATACCAACTGCTGCTGCTTCAAGTTTCCCCTATTTCACACATGGAAATCAAGTTTGCCGTATAAAATGCAATTAAAGGACATCAAACCTAAAGGAATCGATATTTAAAATTAAAAAGTACTTAGAAAATTACCAAATATTAAAGCCAATCCGTGAGATGTTCCCACCGCGATCAGACTGGACACTGCCTGGAAACAAAAGGGAAAGCCATCAGTGTGGACTCTGCCTGCTGTCCTCCAGACACCAGCCGATGTGCCAATGGCAGAAATAAGGCATTTCATCCAGAAAGTAAACTGTGAAACCACCTAGGGCACTTTTCCGTCTAAGAATTCCTCTACGTTTAAGAGAAATGTTATCGAAATACCATATATTCGATACTATATATAAACGATGTCATTTGGCCTCCTTTAAATCTTCAGTTCCCAGCCTATGGGTCACAACTCCTTTAGGGGGGTTAAATGACCCTTTCACAGGGGGTTTCACAGATGTTTACATTATGATTCACAACAGTAGCAAAGTTACTACACTTATGAGGTAGTAACAAAAATAATTCTATGGCTGAGGGTTACCACGACATGAGAAACTGTATTAAGAGGTTGCAGCCTTAGGAAGGTTGAGGGCCACTGATTTAAAGCAACTTTAAAACAAAGCCCTCCCTGGCAGCCCACTAAAGAGGTTCTTATATTGCCCACACAGGGCCACCTTGCAATGTGGGGGAAACAAGAATACTTTTCTCCAGTTTATCACCATCAGGCAAGAGACAGCGGAATGGTCCACTTGAGCCCACTTCTTCAGCGGTGACTAATGGGAAAGCCATGGAGGCAGCTGAAGGAAACCAGAAGACAGATCCTTAATGCGCCGTCAAGCCTGCTTTAGCTGGCCCTGGCCACTCCAGACTATGCGCAGCCTGGCCCTGGGGCCCATAGCTGTGGAATATGTCTTAGCAGAGTGAACTCACTCCATGCTATTCCAGTCCTTACTGAACCAGGGACGCAGATCACAGGGGAGCGGATGCTGGAAAGGCTCATTACTCCATTACCTGCTCTCAAGCAAATGCTAAGAGCTAAATAATAAATAAAGGAGAAGGGCTGAGATACAACATGAACAAGCTTTAACACTTGACTACTAACAGAATGGCTTTAAGACTTTATCATAATAGCACTGGATATTTTAAAAATAAGTCTGAGAACTCAGTGAAATTAAAAATCTTACTGTAAGGGTTAAAAGGTGTACTTACAATTGCTGTCGGCAAGCCAGCATCTACTTTGTCCTAAACGAAAACAGAAGAATTGAAAAGGATAACAGTATCGAGAGGAAGCATGCAGCCTCTCCTCACGCACACTCTGACTGAACAACTGAGGTAGGAGGTGCGCCCTTGGCCTGCCCCTCCAGTGAGCTCGATCCCAAAGCTGTGGACAGCAATCAACGAGTGTGGAAGCGACGGTTCTATTTAACTCTGGTAACAGAAACTCCGGGTACTGATTAGAAATACAAATTTAAAGAGAGGAAAGAGGTCTGTTTCCCAAATGCAAACAGATTCTAACAGGGCCAAAATGGTAGAATCAAAGATTTCAGAAGAGGGGAACTTGCTGCAGGCGCCCCATGTCTGAGCAGGGGGCTCCCCTCCAACGGATTAACTCCAGCATCTAAAGGAAGCCCGTGGTTCATGGGAAGCAAGGAGTCAAACACGGGAGGCCAAACATGAAGCGCCACTTCAGCTCCTCCCTAGTGACCATGACCCAAAAGCCACCAACTGTCTGGCAGCAATCTCCATGCATTCAGAAAACTAACAAGCCCTGCTCTATCAATCCTAACACATGCCCTGTGGACTGCATTAGATGCAAAGAGTGCTACAGAGTGTCTATCTGAGGCTTACATAGCCTGAGGTCATCACCACAGCTTGGGTGACAGCACTGTGGCAGCATCTTCACCCAGCATCCAGAGCTGTCCCAAGGCCCTATATAAATATCCGATACATGATTTGCACTCTGTTCTGCATGGAGAAAGGCAGGGGTGAGAGAGCACAGATGAAAAGCATAAACCACATTCAAATGAATGCAGAAGCCATCTGACTCAGAAGGAATAAAGATGTGGGAACCATTTCAGCACTGAATTAGAATTTTCCTGGGGTGGAGCAAGGGAATGATGGAGAAGGGTGTAGGGGATGGATGGCTTGACCAAAAGTAAATGTTATAAAAGTGCTCTAAGGAAACCTTCACTTGTATGCCAATTAAAAAATAAAACCACTCTTGAAAATTGAGATGAATGGGAAACACACAAACGAGAAAATCAAGTGGCACAGCTGGGCAGTGAGCTAAAGCACAGGTGGCACAGCTGAGCAGTGAGCTAAAGCACAGGTGGGATGGCTGGGCAGTGAGCTAAAGCACAGGTGGGGTGGCCGAGCAGTGAGCTAAAGCACAGGTGGGGTGGCTGGGCAGTGAGCTAAAGCACAGGTGGGGTGGCTGGGCAGTGAGCTAAAGCACAGGTGGCACAGCTGAGCAGTGAGCTAAAGCACAGGTGGCACAGCTGAGCAGTGAGCTAAAGCACAGGTGGCACAGCTGAGCAGTGAGCTAAAGCACAGGTGGGGTAGCTCGATTCAGAAAGTATGGGTGATTTCCAAGAACCTGCATTTTAGCAGTCACCCCCACGAGAGCCCAGCACAGGCATGTTTTTAAACAACAATAAAACATTGTGCTGAGGCCTCTATAGTACCTTAAGGCTCATCCTTTAAATGGTAGATTCCTTAAAAACCTAATTCCAATGTATTTTAAATATAGTCATTACTTTGAGAAGGGTCCCTTGTCATCCACAGACTCCTAAGTCAGGGTGATCAAGGTCCAAGCAGGCCTGATAAAAATCACTGCACAGGGCTACAAGCACAATGCAACCAGCCAGGGCAAGTACCCCAAAGAGAAGCAGCTTTACATGTTAATAAGCCAACCATCACAGAAAAACATGCAGCTTAAACGGAGCTGCTAATCCGAGGCCAGAAAAGTACTGCGTCAAGCCCAGTGCAGGAAGAGCAGTGCTATCTGAGCACGTCAAAGCTGCCAGAGCAATGTGGAGAGAACAGAGTGCTGCTGACACTCTGGGATTTATTAGAGCTGCCTCCTCCTCCTCAAGGCGGAGGGAAACCCCTTCTAAACAACAGGTTTATCTAATCAGCGCTCGGTGTCTGAGTTCTAGCTCAGTCTCCACTATTCAAAATATTTTTTAAACTGCACAGGTGGGTCAAATGACTGCTCTGGTTCGTCTTGATTTTGAAAGGAATGAATTTCATCACCTCCATAAGGATTAGATTCAGAAAATGTCATGGAAACACGATCCTCGACAGGTGGTTTCCATTCCGGCGAGCATGAGTTCCTCTCCGTCTAACGGAGGAAGGGCGCTGGCCGGTCTTCAGTGCTTGGCCATCTCTACTTAGCATCATGCTATGTGCGTCGGCAGGGTCAGGGCACCCTAAGTGCCCAGAACAAACATCATCCTCAACCTGCAAAAGAGCTTTCTCTGACAGAACTGAAAACTGGGACACAACCGGATGCCAAGACTCCTATTGTCTCTGTATCTTGTTCAAGCTAAATATATGAACCGTTAACTACACTCCACGAAGAGAACGTGAATGACATCGGAGTCCCTGCTGTCCTCTTCCTCACTACACTGACGTTGTGTCACACACAGGACTGCTGAATTCAGAACACAGACTTGATAGAGTAAACCGAGCTCAGACTGAGAGGTCAGGGGAGGAGCATGAGAGTGCCCAGTGACTCGGTATGACTAGCCAGCTTCACATGCTGTCCCAGTATTCTAAAACATTTCAAAGGAGGCCATGAATACGCCATTGCAGCATCGTACAACGGGCACACTCACCAGGTCCCACCTCCCTACAGCAGCACCCCTTTCCTCCCTGCCTTCAAGCTTCTAAGTCAGGGAGACCTCACCTCCTCCCGAAATTGCAAACCATCAGTGGAAAGGGCTTGTGAGCGTTCTCCTGGCTTGCCACCATGCTTCTTCATTCGGGCGCACCGAAATGCTCACAGACCTTTATTCTCATGGCTACACTAATTCCTCTGTCAAGATGTGTGGCCATGTCTTACAACTCAAAAGTAATCAGAAAAACCATAAAAGCCAAATTGTATTTTTTTTCCTAAACTTTGAGGCAAAAGAGGAGCGGTGCCTGGTCTGTGCTCATCCTACTATGTCACGACACTACAAGTCACGCTGTGAAGAGAACAGACACTCACGGCTGCCGACACGATCTGTGCAGATATCCCCTTTAGGAGTGAATGTCGCATAACCGACCCATGCAGGGAGAAAGAATCCGGTAACTTCTTCTTCCTAAGCGAAAGAGAAGGAAGAAACATTTAACAGATCAAAGGGCTGAAAAGGCAGGATACCAAAGAAGAAAATACTTTTTAAAAAGCATAAAGTGACACTGTTTTTGCTATTAATTATTAATCATTATATAGTTATTATTGTTAACTGCTATTAAAAGACGTATAAAAATCTAACAGAGCAGCATTCAGATGTGTTCTAACTCACCTTGAGGCTTAGAGAGGCTCAAGATAGGCTCTGAGTGGGAACAGTACCAGGACTGACACCACCAAGGGCTTCTGGCTATCAAGTACCAGTCATGTCCAACTTGTGCCCAGGGAGCCACACACAGCCCAGGAAGACCACGAACACAGTTCGACACAAAATCAGGAGCTTGTCTAAGCTGTTACAAGATTATGTGGATGTGATTTTTTTTTCAACTAAGTTACATGGTTCTCAAGTGAGAACCTGTGACAATATCAAAAGAATAAACTGACATTCCTCTGCCACTGCTCAAGATGTCCTCTGCCCACCTGACACAGGCTCAATTTCCTGTTCTCCAGACCACCCCTCCTGCTGATGAGTCTTGCCTCAGACTCCGACCTGTGAGGACTCCAAACACCTTCCCACCGCCCTCACCCACACTTGTCACTCACTATGTTGCACCTGCTTACGACTCCTCTCACTTCCACACCTCGGCACCATCCGAAAAGCATCCTTAAACTTTTACCACACATTAATGGGGCGTGCCCATTCTGACTAAAATTGTGCTCTGCTGATCCAAAGAGGAGGAAGTCACAGGTCCTCTTACCCGGCTCCTATGGCCAAGTAGGAGGAGCTGACGGACGTCTCGTAAATACGAAAGCACAGATCAGAATTATGAATGCCATGTAAATGGAGCATACGGAAGATTAGAGGCACAGCTATGAGGAAAGAGCTGTCTAATCGCCCGAAGGATGAGAATGTTAGGGCACACTGTGGGGAAGCATGACCACAAGCAGGCATAGACGGGGCGGGCAGGAGTGAGCACGCTCACAGACAGGCTCCGGGTGGGAACAGTACCAGGACTGACACCACCAAGGGCTTCTGGCTATGTCCAGTACCAGTCATGTCCAACTTGTGCCCAGTGAGCCACACACAGCCCGGGAGGACCACGAACACAGTTTAACACAAAATCAGGAGCTTGTCTAAGCTGTTACAAGATTACGTGGATGTGATTTTTTTTTTTCAACTAAGTTACATGGTTCTCAAGTGAGAACCTGTGACAATATCAAAAGGTGGGAGACTCTCGATTGGCAACGAGAGAACACCATAGCTTTTAAACAGGGAATTCAGGTCATCAAAGACATCGGTCTGTACGAAAGACGCTGAGCTATGAAGAGGAGGTGAGCACGCCTACAAGGATCCCTGTCCAAGATGGCGACCTCAGGAAGACAGCCCTGACACAAGAAAAATCTCTGAGAAGCGCTGAGCACGTGGGCAGCGGTCCAGCCACACACGTGGACTCAATAAAGCATTTCACACGGAGCTTCCTCCATACCTCTCACGTGAGAAATGTTTCATGTTCTCAAAAGAACCTGGAACGTGAAAACAGCCCACACTGAAGTTAGAGGCCAAAGCCTTCCCCCAACCTTTAATCATCTTTGAGAGTCTCCTCTGAACTTGCTCCAAGGAAATGCAGAACTCTGGAGCTGACCTTGGAGAGTGGGTGTGGGGGGGAGTGGAGGGGACATGGGCGGCTAGGGGGCCGAGCTCCATACAGTGTGCCCCAAATGAGCCATGGCCCCCTCCAACAGCTAATTACATGGGAGTGTGAAGACATTTACTTTAAATAATCAAACTATGCTGCGCCGTGAAGATGCTGACTTTTAAAAAATCAAATTAGAACGTACCATAAAGAGGGTGACTTTAAATAACTTTAAATAACCATACATTTACTTTAGCCGTACACAAGTACGATTTACAAGAATATTTACCTCTTTAGGTTGGCCCTGTCGCCACTGTCTGAGCTTGCCACAGATGAGGTGTCATAGGAGTGAGAGTCGATGGTGTCGACGTTTAACAATGTAGGGTCCTCCAGAACAAAAGACTCCTCTTCATCGTCCGTCTAAATTGAAAGAAGATAGACCGTTAACTCAAGACTCCAAATGCTCATTGCTGGCCTCTCCACAGCACCCCAGGGGCCGCCTCTGCTTTTCCCTGCTCTTCCACACACACATTCTCATTCACAGAGAGGCACGGCGCAGGACACACAGAATGAGATTTCAACACCACACAGAGATCGCTCGCTAGAGAGTTCGTGAACTCTAGAGAGTTCCCTTACAGCAGGAAGATGCAGAACGGGCATGCAGACCACTGTTGGCTGCGAATACCTTTACAGGAAACTAACGATCGCTGGCTAATTAGAAAAAAAAAAAAAAATCTCACCTGGCTGTAAGTGTCTGCATGAAAACATGATAGGTATACAGAAGGAAGGCATTCTGGGTGGGAAACAACATGTGCAGAAACCTTGACCACATAACATGGGTTTTTACTGGAGGGTAGAGGAAGTTGTCATAAGTGGCTGGAGTCTATGGGCAGACGCTGAAGGTGGCCTAGAAAGATGTGCTGGGGTCCAGGCCGTAGAAGGTGCTGTTTTCCATCAGGTTTGGAGCAGCAGGGCCTCTGTCTGCCTTGTCTGCCACTGTATCTGCAGTAAGGAGGCCTGGCGTGTAACAGTGCCCACGCACTGATTTACTAGAGTACTCTCTGCAGCGGGCAGTGAGAAGGCTATCAAGACTTTCGAGGAGCAGAGACAAGATGGGAGCCCTGTTTCAGAATGAAAACTAAGGCCACGTGCTGGATGAAGGGGACAGGGAGAGGCTGTGGCAGGAGTAGTATTAAAGACCAGATAGAGGGTTATTTGAATACCAAAGAAGAAAAGGTTCCTGCTGAGGAAAGCTGGGGCCAAGGGAGCCATGAGGCAAGAGGGCCGCACTAAGCTAAAGTCAAGGCCCTGGGTATCCCTTAAACGTGGGTTGGGGAGTTCAGGACAGGTAAAAAGTGGATGATGAGTTAGTGTTGAGGGACATGGTGAAGCGACAGTCCCGACCCACAGCCCACAAACAGTAGATGAAGGAGTCAGGCTCCAGAGCCATGCAGCTGACTCTGGGCCAGTCACTGTCCCAGGGAAGTCAGCCATGCCCATTACTCCTCTCCCCCCTGAGCTGCTGCCTTAGGTCCTAGCCGCTGCCCAGTTTCAGTCAGCCCAGCGTCCATGCTGCACTCCGTACTGACCATTCCCTACTGGAAGCATCCTCTTTCCCTGGTTCCCAACAGATGTGCCTTGCCCTGTTTATGTGGACTCTCACAGGTCACATTTCCCAGCTTCTCCTCAGCCCACCATTAAACTGCTAATCCACAGGAATATTTGTGGCTCTCTTCTCCTGCTACTTAGACACTCCCTACTTAAGCAAGCGCTTTTATAACCACAGCTTTAAGTGCCATGTGGTAATGGCTCTGAAATCTGTCTTCGACATCAACATAAAGGAGTCTATAATTTCACTACATTCCAGAATTCTCCACCACACGTAAGTCTGCTAAGAATGAGTCTGTGCTTGGCAAGGAGGCAGTTACTTGAGAGCTGAAAGAGACTGCCACAATTGCTGGAGGAAAAGGAAATAATTTGGAAATCAGAACTACAGGGTAAAGGTCACAAGCAGGAGAGTCAGTCAAAGCCTTATTTGATTTTCTTAAGTAGCCTGGACACACAATTAAATAAAACAGATCACCTGAGAAAAGCCAGGCTCATGGGATAACCGAAGGAAAAAGAGAAGGAAATAAAAGGATTGAGGAAGCCAACAGGAATGTAAAATTACAGCTACACAGTAGAGATCAATTTCCCCAAACTGTAAAACCCATGCGCTCTTATCAAGTTGAACAGAGTGAGCCTTGCATGGTGGAAGTCCAAAACTTAGACATCACTCTCAATGGCGGCAGAGCTGGGACACCCCAACCGCTGGCTATCAAGGCCTGTGTTTGTTTTATTTACTGATAATGTGGTTTCTTTAGATTTATGATTATGTTGTATACGTGTGTCTGCCTGTCTGTCTGTCTGTCTGGGTGTTTTATCTGCATGTAGTATCTACAGAGACAAGAAGGCAGCATCAGACACCAGGGAACCAGAGTTACAGACAGTTGTGAGCCACAATGTGGGTGCTGGGAATCAAACCTGGGTCCTGTGCAAGAGCAACGAGTGTCCACAGTGACTGAGCCAACTCTCTAGGACCATATTATTAACTTTTTGTTGTTGTTGTTGTTTTGAGACAGGGTATCATGTAGCCTAAGCTAGCCTTGAGCTCCCTTATGCAGCTGAGAAGGACCCTGAACTCCTGATGAGTCCTCCTCTGCTTCATCTTCCCCTTCTTCCCTCCTTAGTATGTGTCTTTGTGTCTGTGTATGTGTTTACCTGTGTGTGTGTGTGTCTGTTCGTCTGTGTACATGTCTGTGTCTGGGTGTCTGTTTAGATGTGTGTGTACCTGTATATTTGTGTGTGCATCTGTCTGTGTCTAAGTTTGTGTCTCTGTGCATATACATGTATGTGTGTCTCTGTGTCTGTCTGTAGGTTGTCTGAGTCTGTGTGTGTGCGCATGTCTGTGTATGTATGCATGTCATGAGTCTGTGTGTGTGTGCATATGTATGTGTGTCTGTGTGTACATATGCCATCTGAGTCTATGTGTGTGTATATATGTATGTGTGTGTATACGTGTGTGTGTGTGTGTGTGTGTGTGTGTGTGTGTGTGTGTGTGTTACTGGTGATGAATCCCAGGGCCTCCCATGCTAGGCACATGTTCTACTGCTAAGCTACATTCCCAGACTTAAGATCTAAAGTCCCAATCTTAGATTGTGATGATGTGATACTGGGGCAGCCACAGACAGACCAATTAAATCAATTCTCAAATAGATGATCCTCTAAGCTGTAGCAAAGGTGACATCACAGACTTTGGAACAAACACGATAATATCATCACGGCCTCAGAATGGCAAGATCTTCTTGTCACAAAGGAAACACAAATGACGAGCCACAGTGGGAAAGTTTGGAGAGCTGGACTGTTCTAAAAGCTCCTGGGTATCAAATGAGAACAGCAGTGCTGTAAAAAGGTGCACAGTGAAAGAAGGCAAGTGTGTGGACCGTGAGTGATGACTGAAGACTTCACAAACCACTGTCTTTAAAAGAAAGCTTTCCACCAGGTATTCAAACGGCCAAAACCAACCTGGAGGCATCCAATGTCATCGATCGTCGGGGAAATTAAAATTAAAATCACTCTGCACTTTTCCTTCAGTATAAAAGGCCAAAGAGAGGCACACAAATTCAACGGTTAACAAGCACATAGATGACCAGACCTCTGGTACATTTCCCCTAAAGAATATAGTAAAACAACACTTTGACAGCCTGCAGCAGTGCTCACAAACGCTGTTACACATGATCGCTTACCAATTCTAAAGGGCACGCACAAGAAAACTGTGAGAATGTAGCTGTGTGAGCACAAGCCATGATAAAAATGTCCTCGTCTGTAACCACGTGAGTACCTAGCAATAGGAGGATGAACAGATGAGGCAGAGAGAGTCGTAAACAGTTATAAGACATGGCAAAACCCCAGAACAGTGTATAGAAAAAGTCTGACACAGGCACACATGCCATGCACATACATGTACATACATGTACACACACTACATGCACAAGAGTACACTATCCTGTGTGTAAGGTCAGTCAGGCAAACCAGTCCCTATGGGTAGAAGCTGGAATCGGTTATTCTGGACCTTGGTGAGGAAGCCCAAGAGGAGCTCCTGGGATAGGCTCCACATTCTACCTCGCAGGCCGTTCAGTTGGAAAGTTTCCTCCACGCTACATGCTACAATTCGTTCACCGTGCTGTGCGCACGAGATGTTCACAAGATAATCCTAGCTACCCAACAGCAGAACTGAAGTGAACCCAACACTACTCTGACACTTTGAAAGGTCAAGAGACAAGGTCATGCCAAGGTCAAAGGACAAGTTTAGTGGAAGATAGGGACCAGAAGAAAAAGGGTTATGTTAGAGAATGTAACTTCCAACCTAGGTCCTGAGAGGCAGTGATTTCAAGGCCTGGGAATGTTATTTCATGTGCTGAGTCTTGGGCTCACAATGTCTCACAAGTTCCTATCTTCCCATCTTAAGAACACGTTAGGTCCAGCTTTGGCCAACCTCCCTCAGGCTGATATATGAACACTGTAGAATGTACACATAATTATGCTAGAGAAAGAGCCTTTCCCTGCTGCCCTTTTTGGTTTGTTAATAATTTTCTTTAATAACCCCGATAGTCTTTGCTGGTCTCCAGACCCAGGCCAAGGGCTGAGGTGCATGTTTATCATGCCAAAATGGACCTGGCCTCCGGGTTCTCCCAGCATCCCTCAGTCCCTGCCTGTTAGAGGACATGGCTGGAGTACCTGCCCTCTGCCCTGAAATTTCCAGCCAAGGGCTAGAAGCTCTTTCCTACATAATCCATTGGTGCGTCCCCCTCCCCCTGCATTTTCTCTCTACTTGAGTGCACACGCTCTTTCTCTTTCTATTCACTCCCTGCTATCTCCCTCCCTGTGGTGACTCCCCTAGCACTCTGGGACCAGTGAATCCGCCCAAGATCAGCGTCCCTTTGAATTCTTTCATTCAGCTTGAATCGGCTTACGTCACTGGCGGAGAACAGCTTATCGGTCTTCACAATGATTCTCTTACTTTTTTCTCTCTCTTATTACCTCTCTCCCTAAGCCTGCCCTTTTCCAAGTCCCATGTGTCTCTCAAGGGCAGAGACTGTCATATGGCACTATGCAATGCCAGCGTCCGTCTACCACAGAGACCTAAAGCAGCAAGCACTGAATTATACTCACCGTGATCGCTCTAGGGTGACAGTCGGGCTCACTTCCTGGTTTTCAAACCCACCAATCCCTGGGCTCACCCCAAGCTCAGGACTTGATATCCCACCAATCCTCACTCTGGAAATCACTACCCTGGAAAACTCCACCCCCAGAAACCCTATATAAAGCCTGCCTTCTGCTCAGTTCCCAGCTGCTTCTCACCAGAGCACAGGCAGCCACCCTCCTGGGTTTTTCCCCTCCAATGGATCTCTTGAATGAGGTTTGCCGTGTGGTGGGATTCTATGGTATTCCTTGGCTCCTGACTGCCAGGGTACCTTTCCTTCAGAGCTGCATCATTGGCCCTGGGGAAGCCTTCCCCGTCGCAGCCATAGCTCTCACAACAGCAGCACTGCCTTCTCGGTGAGCTACAGAACAACAGTATTTACTGTTCCTCAGGGACGAGAGAGTTGTGCTGGGATAGCCTGCTTTCATGATCAATGACAGTCTCGTTCTTTAAAATATGTTTTTAATTTATTATCTTTAGATTACTAAAATGAAAACAAAATATTAGGTTTACTTTTTTTTTTTTTTTTTTTTTTTTGGTTCTTTTCGGAGCTGGGGACCAAACCCAGGTTTACTTATTTTTATATTATGTGTATGAGTGTTCTGACCTCATGTATGTATGCCGAACACGTGTGAGCCTGGCATCCGAGGAGGTCCAAAGAGGGCATCAGATCCCTTGGAAGTGAGGTTAAGGACGGTTGTGAGACACCATGTAGGTGCTGAGAATTGAACCCAAGTTCGCTGCAAAGCAGTGCTCTTGACTGCTGAGATGTCCCTCCAGCCCAATAAAGGCATTATTCTTATTGACAGTGTTTGTGTACAGATATGCAAATAAGGCTATGCAAGCTCCTTAGGATCTTATTCTCTACTGAGTAAGATTCCTCCAACAAAAATGCAATTAAACGTTTAACCACACTAGCTAAAATTAATTTCCCTCCCTCTAAATAAAAGGTTTTGTTAGACATTAATAATTATAAATACTTCATAAAACTAATAAATTGATAACATTTCACTGCAAAAGATCCTTTTAAGCACAAGGCTACCTATATAAAAACTTAAAATGTGGGGTGGAGAGACGGCTCAGAGGTTAAGAGCACTGGGTGACCACTCCTACAGAGGTCCTGAGTTCAAATCCCAGCAACCATCTATAATGAGATTTGGTACCCTCGTCTGGCATGCAGGCAGAACATTGTATACATAATAAAAATAAAAAAGAATACTGAAAATGTTTTAAGTCTCTTTTTTGTCCGTTTGTTTTTAAGACTTATTTATATATAAGTACACTGTAGCTGTCCTCAGACACACCAGAAGAGGGCATCGGATCCCATTACAGATGGCTGTGAGCCACCATGTGGTTGCTGGGATTTGAACTCAGGACCTCGGGAAGAGCAGTCGGTGCTCTTAACCACTGAGACATCTCTCCAGCCCCCATGCTTTAAGTCTTAACACAGTAAAACACTTTTGAAGTCAAATACAATCAAAGTAATTATAACATCAGGCTGATTTTAAAAAAAAAAAGGAGAGAGAGAAAGAGAAAGAGAAAAAGAAGGAAAAGTAGCAAGCTCAGTGGCAGGGCGCTTGCCCAGATTACACAAGACCCTGGGTTCAATCCACAGCACCACAAAAAGTAAACTAGAAAGGTGGCTGAAGGAGCCCAAAGAGCAAACCACTGAGCAGCACTCCTCCACGTCTCTGCCTCAGTTCCTGCCTTGGTTCCTGCCCAGGCTTCCCTCTGGGATCCCAAGTGGCTTTCAGCTCTGGTGTTTACCAAAGAGATGGAAACCCAGTGAGGACACCCACCTTCCAGTATAAGCCAGCAAGCCTGGGCACTCGCTAGAAGGTGGGAAGACACACCGTGGCCCCGCGGCAGTGCCCAGGGTAAGGGGGTGAAATGATTTATGTGAAATGGTTATGAATTACAGAGAACTAAATAAGAAGTGTCCCCACCCACACCAGCGCACCCGACATTTCTCTTTTGACACAAGCGACTGACCTTTTCACGATGCTGTGGCAGATCGTGCTAATGTTTGGGCATCCGCTTAACAGCCAGCATCTCAAAACTAACTGGCACTTGCTGGGAAGAGACGGTGGTAAGCTGTCGGAGATCTGCCTACCTCTGTGAAAAGGTTCATTGCCTGAATGCTATGTCTTAAAGATCCAAAAAAGCATCTCGAAGAATTGTTTAAAAATTGAAGAAAACCCAGGAGGTATGAGAAGCGGACGGTGTCCTGAGTGACCATGGAGTGTTCACAAGAGCACAGCCATATCAAGGACCCCAGTGCCCCAGACCTTAGGGAACCACTGAGCCTTCCTTCCCCAGGTCCTGTGGATGTTGGCAGTCCATGCAGACAATGTCCCTCGCAGCTTCCCCCTCCTGCATGTTTACACCTGACACTGCTCCCCTGCAGAGACCCCAGCCAGGATCAGCCACACCGGCCTCCTTCTCAGCTGTGCATCATAAACCTGCCTCTCCACCCAGGTTCACCATAAAATAAAGATGCTGAATTCCCCTGCTGTGGCCGGTGCACCTCCTGACCCCAGCTTTTCTTTGTCTGTGTGTGTCTGTTGTTCCCGCATTCACCACCACCCCAGTTAGGTCAATCCCTGCTGCTGTACAAGGTCGTGGGAGAAGACCTGCCATGGGTAGATTACCTCCCTACAGACTGTCGGCCGAAGAAACCCTTGAGGTCCCCACAAGCCATAAAGGCCGGTGCTTTGGGTGGCCAGACAGCTGCGTGTTCTGGGAATGGGCTCTGGCCGGCCTGAGCGTGGCAACCACGGCGCTGACAGGCCTTGCCCTTCTCCCATTCTCTTTCCCTTGCTAAAAACTTTACATTCCTAAGGCCAGCCACCAAGTCACTTGGCCACATCCTCTTCCTGAGGCTGACTACCAAGGTCCTGTTATCAAAGTGTTTAAGTCCAGCAATCAAAACCCCCCAATTAAATTAAACACCTCACCCTAACATGGAGTCTCCCCCTTTTCCCTTCACAAACTGCCTTTTGCCTGCAGGTCATGTCTGTCTCCTCTCTATCCAGTGTAGTCCTTTGTCGTCCTCTGAGAGAAGTACATCTTCCCCTCTGCTTTGTCCGCCTCTCCTTCTCCCTTGTACTCTGTCCCCCACCCTTGTCTTTTATTATGAGCTGAGAACGTGGTCTCGGAGGGTCCTGAACAGATACTGGTCCCTACACTCTGGTTTCTGTACACGGAGAAGTCAGACAGGGCCCGTGCTGGGGCTCTCCTTTGCTGTCTGTCTTCTGCAGCACCAGAAGGTGCCATCCAGGCTACCGGTGATTGTCACTAACGGGTCTGCTAGCTATCAACCGTGGGCCGCACTAGGTGAAAGATGTGCCCGCTGCTACACTAATGGTATGGCTGCTACGGACGCAACCAAGTGCTCTGTGAAGGAGTGTGGGGGCCACTTCACGGAAGGAAAACAGTGTCCTATATACTGTAGGCCACGGTGAAACCCTTTACCTGAGGAAATCACAAAGGCCAGGGCAGGCTACTGCGATGACTTCATGGAATGGGTGTGATGTGCCCGCTAACTGCCTTCTAAAGACTTCTGTCTAACTTCGGGGCTGACCACCTTCACTGTGGGGGAGGGTTATTTGCTGTGGGGCGTGGTTACTCACAGAGACTCATAATAATCAAACTGCTAAAAGCAAGTGGCGTGTTGTGGTGTGATGGCCCACTCTCAGGAAACAGTCATGTACATACATGTCGACCCTTCCAAAGCTCAGGTAATGATGGCAGAAAGTGTGTGTGTAGGAGCCACAGGATAGGAGCGGAGACTGAAGAATAGCTTTCACCTCGGGAGATAGCGCAACCGTACCATTGCCACCTCAAGCAGAGATAACCCTGGCTCTTCACGTTTAGAGTGGGAATCGAAAGAGGGTCACCGGAGTCTCACTTACAGGAGAGTTTATAGAGAGCTTACATTTTCAAAGGGTTAGAGTCCATGATCATAATGGAAGGCAGGACGACAGCTTTTGAAACCTCAAAGCTCACCCCCAATAACACACCTACTCCAACAAGGCCATACCTCCTAATCCTTCCCAGACAGCTTCACTAAGGACCAAATGTGGCCTATTGGAGCCATTCTCATTCAAACCCCCAGAGCTGGGATTCCACCTGCACTGGCCTCCTGCCTCACTGCTGCCTGTAGTTTGGAAAGGTCTGAGCATATATAGGAGGAAGAAGATCAGATGGGATGGCTATTCTTCATTGTCAACTTGACTTCATCTGGAATTAACTAAAACCCAAGCAGGTGGGTCACCTGTGAGAGATTTCTTTTTTTTTCTTAATTAAATCATTTGATTGAGAAGACCCATTTTTCATCCAGATCTTTTGAGGAGGGAATGATCCCATTTTAGTCTGGGCCACATCCTCTTGGTCGCACCCTATATAAACGACATGGAAGGAGGAGGCTTACTCTTTGCCTGCTTGCTTTCACACTCTTGATGGCAAGTCCAACCCTTCACTGGCATAAGAACCTACTTCTTCGAGAGTCTGGCATACACTGAGGACCAGGTGAGACAGTAGGCCTTGTGGACTAAACACAGACTAAATTCTTGAACTTTCAGTTGGTAGTCAGCCACTGTCGGACTACCTAGACACAGCTATTCTAATATTTCTATATAATTTCATTCTCTATATATTTCATTCTGATATATATCATATATCTAGTGTGTATACACACACACACACACACACACACACACACACACACAAACACACACACACACACATGTTCTGTTTCTCTAGAGAACCCTGACTAATAGACCAACTTTCATGATGGATGAGAGATGGGATGGAAATTTTAGTGACTATATTTGAGTTGTGTATTCTCTTAAAACTGAGGCAAATAAAGTTCTGGCTCACCAAGTTGGACTTGCATAGAATCTTTTCTTGGTCTATCACTGGTCTCTTATATCAAGTGAATTCACCTTTGCTCATGGACACCCTCCCCACCAAAAGGAAACAGAACAGCTGGGAAAAGGGGCAAAAGATTCGAGATCTAGCTTACTGCTGACCAACAGAGCTTTCTGCATTGATGAAGATACTATGTGTCTTTGCTGATCACTATGATAGCCCCTAGTCACACATGGCTACTGAGCTTCTGAAATGAGGTTGGCACAACTGAGAAACTGAAGTATTACTTCGCATAATTTTTAAGTTGACACATGTAATTAGTGGCTACCATACTAGACAGTATACATCCAAATACACACACTGTAACTAATCCAATATGTTATGAATAATCAATGAGAAATCGATGCCACGAATTGAGAGTGACCAGTAACATTTACTTACCTCGTTAAGAATGCTCTCCAGAGTTGGAGGAGTATCCACCTGAGGAATATCAAACTCCTTGTCATCGATCTAAATAAAGAAATAAAAGTTCGCATGAGTTTTTTTTTCTCATAGCTGTGAAATATTTTAAATAACTAAGAACCACTGTCAAAGGGGAAACTTACTGCTAACTGGATCATAAGTTCAACTCAGTAATCCCTGGCCACACACTCAGTGACCCACAAGGCCAGGAACACCCTGACTCTGACAGCCCTAGACCTTTCTAGAAATTTGCAGGACTTTTGTCACTCCCGTCTCAGGATGAGAAAACGTCTCAAGCCAGATCCTCCTTTCCTAACTTTGGACTTGAGACCTAACTGACATGCCGCATGCCGCAGAACTTCATGGTGAAGAATGACGAAGCTTAAAAAGAAGTTGTCATTAAATACGCTCCCAGCCACGGAAACCATTGATATTCAACCAAGAAAGCAAGCTGGTGAGGTGTGAGGTAGGAATTCTAACGTGCCCATCGTCTGAGTGCGCTAGAGAGGGTTTTCTGCACAGCTGCACACCAGTGTCTTCAACTACAGAGTGGATTACCGGTATAAACTCAAGGACGCCAGAGTGCTCCGTAAACAGGAACAGACCACACAAATCAGATTGATGGGACCTTGTAAAAACCATACAGACTCCCGCTAACCAGGCATGCGAAAACGACGGGCTCAAGGTATGAGAGTCATAAAGCGCACTAGCTCAAGTTTTGTTAAAAATCACTTGAAGAAAGCTAAACTTTTACCAGATCATTTTTGAACTCCAGCTCCTTGTCCAGATCTATGCAAGAGAATTTTGAAAGGGAAGCTTCTAAATTAAAAGACTTGTTCAACTCTTCTTCCACAGTCCTGGCGCACGGGTTCTGTTCCAAATTCTCCTGGCCTGGTTCGTTTTCCATATTTGCTTTCGATAACTGAATTCAACCACTCCCAGCAGTTGTTTCTTGCTTTTGGTCTTGGGTTGCAGATCTCTTCGGTAGGGAGGTAGGTGTTACCTAGACATCTTCTTCTTAGCTGGACATTTCAGAGACGTTCTTGATAAGGTTCTACTTGGTCATCTGTTTGTAGACAAAAAGAAAGGGGATGGAGGGTAAGATGTGGGTGGAGGGCTCCTACGAGAACACAGAGGGGAAAATGTAGCTCAGACTTGGAGAGGGATGGAACTGGAACCTCCACCCAAGTCGAGAGACAAACAAAACTGACATGAAGCACGGTGGGTCCTAGACAGCACCAAGCAGACGTAAATACCTGCAGCCAGAGGGCAGACTGGTGCTGAAGCTCCCAGTTAACCCGTCCTTCTCTTCTGGGACCTCAGGACCTCCCAGCTCCTGGGCAGGAAGCACACAGACTCATCTTTGAACCAGCTAAGTGTATATGCCCAAGGCAGACAGTTATTTAACAGCACACTAGCAAACCCATGAGCTGATTTACAAGGTGGAGTCAACAGTGACCCCAGAACAAAATAATTACACAAAGCCAGTCATGAAAAAAAAAAACATGGTTATCCTTAGGGAAAAATAAAATAGTCAAGTAATCTAGAAATGAATACATTTTTCTGTGTTTCACAGCTTAAAACAAGACCATGCATTATACATTGAAAGATAAACTGGTAATCCTAAAGATTGTCCATTTCTAGAAAATGAAAACTACTAAAAGCAATAAAAGTTTAATGTCAGCTGGGCAGTGGTGGTACACACCTTTAATCCCAGCACTTGAGAGACAGAGGCAGGTAGATCTCAGAGTTCAAGGTCAGCCTGGACTACAGAGTGAGTTCCAGGACAGCCAGGGCTACAACCGTGAAACCCTGTCTTAGAAAAACAAAAACAAAAACAAAAACAAAAACAAAAAAACAAAAAAAAAAAAGCTTGGATGTTTAAATTTTATTTTGAATGTCTTTAGATTATGTTTCAATTAGACTACAAGTGGCATAATTTTTCAGTCTGCCTGCTTTTGTCTGTAAACATGAACAAAGAGATAATCCAAAGTAGTAACAAGCAAAGCATCAAGTTGTCCTCTGAGGTGTTTACCACAGTAGGACGTCCTTCCTACAGCAGTAGACACTGTCTCACTTTTTATTATTCAGCTTTTCATTCAATCATGAATTAAAAATGTTAAATGGGGCTGGAGAGATGACTCAGCGGTTAAGAGCACTGGCTGCTCTTCCGAGGTCCTGAGTTCAATTCCCAGCAACCACATGGTGGCTCACGACCATCTGGAATGGGATTGGATGCCCTCTTGTGGCGTGTCTGAAGACAGCAACAGTGTTCTCACATATACAAAATAAATAAATAATCTTTCTTTTTTAATTATTAAAAAAAACACAGAGAAGGATGTGTGTAAGTATTCTGAAGTGTTGTACTGTTTTACATAAAGGACTTAACCATCTTAAGCTTTGTGTCAGCGAGTCCCTGAACTAATCCCCCACAGTAACTAATGGACTACAGTATACTGTCTGTAGACTCAGGTACTGACTGGGGTATTTGAATGTATTCCCTAAGGATAAAGGGGGACTACTGTAGCAAAACTCTCAGTGTTCAGGCTCTTCAAATTACACAGTGCTCGGAGGGAACAAACGCCACTCCCACCAACCCCTGGGTCCACAGTGAACTGTTAGTACATTATCATTCCTTGGTGAATGAAAGAAGAAACAAAGGTTGACCTCTGAGATGGTTTCAATTAGAAATATCCTCACAGCCTCAGGCATCAAAATGCCTGGTACCCAGATGGGGGCGCTATTTGGGGAGGCTTAGGAGGTGTGGCCTTAGCGGAGGAAATACATCACTAAGGCAGAGGCTTTGGGGCTACAAAGTCTTTTCTGTTTCCCTTCTGACGTTCAAGATGTGAACCCTGAGTTTAGTACTTCAGTCACTTCCCGCCATGATGGCCTCTTATTCCTCTAAAACCATAAGCCCAAATGAACTCTCCCTTCTGTAAGTAGTCTCCATCCCTATCACAATGATAGTAAAGTAACGGCATCTGCTGAGCCGCTGAGAACTAGGTGTGTGTGTGCAGAGACACTGCCCGTGTGCATGGGAGAGGTCAGGAGCGTCCATCAAGTGCCCTCCTCTTTCCCCATCTATTCCTTTGGGGCAGGGTCTCTCCCTCAGCCCCACACTTGTGTCTCCCACATAGGCTGAAAGCCAGCAAACCCCTGTGGTTCTCCTCTCTCCACTCCCCTCAGAGGAAACATAACTGTATGTTACAGTCACATGCAGTTTGCCTGGCTCGTTATGTAGGGGCTGAAATCTGAAATCCACTCTTCATGACTGCACAGGAAACACTGCAGAGTCACCTCCCCAGCCCTAAGAGAACTCGGCTGTCAAAAATTAACTTAAATAGACTGAGGATACCACCCGCCAGTGGTAAGATTATTTGCCTAGCGTGCCCAAGATCTTCTCTTCCACACACACACACACACACACACACACACGCGCGCGCGCGCCACACAAACGATAAAATACAACACAGGTAAGCTTAGCTATTTTTAAAGCAACAAGCCAAATTCACTGACAATTTTATCACATATAGTGCCTTCAATTAGGGCAACGGTTCTTAACCTTCGTAATGCTGAGAACCTTGAATACAATTCCTCGTGTTGTAGTGACCCCCCAACCGTAAAAATATTTTTGTTGCTACTTCATAACTATGACTTTGCTACTGTTATAAATCACAATATAGGGGCTGGAGAGATGGCTCAGTGGTTAAGAGCACCGACTGCTCTTCCAGAGGTCCTGAGTTCAAATCCCAGCAACCACACGGTGGCTCACAACCCTCTGTAATGAGATCTGATGCCCTCTTCTGGTGTGTCTGCAGACAGCTACAGTGTACTCATATATAATAAATAAATAAAATATTATAAATCACAATATAAACCTGCTTTCTGGTGGTCTTAGGTGACTCTGAAAGGGTTGTTCAACTCCCAAAGGGGTCCCGAACCACAGGCTGAGACCCACTGGATTAGGGTATTAGAGAATAAACAGCTAATAAGTGTAAGACATGTGAAGTTGTGAAAACTGGCTCTTCACAAGCTGAAACTGACTCTCTCGCAGCTGGAACATTTCCAAACCCAGACTATTTTCTCTCCAACAAACTCTAATGCTCTATCTTTGAAACAAACACTATCAAAACATTCCTAGAAACATAGCTGAGGGAATTCTCCCTGGCAACCTATCAGTTACTCAAGGCGCTGTTCCTTACCAAGGAGAGTACACAGCAGCAACAACGATGTTCATACGCCTCCCTTCAAAGGCTCATGACGAGTTACTCCTCTACAGTCTTTCATTGTCTGTACCACTGAGCAAAAACAACCACAATATTCAAACGTTCCTCAAGACATAAGCTTTATTCTTCTGAAGCTTGTTTTAGCATTCCATATCTGAGCACTGTGTTTACATAGTTTCCCCTTTCCACCTCCAAATCCTCCCATCGTCCCTACGCCCAGGTACTTGGGGATTTCTGACCTCTTCTTCCGTTTTTATTTCACTCACATACACACACGTGCACACACATGCACATGCACACACAACCCACTAAGTTGTTTAATATTAGTTACTTACACGCACATGTGTTTAGGGCTGACCACTTAGGATCTGACAATCTATCCGGGGCTCGTGCCTGGAGAAAACTAACTGGATATAGTCCTTTATCTAGGGGTGGGTGGGGCCTAGTGGACTGTCCCCTATCCCCACTGGCACGTCCACTGGCGTGGTCATCATTTGGGTCTTGTTTAGACAACCGTATTGTTAGTATTCCAAGAGTGTAGCATCCCTATCACATTGCAAAGCACAATTCCATCATAGCCATAGAGAACTTGCAAACCCTTTTTAAAAAGATATATTTATCTGTATTTTATGTATGTTTGTGCGCCATGTGCTTGCAGCACCCTCACAAGCCAGAAGAGGGCGCCTGAACTCACGGAACTGGAGTTAACAGGCAGTTGTGAGCCACCAGGTGGATGCTGAGAACAGAGCCCAGGTTTTCTGTGAGAGCATCAACTCTCCAGCCACTGGTTCTGACAGTCTTTATCCTCCCTCTTCTCTGATGTTCCTTGAATCTTAGGTTTAGGGTCTGTGTCTCGGATGTACCCATTGGAGCTGGGCGCCTCTGCAGCTTTAAATAGTGGGAAAGACCACACAGAAGGAGGAGAGAGGGAAAATAAGATAAATGGGCAGAGGCAGAGACGGATGGGTAGCTGGGTGGCTGAACCATCTCAGCTGGTAAGGGCAGACTCTGAGGCTGGAGGAAAGGTGTCAGGAACCAGAGAAGTCAGACAGACCCTAGGAACAGCAAAGGCAACCAAACAGACTCTCTCTGAGAAACTCCAGCTGAAGGCCTCTCCCGACACCAAAATCTCAGTAAGACAAGGTAGGACTTTGAACTACAGAACTAAAATAATAAGGGGGGTGCAGGGGGAGGGGTGGGAGAGGGGTTAGCGAGGAATGTGCGGCCCCACCGGGGGCTTTCTGAGTAGAGATTCATCGCCTACTGCTACCCGTAAACCAACGATAAAACCAACTCTTCGCAGCTGACCAGATCCTGCTTCAGGCCCCACGCAACAGCAGGCCAGCACGAAGGCTGTCAAGGAACTAACTTCCTACTTCTCAAGGAGGACTCTTACCTAGCCAGCGTTCTAACAGTTCCTAAGAGGATGCCTCCCCTACCACAGCGCTTACAGACAGCATCTGATGTTGCATCCGAGGGAAGAAATCACACCAATCTAACAGCGAACTTGTTTCAGAAGCACGGGTGCCATGTGTGCTGCTAGACTAATAAAATTCCAGACTTAAGAGTCCAACATCATGGGCTGGAGAGATGGCTAAGAGCACTGTCTGCTCTTCCAGAGGTCCTGAGTTCAATTCCCAGCAACCACATGGTGGCTCACAACCATCTGCAGTGGGATCTGATGCCCTCTTCTGGTGTGTCTGAAGACAGCTACAGTGTACTCACATACACAAAATAAATAATAAATCTTTAAAAAAAGAGAATGCAACATCTTGATCATTCTCAAGGTAATTTCCTCTTAAAGCTATTCTTTAAAGTTAACAGCCAGGGACCATTTTTAAAGAGAGGAAAACGTGTCATATAAATAGCAGTGACTGATGACAGTGGCCCACGTAAGGCTCTGGAGTGTGGCCTACCCTGGACTAGCTTCTGACTGGAGCTAACACAGCCATCCAAGTCCCAGGAGTCCACAGTGCACCAATGCTCTCTTCCTTCTAAGAGTCCTTACAGGATGCTCAGGGGCCCCTTGCTTAAGGACTGTTTTCCTAAACACTGTTTTGGTACTTCCCTTGTTTTACTAGTTAACTTACCACAGTCAAAACTAAATTTACCATATTGTATTAAATACCATGAAATCCTGGTAAGGCATTTAAGTTAGTTAAATTAATTTAGTGTGCCCTGTTAAGTTAGCCTTGCTTCTGCCTATCTTATTTGTTTGCTTGTTTGTTTGTTTGTTTGTTTTGAGATAAAGTTTTTCTGTATAGCCGTGGCTGTCCTAAAACTCACTCCTTGAGTGACCAGGCTGACCTTGAACTCACAGAGCTCTACCTGCCTCTGCCTCCTGGGTGCTGGGATTAAAAATGTGTGCCACCAGTGCCCAGCTAGTCTGCCCATCTTTTTTTTTAAGACTTATTTTTACTTTATGTATATGAGTACACTGTCACTGTCTTCAGAAGAGGAAATCGGATCACTTTACAGATGGTTGTGAGCCACCATGTGGGTGCTGGGAATCGAACTCAGGACCTCTGGAAGAGCAACCAGTGCTCCTAACCACTGAGCCATCTCTCCAGCCCCCTAGTCTTGCCCATCTTAATCCAAGTATTTTTTCCTCTGCTTCTTTGCTTTGTAATCTTGTGAGGAAAGAGACCATAATCAAGTTGATTTATATTTGTTTCCTATTAACAATCATTTTGTTTGTTAGAGAACAATCTCGCTTTCAGCAACCCACCAACGGCTGTGGGATAAACTCCAGATGCTGAGCCTGTAATTTCAGACACATAGGTGCTCCCTACTTTCTCCTCCTATATGACTCCATGACTTCTGCTCACACTTAGTCCTCCATGAGCAGCTTCCACCATTGGACCTGGTGGGGTATAGAGGCACATGGTGGCAGAGGCAGAAAGATTGCTGAGTTCGAGGCTGGCCTATGGTATGATGAAAATGGCTTCCATTCTCCCTCTATACTTCCTCCTCCCATTCCTTTCCTTCTATATCTAAGTTCCTTCCTTCCTTGTGTGCACTGTCCAGCTGTGACTTGGACATTATCTTCCTTCCTGAATCATCTACATCTTATAGACTGCATTCTCCCCCTCCCCCTCCCCCCTCGCTCTCACTCTCTCTTTTGCTCCCTTGTGTTCTCTTCAACTCTCCTCTCCTCCATTATCAAAATCCCAGAGTGGCTGCCAACCCATTAGGAACCCAGGCTGGCCTTGAACTCATGATCCTCCAAGCCTAGGCTCCCAAAAGCTAGGATTATAGGCAGGTTGGGTGGTGATACCCTGTGCTTAAGGCCTGTTTTTCCTAACTCTGTCCTAGCACTTTCCTTCTTTTGATTCACCAGCTAACTTACCAAATGGTGATGCCTTTTCTCTCCAACTATGCAGGAAAAAGGGAGCCACACTTCTAGTGCTTTGGCTTAATGACTTGCAAACTACACAGATGATCAATAAATATTTGCCGATTAACATAGGGCTGGAAGATAGGAATGACACATGTGTTACCTGTGACTGTCACCTGTGCTAACAACAAACCGCACTCTGCTCCAATGTGGGACAAGAGCCACCTGCACTGGGATTCTTTTTGTTTGTTTGGTTGGTTTGGTTTTTGAGACAAGGTCTCTCTGTATCTCTGGAACTCTTTCTGTAGACCAGGCTGGCCTCAAACCCATGGAGATCTGCCTGCCCCTGCCCCTGCCCCTGCCTCCCAAGTGCTGAGATTAAAGGGGAGTACCACCACTATCTGGCCTATACTGGGATTCTTAAGAGCACAAGTCTGTCTGCCTGGAATGCCTCAAAGGTACTTTTTTGGGAAGCCTCCAGCCACGTGACTTTGATGGTGCACCAGCCACGTGCCCATGAGCCTAGCTACAAAAGCATGCACAGAAATCCGTCTCCAGTCGGGCCTGAATCAAGGTCCTTCTTGGAACTTCTAAGTACCGAAGGCAAGAGTTTTCTCAACTCTAGGGTACACTGGCTTGGAGGAGCTGTCAGGAATCTATTTTTCCACACTAAGTAACAGAACAGAATGAGATGCAATCAGAGAAACAGAGATGGGACCAAAACGCCGGAGGTCCTTTGCAAGAAAGGGAAAGGTACCCAGAATCCTTTATTTATGTAATGACACCCAATCCCTTCCCAGGTCTGTAAACTAATAGATCTCTTTTGGCATAAGTGCATTTGAATTGATTTCCTGACACTTGTAACAGAAAAAGGCCTAACTTTAAAACATGTAATTGTTAACCAATGTTAAGTCTAGACAGAAGTCATTAACAGTGGGAAGTCCAAGAGAAACCTATGGTTGCCGACTGGAACACACGATGTACTTAGGATGCCATCCACATACAGTGAAGGTAGCCCAAACGATAACTCACAAAGGACCTCATTAATATACTGGGAACAGGAGGTCAAGAAAAGATGTCATCTAATGTCTATGAAGCCTGATAAACAAAAGCCACACTTGGTGGTAGGATACTTTAATCCTAGCACTTAGGAGCCAAAAGCAGGTGGATCTCTGGGAGTTCAAGGACTGCCTGGTGTACTGGACAGCCAAGGCTATGCAAAGAAACCTTGCCTGGAGGGGGAAAAAAAGGCCTCACTGAATTGGGAAGACAATTCAGTCAGTACAATGTTGTCCCTGCAAGCACAGAAACCGGAGTTTAGTGATCTAATGATGTCTGTCATTAAGTCCCCAGAATGCGCAGAAAAAGCCAGGCCAATTGTGGCCCACTTTTGTAATCCGAGCACTGGGGAGGTAGAGACAGATCCCTGGGGCCCAGCGACCTGTCGGCCTAGACTACACAGTAGGCTCCAGGGTGGTAAGAGACCTTGCCTCAAAAGCAAGGTGAAAGGCCACTGAGACAGCTCAGGGGCAAAGCACTTCTCTGCAGGCCTGGTAAGCTGAATCGGTTCCCACGACAAGGCAGAGAGGAGAGGATTTCACAAAGGTGTGCTCTGACCGACACATGTGTGCCTTGAGAGGCAGGCGCACATGCACATGCGTAATAATAATTAAATTTAATTTTTGATTAAAAAAAAAAAAACAAGGTTAAGTCTGGAGTGAGGACTTAGTAAAAAATTTGAGGCACAGATATGAGAACCTGAGTCTGATACCCCAAAACCTGCACTAAAATCCTGACCACGGTGGCCTGAGTCTGTACGTCCAGAACGGAGAGATGGACACACGGTCCCTAAGGCTTACTAGCTCATACATCTAGCTGAATCGGCAGGCTGTGCACTGAGCAACAGGGCCCATCTCAAAGTAGAGGGGCAGGAGAGATGGCTCAGTGATTGAAAAGGTATACTGCTCTTCCATAGGACCAGAGTTTGGTTCCCAGCACCAACACGGGGTAGCTCAGAACAGTTTGTAACTCCAGCTCCAGGGCTGTGTGTGTGCATACGTGCACACACACAGAGGTCTCACTTCTCCTGCCTCAATGGCTAAAATGTTTACAGACTAGGGGGAATAACACTAGGAGTCGCCCAAAAAAAAAAAATTCTGGAAGTCAGAAAGCACTCACAGACTGCCAACAGTCCAATTACAAAAGAAACATATAAAGAAAAAAAAATCAGCACCTTATTCTGTTAGAGGTCTGTAAAGAATTTTCTCACATAACTCAGTCACTTCAAACATGCAAAACTCAACAGTTCAAACGAAACTGCTCCATTTATCTTTATTGTGTATTCTACAGAGCGGGTCGGCCAGTGCTCAAGGAGTCAATACTTCTCTGCTTAAATGTCAACATGAGCAAACCCATGACTTAAACACATGTGGGTCCCCGTCCTCACTCTATATTGGAAGCACTTCAAACACAAAAGTGTAACATAAACCCACACACAACGATGTGCAATTTTCTCCCAAACAGAGACACCTGGAATAGAGTTAGCGGCACTAGCCAACATCTGTGCTTACGTTACTTGGGGTTTTTTTTTGGGGGGGGAGAGGGGGTTCCAGTAGAGTGGGCAGTACAGTCACTAGCATTCCGGCAAATAGAGCCCCGCCTACTTAGAGAAGGCTCCGGCAGCTACTCCGGATAACCCAGTACAAGCCTTTCTTTAAAACATGTCCATTTAGTACACCCAAACTCTGGATTGCCGCGAGCCTCTGTCCCCGAGTGCCACGCCTGGACAAGTCAAGGCACCAGGGTGCCCCCAATTTCCACCTTGCGGCCCTCGGATTGGGGCACACTTGGCAAGAGGCGAGAAGGAACCAACCCCACAGGCTGCACGTCAGTTCTACGGGGTGAGAGCCTCCAACCGGAGCGGCATGGGAGGGACAGCACCCACCTCCCGGCCGCAGTCCGGGCGTGGGCGCGCCTGTCCTGTACCCTCGCGAGCGGGCGGACCGGAGTGGAAACTGCTAACCTAGTCCGAAGCCAGACTCCTGAGACAGCCGGCGGTGGCCGCAGGGTCTTTGGCTGCGACTGGGGCGCAGCTCCGTCTGCGCACCCCTGCTGCGCCGGCCCGCACCCGCCCCGCCCCGCCCGTTCGGAATACGCGTTACCTGAGCCTGCGTCCGCCTTGACGGGTCCCCGGCCCACGTGACCCCGAGGAGGGCAGCCCACGCACGCGCACTCTCTGCAGCTCGCAAGCTCGCTTCCTCTCTCCTCGCCAGAGACGCTCAGCGCTGGGCGGTGCGAGCCTCTGCGTCACGCCCTCCTTAAAGGGAGACTCCGTCCGGCTTCCAGGGACGCTCACGGTCGCCCGGCCTCTGAGCTGGAGCAGTCTAGTAAATAGAGTCCCTTTCAATCAGTTCACCTGACCGTCATAAACTCACCCCAAAGCCAGATATCATGGATCGCACCTGCCATCCTAGTGCGCAGGAGCCTAAGGCAGAAGGATCATAGTGAGTTCAAACTCGCTTGGGATACATAGACAGACCTGTCTCAGTTTCGATAAATAGATAAAATGGACGGATGGATACACACAGTGTGGGGGTGGGAGTGGATATGGAATTCGTTTCGCTGGATTTGGTGGCATCCACTAATTCATTGTCTTTTGAAAGGCGAACACAGGATTGTCTGTTTTGGTGAGTTTGTTGGGGAACAGGGAAGCATTGTTTTTTTGCAAATAAGCATGGATACTGAAAAGTATCCTCCAAATTACCATTTTTAGTAGTCATCTTTACATAAAAAATAATAGGGTGGGTCACATTATTAAACTAAAAAGGCATCCCCTTTTTTCCTAATTTGCCACTGGAAAAAGCTAAAACTTTCAGGACAGTTTGGCATTTACTGTTACCAGGATAGGTATCGTTAACCCAAGGAGGCAGGTAATATACTTGCTGGACCTGTCTGTGGTCGAGAAATTAGGAGGAAGAGTGTCGGAAGATTCCTCAGGAGGAATTACAGAAAACACTCAGTAGGGCCAACATGGGCTGAATATCAACCACGCTCACTATACCTCTGGCCTGGGACAGATCCAGAGGTGGGAAAGACAAAAGCCTGTCTTGGTGTACAAACACTATGTCAGAAAAGGCCAGTTGATACGGTGATATAAAGAAATTGTAGGGCTGTCAATTTTAGGGTTACCTGTGAAGGAAAATAACACCTTAGCTTAAAAGGGGTGGGGGTGGGGGGTTTGTAGGCAGGAGCCAGGGAGACTGCTTAACACCACTTGCAGGCCTGATGTGGCCAGGGTTCAGGCAGTGGCTTTCAAACATCTTTAAGAATCACCCACAGAAACATTTCAGCCATCACTAGGGGTGAGGGGGTGCATATGGGGAGGGGGTGTTAGGGGGAGAGAGAGAGAGAGAGAGAGAGAGAGAGAGAGAGATCTAAAGCAGGGTAGACAGAATGGTGAAACCAGAGCCCTGAAGTGACAAAGAACTGTTAAAAGTTCTGGAAAGAACGGAACTCAGCAGACACATGGGGAATGGGGTAATAGGACTTGAAAAATGGGAAGACTGTTAACTGACATTTTTAAAATATTTTACAGTTGTCATACACTTATTCTAGATAACTTAAGAAAGCAACCTCAGTCTTGTGGGTGGTGTTGTAAAAGAGCAGATTTCAACTCAAGATACCTGGGAAATCCCTTTACATGACAGCCTCTCCTATACCCTTGTTTACGACATGGAGCAGTTCACATGCTTGCCTGTCCAGTGCTACTTAGCTAAAAATGAAAACAGCATATGCTTACTATAGAAAGCTTAGAAAATTCAGGAAATGTTTTAAAATAAAAACTACCTTGGCCCAGAAACCGGAAGGGGAATAACAATCGAAATGTAAATAGGAAATACTCAAGTTAATAAAGATGGGGGAAAAAAAAGTACCCACATCTCATTGAATCTCCTACTTTTTGAGTAATCGAATAATAATTTTTTGTTTGGTTTGGAGGAGAGATAACAGTAAAAACTTTACTTTTTACTTTTTTTATCTGGTCTTTTGACAGTTTCATACATGTATAAAATACAGTCTAGGGCTGGGGATTTAGCTCAGTGGTAGAGCACTTACCTAGGAAGCGCAAGGCCCTGGGTTCGGTCCCCAGCTCTGAAAAAAAGAACCAAAAAAAAAAAAAAAAAAAAAATACAGTCTAACTACTCCCACTGGTCCCTTTCCCAGGTTCATGACTTCTTATATTTTTTGTTGTGAGCCTAGCCTTTAACGGCTGAGCCATCTCTTCAGCCCAGTTCATGACTTCTTAAAGATCTCTTAAATTTTATTTTATCCAGCAGAACAGTGGTGGTGCACGCCTTTAATCCCAGCACTGGGGAGGTAGAGGCAGATGGATCTCCATGAGTTCAAGGCCAGCCTGGTCTATAGATCTAGTTCCAGGACAGCCAGGACTACAGAGAGAAACCCTTTCTTGAAAAACAGAAACAAAAGAACTATTTTATGTGTATGGATGTTTACCTGCATCTCCGATTGTACACCATGTGCATGCCGGATGCCCTCGGATGCCCTCAGAGGTCAGGCAGATGTTTGTGAGCCACTGTGTGGGTGCTAGGCACAGAACCTGGGTTCTATACAAGAACAGTGGGCTGGAGAGATGGCTCAGCGGTTAAGAGCACCCGACTGCTCTTCCAGAGGTCATGAGTTCAATTCCCAGCAACCACATGGTGGCTCACAACCATCTGTAAAGAGATCCGATGCCCTCTTCTGGTGCTTCTGAAGACAGCTACTTATATATAATAAATAAATAAATAAATCTTTAAAAAAAAAAAAAAAAAAAAAAGAATATACAAGAACAGTAAGTGCTCTTAACCAAGGAGCCACCCTTCCAAACAGGGTTTTGGTTTTGGTTTTGGTTTATTTTGAGACAGGGTCTCACTTTAACCCAGGCCAGCCTGGAACTCACTCTGTAGCCCAGGCTGGCCTTGAATTCACACAGTCCTCCTGACCTAGCCTCCCAACTACTGGGATTAAATGTAAGCCATTATGGCTGGAAAGCTTTAATATTTAAGAAATCTTGAACTTGCAAGATTGCTCCTAGCAACCTGAGCTTGAGCTCTGACACCCACTTGGTAGAAAGAGTAATCCTCTGACCTGCACATGTTCACCATGCTGTGGTATCTTACACATATACATCACATAGACACGAAAAATAAACGTAACTGTAAGAACCTGTATTCATAGTAGGAAATACATTCTGTGGAGCTGAGGGTTTAGCATAGTGGCACAGTGCTTGCCTAGTGTCAGAGTTGATCCCCAACACTGAAAAACAAGGTCATATGTTTTATAAAGCAGTAGCTGCCATAAATATTGATTCTTCTGATGGATCTGTGCAAAGTAAATTGAAAACCTTCAAGAAAATCTAGCTACTGTAGGTGCTATTAAGAGCATCTGTGATTTATAAAAGGAGATCAGGAGATCAGAATACCAACTTGACCAGACATTTTGAAGTCAATTGGGTGAGGGTGACATCATCACTTCAGAGATGAAATAATTGCAGATGTGCTAGAGACAGCCTAAGAAGTGAAGTTTGAAGGTACAGCTTAATTGATCTCATCATTAAACCTCTACACGTGAGAAACTGTTTTCTGTGGAAGAGTAGAAACCAGTTTCTTGAGACAGAATCTACTTCTGGTGAAGATTGTGCGAATCTAGTTGGATGAGAAAGAATTTGGAATATAAATGTAGGTGAAGGGGTTGGGGATTTAGCTCAGTGGTAGAGCGCTGGCCTAGGAAGCACAAGGCCCTGGGTTCGGTCCCCAGCTCCGAAAAAAAAAAAAAAAAAAAGAACCAAAAAATAAAATAAAATAAAATAAATGTAGATGAAAAGCAGAGTGGAGAAAGTGAGTTCCAATTACGAAAGCATTTCTATAGTGGGTAAAATGTTATTGAAAAAACACCCCTTCAGGGCTGGAGAGATGGCTCAGCGGTTAAGAGCACTGACTGCTCATCCAGAGGACCTGAGTTCAATTCCCAGCAACCACATGGTGGCTCACAACCATCTGTAATAGGATCTGATGCCCTCTTTTGTTATATCTGAAGACAGCAACAGTGTACTCATAAACATAAAACAAATAAATCTTAAAAAAGAAAGAAAAGAAAAGAAAAAACAAAACACCCCATGCTAAGAGAACTCTCCCATTGATGAAGAGTTGCTGACTTTAAAGAAATGCCACAGCCACCGGAGTGTTCAGCAACTACACCCTGTTGTTTTTAAGACAAAATTCCAAATCCTCAATTTACCAAATGAAGACTCAAGAGCCAGACACCGTGGTGAAAGCCTACTAGCTCAGAGAGGCAGAGAAAGCACCCAGATGACCTTCCTACTCCACTGACATCCCCGAAGGAAAAAGCTCCTCCTTCTGCACACTGTCTTAAAGACCCTTCAACTCAAAGACTCTCCTTCTTCTTCTTTCCTGGGCCTTATGTTCACTTCCTGTCAACTGTTTGCTCGCTATGCCTCGTGACCTATGGTTGACTTTATTGAATCCTGTTTACAGAAATCTCTTGGATTAAAGGTATGTGCTGGGGCTGAGCCACACCACAACAAGAAACAGGTTTTCCCGGTTCACAATGTGACCAAACACCTGCAACGAGGCAGGGATGACTCAGCATTATCAACATTGAGGCAAGGCCCTCACCAGCAACAATGTTACCACTCTCCATGATGGTTTGCTTTGTTGCTAGTACTTCTTAGCCATAAAGCATCTCTAGTTGAGCCCTGTATGTTGTCTTTTTATGATGCAATTGAATACTGACTATACTACAAAATAATGTAAATGTAATTTTTACACACATTTAGAAACCAAAAAGTTGTCGTGACTCACTAATGCAGTGTTTGCTTTACTGCCATCTAGAATCAAAACCACAATATCCCCAAAGTACCTTAATTTATTTCATTGTTCCACTATTTGGACATCTAGGGGCCTCTATCTTTCACTGCCCACATTTCCATGAATATCTTTATGCAAAAATCTTTTTGCAGTAGCTTAAAAGTATTACCTTAGGATAGAAAGCTGTATTGGAAATGACTGATTCAGAGGTTTTGAAATCTCTCAAACCAGCCAAATTGCTATCCACGAAGGTCAGGCAAGATTTTATTCCTGCAGTAAGTGTTCATGAGTGCCCATCGTACATGCCCAACAACATTTATCTTTTTTTTTAAAGCCTTGTCAATGTGGCAGATGAAATGGACTCTCATTTTAATTTGCATTGGATTAATAGTGAGGTAGAAAATTTTTGTAAACGTAAGAACCCTTTAGAGTTTTCCTGGGAATGAAATTCCACTGCCGATGTTTGGCCGTGTAGTTGGCAAAGAGAACTAAGAGAACTGTTACAGACTTGAGGAAAAATAAACAACAGAACAATTTAGAAATAAAGAATATGGCCACACCAAGGGGCAGTCAGATTGTTGCTTGGTGTTTGGTTTGGTTCATTGTGTTTTGTTTGAGACAGGTTCTCTGTGTATAATGTTGGCTGTCCTGGGACTCACTATGTAAACCAGGCTGGCCTGGAACTCATTGTGTAAACCAGGCTGGCCTGGAACTCACAGAGATCTGTCTTCTTCTGCCTCCTAGGTGCTAGAATTAAAGGCTTGCAGCTGGCCAGCATAGTCAAGTTGTGCTGTGGTGTGCCCAGTTAACAAAGGGTGGGAGGATGAATCATTGCACAATGATGATGAAACAGACTCATGCTGTTGCCCTGCTCTGCGCTCAACAGCGTTGTTGTTTTGAGGGTGACTTAGTTTCAGACACACATCATTCCTTGTAGTAAATCAATATGACCGGCTTGAGTTTCTCTTCATTTGGTAGTTTTATTTGAATTTAATTAACATATCTGTCTTAGTTTCACAGATTTATAAATCCGTAAAGCAAGTGTGTTCTTTATTTTGTGTTCGTATATATGTGCACATGTATGTTTAAGACAGATGCCATATAGGGTTGGGGATTTAGCTCAATGGTAGAGCACTTGCCTAGCAAGCACAGGGCCCTGGGTTCGGTCCTCAGCTCCAGAGTGGGGAAAAAAGATTAAAAAAAAAAGAAAGATGCCATATGCCAACTCAGGGTACTTCTGAGAATCTTTTCCCCCTACGAGAGATCAGAACAACATTCAAGTTCATTATAGGAAAAAACCTGTCTCGTTTATGTGTCTCTAAACATAGGAATGTTTAAAGCAATCTGGCGTTTCAAAAGAAAGGTAAATGTAGTGTCTGCTTATAAGTGAACAATTTCAATATATATATTGAAATTTTTCTGTACATAATATTGATATGATTTTTTCCAGCCTTTGGAAATAGCACCAGAAAGAGCTGTTTAGAATTCAGAGAATGTTTTGAGTTAAAACACATTATTCATCAAAGTCAGCCTAGGTCGGAGAGATAGAGAAGAGTGTCTGCATTTATGTACCTTGTCTTTTCAGAACAGAAGTTTTAAGCAGATAGTGACTAAGTAGAAATTCTGTGAAGTGGTGGGCAAGACTCCACATGAGCCTTGGGAACCAGCGGGGTCTGGCCACCCTAATGACAACAATCGGGAAGGCAGCACAGAAAGGGTGGAGACTCATGATCCAGACACCACTGTCTCCTATCTACAGTAAACCACGTCATCGCTGAAGGCAGGGGTTGCCTGCACATCAGAAGCAACAGGGAAGGACAACCTGACTGGAGCACAGAAGGCCATGAAATTGTTCTGTGTGCTACTAAGACGGCAACTATGTGTCACTTATGCATTTGTCAAACCCATTGGACACCAAGAGTGAGCCCTGTTGTAGCTATTTCCTTGGGTGATACTGATGTATTGGTGCAGACCCAGCCGTTTGTAACAAATGTAACCCTTGCAGGAGATGTCGCCAGGGGAAAAGTTGGATATGTGGGACCAAGACAGGACACATGACCACTCTCCATCTCAAAAATTCTATTTCAATACAAAAGAATAAACTAAAACTGAGCACACAGCTTCTTAGTTGATTCAAGCATCCAAGTCGACTGGACCCCGTAAAACTGATAGCCGAGCTACTCCATGTGCCATTCTCATGCTCTCTCTGCCTGGCATATTCTTGCTCCAAAGTAACCATATGGCTCACATGCTCACCTGCTCAGGGCTTTGTTCAGTGCAGTGAACAGTGGCTTTGCAACTGTCTGGGAAATAAATACAAGAAAGATGGGGACAGTCACCCTCTTCCATCCAGGTCTCAGGGACTCAGATTACCCCATCTGGTGGCAGTCTCAGAACACATGGCCTCAGAGTTCTCCAAGGGAGAAGAGAAGAAGAAAGCCCATTAGCTGTAAATGGCTCTGGACTGTGAGATGTGTTCACTCCGCTTAGTCTGTTGGCCAGCACCAACCACCTGGTCCTGCTTCACTGCAGAGGAGGCCAGGAAACAGAACAGAGACTTGACTGCCATCGATGGTGGCAACACCGGCATCCAGGACAACCTGGTATGCGGTAGAAATTCCAGACATTTTTACGAAGCCAATGGCCAGTCTGTATTAGTGGGAGGAGGAGGAGGAATATCGCTGATGTAAGAGCGTGTCCTAAAGTAGGATTAAAATAATGAAGACTCTTCCTTAGAACATACCTACAATTATATGGCTTTCTAGGCCTGCCCCGGCTCTGAGTGGAGCCACAGAGAGATTTATTATGCATGCTTAGGGCTTTTGCTTACTCTTGTTCCCAGCTAGCTCTTATAATCTAATTAGCCCATTTATTCCAATCTAAATTCTTCCAGGTGGAATGTTAGTTACCTATCCTTCAGCCCCAGCCTCCTTCCTCTGCAACTGGCTGGCCATTTCTCCTCGCCTGACTCTTTCCCAGGGTTCTTATCTCCGCTGGAAGTCCGACCTATTCTCTCCTTTGCTATAGCCCATTGGCTCTTTATTAAACCAAGAAGGAAGCAAGAGAGGGAAGGTGTACAAAATAGGATGTAGCAATATAAATAACATACCAAAGTCTGGTCTGCACTCAGCTCTCTGCCAGCATAGAAATCAGCATTTGAACAATACCAAGACAACCTTCTCATGGCACACAAAAGAATCACCCCAACATACATGAAACAGTTTATTGAGTGTTTGCTATGTACAAGACACCATACTTGATGACAGGAACACACGTGAATGAGAAGTAGTCACTGATACCTAGTCAGGGACCCATAATAGAATTAAACTGTGGGAACTCAAAAGGTCAAGTTCTCCTACATTTTAGTAAGACTGAGAGTTTATATCTAAACATTGCTAGCATACTAGGCATAAGACACTCGGTCAGGAATGGCTTCCCATGGTCATAGAAGGGAGGTCTGTATTCTTTTCTGTTCTCGGTATCAAGCTGCCTTTGGGCTTTTCATTTTCCCATTGATACTGGCGTACCCCTCACTCCTCTTCCACTCAGTTCAGAGTAGGCAATAGCCCCAGGTCACTTAGTTGAAACCAAGGTTGCTCAAGTATTTCAAGAACTTCCCCATCTAATATTTTCAGAAGTCTAGTATTTTCAGAATGAACACACCTCACCCCTTGTACACCCCTATAAAGAAAAAGGCAGACTTCTTTTTCTTAGCATTGAACTCAGCCTTGGAACTGCCAGAACTTGGTGACAGAAAAAGTCTGGAAAAGGGATCTGGGGCATGGCTCTGGGCTGAAGCACCAAGGGCAGGGACAGTAGAGAGTTGGGAATTAAACAATGAAAGTCCTAAGGAAAAGGTGGACAACCATGTGGACAACGTCAGTAAACCAGACCGGCCTTGGGTGGAGACCGTTTTGCTTGCAAAAAGGACACGTTACTTCTTTAACACAAAAATATGAAAAATTACTGTCAGCTGAGAAAAAAACATTCAAAATGATAGCAAGGTTCCCTCGTGTGGTACCATACTTCTCTGGTTCACTGTTATACCATGTAGGGTCTTTGTTAAATCAGTTTTATAGCTCAAGATGCCTACCCCAAAATTCATGTCTGTTTTCAAGTTAGCTAGGAAAAGTTTATGATCAATTCTCATTTGTATCATCCTGAGCTCCTCTGGACAGGAATCCAGGCACAATTTAACTGGGTTCTCTGACTCAGGCTTTCTCCTAAGTTGGCATTCAAGGTGTCAGCCCAGCCGCTCAGGTTGGGAAGGTCCTGCTTCCAAGACCCCCAGTTTCTAACAAAATCCTGCTCGCTGCAATCAGTTGGACTGAGGGCCTCTGATCCTCGCTCGCCATTGGCCAAAGGTGCACTCGGATTCTTGTGGTGTGAGCATCTCCGTAAAGCAACTTACTCCATGGTAGCTTCATACGAGCAAGCAGAAAGAAACCAGCAAGGGTATGAGCGGGACAAGCCGAAGCCTTCTGAAAAGCTGGTCTCGGAGGTGACGCCCCTTTGTTTTGTGCTACATTTGCTCACCCAGAGCAGTGACTCAGCCCATACTCAAGGGGAGGAGATTACATGACTGATGTCTAGAAAGTAGTCTCTGGAGTCCTTATTTTTTGATTGTTTATTTAGTATGTGCTTGTGTAAGTCTGTGTGGGCGCAGGCGCATGTGTGCTGTGAATCTCAGAGAGTTGGTCTCCTGTCATCTCACGGGGTAGAGGGTGGAGAGTATATCTCAGGCTGTCAGGGCACAGATAAGCTCCTCTACCTACTGAACTACCTGGTCAGGCCTCCAGAAGCCATTTTAGATGCTGTTAGCCAAGAAGGGTCCGCCTCCTCCTTTCTAAGGCTTCCTAAAATTACACATGCCAAACCTGCTTGCTTAATACTGGCCTATAGTTAGTTTCAAGGTAGGTTAGAAAATGTAAGCAAGAATTCTGGGTGCCAATAGGCCCGTCCAAAAGGGAAAGCTCAGGACATGGCTTAGTCGGTCAAGTGCTTGTCTTAAAAGCACGAGGACCTGAATGCAATCCCAGTTTTTAAAGTGATTGCACACGTGGTGATATGTGCTTGAAGTTCCTGTTTGAGGCTCCCTGGCCAGCTGCCTGTCCTATTTGATGAGTTCAAGGCTTGAGAGAGATCCTGTCTCAAAAATAAGGTAGACATTGCTTCTGAGGAATGATATTCAGACTTGTCCTGGCTTTCATACACACACACATGCATGTGCACACACATAAGCATAAACATACGTATATGCACATACAGAGAGAGAGAGAGTTAATCATGAAGGAGAACTACATCATTCTAGAGAGTAGAATATTTCTGTGTGCGTCGAGACCAGTCGCAGGCCTTAAGGAGAAGAAAGCTGGTTGGAGGAAGTCATAGAGTCTGGGTTCAAATCCCACATCTGCCGCACTGTGTTGCATAAATAACCTGGCTAGTATGTTCAGAGTAAGTGAATTCCCTTCTGTGATACACCTTGAATATGGTAGGGATTCTCCCGGAGAACCATCTGCCAAGGGACTAAGGGTGGCTTGGTGGATAAAACTGTTGTCTGAGATCAGATCTTTGGCACCCATGTAAGACTGGGTGGGAGCGTAATCCCTCAGGTGGCAGATTCCGGGGATCTTTAGGGCAAAGTGGCTAGCTAAAGACAGACCCTGCCTCAGACACCAGACTACAACCTTAGGCTTCCACATGCATACACACCACACACATTCTCCTGCAAAAGAAAGATGAAAGGAAGCATTTAGGATCATTCTAAATGTAGCCTCAGACCCCAGGGACTTTGAAGCCCGGCTGTGACAGAGGCTGCTGTGTCACTCCACACCACTCACCTAACTGCTCTGAAAACTAACCCAACTGTTAGTTTCTTTCTGCTTACTTCGTTGGGTTGCTCAGAAGGACGGCATGTGTGAATTGTTTAAAGATATTCAGAAAAATGTATACACTGGGCAAACGTCACGGCATTAAGACCACTAGGTGGCGGTAGGGAGCAGCAGCCCTGGGTTATGGCCCATGTCCACCAGATGGTGCTGGCATTCAGTAAGTAACACTTGGCTCCTCGGGGACATTTCACAAGGGGCCTTGGAAAGGCACTTGGAGATAGCTGGTGCCACACCTCAACCAAAAAGGAGGGGAATGATACCAGCCGGGGTGGGGTGGGAAGTCAGGAATCCACCAGTGCTGGTGAGCCCTGGCTCCCTGAAGCCCAGGCTGGTGGCTCTTACACACACACTGTGAAGAAACTCTCACGTTCTCTCTAGACTTACACTATATCCCCACTAAGTCTACCATCTTCTTCACAGAGTTACCAAGTTTTAAAACTCTGAGAAATGTCCACAAACAGCACCTGTCTCTCTAACTGTGTAGAATAACTGTTTTAAGCTTTAGGGTCAAGGAGGACCTCAATTAATATCAGTAATATAGGCTGCAAAGTCGGCATATGAATTTTCCCTCATGAGATTGGTATAGAGATTAAGTGAAATTAGTTATAGTACATAACACCAAAAAGCACTTAGGAAGAACTGCACACTTCTGAGCAGTTTATTCATTCTAATAGTGTATTCATTTAATTCTTACCATTACCTCAGATCATATACATGTGTGTGATGACATAAATATGTATTTATATGTTATACATACAAACATGTACATGTTATCATAAAGCCCATTCTGCAGAAGAAGAAACAGTCATATTGCTTACCCCCCTTGTGGCCAGCAAGTGGAAGAGGCAGGATTTGAACCATGTTTAGAGCGTAACCATGCTAATGCTCAGCTGAGAGCAATGCTCAGTGACAGAAACGGGTCCACAGAGCAAGCTAGAGAACCTCAGTTTCTGGGACAGGGTCTGCAGTGAGAAAGTCAGCCGCACTCCCCTACTCTTCCACAGCAGGGAGAGCCACTCGTGTGAGGGAAGATGCTAAGCACTCCAGTTAACTGGGAGGAACATAAGATTTAAAAAGACAGAAAGTAGCTGCACCAAAACCATAGAGAGACAGGCAGGCAGGAAGACAGACAGACAGACAGACAGACAGACAGACGACAGATAGACAGACAGAGGACAGACAGACAGGCGACAGATAGACAGACAGACAGATGACAGATAGACAGACAGATAGACCGACAGACAGATGATAGATAGACAGACGGACGGGACGACAGATAGATAGACAGACAGAGGACAGAAAGATAGACAGAGGACAGATAGACAGACAGAGGACAGACAGACAGATGACAGATAGACAGATAGACCGACAGACAGATGATAGATAGACAGACGGACGGGACGACAGATAGATAGACAGACAGAGGACAGAAAGATAGACAGAGGACAGATAGACAGACAGAGGACAGACAGACAGATGACAGATAGACAGACAGATAGACCGACAGACAGATGATAGATAGACAGACGGACGGGATGACAGATAGATAGACAGACAGAGGACAGATAGACAGACAGACGGAACTGACTGACTGACTGACGACTGAGTGACTGACTTTTGGACCAGAGAACAACGCTTGAGTTCATCACTGCATCTTGCTCGCTCTGGGTCACTGGTAGGCTGTTTAACACAGAAGAGTGCTGTGTTCCTCATCTAAAAGTGGAAGCCAGTGAGCCTCCTTGCAGAATTACCATGAGGGCCGGAGACCAGTGCGATCAAAAGGCCTTTGCAGCATGGCGCAGAGGTTTAATTCTTACTATCCCTACCATGCTTACACACACAGCATGTATTGCTTCACACTGAAACTGCCCTTGCATCTATGTACGAACTGGCAAACACACAGACAAAAATGGCTACTGTGGAATCACCGTGTCATTCAAAGCTCCTCGTGGACAGAAACTTATCAACTGCTGGTGGAAAGGGATCCGAGAGTCAAAGACATTATGCTAGTGTGTCTTCCCTTCAAGATGCATACACAGTGGAGGTGGTGGATGTTTGGACATTTAACATGTGACTTTGGAGAGATGGAGTATACAGTACACATGAGAAGGCAGACATTTATTCTGTCGGTCCAAAATGGCAGAACGGGTGGATACAGTACCTTAAAACTAGCTCTGAAGGATGGAAAACGGTTGAAAAGAACATGCCAGAAACTATCAGAGGCAAGGAGACCAGAAAGGGTGGGGATCATTTGGAGAACAGTAAGCAGTTCAGACTAGCAGTATGAACTGGGCTTGAGTGTGTAGAGGCAAGAAGTGAATTGTGCTGGGCAGTACATGTGGATCCCAGCATGTAGAGACAGAGTTCAAGGAAAGCCTAACCTACAGAGTGAGTTCCAAGATAGCCAGAGCTACCCAGAGAAACTTTGGCTTGGAAAAAAAGATGAAGGAGAAGGAGAAGGAAGAAGAGGAGGAGGAGGAAGAGGAAGAGAAGGAGGAGGAGGAGGAAGAGGAGGAGAAGGGGAAGGGAAGGGAAAGGGGGAGGGGGAGAAGGAAGAGGAGAATGAGGAGGAGGAAGAAGGGAAGGAGGAAGGGGAGGAGGAGGAGGAGAAGGAGGAGAAGAAAGAAGGTGAATTGCAAACCAAGCTGGCACACACCTTTGAACCTTTAATCCTAGCACTTGGGAGGCAGAGGCAAGTGGATCTCTGTGAGTTCAAGGCCAACCTTGGCCTACATAGTGTTCAAGGACAGACAAAGGTACATAAAAGAGGCCCTGTCTCAAAAAGAAAGAAAAGAAAGGAAGGAAGGAAGGAAGGAAGGAAGGAAGGAAGGAAGGAAGGAAGGAAGACTGGAAGAAAGAGAATGACAGCAAGGTAGTAAAATACAAACCCACAGGACTGTAAACATGAGGAGAGACAGGAGCTATGGGAAGGTTAAACAATGTGGGGAAAGGATAGTTGCTGGATGAATATTAACTGGTTTGGCAAAGAAGAAAGAGCTTCCTGCCAGGCAGGTGGGTTCAAAGATTCTTTCAAACAAGAGCTGATTTGTTATGAAAAGCAAAACCAAAAGAATAACGACCGCAAATGTGGAAATGGAAACACTGATACCTCTGATGTCAATGGGATGTTTGGGCTGAGAACATCGCCAAGAAATGAATGTCTGCCCTGCGCTCCCGGCCTAGTCTGCCTCTCAGGCTTTCTCCATTCCACTCAGCAAAATAAATACAAGAGGTCTAGAGAGAGTGCAAGTGAGATTCTCTGCACTTGAGGACAGCAGACAGATATAATAAGGTATCATACAGAAAGCAGGCAGTCGGCGAAAGTGTCCATCTTCTAAGGGAAAGGGTCAGGGAAGCCCCTGCTGTTTTGATTGGTCCAGAAGAAAGAACTATTGTTACCACCATAGGCGGGTTCTCCCCAGTAAACACTGGCTTCCTACCTGGTAGCCCTAAGCTATGACCTACCTCACACAGCTCTGTACAGCACTATCACAGATCTACACACGCACACACACACCCCACTCACACAGATCTACACATAAACCACTCGCTCATCTACACACACACACACACACACACACACACACACACACACACACACCACTTATATTGCGAGAGAGAGGGAGAGAGAGAGAGAGAGAGAGAGAGAGAGAGAGAGAGAGAGCAAGCTTTCAATGAGCACTTTAGGACTCATTAAAAAGTATTTAAAATGAACAGTGAGGAAAGTCTAAAGACAAAGACCCAGGAGGGTAAGGGAAAGAGAGGGAGGGAAGGAGGAAGAGGAGAAAGAGGGAGAGGAGGAGGAAGGGGAGGAGGAAGAGGAGGAGGAAGGGAAGAAGGTAGGAAGGGAGAGAAGGTGAGAAGGGAGGGAAGGAGGAGGGGGAGAGGAAGGGAGGGAGAGGGGGAGGAAGGGAAGGAGGTAGGGAGAGAGGAGAGAAAGAGGGAAGGAGAAAGGAAGGGACAGGAAGGAGAGAAGGGAGGAAGGGAAGGAAGGAGGGAGGGAAGAAAAGAGGAGGGAGAAAGGAAGCAGAAATGATTCGGAAAAACACAAAAATTAAATGGCATAATTAAAACCCTAGAAAACTATGAAGCCATTGTACCCATAAAACAAGATAATAGAGGGAGGGAAGGAGAGAGAGAGAGGAATCAGGACAGCTAAAGTGTGAATATGTAAACGTGTATATGAAAAAGGAAGAGGTCTCCTAAAAGTAAAGCCATCAAAACACACACGCCAAGAACTCTTATGAGGGAAAAGATGTTAATTATTCCAGAGGGTTAATTGATGTCATCGTAACAGGATTTCAGGAGGAAGAGGTAGGAGGCCGGAGGGATACTTGCAAAGAAAGAATTTAATTTTTTTCTAGAACAATAAAAGAAAAATACACATTGACTTATGTTACTGTAATGTTTCAAACTTCAGACAAAACAAGCAGATACTTAAGACCTTCTAGGGAGAAAAACTGGATCATACAAATAGGGTTCAGAATACATTAGACAAATGCTGGAATGGGAATTTGGGATCTAACTGAGTGGTGAGAATGTTCTAAAACCTAGTTTATGGAGATTATTGAAGAACAGCAAATTTCGTAAAAGTCACTAAATTGAAATAAGTGAATTTTAGAAATCCAAAATATACTTCAATAACATTGTAAAATAAAGAATGTATAACATATAAATCTTTGGAATGAAATAATAGGGCATTTTAAATGTGAAAATGTAAATTATAAAATAGTAGAATAATGCATATATAAATAGTAAACTTCATTAAAATAACTTTCCATGTAAAGAAATCAAGCTCGGGGTCGGGGATTTAGCTCAGTGGTAGAGCGCTTGCCTAGGAAGCGCAAGGCCCTGGGTTCAGTCCTCAGCTCTGGAAAAAAGAAAAAAAGAAAGAAAAGAAAAGAAACCACGCTGGCCATGGTGGCGCACACTGGAAGGATTTGTTGAAGGGGGCAGAGGCAGGAGGATCATGAGTTCCAGGTCAGCTTAGTCTACATAGTGAGTTCCAGGACATCCAGGGCTACACAGAGAAACCCTGTTACAAAAAGCAACCTCCTTCCTCCCAAAAAAGTAAAACAAAACAGGACCTATATGGCAGGAGAAGCTCCCTCGGGTTGTGCTCTGACCTACACACACACACACACACACACACACACACACACACACACACACACACACACACACACACGAGCATCCATGTTTGCAAAATAAATGTAGAAGGAATGCTGAGAGCTAAGAGATGGTAAAGCAGTTTCTTCCATGCTCTGAAAGACATTATTCTGTGCTTGGGATTCTCTGGTTGTCAGACTCTCTGCGCTGCCCACAAAACAAGAACAATGTTTTCAGTTACACCAGGTTTCAAAAAATTTGTCTGATGAAGCTACAAGGAAAAAACAAAATGAAGACATGAGATGGAGGAAAAGGAAAAGCTATTAAAGCAGGACACAGACAGAAGAACTCTCTAGAATGAGGGATCCTCAGGATAACAGCTGTGTGACAAACCAGGAAAGCAGCTGGGGCAGCTGGAGTGGAAGATTCAGGCTTCAGTCTGGGTGCTGTTCCTATGGAAATACAGACAATATGGCTTATGCTGTTACTATACTCCAGTCATCTCCAGGGGCAAATGCTCTTTATGAAGAAGTGTATGTACTTAGGGTAGTGTAGGCTTATCACCCCATTTACTTAGAAGGGAGCAAGAGGATCAGTTGACTCCAGGAGTTTGAGACCAACCTGGACAACAGAACAACACCCAGTCTTGAAAATACATAAAGGGGTTGGGGATTTAGCTCAGTGGTAGAGCGCTTGCCTAGCAAGTGCAAGGCCCTGGGTTTGGTCCCCAGCTCCGAAAAAAAAAAAAAAAAGAAAATACATGAAATAGAAATGAAATCATATTTCCTTATGTTCTTTAACTAAGAAGAATAGAAACATAGTCTGTTTTACTTAGGATTTTACTGCTGTGAACAGACACCACAACCAAGACAACTCTTATAAAGGACAACATTTAGTTGGGGCTGGATTACAGGTTCAGAGGTTCAATCCATTATCATCAAGGCCGGAACAGGCAGCATCCAGGCAGGCATGGTGCAGGAGGAGCTGAGAGTTCTACATCTTCATCTGAAGGCCGCTAGCAAAGTACTGTCTTCCAGGAAGCTAGGATGAGGGTCTTAAAGCCCACACCCACTCCAACAAGGCCACACGTACTCCCACAGGGCCACACTTCCTAATAGTACCACCTGCTGGGCCAAGCATATACAAACCATCGCAGAGTCATAATACTGCAAATTCTGCGTACTGACTTAACTAAAACCATGCTCCAAGGATGTGGGGAGAATGTGCTGTGGTATATAGATGCAGACCCGAGACAAGGATCTGTTCAATTAATTTATCCCGGAAGTGCAGGGGACACTTAGAAAAATCTGAAAGTCTTAGAGGGAAGAAAGACACAAGGTGATTAAAACACAAAAAAAGTGTGCATCGTTAAAGCAATGGCTGTGGCTGTGGAACTTAAGCTACAAGGGTAGCAATGAGAGATGGGACGGAACATACACTTCAGAGGTGACAGAGCTTGGGTGCTTATGGGCCAGCTCCTGAGAGTACAGGATGCGAGTGAGGGGACATTAATGTTCAGGCCCTCATCCAGCTCCTCCTGTGTGCATGAAGGCAGAACCCCAAAACTTTCTCTTACAGAGATAAACACCTTGACCATTGGAAGTGAGGACTAACACTGCATAGAATGTATGAAGAATCCTCAGGTGGAGAATTCAGGCAGCATGAGAAGACAGCCACCATGTCTGTAATACAGCAAACTAATAATGCAGTCGGGGGCAAAAACCTGAATATAGATAGATGATTGATAGATCATAGATAGATAGATAGATAGATAGATAGATAGATAGATAGATAGATAGATGGAAGGATGGATGGATGGATGGATGAATGGGTGGGTGGGTGGGTGGATGATGGGTAGATAGATGTATGGACAGATATATAGATAGATATATGAATAGATAGCTAGATGAATGGATGGGTGGGTGGGAGGTAGATGAATGGATAGGTGGATGGATGGAAGGATGGATGGATGGATAGATGGATGGATGAATGGATGGATAGGTGGATGAATGGATGGATGGATGAATGGGTTGGTGGGTAGGTGAATAGATAGCTGGATAGACAGGTAGATAGATGTTTTATCACACACACACACACACACACACACGACAGCTGTTAGGTCAGTGAGATAGCTTGGCAGGTGAAGTTGCTTGCCATCAAGCTGGACAACCTGGGTTCAGCCCCAGAACTCATGTGGCTGAAGCAGAGGCCTGACTCCCAAAAGCTGACTTTACCCCCAGGAAGTCTTCTGTCTAGAACCTGTGAATGGTAGCTCTTTAGTAAGACCTTGACCAAGTGAGAGAGCGAGTGGGGGCTTTGGGAGGAGGGAGATTGCTTTGGGGCACAGCACAGACATCTGGGGAAGGTCAAATGCCTCCGAGTGTCTGGAAACCATTCCCAGTTAAGTAAGGAACAGGAGACAGTGTGAGAATCCTAGGGGTGGAGACACATGAGGAGGTCAAAGCGGGGAATTCAGAGGCAGGAAGGATGAGGAGATAGTGAGTAGAAAAGGAACCTAGAGAGTGTGAAGAGAGGTCATGGCTTTCCAGGAGCCTAGCCATGGACACAGCCTCTACCCTGCTCAAGGAGTCCCCTCCTGGCTTCCAGACCTCTTCTCATCCCTCGTTCTGGTCAGGTTTAATCTCCCCTGACCTCAGTCCCTACGTCAGCACAACTGAACTGATTATCAGTCTACTGTGTGCTTGGTACAGTCAGGGCATGTTTTAGAAGCAGAAATGCATCCAGACCACTTGATAAACAGCCATTCCTTGGTACTTACATCTGGCGTACCAGCCCCTAGCCTCAGCTGCCCTGGTGTCCCTGCTCCCTCCCTCCTGGCCCTGCTCCCCACCAGCCCTGCCCCCCACCAGCCCTTCCTGCCACAATGGAGGGAAGGAGGCTTCTAGGGCCTCTCTAGGGTCTGTATCTATTCCAGTTGGTTGAGCCTACAATATAAGGGCCGTTAAATATTTTGACCATCACTCCTGCTAATAATCCCTTCTTGGCCTACCTGACAGCGGCCTGGTTAGGATCAAATGAAACAGCAGACATAAGCGGCCTCTGCAAAGGCTCCAAGCACTGCCGTGTAGTGGGCAAAAATATTGTTTTAACATCAAAATGCAAAGGTATTGCTGGAGAGAGATGTGGTCACAAAGGGCATGAACACAGAGCTGTGATGAATTGCAGGCTGGGAACAGCCGAGGGAGGGGAGCAGTGGGGCAGGGAAGGGTGGGGGAGAGAGGCAGGGAGGGGAGAGGCTGGAACCAGGCTGCTCACGAAGGCTCCATTCTAGGTCAGTGTGGTGCTGTGTGCAGGAAGAAGGGATTGCATTCCCTGTGTGCTGACCTACACCCAGCCGCCATCACTTGCTGGCTTACTGCCTTTCTCAGCTACCACCTCTCTCCCCTTTCTGTCTTTCCCTCCTACCCTTTTCCTCCCTCTATCTTCTCTCCCCCACCTTCCCTCTTGGAAAGTTGGACTAGAAAAGCAGCCCATCTAAGTCCTCGTGCAGCTCCGGATGTTTTATGGCATTGGTAGAAGTGCCGGGATAGCAGAAGCCACAGCCACCTTGAAATTCGTGGCACCTCCATTGTCTGATGCTTTCAGAACCAAGCTTCACTCACATGTGGTTTTCCTACACCATTCGTTCCAATAATTCTCCTCCCTCCGAGGGCCCTCCCCTGATAAACATGCTGAAACACTTCTCTCCCTTCCCTGCTCATAACGAATTACCTCCTGTGATTCCTGTATTACGGCTGGGGAAAAACAAGGCTCAAAGTAACTAAGTAACTTGCCAGAGATGCACAGGGGACAAGGGGCAAAGCTGTAGCTAAGATTCAGTTTGTCTGTTTTCCTCTTTGCAGCAAACCTGACAGACCGTACTAGAAGAGGTGACTCTCCTAGCAGTGGTGGCACATGACTTTAACCCCAGAAGTCAGGAGGCAGAGGCAGGCAGATCTCTGTGTTTGAGGCCAGCCTGGTCTACATAACGAGTTCCAGAACAGCCAGGGGTACACCGAGAAACCTTGTCTCAGAAAGACCAATAAATAAATAGCAAAAGAAGAGTTAACTCCTCTTTTTTAAATTTCAAACCTGTTAAGCCCAGTGCCCACCACAATGACTTTCCTATTATCTGCCTCATGAGGTATTGATTGCTCTCGACCAAATGGCCCCCTACTGTTTTCCCCTCTTCCTCGTCCTGCATTTTGCTTTCATCCCATCAGATGGGATGGGAGGTTCCTAGATCCCTTTGGAATAAGAGTCAAAGTCCTTTGAAACTGAGTTGCAAACTCCGAGACCCAGAACTTGGTGGGTTACATAAATGAGTGCCACAGGCCAGTGCTGGTGAAGGAAAGGAGCCCCAGCTAGCATGTCTGTCTGTCCATCCATCCGTCCGTCTGTCCATCCATCTGTCTATGTGTCTGTCTGTCTCTCCAGCTCTATGAGGAAAGGAGTGATTTATCTGTTAGTGGCTGTGAAAGGAAGATTTGAACGTGAGGCTCACCCTTTTCTTTCCACTCTCCTAGAGCCAGTCTGCCTGCCTCCCGGTCCTGAACAAGCCAGTTCCCACCACCCCACAGCTAGGACAGGGAGTCCCACAGCTTAGCTGCCATCTGGTTCCTTGATGGAGGAAGAATTCCCTGAGACAATGCAATGGAATTTGGGGAGCGTGGGTGCTCAAGTCAGATTGGTGAAAGATTTGAGGCCCAGTTGTGACTTCCATAACTTGAGGTTGCTGCAATGCTCAGTCTGTCCCAGGGCCATCAGCACATCTATAAGTAGCTGCTTAAATTACAAGTGGGGACCGAATACTCAGCCTTCTTTTCTCCCATGCTTTTCCTTTCTCAGTAAATGGCACCTCCATTCGTCTATGACTCAAGTCAGAAACCACAGAGTCATCCTTTCCCCTGTCTACACATCCAAGCCATTCATCGCTTCTGCTGACTTTGAGCATGCTATCCCAAACCTGAGCACAGTTCACCTACACTGCCAGCTCCCTCGCCTGAGCTGCTGCTGCTGCTGCTGCTGGGCTGGGCTAGCTTGGTCGTCACTCGCCTCATCCTCTGCTTCTGCTTCTGCTCTTCCCTCCCAGACTACATTTTCAATCCAGTAGGAAGGAGCTCATGAAAAATTAAATGTAATCATGTCACTCCCGATCAAAATTCTCCAAAGGCCTCTTGTCTCACTTAGAGTGTAAGCCCGTCTTTGCGATGGTCCACGAGGCACAGTCTGTGCCCCGTCCTGTGCCAGCTACTCTGCCCTCCTCATTGTCCTTCATATGCACCGGGCATACTCTTGTCTTAACCCTTGGCATCTGCCTGGAAATCTGCCCTCAAGTTGCCATAAAGCTTGCTTACTTAACCCTTCCAAGTCTTTATTCAAATGTCGTACTCGGGCTACCCTGTTTTGATTGCTTCGCTCCTCCCCTATGTCACCTGCCTCCCTTATCTTAATTTTCTCAGTTGGATAAAAGGCCTCCAGAAGCTGCACGAGAGGGAAACTTGACCAAGCAAGAGGAGCCCCAAGTCTACTTGCAAAAACACACACTGGACAAAGGCTGTCTTGGCCCTCAGAGGTTTCCTATTTATGCCTCGAATGGGAATGCCAGGATAGGAGATGTTTTCTTTCTTTTGTCCGATTGTCATGTTTTTAGCCTGGCATCAGGAGTAGCACCTCAGGGACAGGAATGCTTCTTTTGGTCACTGCTGTAGTCCTAGACCACATAGAGGCTGCAAGCACACAACATGTGCTCCACAAATCCGCGGACGGAGAAAATCCCTGAGATGTTCGGTTGTGTCCAGTTGAAGGTTGGCACTAAATAAGAGTTACCTGTGTCTTTATTGAATTTTCATCTCCTCGGATCACATAAATTTCCCACCTCCGGGTGGAGTGGAGATTCCGAACATCCATTATCACCCTTCTGCCACCCTCTTTGATTGCTCTCTGCCGAGCCGACCAGAGTCTGGGGTTACTGCCATCCGATACGGACCTCATGTCTTCTGCATTAATCACACTCTACCTTGCCAACTCCAGTTCCACCAGCTAATGTTTCCTGCCATTGTGCTCCCAGTGACGGACTGTCTGCTGAGCAGGAGAGAGGAGATGGAACTGTGGCCAACAGCCTGTCTGGATCTGCACATCCAATTGCCTGCTGCTCTCTGTGGACTGGGAACCTCTCAGGTATCCTTCAGTCCAAAAATGTACTTCCGGGTTCCTTGACTTCACTGCGGAACAAGCTTACCCATGCTAGCCCGTTGTTCCCATCCGTCTTCAACCACTCCCTCCTGTCTGCACTTTAACACTAAGCCTTCTAAGTCGTATGCATTACCTCACCGGTGTACTGTAGAGTAGCTTCTCACCCCTCTCTTACCCGATCACTCCGTCCCCTGAAACTTCCGATCACTACTGTGGTCAGAGTAACCTGAAAGGGACTTGGAGACTTTCTGTTAAAATCTTTAAGTGAGGGGTTGGGGATTTAGCTCAGTGGTAGAGCGCTTGCCTAGCAAGCACAAGGCCCTGGGTTCGGTCCTCAGCTCCGGTTTAAAAAAAAAAATCTTTAAGTGATGTCCATGTAAAGAGCATGAAGCTACTGTAAGACCCGTGGAGTCTGGGCCCCTGCCTGCCCACGTCTCCAAGCTCAGTTTCCTTGATGTCTGGCTGTCATTCTGTTCCTGTGAAACCCGGAGGTACTGAGGTGTTGTTGTTCCCGGGCCTTGCCTGGGGTCTCACATTCTGTGCTTTTCCTTCTGCCTCCTTTCAGGGGATGTTTCTTTATCCTTTACCATTCTACAAGGACAGTCAGAGTGCAGTGGCATCCAGTTTTCCTAGCTACCTGAGTCAGAGTTCCATTTGTAAGCCTTCTGGGCCTCAATTTGCTCCTCTGTAAAATGGGAATAATAGAACCTGAGGCCAGACAAAAAGACACAGAAATCATGAGGCCCAGAGAAAGGAGGGGAGCTCACATCCCAGTGTCTCTCTAGCTGAGCAGCGAGAACTCCTGCATAGTTGCAACATTTTCAGTGAAGGCTGCCTCTGTAGCATTCCTTTCAAGTATAGATACTTTGTATCAAAATAGCAATGCCCCGGGGTTAAGGCACAAGGATGTCTATGATCTTTTGTAGGAATCATTTCATTTCCTCAGACAAAACCCGCTTAAACATATTCTACCTCCTCGGCCCCTTTGGGCTCGATTTTACCCTATTTATTTGAGCCTGTGAGGTGCCCCTTAAGCGCCCCATAGACTAGTCATTTTAACAACCACCAAAATCCTACATATGACTGCTATAAAAACAACGAGCCGGGCCTCTCTCTGGAGGGGCCATGGCCATGCTTGGACCACTCTTGGGTGTGGTTTACTTCCGAGTGCCCTATTTCCTCCCACTACTTGTGCTTAAGCCTGTATTGAAGCATCTTTAATAAACAATCTCTTGCTTCATAAACTACTACTCCTGAGCTTCTGTTCAACACTGAAGCCACGATACTGGTTTGGTCTGAATCTTGGGATGCTTCTTAGGCTGCTGGGGTGACAGTGGAGAGCAATGCTTCCTTTGCCTGTACCCCCAAACACTCACGAATGTGTTTCTGCTAGGGGGAGGAGTGATGGAGAAGCCTGAGTCTGCAGCTGAGCAAACCCTGAGCATGTGCGGGCTCCATTGTCACCCAAGCCCCCTCACACAGGGCCTTGTCCCTCATTGAGCCACTCCCATAGCTGTTCAGACACCAATGACTGCGCTTAAAACAAGATGCCGGGTGTCCTTCTCTGCCTCACCCACGGTAACTGGACCAGAAGGCCAGCCTTTAAATGCCAGCTTGTAAATACCGACTCCAATTAACCAAGTGAATATCTGGGGCTGGTGAGATGGCTAAGTAGGTGAAGGCACCGGCTGCCAAGCCAGCCAGCCAGCCAGCCTACCCTCCATCCCAGACACACATGGTGGAAGGAGAGAACTGACTCCTGCAAGTTGCCTTCCGACCTTCACACATGCAACCAAGGAGCAAAAACAACCACACACACAAGCAATTAAACCTAATTTCTGAAAAAGCTTTCAGCAGGGGCTGGCCTGCATCATTGTTTCAAGGTGGCCCAGAAGCTGCCCTGCCCCCGCGCCCACAGCTGGGACTCTTCCTCACCTCCAGAGTTCTAGGCTTGCAAAGGACTGCTTTGCCAAGGATCGCCCAGGCAAGGGGCCTGCCTTCCATGCAGACGGTGGACAGGCAACATTCCAGAGCCTCCTCATCTCCTGCTAAGTCAGCCTAAGAAGGAAGGGCTGAGGAAACTGCCCAAGGAGCCAGGAGTAGGAGTGTGGTGGGTCCATGTGTGGCAACACAGACAGCTAAGCCTTCTCACACTCTCAGCAGCTTTGGCTCAGCCTGGCGCTCAGTGTCTCCCTAGCTCTGCCTGCCAATCTCTGGAAGACACAGGCAATACCTCAGTCATCTGCCCTACCATTACACATCAGGCACTTCTTGTGCCTATGGACAAAATCCATATGCCTTTTCCCCCAGCCACTGAGGAATGTGCTTGTCCCCTCCCCATATGACATAGTATGGATGAACCATGCCTCCTCTTTTAAAGATCTGGTATTTCCAGGCCGGTGTGGTGGCCCATGCCTTTAATCCCGCACTTGGGAGGCAGAGGCAGGCTGATCTCTGTTGAGTTCCAGGCCAGCCTGGTCTACAAAGCAAGTCCATAATAGCCAGTGCTCTGTTACACAAAGAAACCCTGTCTTGAAAAACCCAAAACCAACCAACCATGGTCATTTTTTAATGTCCATAAGAGACTTGCTTCTAAACGACTTTTTACAGTGTAAATTTCCTGCTGGTCTGTTTCAAACAACAACAAAAACAGAACAAAACAAAACAAAAAACAGGTCTCCTATTATGTCTAGCTGTTTCTATAAGGCAGCCTCAAACCACAGGAGTGACACCCAGCCAGGGCCACTGTCAGACCTCAGTGAGCATGCTGCGTGTGCTACCCAGAGGGCCGGAAGCCCACTGTGAAACACAAAGAGCCCACCACACTTCGTTAGCATTTTGTAGACCTTGATAGTCCCCACCTGACTCATATTTTCAATTACCCCTAAGAATTGGAGGACAGGGTCCACCTAGAGAAACCCCAGTAGGGAGAGAAGCAACCAGTTTGAGTTTACCAAGTCTCATGAACGGCAATGGAGTAAGGAGTGTGTGTGTGTCTGTATGTGTGTGTGTGTGCGCGCACATGTGTGCATGAGTGTGTGTGTGCTTGTGTGCTTGAGTGTGTGTGTGCACATGTGTGCTTGAGTGTGTGTATGCACATGTGTGCATGAGTGTGTATGTGCACATGTGTGCATGAGTGTGTGTGTGCACATGTGTGCATGAGTATGTGTGTACACATGTGTGCATGAGTATGTGTGTGCTTGTGTGCATGAGTATGTGTGTGCACATGTGTGCATGAGTGTGTGTGCACATGTGTGCATGAGTGTGTATATGCACATGTGTGCATGAGTATGTGTGTGCACATGTGTGCATGAGTGTGTGTGTGCTTGTGTGCATGAGTATGTGTGTGTGCACATGTGTGCATGAGTGTGTGTGTATGTGTGTGCACATGTGTGCATGAGTGTGTGTAGGACAACTCTTTCTCAACTTAGCCTAGCTCACTGCAGGGCATGGAGGCTCTGCCTCTCTCCCTGTCCTTGACACTCCTCCTTTTACACCTAGTCCAGTCTTCCTGGCTGCTTCTCTCCTAGACCCTTATACCTCCCTCCCAGCTGTTTCAGGCCCTGTTTACCTTCCTCCTCAGTGCCTTCCTCTGGAGACCCTGCCTTCCCTCTGGCTTAATTCTTTTATGCTCATCTCCTGGCTAGTTCTCCAGCCCTTCCTTCTGTGCTTCTCCTCCTCAGTCCTGCCTTAATTTATTCCTCCTCTGTCTGACTTTCTGGGCATCTCTACCATGGATGTTACTCCAGAGCCCGTGGACCCTTCTCAGGAACCTACTCTCAGAGTCCATCCCCTTCTCGGGGGTCAATGCCTGGTAAAGAGGAGCAGAAGTCCTGTCATTGTTCTGGGGAACTAGCTGCCATGGACTGGGGCCATTGAAAGGCTGCCCAAGAGTGGGAGGGCTCTTGGCTACAAAAGCCCCATTCATTGTAATCCATTTTGCAGACACCCTGGAGGGTTGTGGGCACCTCTGCACAGACATCCTGGTCCATGGAAGAGAGAAGCCCTGGCCAGTTCTAAGGCACAGATCTAATTCCCACAGATAGATCATCACTAATCTCCAGTGTCTCACAAACTGCAGTCCCTGTGCAGAGCCAACCCTCTGGCCTGAAGATCGGAAGGTGCGAGCATGGGAAACGACCCCACCTTCCCGCCGAGCCTGAGTCCCCATCCCCTTTCTTCCTAATCATGTTTGTGTGAAGGTAAGAATATAGGAGATGTCAGGATGTCGCGAAGTGAATGTATGGTCTAATTTATTTTTGCAGAAGATAAAGAACCGGGACCTGAAATACTGATTTAAGTCAGATGTTCTGAAAACGATTAGACAAGAGGGATAAGAAGAGGACCTACGTGTAAAATGCAGCTGAAGAGGCCTGGCACAGCACCGGCAGCCTGCTTATTACACTGAATGATGTGAATAATTTATCTCATTTCACCCTGCATTAAGTACCCGGAGGATTAATCTTCAGTTTATTTCAGAACACATTAACCCCTGCCTGCCTCAGCCTACCATTTCCTGGGGACTCTCTGCTGCTCTTACGCTAGTCAACAGTAACTGCCTAGCTTGCTAGTCCCTTGCCAGGAACCCACAAGGGGTAGAGCGTGACAGTTGATGCTGAGTATTGTGGGGACATTCATACCTTATAACTTTCAAACCCTCCCAGGCCTGGGCTGGCTTCCTCCTACGGCCGAGGGCTTTCCATTTCATGTACCCATCCCTGTAATCCCGAGGACAAATGTATAGTCCAAGCTTTTGCTTCTCACACTGCTCTCATCACCGGAGCCCTTTACCCGACCCCTGAACTCTGAATTTCCTGCCATTCTTCCTTGGTGTGGATGGGCCCCAAGGCCTCCTCTGGCCGGGTACCACCATCTCTTCACCTCTCCACATCCAGCTTCACCCCACATATCCCCTTTGGTAAAGCCCAGATACGCCACAGCCAAGCCCCCCACCTCCACTTCCATTTTCTTTTTTCTTTTTTCTTTTTTTCGGAGCTGGGGACTGAACCCAGGGCCTTGCGCTTGCTAGGCAAGCGCTCTACCACTGAGCTAAATCCCCAACCCCTCCACTTCCATTTTTATCTTTACCCTCCTCCTCAGGGGAACCGGATTGGCCCTGCCTCCCTGGTACCCGTAGCAGCTGACATTACCGCCACATCATAAGCTTGTGACCACTCTGAGCTACTACCACCAGCCAAACAGAGTTCTCCTGGAGTGGGGACGTGGATGTCTGCCCACCAGGAACATGGGAACTGTAAACTGGTTAGAAGCAGGGGCTTGGGAGACACCCGGAAACAGTGATAAGAACTCAGCTGGTTCTTTACAGAGCAATAAAAAGGAGAGCAGCTTTTCCTAAGAGGCACAAGCTCACGTTTTCAGTGCGATTAAGAAGGCACTGATTGCCCGTGGCAAAAGTGTGGTTTTTAACCTGGGCTTTCCGGGATGGGGGCAGGGCGGTTATGATGGACAGGCAGACATTTCCAGGCAGCTCCTTCGCATTGCTGTTGCCTGCATCCTATTAAAGGAGGTGTAAGAAACACCAGGATGAGGTGGGTCCTTCGTCTGTGAAAGTGATGTGCACCAGTGAGGGGTCAGAGTCACTGCAGAGCTCCATGAACCCGCATTTTTGAGCCATTTCTGTGCTTCAGAGCTTGCCATCCTAGTTGGTATTCCGGGCTTCTGGGAATATCACATCCTGCCTGGAGCAGCCGCTGAGACTGGACAGAAAGGTCGTGAGACGCGTGCAGCCCTACCTGCCTCCTCCCTTCCCCAGATTCTCCCGTCTCCATCTAGGCGTCTTTTGCCTCCTCATCCTGAGGGGTGAGTCTCCTAGGTTTACTGGTAGCCTCCAGTCTACTGCCTTACTCCCACTTGAGACCATCCCAGACCTTATCTTACAATTTAGAACCTCGGAATAATTTTCTCTTTGTCCATTTTCCAGCCGTGTCTCTTGCCTTAAATCTCTTTTTTAGAATGAGGCAGGAAAATGGATGAGCAAATGAATGATATCTCTCTCTTCCCTTCCCCCTCCTCCCCTCTGTTTCCTTATCTGTATGATAATGCCAGAATTGTCCCTATAGGCAATTGTCTCAGAACAGTCCCTATCACAAGGATGATGTGACCTGCCTGGGTGAGGCGGTTAGCTGTAAGCGGATCATTCTGTCCTAGAGACTTTCAAGAATTCCATGTTTCTGATTAAGCCTCTCACAGCAAATGACCTTGTCTGGTACTGACCTACATACCCACCCGTAAGACAAAGCCCAAACAGGATGGGTGACAACTTTCAGGCCGCTCCTCTGTGTGCTGAGTAGCTCAGCCTTCTGCTAACAGCATGCCAGAGAGTTGTGACCTCATTGACTTTTTAGTCATGGGGTCACTTCCCTTGGCCTCCTGCTCATCTCTTTTCCAGCTGTGGACTCGGCCCACAGGTCCAGCAGAAACACTGGGAAACAAGTGCAGGTGGCCCAGATGGTTTGTGGTCAGGACCAGGCTGCAAAAAAGACATTGCATAAAACCAAAGACAGTTCTAAGAGCCCCATTGAGCTGGCCAGGGAGGCAGTGAGGCGGGGCCTCAGACCAGGCTCAGAGAGGCTCTGCCATGGGGATGCAGGGGTCAGCTAGATCCAAGGACCGGCAACTCTAAAGCAAAGCCTTAATCTGCACTTGGGCAGAACCCCCTGGTCCTCTGCCATAGTCGGCATCTGAGAGACTATCCTACACAGACTAGGATGATTCAGCAAGGAGGGGGCAGATGTGCAGGAGTCTGGGTATCTTAATGAATTCTCAGGACTGGGAGAAAGAATTGCCTCTAAGGGAGGCAGAAGACTGACAAGAGGGGGAAGCCTCAAGCGTGACAAGGGAAGCAGTAATTAAAATAGCAGATTTCGATTTGAGGTGGGAGGGGAGTGGTGGCTGGAAGAGGGTAGGTCGGTGTGAGGACCAAGGGGCACCCAGGGAAGTGCCTGACAGAAGTGATTCCCAGAGATGTTCTGCGGAGAAAAATCCATCTGGAAACAGACAAGGAATGAAACAAGAATTCGCTGCATTATTTAAAGCTTTCCGGAGGAGGGGGTATTCAGGAGAGAGGAGGTTAAAAGAGAGGAGAATGAAATTGCTTTACCGACGGGGAATTAAAGGAATCATAAGGGCTTTTAAAAACGACTCGAGAAAAATAAAAAGGATGCAAAACGTTGTAAAGCTGTGAAATTAATGGCGGCCAAGATTCTGGGTTCAATCTTTAAATCTGCTTAACGGGGAAAACGGGAGGAGCGCCATTGGTATGCTGCGGAGTTACGGAGTTACGGGGGCCTTCACAACGGGGGCAGAGCCGAATGTGCGGCAGCCCGTGTGTCCTAGGATGGGCAGAGCTAGCTAGAAGCCAGGCCCCACAGCCGCCACAATCTGCCTCCATCAAAACGCCTGCTTTCTGGCCTCCGGATGTTTGCCTTCCTGAATATTTCCTCTTTCATGGGAGACTCCACATCATGTCCAGACTCAGCAAAGCCCAAAAATACCCTTGTAACAGGCCACGCTGGCATTAGAAGGTTCTTGTGTGGGTACTATTACTGCCTGGTTTGGTGACCTTGAGCTGACTTTGGAACCTCACAGAAGGTTATCTGCAGTGAAGATGAAATGGGTCGTATGGACAAGCGACCGTCAGCACTGCGCTGTGCAGGCCAGTGGATCTAGCTGCCCTGCATCTTACTCATGCCTTTGCTGTAAAGGACCTCCTGGGTGAAGTTCTGTCCTTGGAATACCTCTCCCTGCCTGGGATTTCTATTGTCAATTCACTAGAGAATGCTTATGTCTAAAACCTTGGGAAAGGTGTGTGTGTGGGGGGGGGAAGACAGTCAAGTTTTAACACCCCCTCTAAACTGAATGACCTTCCACCAGGCCACCGTACACAGATGTCCATCAGCACTCAAGCCCCACCCTCAAAGATGTCTGTGGGGACCAGCCTCACCCCAAGAGACCCAGCAGGTGACTGACACTGGCTGTATGAGTGGCTAGCATACTGAGGCTACCCTGTCGTGGGAGGGAGGGAGGGAGGGAGGGAGGGAGGGAGGGAGGGAGAGAGAGAGAGAGAGAGAGAGAGAGAGAGAGAGAGAGAGAGAGAGAGAGAGAAGACAACAGTCTGGAGCAGTGGAATTCCTGAGGTGATCTGGGGACAGAATCTACAGGACTCCATCATTGGAACCAGTCAGTTCTGGGATAAAAAGATAGGAAGAAACCTAATGGGCTCCAGGTCCCTCTTTGGTCCCTTTGCATCTTCGAGCCTGGCAGTGGTGGGTGATTTCCAGGTGTAGCAGGCTTGTACTCTGTTATTCTGCTATGAGTCATTTTCATTTGCCCTTTTCTAAATAATTGCAATAGACACCTTTTTCTTTCTCTCCCTCCCTCTCCTTCTCCCTCCCTCCCTCCCTCCCTCCCCATCCTTCCCTCCTTCTCCCTCTCCCTTCCCTCCCTCTCCTCCCCTTCCCTCTCCCTCTTCCTCCCTCTCTCTCCCTCCTCCTCTCCCTCCCTCCCCCTCCCTCCTCCTTCCCTGTCCCTCCCTTTCCATCCCCTTCCCTTCTCCTCCTCCTCCCCCCTCCCTCCCCCTTCCCCATCTCTTTCCTCAGACAGGGTTTCTATGTATAGTCCTGATACACTCTGTGGCCCAGGGTGGCCTTGAACTCAGAGATCCACTTGCCTCTGCCTCCCTAAAGGCATGCATCACCAGGCTGCACTGGAATTTTCCATCCTTTTTAACAAGGGACTTCTACCTTGTGCTTGACAGTGGAGATGATACTGAGGATGAGACCAGTGCCTCGCAAACCCCAGAGCTCTTCTCTTTGCTCAGGTCTTTCAGTGCTTTCCCTGCCTTCTAACCTCTGGTCTGCCCACCTACTTGGTGGTGACCAAGAACAAACTCAGCACTCTGTGCCTGTCATAGTTACCAAGCCAGTCGTCTGCATGTGCATCTGCCTGTGTCAGGCTCACCAGGCATCGCCTACAACTTCAGAAGAGAATTCTGCTCCCTGGAAGATGGGAGAGAGCTGCATTATGGTCCAGTTCCCCAGTTCACCAACTGTTCTGTGGTAGAAGTGACTGACTTCCACCTTCAACCCTAGCCTAATGTGCCTGTCTCCCAGAAGGAGCCTTTTACCAAAGGCAACTTGGCGGGAATCATTTGGGTTTTCCGACCGTGTCTATTCAATTTTTTTTAAAGATTTATTATTTATTATATATGAGCACACTGTAGCTGTCCTCAGACACACCAGAAGAGGGCGTCAGATCCCATTACAGATGGTTGTGAGCCACCATGTGGTTGCTGGGATTTGAACTCAGGACCTCTGGAAGAGCAGTCAATGCTCTTAACCACTGAGCCACCTCTCCAGTCCCTGTCTATTCAATTTTAAAGATATGGACATTATAGACACCACATGGGACTACCAGAAGGGTAAACCAGGAGGTATAAATACAATATTTTGTAGACACAGATCTTAGACAAAGGACTGCTGATTATTGGTTAATTATGCATGGAGCACACCAACCCATAACAATTAAGGATTTTTAAAAATGATGTCTCATTACATTGCTGAAGTTGGTTGACTCCTCCCACCTCAGCCTCTTGGGTAGCTGGAACTACGATATACTCCACCATGCTCAATTCAAGGGATTGCTTTCAGATACCTCATCTAGAAGCTGGAATAGAACCTCACACCCTTTTTGTAAGCTTCGATTATACCCCGGGCTAACCTCTACTCTAGCAGCTTGTGGCTTCACATATCAATGTCCTACAGTCCCCTGCTGACCTCTTCTAGAGTATAGGGTGTTCATCCACTTAGCAAGAGGCGTTCTTCACTCTCCACCTCTCCAGCACACAGCGGGGGGCCTCAATACCTATTTGATGAATGGCTGGGCTGAGGCGGTGCTGGATGGAGGGGGTGGAGCTGGTGTTGGAGATATCAGACATATGGCCACCAGGGGGCAGTCGCGCTCTTCTAAGCAGGACCACTTGAGTCATCGCGGAGCCCTTCTCAGAGGCAGAGAGGGCTCTGCAAAAATTACTCTGGTTAATAAAGGCCAGAGCCTAGAGCCTGAGTTCTCTCTTTGTGTCTGGCACCCATTCTGTACAAAGACAGGCTCATCTACAACGATGTCCTGGGCCCTGCTTTCTGCCTGTAGCCGGAGTGCCTAACAGTTGCTCGGACCAAACCAGGTTGCTCCCACTGGGGAGAACTGATGGTCTCTGCTGGCAGGATCTGAAGGCCAGTACACAGTGCATACATATGAGTCTGTGAGCGACCTATCTACTGGAATTCTCAGATCAGCTTCATGCGGATCTGGCCATTCACACACTATCACAAAGCGGACCAACACCAAATAAATGGAGCTCCAAAGCAGAACGAGCCCACACGCTGACCTGCTTTGTAGGTTGGGCAAGCCATTTCCTTTCTCTGAGCCTCAGTTTCCTCACTATAAAGTGAGGGCTTTGAGAGATGGCTCAGAGGTTAAGAGTGCTGGCTGCTCTCCCAGAGAACTCAGCTTTGATTCCTAGCACCCACACAGCGGCTCATAGCTCCGTTAACTCCAATTTCGGCGGGTCCAACGCCCTCTTCTGGCCTTCACGGGCACTGCATGTATGTGTTGTACAAACAAACTTGCAGACACCAGAACACGTAAAACAGGAAAGAGGTCTGGGAGAACGATGTGGACTTTGTGCTAGATGGCTAATGGCGTTTCAGGCTTCGATACTGACACTCTGTTAACGTCACAGCGTATACCACCAAGCCAAAGGCAAGGAATTATTTTTAGACTCCTTACCCAGAAGCTACAACGACGCCCCTTCCTTTCCCTTTTAGCATCCGTCTTATCC